>NC_133973.1:52368445-52993445 GCF_047716275.1 Strix uralensis
ACATATAAAACAGCCTTCTCCACTCTTCCTTTGAACAACATCTATTCCATGAATAACCCAAGCGAAATAAATGGGGGATTATTCTAGAGGAAGCTCCTATCAAACATGAAAAAGTCCTCTACTGCCTTAAAAATACAATGTGCACACTTCTTTGTAATCATTAAAAAGCTTTCCTTAAAAAAAAATCTATAAAATAAAAACCAAATATGCCATATGATTATTTCCTATCAAATAGTAGGGGCTTATTAACTTACTAAAAAGCAAACAAACAGTGAGCTCTTAACCTCATTAAAATCTCAGGAATGACTCAGTGTTATGAACATATGAAACAAATGATGATAAATTCTGAACAGTACCACTACTAGCAAGAGGGCAGCATCTGTTTTGCAACTTCCCGGAAAGTCTGCAGTTCTCGCATTTTGTCACTGACCAGGAATGACCATCTGACCCCAGCTACGCAACAGTCACACAAAAGAAGTCCCAAATCCAGCAAAATGGTTGTTGCTTGTTGACACAGTGATGTTTAGTTGAATTGAAACCAATGTGTTACAAAAATAGATATTCAGTAACAATTCTGCAAACGCCTATTTTCACCTTCGACTTCTGGATCTATGTCACACATCCATATCCCTTTCACAAAAATTAGGCTGTTTCCTCATCACTTCAAACACTCCCGTTGATGTCTTTCTTATCTCTCAACAAAACTTTTGGCTGCTCTGATGTCCTCTGATACCACACCACAGCCATTTCATGACACACCCTGAAGGGAGGCTACCCAGCTGCTTCAAACCTGCTTCTCCTTCCTCTCAGCCCCAGGGCCATCCTATAGCTACAGGGAGAAAGCATCACACCAACAACAGTAAAAACCTGTTACACCGTTTCTGCAAGGCAAACACGTATGCTTAGTGAACAGGATATGAAATACATGCAGTGGCATGTTTAAGATGGATAACAGGTAGATGACATTCCCTTGTAGCGAAGCACATATCATATCTGTGGACGGAGGCTGACATTATGTCTGAAGTCACCCAATCCAAAAGAACTGGCCAAAGAAATAAAGTAACATTAGTTAGCCAGCTTCCATTGCAAGAACTGAGACTGAAGTCAATGACCACCTGCATCCATGGAAAAATCCCCAGCGGATTCAGTTGGCTCAGACCCAGCTTAAAAATTAATCTTTGCTTCTTTGCTTCTTCATTTAGAAAATAAATGGGCATTAGCAGCTTCATCCAATCAGTAGCATCTCCAGTGAGGTGCAAAGGAACCTTAACTAAAACCTGTTGTAGAAGGCAATCATTTCCATCACACATTTTATAAGCTCATATATAGCACTTTTGCTATCTTTCTTCTTTTGGAAACACAGTTCTTGTACACATCCTTAAAACAAATCAGCAGCTATTAAGACGGCAAAGCAGACTAATACAAATGTACATAGAACAGCTTTTACAAAAATGCCCTGGATGCATTTTTAACCTCTTGTTAGAAACATACTGTTGGGTTTAAAAAAAAAAAAAAAGAAAGAAAAAAAAGCTATAAACCAGTGATTTCAAACATGCTAAAAGTATGCAGAGGCACTCGCAGTTGCAAGCAAGTGATCAAACACTGGTGATAGGAAACAGTTACAGCTCACAAACCAGATTTTTTTTTAATTTCCAAAATAATTAAATTTTAGTATTTTTTACTGTTCTCTCATATGATTTGAACTTATAAAATACAAGTTCTCTAACATTAAAATACATCCGTGATTGCATAATAAACAGTACTAAGAAAATAATTATCTAACGTGATTGCAGATAAAGACTCTTTATGTCTAGGGAGTTTTATTCCTGTAGTACATGAAACCCACAGGTACTCTACCATGATACAATCCTACAGGAATCAGTAACATCCAGAAGTCCATCTCAAAGGATGAGTTTTAAATTTAAGCAAGAATTCAGGAATGCTGTACCTCTTAATGATCAGGGCAGGAGGTGCTGCCAGAAAGCATATAAATCAGGAATTCTTTACATAAATAAAATACTCTCAGGTTATTCATTTCAGTGATAAACTGCATTTACACATTAGGCTGGGAAAAGGGAGGAAAGAAGGCGAAGCATCCCTCCCCCCCGCCCCCCCACTCAGAAATATCTGGCAGTCAGTTATTTGTTTTCTGTACCGTCTTCATCTCCAAAGGCAAATGGACGCAGCAGGGTGAAGGGAGACCTGACAAGCCGGTCCTCCCCGCTGCCACCACCTTGGCAGAAACCCTGCTCAGCCGCACTGCGCTCCTCTCCCTGCAAGGCTGTTGGGATGCCTGCTCCACTCTTGCTGCTGCATGGCGGTGTGGGAAGTCACAAGACGGTGACAGGACGTAGCTGTTCCAGCTGCGTTTCCAAGGCAATTCGTTCCTTGTGAACCTCCTGCAGCAGGGAGAGATGCGCTGTAGTTTTTGGGATGCTCGCATGCACCACCCTGCTCTCATGAAGAGTAGTCAGGCAAATCACTGGCATTGACAGGAGGCTCAGGGCTCTGCTGTTTAAGTTACTCTCCTTGCAGTTTCAAAACACCACACCAATGCCACAGGAACACCCTGTGCAGCTGTCTACTGCTGCCTCCTTACAGCAGGGCAATACGGAGGCTCAATCACTTGCTCGGGTGATGGAGAGAAGCAGCCATCCACTGGCCAGGGGAATAGCTTGGGATGCAGCAAAGCTGGCCACAATTGGCCATTTTTACCAAAGAAAAACAGGTTATTTTGAAACCACATTTCCCTCAAAACTGCTTTTTGAGAATTTTTCCTTCATACAATCAACCACTTTCTTTCTGGAAATGAACAAGACTTAGCCTTTCTAAGATGACACAAGCTTTGCAATCTACCTCTTTGGCAGCTGTGGCAGGAAGATCAACAGTCTCAGTTGGAAACTAACTGTGAAGGCTTTGAGGATCAGCAATTTTGGGAAAGCCTCTCCTGGTCTCAAGGCTGTCCCTGCACGGAGGGGCACCTGGTTCTCACTGACCTCCCACCAAAGGGCTCCCTGGCCAGTGTGGGAGCCAGGCTAACCTATGACTCCTCCAGGCTTTAGTACCCCTTTTGGTACCCCTTTACTCCAGGCTCAGAGCCCCAGCACAGGAGTGCACTTGAACACTCCTGGTGCCTCGGTGCAAGCTGTGCCTGAGGGGTACCTGTCAAGTCTTCTGGTCTCCATAAAAACAGCAAAGCCTTGCTCCATCAGAAAGCTGCCAGGCAGCAACATGACTTGAAGGACAAGTTCAGTTTTCTGTCCTTGGGTGAACTTAGGCAAATCTCTGTCTTTCCAAGCTTCCTTCACACTGCTGTAAAATACAGGTAACAGCATTGGCCTGCTTTGTGAAGGTCAGGGAGTTTAAGCATGCTGAAGATAGTGCACGGAAGCAAATAAGACCTGAGTCAAGGAATGATGGCAATGTGCTGTCAGTAAAAGCTTTCATCTCTGTGTTTATTTCAACTGCTGTCCTCTATTTTGCTAGGATTTCAGTACAGAGCATCCACCCTACATCTCTCTCAGGAGATCCTTGAGAAGCAGTTAAGAAATTATGTTAAACAAAGTTGAACATGCAATCAAACTTTCCCCTTCGCTGAAGAAAAAGTGCAACCGGGGGTTCACCTCCCCTTCCAGACAAGTGTGTTCATAATATGCAAGGAAGAAAAAGCTGTAGCAGATGAAAAACAGATGAAAAGTCTGTACTACCTTTGGACTAAGGCAACAGAAAAACTAGAACTGATATTTATAAGAAAGCAGCCCCTTGAGAACATGCTAAAAGACAAGTGAGCAAACATTAAAAAACAGTGTTAGATGTTCACATAAAGCATGGTCTTGCCAGTCCATGTATACCAAATGCCTGACTTCAGGAGACAGTTACGTTGCACAACTGATGAGAAGACAAGAAAGCTATGTTTGAGTTGCTCTCCTGCACTAGGTGACACCATCACATTATCAAACTTTTCAGAAAGACAAAGTTCACCCTTTAGGCTTACACTGACAGTGGAGCTGTAGGCCCACAGGTTATAACTTTTCCCAGAAAGCCTCATCCTATTCCCACACACAGTATAGCTATTCCGTCCAGAAAGCAGGAAGTAACGCAGTAGGTCTCATCTGAGAGGATGAACAAGATTCTCTGCTGGAGGTGACATGTAATTGACCACAGGGAGCTTTGTCACCAATTTTCAATGCATTCCTTACCTTCAGCTGCTGCTGGAGCTCACTGTTCAACCTGGCAAGCACAGCATTGGCTTCTTTGTTTTTTCGTATAGCGGTCTGAATAGCCCTTTTCTGCTTGGAAGACTGTCTGCCAGACAGATAAATACAAAACATTTCAATTAAGAGCCTCAACAGTGGCTGAAGCCAGAAGACAAGCCATCCATTTTGCGCGCCTGTACTCCATACACACTGGACTACACTTCAAAGACAAGGTACAAACTACAGATTTAAGAGAAAAAAACGTTAACACCGAAATGAGATGGCTGAATCAGACTATTTGAAAGTAAAACGGCCACACTTGTTAACCTGAATGACAGAAACATTTTAGTCTGTCTCAATTATTGCAAAATCACTGCATTCTGATTCAGTTTGAGAATAATCCCTGCATAGCTGTGCTTATTGCAGCATCTTTGCATTAGCTGTTTTCAGATACTTGTAGAGTTTACACATTCAGGAGTGGTTAACAGAAAATACAAAAATCATTCTATGTGGAAAAAAAGAACATCTGCATGAAAATACTGTCTCAGATTTTTTGGGGCACTGATGATTCTGATGTTTCTTTACTTAAAAATTAATCTTTCTTTCATTCAAAGCAGTCATTTCCACCAAACCATCTGACATCACAAACAGGAACAGGTAGATGGTTTATGGACTTTCCTCATCTTTTTTGCAGCTTATATAAAAGATTTCTCTCTTATTATTATTACTCTATAGCCCGTGGTAACTGATCTAGAGGAAACTACAGTTATGCACATAGGTACATAAGGACCAACCTATTCCAAGAAACAGAGGTAAAACAGGCAAAAGAAAAGAAAATACAGAAAATACTATCTGAATGACCAAACCCTTTTCCAAATAGATTAAAAGTTTTACATGAGGCATCAAGAGCTCCTTAATGACAAATCTGATCTAAAAGGGATGCTCTATTTAAATAAGGTCCATAGTGGTACACAGTCCCCATCAGCTCTTTTCTCTTAACAGAGCTGATGGCACTGATCTTTGCAACAGAATCTGTTTAACAGCACAGACGGGTCTTTATGCTGTTATCTTCCAGTGAACTGGCAGTTTCCTGCTTCACTATTTTGCTTCAAACTACTCTCCATAGGCTATAAAGTAATAATGATAGGAAAGAATAAAAAACAGGGTGATATACCTCCATGGTCATTTAAACATTTTAGGAAAGATATAGACGAGACAGGATTAAGTTGAGATGCTAACAAATGCTATTATCTTTCTTTGAACCACTATGGAATATGCACTTGCAAAACACAAAATAGCACTTTAAGGGCATCCTAGGAGTCTTATTACTTATTCTAATCTCCAATTATGCAGCACAGTTTCAGTCTATCGATAAACAGTTTGCCAAGAACCACTCAACTGATTTGGGCAGCTTGGTTTTGTTTCAGACTGTATCAGATAGCTTTGCAAGGCTTTGGGTGAAGGAGAGCTATAATGTTCGCACAGTTTCAGTTGAGGGAGATACAGAGATCCAAAGGGGCTTCCACTGCCTTCACTTACCATTTGTACAGCCCCTTCTCCACTGCTATTAAATGAATATATAGTGAAATCCCTACAAGTCTTTGTTGCTGACAGCTTCAACAGCTATATTTACGTGACCAAACAACACATGCTGGGTTTGGCAATTATCAGATTATCACAAGTGGTCTATGGATCAGCTCATACCAGTGGCAAGCTCATTTCCAACCTGCCTAACGATGAAGAAATACCACAAGGATACAACCAACATCAAGCATTTTATACGCATTTTCCTGGGCATTTATCTGGTCATATCTGTCCACATGAATGAGAAAAAGGCAAAAACACACACCCACAGAGCTAAAAGGAGTTGCGTTATGAGATGCTAGTTGAACAGCTAGGCTTGCTCTTCAGAGGTGTCTACCAGATACAGAGGTAGAACATCTCTGAAGAGGCTATCAATCAAATATTACCAACTTATACAGTCACTACAGACTTAGTCTGCATTTGAGAAGACAGATGCAGATTTCAGAGACCTGTACCTTGTGAAGCATTCTTAAAACCAGAACTATTAAGCACAAAATTATGCAAAGAGCAAACCCTGCCACATCAGATCTCATGGTGCAGTTTGGTGCACTTGGTACATGTTTTTACTTTTGGACTGGGAGGTGAGGCTTGACTGCTGGCAGAGAAGAAGTCACATTTATAGTGGGAGAAAGCTCGGGGGTCTCCAGCCCCTGTGCCTCTGTCCGGAGCTTCCTGCGGGCAGGTTTGGAGGGCGGCTGAGCAAGAACAACCTCCTGCAAGAGAGAAGCACAGCAACGTTAAGGTCAGGCCATATGTGTCCCATCACTAGGTTGGGGAATACCTGTGACACAGAAATTGCTGACAGCTGGCCTACTATTTCAGAATTTAAAGAGTTACAGATTCAAATTTGGTAATAGTCTCTCAGGTTTCTGACTTTGCAAAAAGGAACAGTAACTCCTGCAACCCTTTAATGAATGAAATGATTATACTGGTGGTTTGTCTTCATCTGGATTATGGACTCTTCAGATCTGGACTGTATAGCTCTGAGTGCATTGGGGGGTGGGGGGGGGGTGGGGGGGGTGGGGGGGCAGGAGGGAGGGGTATAAATACATATACTGGCCCCCAAGTTGATCCGAAAGAATTAAAAACAAAACAAGATTTATTTTTAATTATGCTCAGTTGTTAAGAATCAATAAGCAATCACTTGCATCCCAACTTACTACCTCACCCATCTGGCATGGAGTCTCTCCCTTCTCCCTTCCTCTCTTACATGAAGTAGCACTGAAAATAGCTTAGAAAGACAAATGTATAAAATTATCCATGCAAAATTAACATGTTGGAAGTGTAAAAGGCCAGTCATTTCTCTTGATAAGTTACATCAAAGAAATAGTCTGGTTTGTAGGTAAAACAAAGAGTCTTGGATTTTTATGACTTCAGTAGACACAAGTGCTTTTATTATCTTAAATTAAGACATCCTTTCTTTTGTGATGAGAAGTAGTTTTAATGCCTTACAGCTGTTTTAAATCTGAAATATAAATATATCCTTTTCAGTGTATTTTATTATTAGATCTCTTTTACAAGGGATATAACTATTACTGCCCCATTTCATGAATGAGAAAGCTAAGACTCAAAAAGATGAAGTGACTTGACAAAGGTTATATATTTAGTGTCACAGTCAAGACCAGAGACCAAATTTGATTATCACTTGCACAGTGCACATTTTACTGGGCCAAACTATCCTCCTTACTATGTTTTGGCTAAACGCTAATAAAATAAGAAAAAAATTAAATGAGGAAGCATTTAATTACACAGCAATCATAAGAAAAAAAGCCAACAGTATAGTACACAGCCTGACTCAGCAGAAGAGACTACTATGAGTGATAGAGAATGAAACCAACATAAGACCAATAATTAGTATTAGAGGGATTATAAGAGGAATTAGAATTATAAGGAAACAAGGGGTTTCAACATTAAAAATCAGTTCTGCCATTGCTGAAAAAAAAATTATCTAAAACTATTGTGAGATCTTTTGATCAGGAAGTCAGCCCATCAGCACTGCACAGATCTCAAATAATATTGTCGTTGGAAATACTATGTATATGCACAGCTCCCTGCAAACACACAACGTACAGCAAGTGACAAACTTGCATATGCCTTCTACAACTACAAACTGGTGGGATGCCAAATGTACAATCCCAGTCTACCTTAAACTGCCAAAAACCAACCAAATCCATAGGATAAATCCCTCTTCCATTTCAAATGAAATACTGGAAAAAGTGACCCAATATCTAAAACCAGATCCCTCCACAGGAGCTCTTTGGCTGGCTGCTGCTGCACCAGGCTTTGGAGGTGGGTCAGCACTGTGCCAGCAACCTGCCTCCCACACCCCCCAACCTGGGGCTTCTCTGTATTTTAGTGATCTGGGCGGGATGAGGGCAAGCATGAAATAGGGGGACCACAAGGATTTAATTCCCCCAGTAGGGCTGCAAAGCAGAGCAAGGAAGCAGCAGGGCTAGAACTAGCATGCAGTGAGCACAAATGGAGCAAGGACACTGCCCAGAAAGCCCTATAATGTATAGGAAACAACACTGGACATTTGTCTGTGCTCCCTGTTAGGGTAAGAAGTGTGATGGTGCTCCCTGGACAAGGTATGTACTACATACAGCACCTGCCAACAGTTCTTGGTTGGGCTGAGCAAAGGTCTTGCAGGTGCTCCCTGGCTGCAGGAGGGGCTGGAGAGGGTAGCATCTGCATTTTCCCCCTATCAAAACCTGTTCTGGCTGGGGCTGGTGGAAGGAGGTGGTGGGAGAGTGACCAGGAGTGGGAAAATGCTCACAGCCACTGCTACGGCCACTCCACCCCTAAGTGAGACCCTTTGAAGAGTGCCACTGCAATTTTGGTGCTTACTTTATACCAATGATATGTTCATATAAAAACATATTAGAAACTGCACATCTTGAGCAAATCTTTCCCAGTCTATATATACTTAGTGGCTGATCCTGACCTCTAGCAAACAGGTGTGTTTACATCAAAACCAAATCCTCAATAACTGGAAGCAAGAAGTGCGCCACAATTTGGAAGAAATACAGCGAGACAGGGGTCGAGTACAATCAAAGTCTTTTTTTGTCTTCCCTAAGGCTCCACAAGCCCCTATTGATTTGAAACAAATGGCAAGCTGCCTCTCTTAAAGCACGCGCATCAATGTGTATGTACTAAGAGTTTCCTAATGATTTATCTGAGCTGATGTCACATGCATTCCTAGTTCTCTCTAGTGTCTTGACCTCCAGAGAAGGTAAACATGTAAAAACGTAACCCTAACGCTCCGTTTAATTGCTTTAAAAATGTAAAACAACCACATTTGTTGAAGGCAAATCACTCCACAATGGTACAACGTCTGCAGGTCTCACCTTTTTTGCTGAACTGTTTTCTTCTGCCTGCGATGGGGGTCTATTCATCTGAGGATGTAATTCAACCTCAGATGGTTGCTCTGTCTGCAACAACAAATCAGTCATTGCTACACCCAGAAAACGACTAGCAGTTACACACAATAAAGTCAATGAAAGGAAACATTATGCATAAAAGAAAGTTACTTTAACAATTCAGCAGTTGGAGAAATGGAGATCTAGGGTGACAGCTGAATAGATGACATATGTCTTTTGCAGATTTTTAATGAAACCTTTTTCTTGCATTTTATTGTGCTAGGAAAACAAGAGAAAAGTTTTTTGGCAAAACATTAGGAACCATGTCTCTGGATGTAAATGACCTAGTACCCAGAATTTCTTCTAGAGTTACCCTTATGGACTAAATTCTCAGAGAAAGACTAAGGGGGCTGGATAAAAGCTAGAAAGTTCTCGAATGCACCCTGTCACCTTAATATCTCCTGAAACCTATGAAAATTCATTGGAGTAAGCCTCTGTCTTTGAAGTTTGCAAGGCTGGAGTGAGAAAGTCTGAATTATACCAAAAATTCCAGTAAAGTTACTGAAAACACAAGTCATAGAAGCAGCCAAATAAATCCTCCCTCCTCCCTTCTCATGTTTCAAACAGAAACCAAGCTGAACATTCAACACACAGGTCTACACTTCCGCAAAACAAAACACCGTTCCCCCAGCATATCTGACCAAACAGCAAATTAAAACAGAGGGTTAATCCCTTGCTTTGCCTCTCCTGAAACCTTCCCACATCTTTTGATTTGCTTCACCAGGACAGGGCATGGCACATCAGCCAGGTGAAGGTACCAGGATCTGGAGCTGCCTGTCCCTGGGGACGTGTGGCAGCAAACACAGAATAAACATAGTATAAACACGGTGCAGCTGTTTTCCGTCCAGAAGGCTGGCTCTCCAAGACAGGGCAGGCAGGCAGGAGCGGGAGGCTGAGGGCACTTGGCACTGAGGCGGATGGCCTCTTCTCTTTCCCAACTTCTGCCAAGTTGGAGCCACGCTGACAACAGCCCCCAGGCAGGAGAGGCAACCTGCCATCCTGCTCCCTCCTCAAAAAAGGCTCATTGCTACACAGGTGAAAGCTCATGTTTAAAACCAAGTTTAAGGCAAACCTCAACCTTCTAAGGGGACAGGATTTTAGTAGTAACAGTAACAACAATAACCTGTCGCACACTGAAGAACCTAATTCACTGTTGCCAAGACGTTTCTACACAGGCCCATCAAGCTCTGTAGCAGTCGCAAGTTTCCCAGTGCTTAACTATAAGTTAAACAAAAAGGACAGAAACCACAGAATTTGATACCTTTAAAAATGAGGGGCTTTTTCATACCACTTCCATTTTGTCTAAAAATACACAATAAGAGCTGTAAGAAAGGTGCAGAAGAAACGTGGTTCTGCCAGGTTACTGCTGTTCTCCAACTGTACAGTGTCAAACATGTGCAGAGGAGGGAGATTCGGGATCTTTTTTTAAAATGCATATGAAATTCCTCCAGAGAGGAGGAAAAGGCATTTTCACAGAATCACAGAATCCATTCAGGTTGGAAAAGACCTTGGGATCATCGAGTCCAACCATCAGCCCTACTCTACAAGTTCTCCCCTACACCATATCCCCCAGCATCTCATCTAAACAACCCTTAAACACATCCAGGGATGGTGACTCCACCACCTCCCTGGGCAGCCTATTCCACTGTCTGACCACTCTTTTTCCTAATGTCCAGTCTGAACCTCCCCTGCTGCAGTTTAAAGCCATTCCCTCTTGTTCTATCGCTAATTACCTATGAGAAGAGACCAGCACCAACCTCTCTACAATGTCCTTTCATGAGGTCTCCCCTCAGCCTTCTCTTCCTCAAACTGAACAGTCCCAGCTCCTTCAATCACTCCTCATAGGATTTGTTCTCCAGGCCCTTCACCAGCTTCGTTGCCCTCCTCTGCACTCGCTCCAGCACCTCGATATCCCTCTTGTATTGAGGTGCCCAAAACTGGACACAATACTCCAGGTGTGGCCTCACCAGTGCAGAGTACAGGGGGACTATCACCTCCCTACTTCTGCTGGTCACACTATTTCTAATACAAGCCAGGATGCCGTTGGCTTTCTTGGCCACCTGGGCACACTGCCGGCTCATGTTCAGCTGCTTGTCAGTTAGAACCCCCAGATCCTTCTCTTCCACACAGATCTCCAGTCACACCTCCCCAAGCTGACAAAATTTCTCTCCCCTTCTCTTCTAAGTGTGCCACATTTGTAGTGTTATCTGATGGTTAAAAAAACCCCCAAACAACTCACCCTGTAGTCTCCCAGTATTTGAATATTAGCATCTGAAATATTTGGATTTTAGTAACTGTTAGATACTAACATTTGAATTGTGGAAAGCTTTTCACGAGTTGAAGTGCTGTAACTGTAGATTTCTGGTACAAATAGGAGAGTGAAGTGGAAAAAACAATCTTTTTTTCTGTCTACAAAAATCAAAGACCTTTAGAAGTCCATTTAATGCAACAGACCATTTCTTTATCAGCAAGCTGAATAGCCCATAACCTCCCTGATTTCTACAACCACTTTTTATGTATTTGAAAAAAATGAAGGCTCTAAGCACTAATGACAGTAGCCTGGCAAAGTCCGTGAGGCTTTCATGAATGATTTGAGGATAGCGAAGCTCAAATACCCAACACAGCCAGACAATAAATTTGGGCTCAAACCACATCACTTTGTCAAAATCATTCATTTAGGGACAGCAAGAGTAAATGCAGTCTACTATAAACTCCTCATGGTATAGCTTTGCTGCACAACACAGAACAATGACAGAGGTATAAAAGAGCCAGCTCTTAATGGCCTTTCTTGGACAGGGAACACTAGATATCCCCCTAACCTGGCCAGGCAGGCAGTTTCTGGTGCTCACACTCACGTTGGGAGTCTACACTAAACCCTGCATCAAAAGCAAGAATATATTAACTTATTCCACAGAATGAAAAAGAAAAGAGACCAACCGCATGTTATTTAGCTATAGATAAAATGCAGCTTTTCAAGAACCAATGTGTTCAAACAGTGTAGAAGTAACTAAATAGACTGGTACTGTACAATGTCAATTGCAAATAAGGAAGAAAATTGAAATCACTGTAAGATAAAGGGGGAGGGGGGAAAATCTAACCTCCAAACTTTTGCAGAAACATACACACACACACCCCCCTTTTTTTTTTTTTAATGGTCTCATTGCAGGATAACACTGTTTTAAACTGAAGGGAACTGATAAAGGAAAAAAAGGGTAAACTTTGTTCTCTGGTGGAAGCAAATACAAATTGGCGTTCTGATGCCAAGAAGGGTAAGATTTCAAAATTTCCAACAGTTTGATATCCAAGTGCTGGGATGTGGCTGTCAGCCTAACAACTGTGGCAGCCGCTGTGCTGCGGTTGCGGGGCTGTGGGACCCGCTGGCTGAGGTTGGGCCATGGAGCTGGCTGCTCCTCTCCACTGCCTGGACGCCAGGACAGCAAAGCTCAGCAGCCAGTGGGGCAGGGGCTGGCTGGAGCAGGCAAGTGGTAAAATAAATAAATAGTTACATTTAATAAAAAAATAAAAACAAAAAAAAAAAAAAAAAAAAAAAAAGAAAAAACCCAAACCAACTAGCTCTGGTGATGCAGCTTATGCAAAATGAATAAAACCGACTGCCACGTCCCTAAAGTGCCACCTAGTGGCATGCGGGACAGGCCATTTCTGAGTGCTTTGCTTAGAGGAGAGTACCAAAAAATAGCTGTTTGCATTACTCGGAGCCTGCAGACTGAGCCGGCCCCACAGGGTGGGCAGACAGCCGGGCTGGGCACCATCAGCCTCGGCTCTTTGGAGAGTCTCCTTTCCCTCTCTTGCAGAAGCCAGGTCCACACATTAACGATCTGCCATCAGAGCTACAAGTTCTCCTCCATGAAAGATCTCCATTCCTCAGAGAGATGTGCCTCTGACACAAGTGCCCAAGCATAAAAAAAAAAAATCAGTATGCTGTTGCAGGGGATTTTGTTCAGGGACAGACAGCATTTAAACCAGGCAAAAATCTTTTGTTAACTGCAATGTGCATCAATGCAAAGGTTTGCTGACTTGGCTAACCCAACAAAGTCCTCTCTAGGCAAGGCCTGAGAGGCTTTACAAATATGTTTGCAATCTGATGTCTCCTCACACTGGCCCCACACAGATTTTAAAGGAAAAATAACTCCTGCTTTTTCTTTTGGCAGAGGGATTCTTCACAGATTTCATTCCCCTCACTGATTTGGACATAGGGTGAAAGCCACTCCCTGTAGCCTTCTGGTCATGGGCAGAGTGAGACTGGCTCAAAAATACTCCAGTCCAAGCTCCTACAGCGGAGTGTAAGGAAAAGGTGATCCATTAGGAGCAGCAGAGGTGGGTTCCCTTTAGTTCTCCATTGTTTTTATACCATGCTTAGTATAGTCTTTGGGCAACTTGTTTCTCATTAAGAAACAGCAATAAACTGTCTCCCTCCATCACAGCAATAAATGTCTTAAAATTTTCCCACATCTTGGGAACTTCTCACCATTATATTAGGGTTTTAAAATCTTCACCACTGGTTTATAAAACTGGAAGATCATACATTATGCAGTATGGTCTTTCAAAGGAAAATTCGGTTACAGGAGTGTAAAAGTGCTTCAATGGAAGTTTCTCACTCGTGTCCACAGAACTGAGTAAGCTACTGACATAGAAAGTACTACTGTGCTAGCTGGTATGGCTGGGTCCACACCCACAGTTACAGCTGATGGGCAAAGAATATCCTGCTCATGTGCACTGCCAGCAGTGCAAAAAAGAGTGTGCGGACCAGGCCTAAGAGTATCTTGATTTTGGGAAGAAAAGTTAGCGACCACAGAAAAGAGCAAGACAGTGTCCTATTACAAATCTGAAGAGCTTCTCTTTGCAAAGACCAAAGTCCAGTTATTAACAGGCAGTAACTCCTTTCTCTCCCATGCAGCCTTGTATTTCCTAGGAATAGCCATACCCTTCTCATTCTTCCAGACAGAAGATAAAACTGGCCAACAAAGTTTCTGTACAACAGCTGTGGCCAGAGACCAACCTGTGGCCTATGGCCAATATTAAGCATTAGGACAGATAATTCCTCATCGTTAAGGAGAGCATTAGGAATTGCAAATACTCATTATTTTATCGCGTGATCCTTGACAAGCCATTCATAATCTCCTCACTGCTCCATGTGACGATACTTAACAGTACCTTTCTAAAACAATATGTAACACTCACTTAAGCACTAAGTGCTTCCAAACCCTCAGATGAAAGATTTTCATAACTGTAAGAGAACACATTACCTTAACAACTGGTTCTTCATTTACATTTCCAGTACTTTTGCTTTGCAGTGCTGGATTATATGTGGATTTCACACCCACTTTTCAAGACAATCCATAACTGATCTTCCAGAACAGAATGTCTACCAGAGCCTTTTTGCAAGAGGTATAAAGTATATATCCACTCTTTCCCACAATTCAATCTCACCCACACTTATGCTCCAGGATAACTTTACACGTGGAAACAGTCCCATTGTAGTCAATGGCACCACTCACAGAAATGAAGTTATCTCAGTGCATTCATTGGAATAGCCCATAATCATTACCTATACAGCGCCACTGCTTAGCTTTGCAAAAAAAGTATTGAGAACAGCTTATCTGTAAGAAAAAGTAGGATGCTAAATATGTTTAATGCTCAGTATGTGCCCGCTGCAATCTCCTATCATCTCTATGTAAATTCATTTAAGAGGTATTTTCCTCCTTTCTAAAAATTCGTATTTCTGCGCTTAATGTCAATTTCTAAGAAGTCAAGATGTCTCAATTCCAGTTTCTGTGAGTCTTGTGCATCCCACACTGAATCATCAGTTCTTTTTATTGCTTGTTACAGAAACTGAAAATGGTTAAGACAGAAAGAAAACCCATAGGGATGCAAATGCAACAAGCTGCCAGGGTCTTAGCGTGCTGTCTGCTTTCTCAGAGCTGTGCAGCCCTGAAGTTTTGATAAGCTTTCTCCTTCCCGGAGCTATCTGAGAGCTGGTGATAAGGGTGAGGAAAAAGGCAGTAAATACAAACAAATTGCTGCAATGTTCAGCCCATTTGCAAGGAAAGAATAGGACTCAGACGGAAGCATCAACGATGTGTTTTAATATTCCACTTCCACAAAACCAGATTAACGTAAGCTAGAAAGGGGTATGTGCATTCCACTGGAGATATAAGCATTGGAGTCTCAGCTTTTTTTGTTGTTGTTTTTATAATAAGCCAAATTCAAAAATTATTACACACATTTTAGTTAAGACTCTCGCCCTTCTTTCAGTCTCCCAGAAACCTCTTTAGAAAGGATTTCATGGCATCCATCAACTACTCCCCAAATTCAATTTTAACTGTGCTACTTTCCACCACTTCTTAAACTGTAATTTATTTTGTCTGGCCGTTTTAGATTTAATATATAGTTTTCATAAGAGGAAGATAATCCACTTGTATAATATTAAAGTGGCAGATGGCAAAATCTTTCATGTTATAGAAGACTTTCAGTTTGATTACAGTTACAGGCTTCTTCAGTACCTATTGCACTGATTATACAACATATGTTATTCTGCAGCCAAAACCATGGAGATGATCAAAAAAACCCACCCTCTTCTTGCACAGTGGTTGAAAACGCAAGCTAAAAAAGTATTCATTTAGTTTAATATAAAATGGTTGTCTGAGAGAATACCATCATGTATACAAATAGCATGCTGCCAAAAGCAAAATCTTCACTTCTTTTTTGTTAATTTTTATAACAGAAAAGTTCCTTCCAGGTGTCCTGCCAGCACTTGAAATTCCTCACATAATTTTACACAGTGAGGCAGCCCCTCAGCTGGCTGAATATCTTCTCCAAACAACCTTGTAACAGAGATGAGCAAACCCTACTTCATCCTCTACATATCTTGGCTTTACCCAAAGGCATTGGCGGTGGGGGGCCCCCCGGACCAGCTCCCAGCACAGAGCCTGCACATGGCCATCCTGCCTGGCAGGCTGAGAGGTCTCAGCAGGACAGACAGGAGCCCTTCCCCACCTCTTGGCCTCCGCCCCGCAGATCAGCATGGGCATGCGTAATTCATGGTTACAGACCCAGCCTGAGCGTACCCCATGCTCTTCATGGATTCAGGAGAACTTGGAGGCATGTTAGTAGAGACAACTTCTTGAACTGTGTCCCAGTTTTCACTTGCAATTCTGGATGATGAATGGGCAAAAAGCTTCAAGGAATTATGAAGTATCAAGTAACATTTGGAGAGCAGAACATTCAATATGTTAAGAATAATATATTTGCTTTCCAAAAACAACAGGTGCCTGTGACTGGGCAGGGTGACCCACCCATCATCCCTCACAGCACTTTGTTTCCATGAAATCACCAAATCAATAACATCTAACAGTAACGATGGCCACTAAACTGACAGGCTAATTCTGAGCTCATATAACACAGTGAGATTTTAATCTTCAGAGCTGCACTGTACTCAGGATACCTCAACTTGATAATGTTAACAGCTGCCTACCAACTCCATTTCACCTGAACACTTTGCCTTCACCCATAATTTTTTCAGTGCCTGTCAAATCTGCCAGCATGGAACCAGTGGGAAAACCAGGTCCCAAGGTCTCCAGAAATAAAAATCCAACACAAACCAGTGTGAATACACAAAACCAACAGGCTTAAAATTTAGACTCTGGGAAAACAGACTAGGAACATCAGTTTTTTCAGCCAAGATATACAGGGTTTTCTTCCAGTCCCACTGTTTTCAAATCCCCTTATTATGGCACAGGCAGGATTGAAGATACACATGCCTTCATTACTGGACAGGAAGGTACCAAAATAGAGTAATTTAAATAAAGGGATGTTGATCTAATTGGGCAAGGTTGTAGATAGTGAGCTATGTTGGATCCTAAAGTTATATTTGCTCTTCAGTGTTCATCCGTAATTCCTATTAACATAAATATGTTACTAAATCTCCCACAGTAAGCAGCTGTGGTAAATGACTTCTGTAGGTCTAAAAGCCAACAGTAATAAAGTATTATTTTGTTTTTCAATTAAAAAAATAACAACAGAGGCTTATATGAGATGTGCATACACGTTTGGTTCCAGTGGAGTGTTATTTATGAGCACCCAAAGTTATTTCCTATCTGAAATCTGCATCACTGCAAATCAGCTACGTAGCTATTGCCTTTCTATCATGATTCTCACCACCATCAAGTTACACAAATTTTCTATGTAAAGACCTGGGCCCACAAAAAAGTTTTGGGGCCACCTTTATGTCATTTTTCCTTGATGACTTAAATTTATCATTAAGTTAGGAACGCAGGATCAGGAGAAATTACCTGAGCCACTGAATCCAGTCCTCTACAAGCCCAGAAAAAAACCCAGCAGGTATTTCAACAAGCTACAGGTCATCTGTTCTATATATCATCACTTTGGGTGGGAGGGATGATGATGGGGATGACGATAGGGATGACCGAATAAAAACCTAAAAACTTAAACAAACAAACAGAGTAGAAAAGCCATAACTGTAGCATGTCATGGGAAGTGTGCAATAGAGGTAAGGCATTGCCAGTGTCCCAAGTCTGTACAATAGCTTGCAGCATATTAAATATTTGTGGTCCAGAGAAATAGGGAAACTGATACAGACAAAATTATCCTTAAATCTAGCAGCTACTGAAGACTTGCTAAGTGTGAGATGTGCTCCTAGGGTTTACAGAAGGTGTCAGTGAAATTACACACAGGCATATATACAGTAGTAAAAGGAAAAGACTTCAAAATAACGTATTATCCAAAACAAGACTGTAGTCTTTGTATAAGCCTGCTTCCATACATAATATTTCCAGGTGCCCTTTATAGAATTTAGGCTAAACTTGAGTTACTTTCTTTTTTTAATAGGAAAGCAGCATGAATTCAGTATTCTAATAAAGCATTTCATACTGCATTTCATGGTGTCTTACTGGAAATATCAATTCAAAATGGCTTGCAGTGCAGAGAGATATGGGCTGGAATTTGGGTTAAAAGATCATAAATTGGAGATAACGGTGTATCCACATTATGTAAACTTGCCCTTTGTCCATCTTTATTAAATTTCTTTACAGTCATTATAGGGTCGTCAGATGAAAGCACCACTGCATGGGAGAAATGACTGGTGAAAGCTCCAAGAAAAACTTGAGTACAGTTCATGGGCTGATACAAAGTCAATATAATGCTGACTTTGGCAATGGAGAAAAACTCCAAGCATATGGAGCTAGCATAGCCTTTTAGAGGCGATCAAGAAGAAAGAAATACAGAGTTAATCCACCAACTCTAAACCCATCATAAAGGTAAGAAGAGATACAGCTGCACCTGTAAAGGTGTCTGCCCACCACAGATGTGGAATGGCATGGGCTAGCAGCAGCAACCCAGAGCAGAGAAGCCATCCCCATGCTGCTACTTCCCCATAAACCAGCCAAGTCCTCGCAGGATCCCAAGACTCGAGGCTCCCACAGTAAGCCTGTGCATCCACTGAGCTCTGGAGTCAAGGCCACAGCAGTATTAGCTCTAAGTTTTATCTTGTGCTACACTCACCCAGTGATGTGGTCCTTCTCCCTCGTTATTCAGCTGACTGCACTAGGGAGGCAGAGTTGGACATGGACATCATTTAATAAGTTTGTGATACGACTAGAAACGTTTGGCATGCTCTGAATAACCAGTGTTTCAGTAACTTACTGAGCCTGATTACCTTGGAGGTTCTGACAGGAAAAATAATGTTTTCCTAAAGGTTGAAGCAAATTCTACTAAAAACAACAGCAACTCAGGACCAAAGTCAAGATGCCATTTCTATATTGCTATTGATTAAGCTCACAGAAGGACTTCTGCTCCACTGAAATGTAATACCTGCCCCTTGGTACCTCTCTTTTATGCACTTTGGCCTTTACATCCCATGAGCCCTTTAATCTCACTCTAAAGAGGTAACTGGTTCAGGCTGCTTCTCAGCCATCCATAGAAAACTGTAGTCCTCAGAAGAAATTATTTCCCTCTCCTCCTCCATCAACTCATTTCCAAAGCTCAGCCAAAATAACCACACCACGAGCATACTTATATGGTGCATGGCCACCTGAAATATGTGGGGTTCGCTTCATTTCCAAGATACATTTGTCATTCACAGTGCTTAACTACTGGCACATAAAAAAGGATTTATAGCAATAAAAAAGGATTTTCAATAACATTGTTGAAAATTAAGTTAAAACAGAAATTTAAGAAGAGTTTGGTAAATCTTGAAACTGGAAAAAGCTGAATGTGTCATTTCAGCATCATGACTTTTCTTCAGTTCCTGATCGTGCTTCAGTTTTGAAAGCAGATCCCTTCCTCCAACTTCTTCATGCTCTTTAAATCAAGGGCCCCACTGGACTAATGTAATCCATATGCTTACTATTGCTTACATGCTATTCCTAAGTGTCAGCTCAGCTGAATTATGACCCCATCACACATACTTCTCTACTGTCTGTTACCTTTATCACAGAAAGGCACGCTTGGAGATAAAATAAACAATGTGACAAGCTTGAAGTTTATTATGTTTTCAAGAACCAGTTTTATGTAAATATTTGCTAGATGTCAGAACAATAATATTTTGATATTTGATTAAATATCTTTAAAAATCATCAGAAATAAATTAAGTAAATGTAAGTGATGCAGGTAAGCAAAGCATCAGCTATATATTCATCACTGAGTAGACATAGAAGCCACTTTTTTTTTTTTTTCTTTCAGAAACCAGACTTTTGTATGGGAGAGGACTGGATCAAGAATTTCATATGAGAATCTTCTTGTGTGTATTGTTTTAGAAAGGTCCTATATTCTGAATAGCCAAATGTAGGATGAGCAGTTGGTTTAGTGTTTGTGATGTGGTAAGGAAGCTGCTGCACATGCATAAATAAATTAACATCTCTCCTTACTGCCCTGCTCAGGAAACGCAAATCTATCATAGGACAAGGAAGTGAACAATTAGCAGAACCTAGGGAAGAAAACCATTGTTTTCAAGCAAAGAACAGGATTTGTTGTATTTACTGCTTTTCCTGATGGCAGTGAGAGGGCTTGCACTGCACAGAGCCAGCATGCTGTGGCAAGCCCGAGTAGTGGCAGCAGGGCCAGCATTAGTCACAGCGGAAGTTGCTGCTGCAGGCATGAGGTGGGGAACCATACTGGGGTTCGGGGGAAGCCAGAGGGAAGCACTGCTCTCCAGAGAACGTTGGACAAAGCAGGAACGCAATGGGTGCGCTAAGGCTCATGTGGTGTTAGCAGTAAGGCTAATGCCATACTGACTTGGGTGAAGCACACAAGCTCAAATCAGAATGCTCTGCAGTCCTCAAGGTAGAAACTAGCTAAAAAGGGCTGGGGAGAGGAATAGAGCAACAAGCTGCTGGTGAAGCTTGGGGTGGCAACAAGCCTTTTAGCATTTTGATCATAAGCACTGTGCAGCAGGTGTTCAACAGCAGACTCTTAAGAGTAGATCCAAAACTCAAGCGAGGACTGTTTCTGGCCCAAGGAAGGTGTCTCACCAAGTTTTTATATGTAATGGGCTGTTAGCTCCCCTGTGGACTTGTCTTCTATTATACACTTCACCCAAAGGAGTAATATATGAAGCATACTGCTGCCTCAGATCTAACAGAGCCAACAAAAGAACAAGACGCTGAACCTCCATCATTTCTTAAAACAAGAAGTAGTATCTGGATGCAGATACGCATGATTTAGTCAATTTGCATTATGATGTGGTTGTGTGATGCTCTGAAAACAAAAACTCATCCAAAAAGCAAAACAAAAGCACACCACTAACCGTTTGAAACTTAATAACATAACTGACATGGCATTCACTTCCTTTCAGCATTATGTTTTAAACCCATGGGTGAAATACACTCTTACATACCGTGGCTCCCTTAGCAGGTGCCCTCTGAGCATTTGAAGCTTGAGAAGCAAATAGCAGGCATCACGCCCATGCCTTTCAGGCATGAAAACTCTCATTAGTAGACTACCCTTACTAGCCTTTAATTTACAGTTTTGTCTAGTGGGTGCATGTCAGCTCCACTACAAAGAGATTTAATTAGTCCGTAATTTGACACTGCAGCACACGGGCTAGACAGACCAATGAAGGAGGACATGTACAGAACTGCAGAGCACACTGCAGATTTGCATTAACCTGGAAGGAAGAACAACTGCCACGTCCAAGCCAACTTCTGCTAACCACTGCAACAGTAACATAAATAAACAAATAATACACAGCAAAGTGCTAAACCTCTGTCCATACCTGAGATACAGAAGGTCGAGGGGGCAGTGCAGGCGGTGGTGGGGGCAGCCAGCCAGACCTCACAGCTGAACAGTGAGAAGAGAAGATAAAACAAAAAACCAAAACCACATTAATTCCAAATAAAACCAGAATTAATTTCCATGATAATTCCTAGTGAAGAAGCAGTATTCAACATTTTAATAACAGAAACCAAACTTGATCTTTATTGAGCAAAACCATGTTTGAAATAACTTCCTGAGTAGTGATTTAATTGCTGTAAAAACCCACAATGTTATGATAAAAAGCAGAGATGGAAGCCAGTCAGCCACAAAAGCTGTAGCTAAAGCAATCCAATTCTAGTTAAAGAACCCCAGAAACAGGGACTACTTGTCCTTGGGACTTTGCTCTTTGTCATTAACATTATTGCCTTTTTTAAAAGTGATGCATTAGCATCCAATGTCAACATTAGTGTTCACTCCAGATAAAACACACTATCTGATGGAGCGCAGCCTTAAAAAGAAAACATCTGCCATGGAATCAATAGGACAAAAGCCTAAACGAACAAAAAAGAAAACCATTTATTTGGCTTTATGTTTTGTATTTGCATGTTATTACTCATTGGAGGTATTTCAGAGGAAGGAGAAGTAGGGGGAGGAAGACAAATACTAATGGTTCGTTCAGGCCCCTTTAATATAACACAATGTCAGCTTTTAAGTTTGAGCCAGCACAAAGGGAGGGTAACAGTCATGTAGGTCCAAGCACTGTATTTCTCAGTTTCCCTAAATACCTAAAACCCATCATGGGGTAAAACTACAGGACAGATGATGGCTTCCAAAGGCAGCTGCAGAGAGGAAGACTAGGCTAGCACAGAGATACCAACCAGGACTGGTAGGAGTCCTTAGGTAGGTTACCCTCCCCTAGCTCCTGTCGCACTGAATGCTCAACACTTGCACTGGCAGATAACACAGTCCATCTTGCACTGGTGGTTATCTGTATAGCAAAAAACCCCCCAACAATATTAAAACTTAGAAATGCTTTTACCACAATAATGCTAAGCAAGCAGTTACATTTAGACACTTTATTTCCATGCATATTTTAAAAAGCCACAAAGACCATTACAAGCCTTGTTACAGCTTAGCCATTTACATATTTTATACACCAAATCTAAAAATGTCTACATGGCTGAAATACAAAGACAAAAGATAGTAACCATTAAGGACAACAGTGACATGTGAGTAATATGTGGGTGAAAAACATTGAGAACAGTCATATTGACTATATACAGCTCCAAAGAGGCTTACAACACATTGGGGTTTTTTACATCTTCTGTATCATCATCTCTTGAATCAAAATATCACTGCACACAATGCCAAAGAGAGAGAACAATTAAAACGCAACTTAGGTTAAGCAAGGGAGTCACTAACACACAGGTGTAAGAGATTTGAAAAAACATGGTCATTGGGATCCTTTCTCTTCCATTTAATTAGTTCTCTTTATAAGACCACTGCAGTACCTGCATGATGTCATCACTGCATTTTTTATCTCTTCTGTGCAACTCACATTTAGAAAGGAACAGTGGAATAAGAAACCCTCCTTTCCTTTAGGCTGAACTTCAGGTTATTACTTCATTTATCTGAGCACTGGCAGTCGCTTTGGCAGTTACGACTAGTAACAATACTTGAAAGCTGCAGCACTCTTGTAGGTCCATCAGCTGCACGCTGTAGTAGCAGACAAGTACGTATGCTCAACATGGTATGTTTATATTCAGGAAACCTTGTGGGAGCTGTGCTGTGATGCTCCATGGAAAACACCTCTGTGCACCTTATCCTACCACCACCACCAGCGACTATCACTGCAAGGGTATCACCTCTGCTCTCCAAACGGCTCTAATGTCATGGGGGAGCATGAATCCCTCACGCTTCCTAATGAGCCCCCAACAGCCCAAACGCGATGCTATGGAGTGCACTGCTGCCACAAGCATAGGGGTCCCAGGGAAAAGGCACGTGGGGCCAGGGTCAGTGGTGCTGTGGGCAGGCACCAACCCCAGCAGCTCCCTCGGCCCTTCCAAACACACATAGACCCCTCCAGGGCCCATTGTTTCTGTACTTGCTGGTTTACTCTCCAGCAGGCCCCCAAAAGCTTTACTGCAAGAGCTGCATCCATTGAGAACTCGCCTCAACTTCAGCTCTAGAGAATGCAGCACTTGCTGTCCTCGCTCCCCAATTCTTCAAACCCAGCGATACACCTAGGAAAGCAGCAGCATAGTCTTTATGCAGAACAATGCTGGGCTTGCTGGAAAAGCATCTCCTGAAGTGGCTGCACACACTGTGAAACCTCAGAAATCTCCCGGGATTTGTCCCACAAAATACCAAACGGAAAAATAATGTTTCCGTAAAATGGTCAAATTAAGAAAAACAAACACAAAACCCCACCCCCAAAAACCTGCTTCTTCAGCTTTCAAAATACAACATATATGAATTTAGCATTAAAGAAGTTAGATGCTTATACCACATGCATTTGACCCAGTTTCCTCTTTTTAATCCTGCTAATTCTAACTTAAGCTGCTCATGAAATATTCATAAAATTCCTGCTGTTGCAGAACATCTTCGGCCTGTTAGAAGGAAATCATGCTTATGTGAGCACAATTGCTAGACAAAAGTTAGTTGACTTTTGAGGACTGGTAACAACTTATAAAAAAGCTCACTTTTTTCCCCCACAGGGCAATGAAAAAAAATTCAATGACAGATCCTGCATGCTTCGGCCTCCTCTAGTGTCACTACCCTAAAAGAGGACAGTATTAACAGATACTCATAGGTTTTTATGTTTATCAGCAGGTGACATGTACTATTAGGCTATTCCAGAATACCTTCCTTCCTGGAAGACTGCCCCACACAGATCGACTTTTGCTGTTAAGAGACAGCATCACTATGTTGGCTCTGAAAGTGAACACAGGTAACAGGGGAAGGTCTGTTTCCAAAATGAAAGCAAGTACCCTGGGACCAAGCAGCAAACAGACAAATGTCGTATTTCCAGGTGCACACCTCAGAGCTTAGATAAGCTGCACACCATTGCTCTTTGAAAACAAGTCTTGTCCCCCTGCACAAAAGCAGAGGGAGCTGGAAGGAGCAGGATGGGCCTCGCACAGGTTGCCTTGTTACTCAGCAGCTTGCTGGCATTCCAACCAGGGTGAGCCATGTAAAGCAAATCTCAGAGATAGCACTGTGGAAATGCCATACAGGTACCAGTAAAATAGATTTTAAGTATACCCAGTATCCATATCACACGTATTCCTGTAAACTATAGCATTTTCATGCACTAGTTACTCCCACAAAGATAGTGCTAAGGCTTTCAGTTCAAAAATCATGGCTCTTTACTTAGCATGTTTACACTTTAAGGTGGATTATCTGCATGGAAAGCTTCCAGGTCCAATTTTCTGCCCTATTTTGGCAATCACAAAGGTCTGACAGCACTAACAGAACACCACACTAGATTAAAAGAACAGGTTTTCCAATCTGAAACTAGATTAATATTTTAAAACAAACACCAGGCTGTAATTGTACACTCTGAGAACAGGCCATGCCATCCTATCTGGCCACGCTGCTCTGGCCCCAGTCTCCCTAGCAGACAACACAAATCCTCAGCATCTTCATTACCCATGGTAGTGAAAAATATAAGTCATGGTGATCATCCAAATAGCTTCTTTACTTATTTGATCTAGGAAGAGGAGACCAAAGAAAAACATAAAATTATCAAAGTCCAGTCAAAGCTACGGGAAGTAGGTCTTTAGCTCACCCAGCACAGCAGCAGGGCAGGATGCCAAAATTACGGTGGAACAAATTTGGGCCCTTGGGATCCTTCAGAACAACCTGTAAGAACAACATGCTGCACCTCTCTCACCAAATTATAGTCACTTGACCTCTTGTTTCTTAGTACTGAAGAAAACTGTCATAATACACTGAGCTTCTGGATGCATGCTATTTCTTAAAGTTAATTAATACTGGAACAGCAGCATATAAAACTACACTTCCTGAAATATTTCCATATCAGGTATTTATTTCACTTCCCTTCTTTGCAGCTGCCTTCCTTCTTGGTTTTATATGACTACCACCTTACCCTAAGTATCACTTCAGACAAGTTAAAGCTTTGGGTGAAAAAAATATACTCCTTTTTCTCATCTGAATTGAATACGTACATAAGCAGTGTCCTGAAAAAAGGATGGTTTTCCTGGTCAAGGGCCGTTTTGCACCTTTCAAGGGCCGTTTTGCACCTTTCTAGCCACAGTGAAACTAGATACTGCCTACGAAAGGAGACTGACCTCCTTTCATGTCAAAACCCTATACACCTTTCATTCCATGATCAAAAAGGCACCCAGAGTTTGGTCACTCCTCTTATTTCAGTCACCATTCCCAAAGGGAGAAAGAGGCTGTGTTTCTCAGCTCACAAAAAGGGTGCAGCCCTAACCAAACCCAGCTTAAATCCAGGCTGACCTAAATCCAGGTTCTTGCTTCTGTTCTGCTTCCCCACCACCACCACCACAACCACCCCTTCTGCAACTGGGTGGTGACCATCCAGGGACTTAAATTGGGAAAAAAAATGATAGGGTACCTCTGTAGTCTGGATGACGTGTCTGGTATTTTTCAAGCAGGTGTTACAGCACTGTTCGACCAAGGGAAAGGCTGGTTGCATGGCAGGTTTACATCAGTTTAAGCTTCTTCATAGTGCTTAGGCCCCAGATCAAGTTTAACAAAAGACCAACCAAATAATTTTATCAGGAAGCAAAGATCTGCAACACTGAAAACAGTTCAAAAAAAGGTAACCCAACAGAACGAGTTGTTCTTCAGTTCCTCAAACTACCTAAGGCTTCAGTTCCTTAAGTAGTTTGGGAAGCCAACATTTTCACCCTTCCACTCTGATGCAATTTTGGAGAGTTTTTGATATACTTTTCCTGCTTCTGTTGCCTAAGGCAGACCGCAGAAATGTTCTGTGTCTAAGCTGGTTTCTGTTTACCTCTGTCTTACAAAACTTCGCTTGTTCTTCACTGAAATTGGCACTTGGATATCCCATAATACTAATACCATTCTCTGCACTCCTTCAATTATTTACATTCCTGACAACAGCATTAGTAAGGTGATTGTGAAATAACTGTTTTTCAAGAGATCCGATTTATTAATTCTCACTACTATGTCTGCAAAAAGTTGCAAGAAAAATAAATTTAAAGCTGTAGCCAGGAGTGTAAATTTAATGAAGCATTCTAGTAAGGTGGTTGTGAAGTATATATTTATCCAGGGATCCATTTCAATAATTCTTACTAATGTCTCCTCAGAAGGTAATAGCAATGCAAAAAAAGATTTTAGATTCCTGATATTAATTTTATTATCAGGTTTTAGAAAGACAGTAGAAAGCATCACCAGCACTATAACCTCTCTTCTCACAGTTAGTTTTGGGAACCTGCTCAGCAGTAAAGCTTCATGCATCGCAGTGAATGATACACACACCTGATGTCACAGACCAACTCTTGTTACAGGTGTTTCATGTGCTAATCATACAGAACATCATTTGTACCCCAACTGCACGGAAACTTATCCAAGTACTTTCCAAGTAATTAGAAAGAGATATAGTCAGACCTTAAGCAGTTAACACCTCTGCACTATGAACTCACAGGTGTGACTTCATTTAGGACACTGCTGTGCTTACATATTTGATGGGTCACTTTCAAACCAAACAAGACACCATTAAAGGTGTTTTTAGGATGTCTTTTTTAATGCCCTATCCATGAAATTCAGCATGTTTTAAGTAAAATCTGTAAAACAGATGTTTTTTTTCTTAACACACCTATTTTCTGTTTTGAATCATATACCCACAACATCTGTATTTTCAACTTCCTGTCCCTCATTTTCCCTAAACCATTTCATTTTCTAGTTACTGTTTTCTCTACCCCTTCCTTTTCTGTGTGTTTCTATTTGGGGACTGTTTCTCTCTCCTCCCTCCCCCCTTAAACAAAACTATTCATGATTTTATTCCTTCTCACTTCACATTTAGCTTCATTCTCCACCCACAGGGAGGCACAGTCCCTCCACCTACCTCCCAGAGATCCGTGTTGCCAGAGCTTCTCACCCCTGGAGATCCCGGTGGGAGTGCTGGAGGCTCCGGCATTTGCCACCTGTGACCATTTCCAACACGGATCAACTCAGAGCCGGCACACGGGAGCCGGGAAAAGCAGCGGGCTGCCACCTACCACCCCTCCCGTCCCACCTGCGGCTCAAGACACTTCCTGAGGACATCTGCATCTCCAGGGTCTCCCCCACAAGGGAGGCAGCTTGCCCCCCTGTTCCATGTGAGAAATAGAAGATCCTCTCTTGTTTAACCTGTAAAGCTGTTCTACAACGGACCAACATTTTTTCATGGAACAGAGTAACGCACATGGGATCACAAAAATAGATCAGTGGGGCTGGCAGGGCACATCAAGAACATTTCAACCTTCACACTTTTCAGTAGAAATGACTTTTTGGATTAAAATTTCATTTTTAACAAATGCAACAAAATGAAAACAAATTGTAAACCATTCCTCAACCCCAGAAGGACAAGAGCTAAGATTAGAAAAATGGGAAAAAACGATTTAAAAGAAGTTCCATTTACACAAACGGTCAAGAAACAGTTACACTTGAAAGGCTAGTAAGATTTACCCCAGTTTGCACACAAGTACTCTCTGGACTCAGCCCTTAGAGATAGACATAAAAAATTAAAAATCTAAAAACACAGAAATAAATTACCCCATCAGATTCCTACCATGTAATAACCACTCATCCATTTATGTCCTCACTATTTTCTCCAGCCTATTCAACCTTAATTATGTCCTTGTCCAGTTGGGCAAAGGAATAAGTTACATAATTGTAAACACATAAATCCTTAACGTCTGGGAAGCATCTTCCACTCAAATCAGAGGTGAGACATTCATATTTTATTCAGAATAAGCTCAGTTCAGTGATCACATACATTCTGAAGAGGAACAGGACTAGGAGAAAACAGCAGTCCAGTAACTGATCAGGAGCTGAGTCCCAAAAGAAAAAAAGAAAAAAAAAATCTATTTTTCTGCTTCAAAAAAAATGTTTTTGCAACATTTATGTTAAGAAAGCATTTCACAGTATTTTCATTGCAGTGATACAGTGCCAGAGAAAAGTACAGACAGCAGCTCAATTTTGTGTACTCTATGGTTTAACGTGTAAAAGACATTTTAATTTAAATTGCAATTATTGTTACAACCCTTACAACCAAAGATACTAACTTAACTGTGCACTCTTAACGAAGCTGGCAACATTAGAGCTCTTGTATACTGTGCAAACTATATTCAGTAAAATGGCATATTTTGCTGGTGGTATTTGTCATTATCGCTATTCTAAAATAAAGGTCCTTCAGAATTGTCATCTTCTTAATTTAATGTTTTGGTCTGATTAATAAACACAACACAGTAACATGCAAAACAGCATAGTACAACAGCATGAGTAAAGCCCAGCCCTATTACACAAGAAAATAGCTGGATTTTACTAAATCAAGACCAATAGAAGGGCATGAGAAGGGGTCCTGAAAATTAATTGCTTAATTCAATTCACTGTGATCTAAATTCAGCATAGAGAAGGACATTACTATTCTAGGTTCCCCTTGTCACTTCATCTTTGAACCAAAGAGTTAGTTGAGAAAGCTGTATTTATAACACAAACAACATAACCCCCTGCATAATCCCTTAAAAGCTTGCCTTTAGTAACTAAGACTTGCAGACAGCTAACCTCAACAGATACAGGTATTACCTAGCAAATACAATTAGAATCAGAATCGTTTAGGTTGTAAAAGACCTTTAAGATCATAGAGTCCAACCGTTAACCCAGTAGTGCCAAGTCCACCACTAAACCATGTCCCTAAGTGCCACATCTATACATCTTTTAAATACCTCCAGGGATGGTGACTCAACCACTTCCCTAGGAAGCCTGTTCCAATCCTTAACAACCTTTCGGTATTTTTCCTAATATCCAATCTAAACCTCCCCTGGAGCAACTTGAGGCTGTTTCCTCTTGTCCTATCGCTTGTTATTTGGGAGAAGGGACTGACACCCACCTTGCTACAACCTCCTTTCAGGTAGATGTAGAGGGCGATAAGGTCTCCCCTCAGCCTCCTTTTCTCCAGACTAAACAATCCCAGTTCCCTCAGCTGCTCCTCACAGGACTTGTGCTCTAGACCCTTCACCAGCTTTGTTGCCCTTCTTTGGACACGCTTCAGCACCTCAATGTCTTTCTTGTAGTGAGGGGCCTAAAACTGAACACAGTACTCAAGGTGTGGCCTCACCAGTGCTGAGTACAGGGTGACAATCACTTCCCTAGGCCAGCTGGCCACGCTATTTCTGATACAAGCCAGAATACCATTGGCCTTCTTGGCCACCTGGGCACACTGCTGGCTCTCATTCAGCCAGATGTTGACCAACACCCCCAGGTCCTTTTCTGCCAGGCAGCTTTCCAGCCACTCTTCCCCAAGCCTGTAGCGTTGCACGTGGTTGTTGTGACCCAATTAAGCATAAAATTATTAATTAAGCATAAAGAATACAGAAGATAATGCAGTAATCACACTTATCTAGGTTACATTTGGCAGGTTTTTTAGTACCTAGGCCCATGTACCCAAAAGGGAAAGTCACCTGCATTTGGCTCACTAAACTAAAAATATGATGCAGCTGAAAACATTGCTGAAAACAGCTGTAAACAGTATTAGGGTAACTTTTTGGATGTTTGTATCAAAATGTGTATGACAACAGAGCAATGATCATTTTAATTCTCCAAATCCTCTTTCCTACACAATTACAGAACTGTTTTATTTGATAAGTGGACTGAAAACATTCAGAAATACATAAAATTTGGCTGCGGTTGGGCAAATAAAAAAAACCCAAAGACATCTCAACACACACCTACTATTCAGAAATCTCCACACTTGGCAAATAAAACCCACCAAACCTGTACATTCAAGGAAAGGTTGTGCTAACTGAATGGAGTAATGAATGTTTGATGGAGTAAAGGAAGTAATGAAGAGTCTTCTTCAAAGGTATGAAAAAGAGGGCAAGATGTGTTGCTGAACACCAGTCTTCCTCTAGCACTAAAGAAAATGAAAGTGTGCAGAAAGAAGTTTGTACTGACTGAGTCTTATGAAGTACTACTTTAAACTGCGGGGGAAACATGTATATGAAGGATTGCAGAAGAGATGTGGGGACACATTTACATCACTTACAGGAATGCTGATGCACACCAATGTATCTGTTCCCTTGTTCCTTTTCTGTGAACACTACATTTAGAGCAGAGGGGACGTTTTCTTGTTTGGCAGCCATCACTAGCCCAGCAGAGATAAGCAGAGGTTACAGATCCGACTGTAGTTAGGAAAATATCATCCTTAATAGAAAACACTGCACTTATCCTAAAATGCTAGTTGTGTTTCCCCCTTACAAAGTGTGGTACTTAGCACCTCACATTTTAAAAGGGAGAAAAAACCAAAAATACTAGCCCCACAGTGCTGGCAGAAACCAGCACCCCCAAAGGAGCAAATCTAGGTTACAGTGAGCACTTGCTTACAAGACAAGGTAAGAAATGGTGCCTGCATTCCACACGTTCTTCACTGCAGGGACAGCCACAGCAGGAGGCGAGATTCAAAAGCAAATGAGTGCTGAAAACCTTCAGTGGAAGATTCATTTGCAAATAGTTATATATGGCTGTTTTGATGAATTACAGAGATACTCAATCTGCTTCCATATCAACATGAAACTACACAGTTTATGACCATTTTCTGGTTTATCAAAGCAAATTCTCTTTTTCAAACAAGTATCCTTTGTTCAACAGAACTGTTAATTAAGAGAAGTTACGCAATTCAGAAACTAAATTGGAAATAAAATGTATTTCAGAGGCATCTGTATCAGTCTAACAAGACCCAGACTGCTGTCACTGCCTGTAACTGCGTATAAGTAAATTCTTTAGTAGCTGTCATGGGCAGAAAACGTAACCAAGAAAAATGCCAAAAGAACAACGGATGCATTTTTGGGTTTTAATAATAAAGCCGAGACTTGCCCCAGTCCCAGAGTTACCCCAAGGCAGACCCTAGCTTACTGCTGCTGTTGAGGGTAAAAGGTGGCTGGGGGCCTTGCTGGAGGACAGCTGGACTCTGAGCTGCAGCAATTTTGGCCCCCTCAGTACCTGCTCCCTCACCCAGATCACAGGACAGTCGGAAGGGAGCACAGGGAGCCCCAGAGTGCAAGTAATTCTGCAAGCAACCTTTATGAACAGTGCAGGAAAGCTTTGCGGGCCACAGGCTCCCCGGTCTTACCCTGGGAGCTCTTGGCTTGTACCTCACTAGACAGTGGGTTAGAGAAGAAATCAAGATGTAAACCAGGTCATGCATGTATTTAAACTGACATTTTTGTTTCTACTAAAAACCTGCTGTTGTCTTTCCAGGAATGCGTAAACCCCAGCCAAGTATTTTCTTAATATGTACGTAGGCCAAATGCCAGAGATTATATTCAACAAAAAGAAATACATTGAGAATCTGGCAACACTGAATTTTTCTCAGATGCTAATGTAAAGGACTACATGATTAAAAAAAAAATAGAAGAGATTTTTGTCTCTTAACAGAAATTCACATATGGACATTTCAGAAGGTGTGGCCTTTCAATAAATTCTCTTGGTTTTTTATGTTTTTCCTGGGTAACACTAGTTACAGCGTCCCACAAGAGTGCGGCTGTGGAGTATCAATGAAGGCGCTTCCTTCAAGTGCAAGTTATGTCCAAATTCAACAACTTGAAAGCACAGTTTCTGTGGCCAGTACATTGCTGGACATCCCAGCCATCATAGATAAATGTTCTCTGTGTATACTTGTCAGGAGAGGGGCATCATAAAGTGGTGGCAAACATGATACAGCAGCAGTAAATAAAAACCAAAAACACCCCCCCAAAAAACAGTGCCTGCAACAAGGATACACCACAGTCTTTGGATGAATTTACCTGAAGAGATTTTTCTTTTTCTGTCCTTTAAAAACAAAATAAACAAAAGAAATACTCCAAACCACTGGTGGCTTTACAATTAAGGAAGTGATACATATAGATCAACATGACCAGTGAGGAACCAAAAATAAAACTGAGCACTCCTTTGCAGATATAGAGGCAGATTATCTACAAAACTCACAAAGTCAGGATTATTTCTGAACAAGAATTAGTAGGACAAAACCTAATGTACCGAAATGGTATTATTCTAATCATGTTGGATACACCCTGAAAGCTATTAAAATGGTCAATTTTAGAGTCTGGTTTTCTGTACTGACACTAGGCAGTATGGTTGTGCTAGAAGGAATGGTCATTCTGGTCCAGCTGTGACAATGAGACTATTTTTGAAAACCTAGGAAGGAAGGAGAGCACAGAGAAAATGTAAAGCAAAAATTCAGTCAAGAGTCCATTAGGACAGAAAGTAATCAACTGATCTGTGGATAGAAACACATCAGGCTGTATTACCTGAATAGCCAAGAAACCTAAATACCACATTACCACCACATCTTTTATATTGTATGTCTGTAACTGTGTCATCTAATGGCAGATGGAAACTATTCTAATTTCATTTTTTATACTGTCAGCAGAAATAATAATACAGCTTGTTATTATACAACTGCACGCAATTCACACAAACATGCACATGCTCTTTTTGGTGAGGCTCTTCAGCTTAAGGTGTCAGTGCTCAATCCCTCTGTCTTCCTACAAAACATTTTTTTAGAAAGTGCAAAGTGCATCTCAGTAAAGAGTTTGGCTCTGAAATAATGACCACTCCCTGAGGAAGAACTGTCTCTAGATGAAAGAGGTTTCTTCAAATAATGAGATCGGAGTTTCTACTGAGAAGCAAGATCGGTAAGGGAAAGGATTAAAAAAAAAAAAAAGGTCAAAAAAGTGAGGTGATCAAAACAAGAGAAGTGGAAGAAAAGAAAGCAGCTGTATAAAAATCACATTATCAGTAGGATGTTGCAAAAGAACAACTATTCAGGGCTTAATGACAGGGAAGAACCTGGGTATGTTTGTTCATAGAATGAAGAACTGAAAATACCACTTCCAATGCAGACATTTTACTTCAAAGCAGAGCAAGGTAAATGCACCACAGTGCTTGGGCACACTAGGATGGGTTTATTTAATCCCTTCCTCCTGATGATGCAGATTTATTTGAAATGGAACCCTTCTTTGGGCTGGGCTACAAATTGTTTAACAAGTTCTTCCTTGAATTCTTCAAAGCTACAAATTCCTCCTTATTCTTTCCCAATGAGCATTTACATTTTTGACACAAAATAGAACAACTCCATTAGAGGAAGACAACCACCACAGATATTTGGCATTGCCACCAGGGGACATTCAAGAGAGCAAAAAAATGACAGGCCAACACCCTGTAGGTGCAGGAGGAAGCTGAACCTCTAGGAGACCTTCCACAGTTCTGCAATTTGGTATCATGCTATATTTCAGGTTTTGTCAACACAGAACCAATTTTTTTTTCCCCAACTATAAACAGCTGTAAATTTGAACCAAATATGATGAACAGTTTTCGGGAGACCAGAGCACTTACTTTCTTTGCAAGCAATCAACTGCCTACCCTTAGTTAACTGCCCCATTTCCAGAGAGAAAACCCTCCAAAAAGTATTGATAGGATGAGTTATCCTTTCTTGCGCTCACTATAACACTGTCAGTTTGTTAAGTTGCCCAGAAGAAATAGTTATGTTACTTCAAAAGTAATGGTGACTTTCAAAACAATCCATTTCAAAAGCAAGATGTTACTTTTCATTCACAGAATGAAGACTTTGAGAATTTACATTCTCTTTTGATTTATGTTCCAAGAGAAACCTAAATCCAAGTGTTTTTCCTTCCAGCTATACTTTTTATCTGGATTCTGAGAGGATTTGCTGCCTTAGAAAATGTGTACTGGGCTCTGTTTGGGGTTTTATTTTGATGTATAATGAAATCAAAATCGGAGGCAACAGATCCCTGAACAGGAACCACAAAGATCAGGAATTGCTTCTCTGTGCAAGGCAGAAAAAAAAGAAGTTTATTCCTATTGAGTTTCAGGGTTCAGCACATATAGCAGGACTCTCAAATTCTGTCTGGTGTTTGCACCAATAAAAGTCCCATACAGCAAAAGATGAAACTCGTTCTTTTCTACTCCAACCACCACATTAGAGAGCCTAGTTAAAATATTCCTTGACACAGTCAAACCTTGGCTTTCTTCTGAAGCATAAACATGACCATGTTTAACCTAGTCCTTGAATCAGATGATTGGTGTGCACTGCAGAAAGCTCTGGTCTGGTTCGAGAACACTGCTAAAACACAGCGATCCTGGGTGACTGCTGCCCTGAACAAACAGCTCCTCCTTCCACCATTCACTGTGCAAGGCAAAAGGACCATTCAAACACCAACGCAGTGGAAAGCGGTTTTCTTTCAGTTCACTCCAGCTACTATTCTACACTTTCTTTCTCTCCCCTCAACATGCAATCCTGTCAAAAGAAATCAGCCCTTCTTTCTACTCAAAGAATGGTTTCCGATTGCCCCCACGCATATGGAAGATTTCAACATCAAAAATGTTTGCACACAAGAGATTTCATTTTCTCCCAGTTTAAACATTAAGGGTTTTCTTCCTGCTTCTGAACTACAAAAAAATAAGTAGTAATAAAAATCAAATATATTGTAGTTACTGATGAGAATTGTGTAAACAGCCAGACTAGTTATGAACAGTCAGTGATGACAGACTACCGTATGTTAAGCTTCCCATTATTGTACCAGAAAGCATTATAATCACCTTAATTACAGAAACAGTGATTTTTTCCCCTCAGTGGCAATGTAATGCAAGAAAGTGCAACTTCTGTTCTGCAGTGTATTACTGTCTATAGCAAAAGTGAGCACATGTGCATATTGTCAGCATTTGTGCAAACAGATCAAGTTGCCAAGTATGCAGATAACCTCAAAAGAAGGAAAGAAAGTAAACTTTACCTTGTGTGTTTTGTTGAAATATTTTGTTCAGATCCAAAGAAGAAGCTCTGGAATGTGACTTCTGTGGCCTTGGAGGTGGCGTAGGGGGCTCTTCTCCCTTTTTCATGGCATCTTCTATTGATGTGCTAGAATAAGACCTAATGAAAAACAGGGGAGAAAAAAAAAGCAGAAAATATAAATATTTTATTTCAGAAATACATTTTAAGCAACCACAATGAATAGTACCTAAAACCACACTGTCCGGAACTCAGGTTCATGGTGGAAATTCCTTGCCCTAACGACTGAAAGTTCCCCCTTAGAACAAGGCAGATTTATTTGGCAACTGAGGGACCTAAGCATCCGGACAAAGGAACAAGTCATGCTTACAGGGCTAGTATTTTTTAAGGCCCTTTATATCGCAGCTTCAGGCCTTCTTAGGTAACTTTAACCATCAACAGGATAATTCTAGCAACTATTTTGAATAAACCTCAGTAAAATTCTCCACCCGCCCCTTACAGTTTCTGTTGCCTTTCCCAACTGTGCAGGTAGCGTTTATACAGGTATAGCTTCAATCTACCTCTTGCAAGTATACATTTTGTAATTTATAATATTCTAACTATTAAATTTTTCATAGCAAACATTCACCAAATTCCACAAATTCCAGAAAAAAGAAATGGCTCCAAAGTGACCAAAACTGGTCAAAATACATGGCTCAGTACATCTTTCCAGGCCCTTCCACATCACATTAAGCCCAATGCAGTGCATTCACTAAGAATTTTGATTTTGCTAAATAGTGTCCAATATTTTTCAGCTGTTGTAGCTACAGTTTTTCTGCAAGACCGAGAGCTTTGCTCAAAATGAGCATTGACAACGTGAGATGTTACACTTACTGTTACACATTATGCATGACAGGCAAGACCAAAACCACATTCGAGTAGAACAGAAATAACTCCCACTAATGGGAAACGGATAATTTTTTTGCCAAACAGGCTGTTGTTAGAAAACAGCTCTGTAGTGGGACAGACATTTGGCAATGCTGATCCTATGTTTTTGATGTAAACTTTAATAAATACAGGAGCAAAAGCTTTAATTTCTTTAAAGTGTACATGTGGCACAAAAACCTGTGCTAATGATGAATTTTTTGTCTTGGTGAAGTTTTGAATTCCATAGCCTTATCATACCAGACTTAACCCAACCTCTCTGAAATAAATGGGAAAGCTTTGAATCAGGATTTATGCTTTTACTTTCCATATTATGTGGCATACATTTTACTTGCATTAAAATTGTACAACCTAACAGTTTGAGATTTTTAACTTTTTTTTTAAAGATCAAGTAAGGTAGCAGCTGCCAGGCAAAAATATGCCAGCTCCAGCAATGCCAACACAGAGCCCCGTGACAATGAATCGTGGTTTGCAGCAGGCAGACCTGGCACCTAAACATCAGTTAAGAGTCAGCAGCTAAGAATCTGCACAGCTTAGGCTAGAAAGCCAGGCTCCAGAGCTGAGAGCTGTAGCAGGCTTGAATTGTAGCTTCTGGTGGTCAAGCACACCTGAAGACAAAGACCCTTGAGTTTATAGAGCCCTCCAGGACAAGCACAGCTGAACGTCTGAGTTCAAGGATGTATACAGGAATCCTTAGTCTGAACTTCTGCATTGAAGTAGTGACATATAGTCAGATGTGAGACAGTTGTATGTGACACAGTAGTCACATTCAAATGACTTTTTTCAAACTTTTTTAAGCATTTTCTATTTTATGCGTTTTTGCATAAAATACTTCTCACATGTTTTTTCCATATTTGCAATTTATGATTCAGCAACACAACAAGAAAATTTAAAACAGTATGAAAACTAAAAAGCTTGGCTAGCAGCAGAAAAATAGCACACAAGGTGGTTCAGCCCTCCTGGATGTAGGTCCTCAGAACAGAGGATTTCAGTATTCATTCATCATGCTTATAGCTGATCCTCTCTTATTAGCAGGCTTTGACAAGCTTTTAAGGAGGGAGCTCCTGATTATATTCTCATTACCTAAGCAAAAAAAAAAAAAAAAAAGAAGCTCTCTAACTAGCACCAAAAAATAAAAGAGTGAAGGTGAGTGCACGATATGGCTATACACCAGAATGGTGGACAGCCAAACCAAATGTAATTCATTTATACGCAATATTTTCTGGCACAGGTTTCCCTTTTCTTTCGAACATCCAAATTCAGCAGGTGTCATTTCTAGCGCACAATAGTGTGAGTCCGTAAGTCCTCTCATCATGCACCAACTAGTCATAGTAAAGTACACACACACCACCGAAAGGATTCACTCACCCATATCCGAGAGCTGAGCTACCACTGCTGTTTCTGTGGGAGTATGCAGTGTCTCCCTCCATATGCAACCACTGTGTGCAGGTTTCAACAGCACAACATTGCTGAGAAGGTTCCCCACAATGGGGTGGTCCCCACTGTCCCACCACGATGCCCCTGGGGCTCAGCTGGAGGCATCTACCACCCTGACAAGGCAGAGGGGCTGGGCAGACAGTCAAAAGCCCTAGTGCCTTATGACCAGAGATCACAGGGCCCTAGGGCAGTACTTATGTAGGGTCTATAACTTACAGATCCCTCCTGGTAAATCTGATCTGAGCTGTACTTCCAGCACACCACCAATTAAAAAAAAATTTTAAATGCAACACCAGTTCTTACGCCTTGTATCTAACACCAGAGGAACGTATGTCTTCTGAAATAGAAATGAAAGCAGTACCTGGATCGTGGTCTGGCTTTAAGTGCATTAGATTCCTGAGCAGCTGGAACAGAAAAGAAAAAGGAACCACTAAACCATCATATTTTAAATAAACGCCTTTAGCTGCAGAATCAGTGTTCATTAAAAATGTGAGTGTTGCAAATGCGGATGTAAGAGCATGCTAATCTCACATGAGCAACAGGGATTGATTTTCGCTTCTCCTTCCCCTTTGTTTTCGTAGCATGTGAATGTCCTAAGAATTCAAAAGTCCACATGTAGTCAGCGCTTCACCTTTTAATTTGGTTATCAGAACACCAGAAGAGCATCTGATAGCTCTGACCTGTACTCCTGTATGTAACTGTGACAAAGCAACATAAGGAATAGCATAAACTTTCCACAGAAAACACCTTATTCCTAGTCCAGATATCTATTAGTTGTCCTGCTTCCCAAGGTACAAAGGTTTATGCCCTTCCTAAATACTTTAACTAATTAGTATAAACGTACATCTTACCACCCACAAAAAAAATTTGACACATCAGGTTGAAACTACTTTGACATTGGGAAGGAATGATATTTGAAGGTAGAAAGCTTTACAGGCTAGGTGTTTATCAAACACATTTCTATCAATGTAAAAATCTGTTTCTTTTATTTGGATGAATGCCAAATATCCTGCCACATGCAGGTTGTGTGATAGGCAAACAACAGTGCTGACTTATCTTCTCTGGGTAATTCCTCAAGGCTGTTCTTGGTTTACATAGCCTTTCTGTGATTTTTCTGTTATTCTCCTTACTAGCATTATATAACTTTGAGAAAACATATCTCTGTGATTGCTTTCAAATTCTGCCCACTGAGACATCCTCAAGGTATTACAGCAGCATCAGTGATCCCAATGCACATAAAAAGTGAATCCTTGTACTTTCCCCATTATTCTGCTAATCAAGGTACAACACTTAAGAGAAGCAAGTAGGTTGAGGAAAAAAAAAAAAAAAAAAATCTGTTTCTAGCTTCCTTCAGATATAGGCCTACTTCCAAGTCAGACATTTATCTATCACCAGCTACTATACAGCACTACCTGAGAATACAACAGATCCTCTAAAACCTGGAGCTGGAGCTACCTGTGGGAACAGCTGGCAAATACTGAATTTTTAATGGCTTGCATTGTAGTACTGCATAGACCCTCCATAGGAGGCTTTAGGCTCACAGAAGACAAGTAGCAGCACATGGCACACATATAGCCATACACTATTTCTTCATAAAAGAAACTGCTTTTAGGGTCATGCATTGTTAGATGGTGCTTTGGATGGAATAAACCCAAATGCACCTGGCAATAACACAAACAAGCACTTATAAACCAAGTTCTAGTAGATTACTGTCACCACCAAACTGGCTCACAGTCATTCCAGATTTCTGTGCAACAAACTCTTCCTAACAACTAAAGGAGGGAGAGAGAATTATTATTAAAAATATGCAGTGGTGATAATCCTCCTCTCTGTGTCAAACTCCCAGAGAATACAACTTCAGACAATGCTTCCCTACAGCCATATGACCCAATTCTTCCAATGCTGAAATTGCTGATTATTAAATTACATGCACAATAATTAAATACATGCCACTTAGAAATAGGAAGTATAAATCCTTTCTAAGCTAAGCCATGCTTAAGGACCTTTAAATTTCCTTTCCTTTATGGAGACTGCAATTCTATTCATACTTCTTTTAGACAGCCTTTCATCTAAAAACCTGCAGGTAAAACTGACATTAAAACTCTCCAAGGACATCTTGTTGAGGTAAACAGGAAAGCAGACAACGAAGAGAGAATCCGGAAATGACTACTAATAAAAATTGATAGCAATAGAATACTACTGCCAAGGATTTTCTTTTAAGCTTTTGAAAAATCAGGAAATTCAAGGCTACAGTTAGACAACACCCAGACTTAGCTTTATCTTTCAAAAGAGGTAATACAATATCAATAAAAATATTACAAAGCAGGTACTTCATTATTAGGACATACAATTGTGGCAAGATTTCCATAAAACATGCAGTTATTTTGGTATGCTCAGACTGCACATACTTTGTGTTTAAGGTTCAGGTTTATACACGTACATCACATAATAATTCGAGATAATACAAAACTATTTACCCAGTTCATGAGTTTTCCATATTTCTATCATTATGGATATGTCAGGCTAACTTACATGAAACTGATAAAAAGGTAAAGCTGTTGAGTAAATGAATTACATTTATTATCTAAAAGTTTGTGCAATTCCTGAAGTAGTAAAGCCTGATGAACTGAATAGCTTGGTCTGCACTAAAGTCACATACAATCACAAACTCTTATTTATTCATTCACAGGAGAGTGTGAAGGTTCCTGTTTTGTGTGTTTAACTGTTCCCATGCCCCACTTCCAATACAGCTTAATTTTAACATTCCAAAGAATGTTGATTCAGTAACTTTTGGCTGTAGCCTAATACCTTATACTCAACTAGTGCCTCCTTGCTTTACAGGCTGAAGATTAGGTGGAAAATTGTACCATAAAAGGTGCAAGTATGCCACATGGCTAAAAAAAAATACAAAGAATTCCCCACTAGTCTAAATGACCCCCACTGACTCATCTCTTAATGGTGGCCTAGGCAGAAATGTACAGTCTAAACGCTCGCAAATTTGGCACTCAATCCTTTAAAAGTCTAAGGCAAACAATGATCTTGCACTTAAGAGCCTAAATAAACTGCCCAAATATTCAGAGATGCTGAGCATATAAAGTTTTTACTGATTTCAAATTTCTAGTCCTTCTGATGGCAAAGAAAACTTTCCTGTAATGAAGCACAGCAGTATCATCTTTCCTGAATTTACATAAACAGCCAAATGAAAAATCAAAGAAGGATGTAAAATTCCTCCCACTTCATCCCAACTGAGTTTTCATCTTGAAGGTTAATGATTACAATGACCTTTCAGAATGGTGACCAATTCTGAAATAACCACTCAATTACTGTGCTGTATCTAGCCCACTGGAAGATAAACATTTTTACTTCTAACATCAATCGTACCATGCAAACTGAGAATGTGCTTGCTCAACCCTCAATGTGCAGGACAGCAAGGGTGAAACCCCTACAGTGACAAGAGTCACGACGATGGGGTGAAACTCTGCCACTGCCTCCCTTGGTATACAAACACAGCACCGCTGCTGGAGGAGCACAGCAGTATCGGGAAGACGTCCTTGACTAGGAGACAAAGGACATAGGGAAAAGAGGTCAGCGGCAAAGGAGATGTGCAGGTTACAACAGATTTTTTTTCCTAAGAGTACTGAAGACGGAATTGCTGAACTGAAAGTCTTGCAATCACCCTCCTCTCCCCCTGAGAGGGAACTGTAAGAGTGTGTGTGTGTGAAGGAGAAGCAGCAATCATTTGAGAATAGGAGCTGAAGATAGGAAATCTGGCAGCTGCCAAGTGTTTGGGAAGAAGCCAGGAAAAAAAGAGTTGGGAAATGAGGCATGCAGCTGTTGAGCAGCCTTGAATAAATTGAGCTATAAGACAGAACTGCTGTGACAGACATGTGGGGTCAGTTTTCTTAATCAAGGGTATCTTCACAAGTAAAAACATTTACGCAAAAGGAAAAGAAAGCAAGTCCAGATTTTAGCTTGACTGGGACCAGGGAGGGTTTGCACTCTTGCCACTCTAGGAAACAGATTAACAAAGAGGAAGGCAAGGGAGGTCTGATGAACTGAAGTGAATGCATGGGAAGTTTCCGGAGCAACTAAGCAATTTTGACATATGCTGTTCCAGAAATAACATTTTCCAGTATGATAGGAACAAAGAGTGTATGTTGGACTTGGAGAGAGAAAAATCAGGGGTGGTTTCAACAAAGAAACGTCCCCTGAATCAAAAGCTTACGTCAGTGCTGTAAGTGCCACAAGGTCTTGTTTCCAAAAGGCTTTCTGCCCTTAAACTCCTTGACAGAAAATATGAAAGCTCAGTTTTTATAAAGAAACAGGCCATTTCCGAATAGTTACTGAATACTTACGCCACACTTGAGAAGAGCTTTTATCAAGAGGTACAATATTCATGCTCTAGCATCTTGCTTGTAGTACAGAAAAACAAAATTCAGACTCCTTATAAAATGCTACATTAAAAACATTTCCCACACATGAAAAATGCACATACACTAACAAGGGAACGAAAGCAAGAAAACCTTTTGCAACTTGAAGTACTAATTAAGATTAATTCTGCAAGTAGTAGTCATTAGGAGGCAAAAGCTGATTTTAGTAGTAATATAGTATGAGAGCAAAAGGATTTTAAAATTAATCAAATTACATTAACTTAGGCTTACTGTGATATAAAAATATCTGATTGAAATTCTAATGGAACACGTCAATTTTTTCTTACCTGTTTTCACAGTCAAGTGCTGAAATTCCTTTGGTATCATTTTGAGAGCAGTGCTTACTTTAAGAGCTTAAAGAAAACAAAACAATGAGAATTATTTTAAGTATGTGCAGGTAAAATCTACAGGTATCTGTAGCTCTGACAAAGGAGCATCTAAACTGGTATTAGTTTAGAACATCTAATAAAGCTAAACATCGTACTCAACAAGAAAACAGAAGTAGCCAAATACCCTCAGAACACCCAAGCACTCAAAAAAGTAACAATTTTTAAGAGCACAAGAGTCAAGAACAGAAAGACCTATGCCCAAATTGCAAATAATCCTGATTTTTAAGAATTTGGGGGTTTTGGCATCTAAATCGACGGACTTCTGTTCCAGAGATGCAGTGCTGTCAGAGAGGTAGCAGCTGGTGACACTTGGCAGAGCCGGGACACACCTCTCCCAAGTTACAAACCAGAAAAGTCAGGGCGTACGAGAGACTGCTTCTGGCAACTGAAACCTCACCAGCCTGCCCCAGGGAATGTCATATAGCACCAACAGAGCCAGGGTTAAAATCTAGGAAATCACAATCTTTGTGCTTATTCCCCTTCCATTGATGCCTACTCATCCTTTCTTAAGGCATTCTTAATGCATTGTTATGTATTTTAATGTACTGAAATAAAAGACCACTTGGAATGAAGTCTCTCATCTTCATCTCCCTTTATCAAACAAAACATGCGGGAAAAGTCTGGTCCTCATGATCTAGTTCTATTTACATTATATTCCACATTTAACTATATTATAACCTGATAGAGTAGAGCTAATTTACTTGTACAGTTTTGAAAATGCAGGAAAATTTGCTTCTGTGGTTCTGAACCACAGGTTCTTGACTTCTGGAGAGATCTCGTCACTCGGGAGAGCAATCTGCTCTTTCATTTGTCAGAATAGCAATAAATGGTAGAACAAGAGGCATTTGTTCTTTGTCTGAAAAGGCAGGAATCCGTGTCATAAACACAACAAATCTTCAGCCCTGAAGGACTGCATGTACTAAAGCAGGTTCCCATCTGACTTAACATGTCAGATACCAAGAGCAAAGTATAAGTTCTTCACCTACACAGGGAAGAAAAAAGTTTCCCCAAGTAAAAAGTAAATCTGCCCTAGACATATGAAAGCAATAGCCTTCAAGGTTCAAGTCCTGCTCTTGTTCATTACAAATTTTACAACAAAACAAACCTTGTCAACAAAAGATTAATTTCTTGGAATATGTTGACTTAACAAAATGTTTTACAAACACCCATCAATTCTGGCAACCTTTCTTTGAACCAGGGACATTGGGAATCTGCCCAACTCAGTCACACATGAGTGTGGAAGATGATTCAGGAATGTGGACTATCTGGTCTCACAGCTCTGATGCAACCTCAGCATGTGGACAGCTGTGAGGTCAAGATGCATAAGGGCTTTTTTATTAACGTATAATCCACAGCTCTGAGAATAAGTGTCCTGGTTCAGCTAGGATAGGGTTAAGTTTCCCCAGCAGTGGGGGGGAAGCTCTGGCTGGGTTATTCATATACCATGCTGACGTCAAGACCTGGCGCTATAGCGCGGAGCACGAGACAGTCGGGTAACAGTTAACACGTGTGTTATGCCATCTCTCTGCTCTCACTGCTGTATTGGTAGATATCTTGCTCTGTTCATTGTTATTACTGTTACTGTTATTGTTATTGTTGTTGTTTGCTGTGTTGCTGTTGCACTGTTGTATTAAACCTCTCCTTATCTCAGCCCCGGGGCTTTGTATTTCACTCCCTTTGTGGGGGAGGGGCAGCGGCCTGGCAGGGACTAAACCACCACAATAAGGCGACAAAATACCCACAACTATTTTGTTTCCATAGTTGAGGGACAGGGACAGCAACAGCAGGCGAGAACCTGAAAGGTGAGGGAACAGGCATATAAAAGGGAAGGACTGTGTGATGATCCAGCACCGATTCTGGAAGTCCTAGTAGGTGCTGAATGGAAAAGATGACCACTTCAACTTCACATGGTTTGCTACTGACGGATTTCAAGTGAAATAAATTAACTGAGTATTTTCAATCCAGCTTGTCCAAAACTTTTGTTTTGCGAGAAAGTACAGGGACTTTTTTTAAAATAGGAATAAAACCTAACTTTTAAGTGTTGCTATTTCCTGCAAAAAGGGAAATCCAGAATTTGGCATAATGTAGTCTTTACTCTTACAAAATTCCTGATAATGACAATTACGACTTTGTTAAAATACAACGTGCAACATTAATTGCCCTAGGACTAGACATATTTTAGAAGGTGCATTTCATATCATTCACATGACAGAACTAACTTTGAAGCAAACACATCCACATTTATTTGTCTTCAACTCAGCTGCTGTCTAAATCTATACCAACACATAGCCAGCTGAGAAATTTAAAATACCATCGCTTCTGTCAGCGAATATATGGAATACTAATAACACACAGAACTTAACTCATGATGTGGGGGTGGGAGGGGAAGTGATTTATTTGAATACCTTGTTTGTCATCTTTCTTTGCATCTTGTAACAGGGCAGAGTTATCAGGTACCTCTTCAGCCGATGCCTTCTTAAAGAAAGAAGATTTATTATACCGATTGGCACAGCACCCACATTTCCACAGTCAAATATTTAAGAATACAGAGCAACACAAATAAAGGTGATATTCTCTCCTGCACCATGATTTGCTTTGTAAAATAAAGAAGCATAGAGGATCTTCAAAAAGACAACTATAACTCTGCTTTTCAAGGCACAGTAGTTCCATACCTGAAATTAGTTTGAGAAGCACTTCACAGTGACTCACAAGGAACTAAGGACTATATGTAAGGATATGCTCACAACAGAGCAACGTCATTCTCTGTTTTCTTTTCTCTTTGGGTGTAACACCTCTGTTAGGGTTTATAAAACTTTCTGCAGCTCCTTCACCAGAGTTACAGTCTCCATCAGAACAGTCTCTCTAGCCAAAACTCAAGCTGTACTACAAAGCCCTGTAGTTCTACACCTAAAGTCTTCTAGCTGAGGTGGATCCTTGGACTACTCTTTTTCTTTCAACATATAGTCATTGAGATGGGAAGAACAAAGTTCTCAGCCTGTCTGCTGAAGGCCCATTCAGGCCTCTGATGAGAAAACAGGGAACTTCTCCCCAGTCTTATTCTTTGACTTTTCTTTATTTCAACAGCAACTTACAATACAGGCATTTGTTGTTCTTGTAAATTCTGCTGCATAGCTCACAAAAAGAAACCAGGAACAAATTCTACTACCATTATCTGTAAGAACAAGGATATACTCTGCAGTCAAAACAACAATAGAGCAAACATCAGAAGCCCCAAGCTTCCCAAAATATTAAGTGATGCTTTCTTTTTCCCAGGGAGCATGAAAGATGTTGGGCCTAAAAATGACCTGAAATCCATTGGGCCTAAAAAAAAAAAAAAAATTAATTCAGAAACATAGATTTTACAGACGTTTAAAAAAACCCTAAAAATCTCAAGTCAGTAATTCAAGAAGGCCAAGTCCAGAGTAAAGGGCTACCACATCTGTTTTATAAAGTTGCACATGGGATTTCCTAATGCTTCTGAGGAAGCAACATAGCAAAAACATGGCTTGAGGACTCTGAAAACATTTGTACGAAAACTTCACAACCCTAACTAGCCCTGACACTCTTTACTTCAGAGTGCCAGACTAAAGACCTAATTCAGTGCATGCTTGAATTGATGGAATGACTCTCACAAATTTCAGTGAGCTGTGAGCATGACATTTCTGAGGGTGTTTAGAGCAACCCCAGCCAGTCATTTTATGCATATAGTGCGAAAACTTGTGTTTTATCTTTAAGCTTCTGGCAGTGAGAAAGCTCGTAGAAAAGAGCCAAAGGAATGGGGGAAAAAAAAAAGAAAAAAAAAGAAAGACCAGAACCAGAGTGGGAGATGAAAACTTGAGAAAAAAAAAACAGGAAGACAAAACCTCCTTGGTTAACAAAAAGCAGTCATCCTTGTCATTCTCAAGAATAACATTAGAAGCCTTTGTGTGTTTTGCAAGTTTAACAAAGCCTAGCATTCAGGTGACCTGTCTCCTGTCATTATTTTCTTTATGGATGCATTCAAGAACTGTTCCCATTGTATTGCAGTACTGTAGTTCAGCATTCACAGTAAAAACGGTCTTCTGAAATTAAATTAAACCGCCTGAATGGATGATAGGTGGAAAGAGACAAAGACACGGAGATAATGCATAACTGATTTTACTGATAATAGAATATTTTTAATGTAGTGATCAAGCATCTAAACTATATTTCCTCAAGCAGCCAAGCTACAAACTAAACATCAAGTGTGAATTACTGCACTTCCCACAGAGGGAGATGAATCACTGACCTTCCAAATGATATTCATTCAGGGTATTAATTCTGAACATAAAAACATCAGTTGAAAAAAAAAAAAGTCAAAATCAGAGATTTTATAGTCCATTGATCCTGGATAACAAAGCACCAAAATAACAAGGCCCTAAAACAAACTAATTGAGAGCTTTGCCCTGCATGTCTAGGACCCAGACAGTGAAGAAATGGAGCAAAACCAGTCAAACAACTGTGACATAGTCAGGTAGCACTACCTGTGCTTAGCCAGCAGGCAATCATCCTACAGATTCTTATTCAATTTCAACCTAGCCATAAAAAACCCTGATTTTGCAGAACATCCTTGCCATCTTGCAGAACCTAGGAATGGAGCAGAAGATCCAGATGTTCCCCCAAGAACATTATCTGACAACAAAGGCAGCACAGTAATCTGCAAGTTATTGGCAGTTATGGTGAGAGTCTCTCAAGGAGGAGAGCACAGGGATAAGGCAGAGAAGGTCTGAAATCTTAATTGCTGAAAATCAAATTAAAAATTAAACATAAAATGAGGGACTTGTTGCTTGTTTGCGTTTTTTTACATTTTGTACTATATACCCTCTACAGCTATTTAATTATTACTATAATATTTCTACTATTATCATCTCCTCTGCAGCAGAAAAACCTAAAAAGCAGAAAAACATACAATTTAATTGCTTAGAAAATCATCTCCTTCTAGATTTATCCTTACGCTGCACATACATTGAAGGACTACAAACAAGAAGAGCCTAAAAACCAGACATTAACAAAAAATTATAACATTGCATTGGTTAGGATACTGAAACGTCATTTTATTTCTAGGAAACACAAGATGACTCTGAAAGCTAGATTTCTAAGCTTTCTGAAATATATAAAAGAATGTTGTAATCTTACAGTCCCAAAGGCTGTGCTACTAAAGAGCAAACTTCCTCACAACACTGCAATAACCAAAGACCACTTTGCATATCTGGATAAACACTTGTGAAGTCAATATCCTAATAAAAACAAGGGCTTCCTAGACCAGAGATACTGAAGTAGATCCTTCTACTTCAAGTCTCCTAGTCAAAAAGTCATGAAGCTACATAAATTGAAACTTTTTAATTATGTGTATAAAATATACATAATTATATATTTATATTTTTAATATAATTTAATTATATATTATGTCTGTATCTTTTTTTATATATGCACGCGTATTTGTACATGCACATGAAAATGCAAGTGAAAAAGAGAAGCTGATACTCAGGGATCTTACCTACTGACAAAAGTACATTCAAACAGGGATGTGACAGTTTTTAATTCAGAAGACAAATAATTCTCTCTAAAAATGAATTATCTTAAGCTGATGCAGTGAGTTAACTCAAATACTCAGTTGACTCTTACTGCAGTATGGAAATGGAGTTATGTATATGTGTACATACACATGCTGACATCAGCAAATGAGTTTTCAACACAAATCGCCTTGAATTTTGCCTCTTATGCTTGTTTAAATTCCAAACCAATACGCATATATGCTAACGAGGCACACTCTCAAGGGACTGTTGAGCTTTGCCACACAACCGCACAGTGAAGAAGTGCTAGCGCAGCGTGGCCTGTGGCACAATCTTGGAGCCCCCTCCAAACCACCCTCCCAAAATAAGGTCATATGGAAGGGACTAGGCTGTTCTGCTACAGTAAAGGACCTGACTACACTGCCAATGCACCAGCAGCCCACACTACCAGAACAGCAGTGCTGCTTTCAAAACTCAGTATGACTGCTGTACTTTGGCCTATCTGCCGTACAAAGAGCAACACCACCCAGGGAGACTGCATATATTTTTAACAGTTCCAGAAGATAAACTGGATACTCAAAAGCATTGGCTGCAGCATTGCCCAAAGTGAACACTGCACTCCATAGCAGCTTCAGAGAGTCTGCCTGGTACCACTACTGAGCTGAATTTGATGAGGGAACAGCTGAGTTCTGATCCAGAAACACCTCAGAGCAAGGCATAGGGAAGAAATAACTGGAGAACAGCCTTGCTGAGCTGCCAAGACATACCATTACTTTTTAACTTGGAAGCAGCATCGGAAGGGCCCATTCTTGCAGTCACTCTGCCATTTGATTCACTACCCTAAACACTAAACCCTTAAATCCTGTAGCATATATATTCAGAGCTGCAATATCCAGGCACAACTCAGTGGCCATGATTAGTTCAGCTTTACAAGATCTTTAAAGTTTCAGTTTTTAACTTCAGTGATAAAAACGTTTCTCCTTAATTTAGTTTTGCTTGCAACAGTCTTCCATTACAAGGCTAGTATTTGTTGTGATATTGCTATAAAGGATCTCCATTCTTCCCTCAAAACACTCTTCCCAGCTCCTTACAATTACTACCTAGACCCTTAGATGGTAGTTCCTTAGTCTATGAAAAGGCTGGATATTAAAAAGGAGACTGAATGACTTAGAACAGAACTATGCATGTCCATACAGTACAAAATCTGGGATAGTTTCAGCCACCAAAGAAGCAAAGTACAAGGAATCAGGACAAGCCGAGCCTTTTTTCTTCTCATCATCAAAACTGGGGGAGCAAGTATGGAAATAGAGCACTGTAAATGGAAGAAACACTCAAGAGCTACACAATCAGGAGTGCCTGACTAGAACCAAGGTCTGCGCCTGAAGCCTCACATTTTCAACCAATTCTGATTCAGGAGATACTTCACCTGAGCACTGTACTTGAGCCACTGCCCCTCCTGCTGCGTGGGCTCTGCCCCTCACCGTTGGCTCCCTACACTGGAGAGCCAAAAGCAGCCCCGCAGGGCACGAACAGTTAAGGTGTATTTCTTTGCAGACTCCAACATCGCACAAGGCTAGAGTCCCTTGATGACTACTGTGAACTCTGTTATGTGGGAATACCTTTTGAAAACCCTGTCAGCCCTTTCCACACACTGAAGAAATTGCCAAGAGAGGGGTTTAAGATGGCTTAATGGGAAGCTTAGAGACTCTTAAAGTCCTCTCACTCGTGGTTCTGCTGCTATGCACACCACAGTCACTGTGAAGGTATAGAGACCTACTCCTCTGCACTCTGCAAGGTAACTACCTTGCTTACGCCTTCTCACCTCCGTTCGACTGAAGTCCCGACTCTGCTGACCGCCTGGCAACGACTCAGAATAAGAATCAAATAGTGTGCAGTCACGCATGGGCTTCAAAGAAGCTGCAGGGGAAGGAAAAAGAAAGAAAACAAAACCAGAGACATGCCAAGTCTTTGGTTAATACACACTTCTTAAAAACCTGTTCCAGCATCGTTTTGCCCTTCATTTATACGTACCAGAACTCATTTGTAAGTCACAGATGACAAACACCATGAAGAAAATGTTTCTATCTTGTATTCTGAAAAAGTCAATGTCATCAAAGGGATAGTACGTATAATTTCTGTTATAGAAATAATTGTGAAATTTGGGAGGAGTGATGCTTGGCAAACATTAACTGCCAAACAACAACTTTATTTGCATTATTCCTCCTCACAGTCCAGTATCAACTTAGTTGGCCTTACAGTTCATACCTTGCTGTCTTAGGAATGTTAAAGGTACTAACCAAGCCTTCAACTCCAATTTTTGACATTTTGAATACCGAGAAGTATAGCAGAATCTACATTATACACCGGAATTGAAGGCTACCAAAGAGCAAGGACACCTGAACACAGTAGATGCTGCAGTATATACCCTCTTTAACTAAACAGCACTGAGACTAGGGACAAAGCAAAAAAAAAATCAATTTTAACTTCTCACAAGAATATTCACAAGAACCTCATTTCAATTCCACAAGCTCAGTTCCTTCTGCTGGTATCACTCTGGGATTAGTTCCTCTGAGATAAATCTGTCTTAACAGCTGGAAAACAGCTTTTCTTAAGATCAAGACACAAAGGCAGGATAACCAGTTCTCACATCAAATTTCTAGTTTTTGGCTAGCATCTAGTTTTTCTGAATAAATTCAGCTCTTGCAAATCTGTCTTAATTTACAATACAGTTGGTTGCATACAGGGCAAATAGCTTTACAGATTCTGTAAATTAGTTTTAATAAAAACTTTCAGAAACAAAGGTGGTGGGTCAAATTGTTAATGGAGCTGTGCCAGGATAGCATTCGGATCTGTGCTTGTAGTTTGTAGAACAAACCATAAAACTAGCAAGATTAATTCATTCTTAAATGCTCTGTCTTATGCTCCAAGTCACTTTATTTGAAGCTTTAGCAGTCTTATCAGATGCAAATATTTCACTTGAACCAAATTCTGCCTCATTTTAAAACTAATACAACAACCTAATGAAAAACAGTTTCCAGTAATCTTCATCAAGTTCCTAAGAAGCCAAAAAAAAAAAACGTTTTAAAAAATTTAAAAATCAGAGAAAAAAATAATCTAAGTTTCACAGAAATCAAATTATGAAAACAAAAAGTTTCTCTTGAAAATTTCTTCTGGCATTTTAGGTAAGTGTATAAGGCACTTGCTTAATTATCAATGCTTTGATTTCAGAAGTTGACACAACGAGGGCTCTACACTTTCTTGTGATTGGTGGTGTTACAGTGTGTTGAGATGTCTTGCTTTTTATTAAGCTAACCAGAATTAGCATACTAGCTGATGTACTTACAGTGCCTACAACAAACAATTAGTTCTTTTCCCCGCTTCCTGGTAGATCAGCTTGAAATGTGTCGTTGCATGCAACACCATAAAACAATAATCATCTCTGAAAGTGGCAAAGACCCCAGTGCTGAAAGGGACAAATTAGGGGAAAAAAGGGACTCCCAGGGAACAACCACAGCTTACCATGCTCTTCCTCCCACTGATATAATGATTCCCTACCTCTAGAGATAGTTATTTCCATTGCAGTTTCACCCAAAAAGGCTTAATGTGAAGACACACCAACAAGAACCTGCATGGAGAAGCTTACAAGCTAATTTATCATGAGAAAGGCATGAGAGTAGTGAACAAAGTGGCAGTCCTGGAGGGAAAAGGGTAGTTGTAATTATGACAAGGGAATGTAATTAGAGAGACTAAAAGTGATGAAGACTTGGAAGCACATGTTTTACAGGAGCTTCTTGCTTTGGATATGAAGACAGTGGATTATAATGAACATGGCTCCACCAGAAATTACTTCCCAAATCTGATACAGGGTGAACATTTAATTTTCCTAACTGCAGCTTGATTTGCTCTTTTCCTGTCTTTTAATATATTGAGTGTCATCAAATTTAATGGAGATTTTATTAGGTCTTAAATATTATCCCTTAGCACTGTAATTATCATCTGTGATTAATCCTCCTTGCCCTAGAAAGTCATGCACATTTTTTAGATGAAACAGTATATATTTCAATGTTAATTTATAATTAGAAGAGACACAACTGAAGAGAACAAATGAAAGGGCAGGTCTCTCACTGCACACTGTTACTGGGGTATGTTATATTTTGGATTGGTTCATCCTTGTGCTCTACAAACTGTTGTAATCCCCCCATCATTACTGCAAATTACTTACAGAAGAATCTGTGGATTACACAAAATGAATTACAAAAAAATTCAACCTGTGATACAACTGGTAATAGCATCTAACAAAATATATTTCCATAATAAGTTCTAAGACAGTCCAGTATCGTTTTCAACACATATTCGAGACAGATACTTAAGGGAAAAATCATCAAAAGAGTTAAAAGCCATGTAACTCTTGTTGCATTATCTTTGCTGCAGGTAATCACCTGCCACTGTAGCTACAATGACACCTGAAGCACACTGCAGCAGAGGCAGACATTAAGAGGCAGGTAACTGCTACACTTTGCATCACTATTTTGTGCTTTTATATATTCCTTCAGCGATTGCCTCGTAAGCACAGTTAAAAATGCATGCATTAAAAAGCAACCGGAGAGCCATTACGTGGTGTAGAACCCCATCCTACCTGCAGGATGGAAAGTGAAACCTGTCTTACACGCGAGTTGGCTTCCTGAGATGGCTACAGGAACACAACCCGCCGCAGGGACATTACCTGCTTGAAGGTACTCAGGCAGCAGCGTCTCCGGCAGCGTCTCCGGCAGCTGGTAACCATTCTTCCTTGCAACCACGAGGTGGAAAGCAGCACAAAACTCTGGGAGTGTCAGCGCCCCGTCGCAATCCACGTCACTCAGCTCCCTGCAGGTATGACAGGCACACATTTTCCAAGCCGCTACCTCAGGGAAACATACATGTGCAATCACAGGGGGGACAGAAATGCAACTTTGAGAAGGGATATTTTAATACGAGACAAGCATCTCTGCCATTGGCACTTAATCCTAACTTGTACATTTGTCTCAGGGAAGATGAAGCAAGCTAATTTTCTAATATTGACTTGTTGCTTTTTTCTTTATTAATAAAGTACATTTTTTGTTATACATTACACCATACAATATGAAGGTATGTATATATTATATCATGAAATACATATCCTGTACTTCCAGGGTGAAATTAACTTTCCAGTGGTTGGAAGCACTTTTGGACAATCCATGCAGGTTCTTGAACCAGTTCAAGCAGAAGAAGTTAAAAATGGACTTCAGCAATGGTTACTTAGCACCATTGACTAGCCTCAAGGAAAGAGCTAAATAATGCTCTTGATAAGTTTAAATGTTATTGTTAATTTCTCACTAAAGTGGTTCTCTTTAATTCTGTGATGCTTCTCAAACACTAAAACTGGACTTCAGAAATTCAAGAACTCAATTTTACAAATTAACTCTGCAAGAATTGAGCAAGATTTTATCATGAGCACATGGACTAAAACAAATAAACAACTTCCTACTCTTTGAAAGTAATGAGCATTTGTCAAGCTGTTGAGGTTATAGTAACAAAGACTGAAACATTCCATGTTAACACAGCAACACAACCTGATAAATCAGATCATCACAAAATTATCTACTAGAAAGTTTTCTTTAATTTTGCACAGAGGACAACTTATGTCAGCAATAGAAATGTGTTTTGTTAACATATTGGGTTAATCCATTCTTTTTAAGTAACCTTAAATTTAAATTCCAACAGTCATTTCCCCCAACACTCTTTTTTTTTTTTACTTTCACAACTGACAATCCACTTTGAAGATTCCAGACTCATTCTTTGACCCTGACAGATGTTTAGGCTCTAGCAAGCTTTTCTTCTCATCTCTCTTCATAAAAGCATATATAAAAGTAAAACCTCTATCAGCATTTCTGATCAACATTTAAAACTGTTCATTCTTCCTATCTGAGATGCAAGTATGACACTGAATTACAAAGCACCATGTTGTTTATGAAAATATAACAGAATCCTTGTCAAATTTTATCATGTACAGTTCCATCCGCAATCATTTCTAAATAAGCTTACTAAAAGTAAGTGTGCTGGTTCATTAGAAAAGCACTGATGAATTATGTAGTTGTGCTTACTAAGAATTAGGCATTAATTAGGCCTCCTCTGACAAAACACAGCCAGAAACATAAACACATCTAAAACTTTTCAGAGGTGCTTCTCCTCTGTGTCATTTCATGAAAAATGTCAGTTTGTTGAGCTAATGATGCTGCTTACAATATACTTAAAAACAGCTCTCACTTATGTCGCTGTTCGAACCTTCCCAGTCCAGCTGAGCAGGCGAACATCTCTCCAGAAAACAACTACGTCAGGGAGATCAATAAGCACCCTGCTGCTTGGGCCTAAAAGTGATTCTGGAGATAAGAGCAATAATTACAATTGAAGACACTTTTCAAAATCTAACAAGAACTCTTGAATTAAGAATCCTCTAAAAGAAAAAAAAAAAAAAACAACCCACAAAAAACCACAGGATACATATCCCCAGCACTATTACAGTACTTACCAGATGTGAGAAAGCTCTGGGATGGGCAGCTTTGACTTTGTGAAGAAATTCTTTGCCACAGAACCTGTTGGGAAACCGTGCCTTATCAATCACTAGAAATTAATCCTCCAATTATTTACCTTTGGCCAAGGCTGCCGCATCAGAAGCAGCTGGTTACTTTATGTCCAGATTAACTGGATGCTAATATAACTGTTGGACCATTTGTCTCTTGCTGAGTAAGTGACAGAGAAAGCCAGACAGAGCTGTTGACCTCATTTCCCCATTCCCTCCGCATGAGAAAAAATAAGTAAAGGAAAATACGCTTTAGTACTAGTGATTCTAACCAGCATAATTAGTATGTCATCCATGATGAAATAACAGACACAAATGGCTCTGCTTCACCCAGAAGCAATGTGTATGGCAGTACAGTGCTGTAGTGTCTGCAGCTCTCCCAAGACACTGCTTCAACCCTGCAGTGGCTCAAATTTTATGGGGAAAAAAGAAAAACAAACCACCACTCAGGAGAGTCAGATAGCATATAGTCTGTGCATATAGGATGGTGAAGAAGTGGATTTGTTAGCTAGGAGAAGAATGAGAAGGGCTGTTGTGGCAGGGCGAGTGAGGATGCCTGCAACAGGACAGTAGGTATTGGAGGTACCCTGGAAGCCCTTCCTGGATACAGGCTTACAAAACGTAAGGCAACATAAAGCGCAGACTTCTAGGTCTATATTCCTCTTCCCCTTAGGTGTTCAGGTCAGATCACGCACTGCAGTACATAAGAAAAGCTGTCACTGGGGCGGGTCCAAGACCCACCTTGCACAGCATGTCCTCCCCAACACCAGATGCCAAGAGAGGAGAATGTGACTATGACAAAGCCATGTAATAATAATGTAGCTCCATAATATCCCCCAATCTCTTGACCACCTGTGATTTAGTAACTTTCCCAACCAGAGGTAGCACTTAAATATTCAATAGCTTCTGACAGATTTTTCAGTCACAGATTTCTCAACTTCTTAAACCTGGACAAACCTCTAACATCTGTATCACCCTGCAGCAAGGATTTCTACAGCTTACTTTAGAATGTTGTGGAAGCTCAAATTTGGCATTTATAAACAGTAATTTTGGATGTCCAAGGACTGCCTGAGAACCTTACTCAACATAAAGGAAAATGCACAACTACCTGAGAGGCTGTATATCCATATACACATGCATACACAGTTACAGACATATATAAGTCTGTGAGGAAATACAATGTTGTTGAACAACCACCTTCTCTTTCAAGCAAATTATATGAAGGAGACTTAACTGAGGCAAAGAACTGGTGAAGCACTAACTTTTGTCAGCAGCAGGTAATTTATTTAAACTTGGCTGGATCAGAGCCTCCCGAACCCCAGTAATACAGCAGAGCTCAGTAAAACCGCCTCAATTTAAAACCTGTGATGTCTTCCTTGCCAGATCAACTGTGTGTACCCACAGTAACTGCTCTCATGATCAGCCTGATCCTCCTATTCAGGATGGAAACACAATCTCAATATGCTGTTAACAATACTTTTACCACATGTGTGCTCTCCAGGATTTGCTTTTAATCACCTAAACGTCAAAATCTCAATCCCTCAGGGCCACAAACACCCAGGCATGACCACAAAGGACAGTTAACTGCATGCTTCACTTCCATCACATGGATGCTGCCACATTTCTGCTGGGAAAGCAAGCACAACCCTAAGGGTTTTTTCAGCTCAATATACACTACAGATGTGATCCACAAACACAGTGGACCAAATAGTGACAGCTCATTTTAATTTCTACTGAATCACCAACACTGCTCCCTTAGATGTAACTGTTCTTCTAAAATCAGGGTATTTAACAAAAAACATAATGGCTACAGTACTGGCTTGCTCTTTGAGTTGTCTGCCTTTAGAAAGAAAACGCAATCAACTCTCTCTCATAAACTCACTCCAGAGAGAAAAAAGAATGAATCTACTTAACGCTTCTCAGGTCTCAGCCTGGTCCTTCTACTTGACACGTACAGCATTTGGTAAAAATTACCTGAAATAAAGGAGTTCAGGTCAGGCTGCAGGGACCTGAACTGGTTGATGTAGTAGTCTCGCTGCTCCTCCGTTATCCTCCAAGGGTCATCTGAGTAGTGGCTGCTGCTGTCCTGCTGCTCCCGCTCCACTGAAAGAGACTGAAGAGAGGGACACTGGCACCAGTCGAGGCAGGGGGCTAAAAGGGCCATGTGGGGCACTGGGAACCTCATGAAACCAGTTTCACTCTCTTCTAATAGCAGATACATATTTTAAAAAGACAAGAAGCAGAAACGGCCACGCTGATTACTGTTCCACTACTTATCTGTTAAAGCTGAGACTAGTATCAGGTGTCTTTACCCAGGTAATTAAAGGAAGTTTTACATAACCAAAACTAAAAGAAAAGGGAAATCTTACTACTGCTGACTGCAAGAAGGAAAGTCCAAGTCATACTTTATTACCTCTGGATTCATTTTGGGGTTCATTTTGGCTGTCTTCACCAAAGAGAATACACAGAGTATTAGGCCATAAATTCTGTGCATGTGTTACAGATGGCATTCTAAATCAAGCAGGAATCTCTGTGAAACCTCATGTATTTTAGAAATGAAAATGTTTTACTTCTGCTAGGATAACCATAATTTTTTTTTTTACTTTTCAGCTGAAGATTCTCAGTCTAGTTTTCCTATCTATGCTATTTGGTGCTTCTCATTCTACTTAGCTTCAGTAATTTAATTATGTGGATTATTTATTTTAATTTCTCCTTCACATCAGCTTTTTTTTTTTTTCATGCATTAAAAAAGCACGCTTCAGTCTCTAGTCTAAAAACACCATGGAGAACACTTTTTACTTTTGAAGTTAGAATTCTTCTGCCTTTTTTTTTTAATTTCTCTATTTTTTTTTATTAGTGCACTACTTAAGAAAAACATGCAATTCATTACCCGATTAGGAGTTGAACAGGTGAGTGCAGGTTTGGCTCCATAATTCCCTGATGATGGTCCATCTTGCTGGTGAGCAGAGTGTCTGACTTCATAAGGAGCTACAGACATTTAAAATAAAGTATATAAAAGAATGCATAAGCAAAAAGATTCTAGTAGGCTAAAGGAAATAATTCAATAACATAAGGTGAAGAATCCAGCTTGTGAACCTAGTATCACACTACCAAAGTCCATTTTGTCAAGCATCTACCAAGTAAACCTAGTATCACAGTATCAAAGTCCATTTCGTCTTCTGCAACAACATTCCAGCCACATACTTGTCTTTTACATTACATCATTCTTCAGGCATTACTGATAGAAACTGTCAGTTATATATTACTAGATAACAGAAAACAGTCATGTTGAAATATATATTTATATAGCCTGTTTATATATTTATACATTTTATATACTTTATCCATATATAGCATAAGCCTGCATTACAAAATAGAATAGTTCAACTGAGCTGCAAAAAAATATGCTTTGACAATGCTATCAAATAGAAAATCAGTATATACTCTTCCCCCTTCCCTAATTTCTGTTAAAAATTACAATTACTACTTCTTTTGCTAAAATAAGTCACATTCACTGCAGCAAACACAGTAAGCAGTGACATAACAGCACATTTAGAAACAATGTTTTAAAAATAGGTCAAGTATGCAAACACAAAGGCAACTCACTTGCAAACCCTTAGAGCCGAGAACTCCTGCTGCCAGCCTATTTAAAATTTACCACTACAAAGACAGTCAGCATTAGATAGACAGAACTTAAAAGACTCTTGATGAAGAGTGAGACCAAGAAATCTTAAAAATTTTGAACTCAGGAAGACCTTAGAAATTATACTGCTAACCCCCTTGCTTTCCTAAGTGGTCTTATCCTGTATCAGTATCTATTTTTATTCCTGTACAAGTAACTTCTAATTTCAGAAAAAAACACAGGAAGGAAGTAGGGAAACATACGGACGCTCTTGGAGAGGAGATTTAAGCACAAGGCCACACTGCTGTGTGTTTGCTAGCAATAAAAACTTCCAAAACTATCAAGAAAAATGTACATAGTCACAGTTGCAGTGCAAAGGGCTACCCTTGGAGACACATCATCCAGTTTCGGGGTCAGACCTGCAGTACAGACCAGCCCACCCAGCTCAGTGCTGTGGTGCTACCACCTCCTGCACATACTAGGGTGCAGCAGCTTTCAGACCTACCCTTTCGCATGCTCTTCGGAAAACCATAAGGGTCCTAATCTTCAAGTCCAGGAAGAACCAGTAGGTCACCTAGGCTGGCACTTGGTACAATATGGGCCATAAAATGTTACCCACTTACTGCCAATGAGGTCATATTTGGCTGAAGTATTCCCAGTGGGATTAAGTTAGAAGAGACTCCCTTTCCGGAAAACAACCACAGTGTTCTACACTTCTAGGATTTTATCACCTTAAAAATTCAAGCAGTTGAATAATTAATTTTAGAAGTCATCGTCAGCTGGATTGAACGCTGCTGCCTCTACTCCGCACAGCCGCTGACTCCATGAGAAGTTTCACTGAAGTTATGATTGCAACCAAATTCAGAGGAAAAAAAGAAAATAACACTCAAAATACACCCCCACTAGCACTGACAGATCTAGGACACAGTCCCAGAAAACAGCAGCGCACACAACATGCAACCTAGTCGGCTGCTCCTGATGGCCCCCTCCTGCCCGGCTCTTCCGGGTGTGGGCTATCTGCCACATGTCTTCTTCACTGGAACAGAACATGCGTCATCCCAGAAGATGACTTCACTGGTGCTGCTTATTTCAGAAGTCAACCATCACTGTTTTAATCAGTTATGCCCAGTGTGGGGTGGGGGAAAATCCCATCTCTGAACAAACAGCAGTTTACCTAACCAGCAAATGAATGCCTGTGACTCAGTACTGGTATGATTTTCACGTGAAGGCCACTTGATAGTGTTGAACATATTCTTACCATGGCTGTAGTGACTTTCAAAATGTTGTAATTGCTCTGTTTTTTCACTCATTTGTAAACAAGGACAACAGCTAGAGGACTAGCATGCTCCACTCCTCCTCACTCACTGTAAACACACTAACTGAAAGCCAGAGGGATGATATACACCGATGCCAGGCACCATCTTGGCCACCAGATGTTGCAATTAGGAGAGCACAGGCAACTTACTATTAATGGATTTAAAGTTACTTACTATTAACGGTTTGTAAAGTCTTGGTAAAACTGGCTTCTGCCCTACTACCCTCTTACTAAAATCAAAATGTTTTGCTGCCTACTCTAATGGCAGTGAGATCAAGGACAGAGCATCTATGCAGTGCCCTATTTTTGTCTGTTTTTCCTAAGTTACATTGTGGGACTGTTTTTATATTCATTTATTATTTTTATATTGTTATTTCCATTATGAAACCAGAGAGATTATTTTTCTTTCCTGCAAAGGAAGGTTGACTGCCAATCTGAAAACTAATATAGCAGCTACTGAAATCAGGAGTGGGCTTTTCTTCCCCTCTAATGAAACCAAAAGCATCATGCACTCTGAAAATACTCACACTCTGTCATTGGGATATATTGCACATAGTCTTGTCAGAGATTAGGTATTAGCATTTATCTGTGAGCAGTGACACATAAATCTAACCAATTTACCAGAAAGCGAACAGGATTGAACAATCAAAATAAAATTAGATGATTGAATCATTTTCTAAAATACAGGTCTAATTAAATGTTAAAATCATTAGGCTGTCAGTTGCATTTGAAATGTGGATGCTTCTGAGAAGGAAAAAAAAGAATTGAATACAATGCGCACATCCCAGTTTTTATCCTACCTCCATGCTGCTGCTCCAGCCCACTTCTTGATTTACCATATCCATAACTTAATGGTATTCTCTGGTAAGTAGATGGAGAAGCAGGAGGTGAGCAGATTGGAGACATCGGTGGAGACTTGAGTTCCTATTTCAACACGAAATGGAATTCTGAGATGACAGCAAAACAATCAAGTAATCCTAAATGGCGATCTGAATGTGTACAACATGATGGACAAAGAAAAAGCAAATGCTGTAGTTCTCTGAGGCCCTTTATTTCCAAGAAAAGTCTCCTTCAAAAACAGAAGTTGGTAAAGACAGAATTTGATATTGAGCCTCCTAGGGGCAGAGCATGGCAAAGCCATAGCAAAGCTTTACAATGAACAGCTTAAGGTATTTTACTTCCAAAGATGCCTGAAGAAGTACACGTAGGATGGTTAATGTGACTGGTTATCTTTGTATTTACATAACACATTCATTTAGGGTGAGTGCATTCTTTGTGGGAGAATGTTTTTCATATAAAACATAAAAAATTAAAATAAATCTCTGAATTGGTATTTTAAGCACTCTGTGGCTTTGTAGGTGTTACTGAGTATCTATCCTACAGCGTTCTCTTTCCCTTAACTTAACAGATTTTTTAAGAAGAGGATGTGATCCTGAAACAGTTTACTGTGTAGAAAGGAAAATATAACACAGCCCAGACAACCTAGACGGAGACAGAGGTTTGAGGGTAGCGTTCTGCTTCAGCGTCAGTACACATAGGCAGATAGGCACCCATGCTCCTCTTCCTCATCCTGTTATTCCACCTGTGTATCTTGTCATCAGCTCATTCCTGTTGGTTGACCTCAGGCTGGGAACACCATTACTCAGGTCAATGCACCATGTGACAAATGTGTGCGTGCGTTATGGGAAGATAAATCGCCTGCCACCAGGCATTTACAACATGACCTGATATGGTACCAGAAGAGAAGGTGTTGGGCCTGGGGAAAATTATGAAAAATCAAGGTTGCGCTGTGAAGCTGCTTGTATCTGAGTAAGCGCTCTCAACTCTCCTAAATACATGTAATACAAATCTCCCTTAGGCAGCTTTATTAAATTGGCAACTCAGAACAACAGACGCTGGGATGATGTTTCACTGAAGACAAAAGAAAAGCAGATTTCTTCTGGACTACTCCTGGGGAAGATCAGAATGTAAGAAAATCTGGTGGTCTTATCCCACACAGAAAGAGTGGCTCGTGATTCACAGAATCAACTAGGTTGGAAAAGACCTTGAAGATCATCCAGTCCAACCATTAACCTAACATTGACAGTTCCCAACTACACCATATCCCTAAGCGCTATGTTGACCCACCTCTTGAACACCTCCAGGGATGGGGACTCCACCACCTCCCTGGGCAGCCCATTCCAACGCCTAACAACACCTCTTCTCCAACTGAGTATTTTTGTAGTGACTAAGGATCATAGTGGCCATGAGAAATCACTCACTTTCCTGTTCTGTTTCACAGACAGATTTCTGTTTGCTGCTCTTCCCCTAGTCCTCTCCAAGAAACAGTGCTGGACTAAGTAGGAGGACAACACTGAAAGAACTTACACAGCATATTACAGGGCTGACAGCTTTATACAAGCTCATATAGAGAAATTCCCTCCAGGGATGCAATTGGGATGCACCAAAATCAGAGCATAGCCCTGATCGGGATTATTTGCATGCCAAGAGCTCATCTCTTGTCTAGTACTGCAAAACTGAGTAAGCCTACATGACTGTAATCATTTACAGGACTGGACCCAAAGGGAGGATGCATAATCACATATTGGCGTGAAGGAGACAGGCCTGTTACCTGTTTGTCCCCTTCATCTGTTCTTTTGTAGGAATTTTTTTCCAAAGGTGCATGTGGAACCTGAAATTTAACTCCATGGAGTTCTGCTGGAGTCCCGTAACGTACTTCACTGTCATTTTTCAGCGCCATAAACCGTGGCAGAGGCAATTCTTCATTAAAAGAGAAAAAAAATCAATTGAGAGTACAAAACATTAAAAGTACTTTAAGCAGTATTGTCTTGTAAAACCAATGAAAAGTTTATCTATAAAAGAGTACTATTTATACTTTGTAACGTTTATAAGTGTGGAACTCTTGTGATTATGTCTTGATAAAAATGTGAATGGTACACAGAGCTACATTCACTATCTTAATATATCATTTCTCCATGCAAAGAGAAAGAAATAAGCCTTGTGCATGTTATTAAAGCAAGTGGCAAACTCATTTCCTGCCTTCAAAACATTGTCTGTAATGAAATGAATAGTATCCCACAGAAACTGTGGGACTGATGAATTAATCAGTCGGGATCACAGTATCCTCAATGCTGCCATCATAAAAGGAACAAACTAAAAATGGTAGGTTTAGAGATCATGCCAAGCCCTGGTGAGACGACCGTGTCAAAAGGTCCCACATTGCATCTGCTCTGCAGAGAAGAGTAGTGATGCTCTGTCACTCTTTAAGACAATTCAGGATTATTTTCATGAAACACCATTTATTTTTGTGCAGAGTCACCCTGAAAGATCAATACAACTAAAATCAGCAGAATGCTCAAAACTGAGCAAAGCCATACATCCCCTCTGTAATAATTTACACCTACAGCTACTACCAGAAGGAAAAAGAAATTAATTGGAGTTTGGTGCATGTTACTCACCCCACTCTAAAAGCACTCATACATTTCAAGAGAAAATGTAATTAACACTGGAAGTGTTTCAGTAACAGTAAGTAAGCAGGCTATCAATACATGGACTGCAAGTACCCTTCTTCACTCGAATTTGTGGATTATTTGCAGATGCTGGACTTGTAAAACATACACAGTCTCACTTAGTTCAAGTTTCTAATTTAGTCTGTTGGTTTTTGCTGTGGTTTTTATTTTTTCAAATTAGCATCCTTAAAAAAAGATGTCAGTGCAAGAGAGAGCACACAAGCTGTCTGTAAGGAAAACTGATAGACAAACTCAGCCCAGCCTGCTTTAGCCCTGGTTTAAACTCCCCTGCCAGCAAGGCACCAAACCGAACCACGCCAGATGCATCTGATCCCCTCCACTTGATCGGGCGCTCTGCACCACAGGAGCAAAGCTCCCACAGGTCTGTACAGGCTTGCCAGCTGGGCTTCCCCTCCGGGATGGGCCAGGCCTGGGAACCCCCTCTCTGTGCCCTGTAACATAGATGAATTCACATTTTGTTGTCCTTAGCAGGGACAGCAGAGCAGAAACTGCGCTGGGAGCAGTGACCTGATTGCGAGACTATGGGTAGATCCTGCCTTTCCTACCTCCTTTCTGATCTCCTGGCCAGTTGTGTTGCTGCCTTCAACGGGATGGTGGCAAGCACTCCTGCTCAGAACACAGCCTCAAAGCCCAGTCTGAATGCCTGCCTGTGATGTGGGAGCTAAGGGATCAAACCTGTTCAGGCTCAAGCCCAGGTGAAAAGCCATCTGTTTTGCAGCCTGAGCCCTGCTGAAGCAGAGTATGCATCACCAAGGCAAGAACATCGAGCCCCTTCCATTTAGTCACTATCAAGGTTTCAGAGCTAAAAGGGACCTGCTTTCTCTCTTCAACCTTGAGTTTGATAAGCCTCTTAAGAAGTGTTTTTCTCCATCAAGAATGGTACAATTAATATTACTGTTAATTCACTGAGAAGAACAAAGCTGTTTTAAGTTATACCTAACATATGTTTTCATACCTACTGATAGGAAGCACCACAATTTTGTCACCATTACCCATTTATTTCAGCAGGATTATTTGCTAAAACAGATGAGTGTTGCAAACTGCCCTGCACAGGGGGACCCCTGACCTGCCCACGTCCCCCACAACACACCTCCACCCAAAACAGCTATCAGCTCCCACTCTGCAGAGCTGTCAAGATCAGAGGCTGAAGGTGAGAGAGAAATGCATCCCCAGCACTGATCAGCTGTCATTCATGCCATTCCATTGGTAATGCCTTTTCCAGAGGGGGATGTCATCTCAGCTTTGCCATAGATGTAATTCACTGCAATTTTCTACCAGTCACTTGGAGAATGTAACATTACCTTCTACTCTTTCTCTGCTCCTCAAAATACAATTGTTTCACAGACACATTAGAACAAAAGGTTTACCACCACAGAAAGGTGACAAGTGAAAAAGAAGTGCATAGTGCTGTAAGAAAGATTTGTTACTTACCATTCTTAATGCTCTCAATCCGTACTGGGAACCCTGACTGCGCTGCTGCAATTAACTTCAAAGCAATATAAAATTGAGCAGGACCAAAATAACCCACACGCTTGGCTCCACAAATTTCTGTAATCTAAAAGAGAAGAGACACATAGCTGGTTAAATGCACTTCACTCTTCCAGGGAATGTAAACACCTCTGCACAAACAAAGAAAAAATTCATTAAATGCAAAACGCTTGTTGTATTTAAAGCTTTCTATTAAGCATATTTCACAGAATCACAGAATCAACCAGGTTGGAAAGGACCTTGAAGATCATCTAGCCCAACCATTAACCTAACACTGCCAGTTCCCATCTACACCATATCTCTCAGCGCTATGTCGACCCTACTCTTAAACACCTCCAGGGATGGGGACTCCACCACCTCCCTGGGCAATCCATTCCACTGCCTAATAACCCGTTCTGTAAAGAAATACTTCCTGACATCTAGTCTAAACCTTCCCTGGCGCAATTTGAGGCCATTCCCTCTTGTCCTATCGCTTATTATTTGGTTAAAGAGACTCATCCCCAGCTCTCTGCAACCTCCTTGCAGGTAGTTGTAGAGGGCGATGAGGTCTCCCCTCAGCCTCCTCTTCTCCAGACTAAACAACCCCAGTTCCCTCAGCCGCTCCTCGTACGACATGTGCTCCAGACCCTTCACCAGCTTCGTTGCCCTTCTCTGGACACGCTCGAGTAATTCAATGTCCTTTTTGTAGTGAGGGGTCCAAAACTGAACACAGTCATCGAGGTGCAGCCTCACCGGTGCCGAGTACAGGGGTAAGATCACTTCCCTGTCCCTGCTGGCCACGCTATTTCTGATACAAGCCAGGATGCCATTGGCCTTCTTGGCCACCTGGGCACACTGCTGGCTCCTGTTCAGCCGGCTGTCAATCAACACCCCCAGGTCCCTCTCTGACTGGCAGCTCTCCAGCCACTCCTCCCCAAGCCTGTAGCGCTGCTGGGGGTTGTTGTGGCCCAAGTGCAGCACCTGGCATTTGGCCTTATTGAACCTCACACAGTTGGCCTTGGCCCATCGCTCCAGCCTGTCCAGATCTCTCTGCAGAGCCTCCCTACCCTCGAGCAGATCAACACTCCCACCCAAGTTGGTGTCATCTGCAAACTTACTGAGGGTGCACTCGATCCCCTCGTCTAGATCATCAATAAAGATGTTAAACAGGAGTGGCCCCAAGACCGAGCCCTGGGGGACACCACTTGTGACCGGCCTCCAACTGGATTTAACTCCATTCACCACAACTCTTTGGGCCCGGCCATCCAGCCAGTTTTTTACCCAGCAAAGTGTGTGATCATCTAAGCCTCGAGCAGCCAGTTTTGCCAGGAGAATGCTGTGGGAAACAGTGTCAAAGGCCTTGCTAAAGTCAAGGTAAACTACATCCACAGCCTTTCCCTCATCCACTAAGCAGGTCACCCTGTCGTAGAAGGAGATCAGGTTTGTCAAGCAGGACCTGCCTTTCATAAACCCATGCTGACTGGGCCTGATCCCCTGGTTGTCCCGCACGTGTTGTAAGATGGTACTCAGGATGAGCTGCTCCATCAGCTCCCCAGGTACCGAAGTCAAGCTGACAGGCCTGTAATTTCCTGGATCATCCTTCCGACCCTTCTTATAGATGGGCGTCATATTGGCCAGTTTCCAATCTGTCGGGACCTCCCCGGTCAGCCAGGACTGCTGGTAAATGATGGAAAGCGGCTTGGCGAGCACCCCAGCCAGCTCCTTCAGCACCCTCAGGTGCATCCCATCCGGTCCCATAGACTTGTGTGTGTCTATGTGATGCAGTAGGTCACTGACTCTCTCCTGGATTGCAGGGGGGGGTCGTTCTCCCAGTCTCTATCATCTGGCTGAGGGGGCTGGATTCCCTCAATACAACTAGTCTTGTTATTAAAGACTGAGGCAAAGAAGGCATTAAGTACCTCAGCCTTCCCCTCATCACTTGCTACCAAGTTTCCTTCAGCATCTAGCAGGGGGTGGAGACTCTCCCTGGTCTTTCTTTTGCTATTGACATACTTATAGAAACATTTCTTGTTATCTTTGATTGCTGAAGCCAGATTAATTTCCAGCTGGGCTTTGGACCTCCTGATTTCTGCCCTGAATAGCCTCACAGCCTCTTTGTAATCACTGTGAGTGGCTAGACCCTTCCTCCAAAGGCTGTAAACTCTCCTTTTCTCCTTGAGTTGCAGCCAAAGCTCCCTGTTCAGCCAGGGTGGTCTTCTCTGCCGCCTGCTCCTCTTAGAGCACCCGAGGACTGCCTGCTCCTGAGCCATAAACACTTCCTTCTTAAAGAGCGCCCAGCCTTCCTGGAGCCCTATACCCTTTCAGGACCATCTCCCAAGGGATCCTGTCAAGCTGGTGCCTAAACAAGACAAAGTCAGCCCTTTGGAAGTCCAGGATGTCAGTTCTGCCTAGCCCTTTCCTGGCCTCTCTAAGAATAGAGAACTCTATTATTTCATGATCGCTGTGCCCTAGTCGTCCTCCAACCACCACATCATCCACCAGTCCTTCTCTGTTCACAAGGAGGAGATCTAACAGGGCCCCTTCTCCTGGTTGGTTCTCTCACCAGCTGTGTTAGGAAGTTGTCCCCCACACATTCCAGGAATCTTCGGGACTGGTCCCGCTCTGCTGTGTTGTATTTCCAGCAGATGTCTGGGAAGTTGAAGTCCCCCACAAGAACAAGGGCAAGCGATCGTGAGATTTCACCCAAGTGCCTATAGAATATTTCATCCACCTCTCTGTCCTGGGTGGGTGGCCTATAGTAGACTCCTACTACAACATCTGCCCTGTTGGCCTTCCCCCTGATTCTAACACAAAGACACTCCACCCTGTCTTCACTGCACTTGTATTCAAGGCAATCATAACAGTCCCTAACACACAGTGCTACCCCACCGCCTCTCCTACCTTGTCTATCCCTTCTAAAGAGCTTGTAGCCATCAACTGGCGCGCTCCAGTCATGGGAGGCATCCCACCATGTTTCTGTGATAGCCGCAACATCATAATTTTCCTGTTTCATCATGGCTTCAAGCTCCTCCTGTTTGTTACCCATGCTGTGTGCATTGGTATACATGCACTTCAGATAGGCTGGTGTTTTGCCCCCTTCCCCCTTCAAATTTAGTTTAAAGCTCTGTCAATGAGCCCAGCTAACTCCTGCCCCAAGATCCTCTTCCCCTTCTGGGACAGGTGCATCCCATCTAACACCCAGAGGTCTGGTGCCCTGTATACCAACCCATGATCAAAAAAACCAAAGCCCTGACGGTGACACCAGTCTTGAAGCCACGAATTCATCTGCTGTGTTCTTCAGTGTTCATCCTCATCCATCCCCCCAACTGGAGGGATGGAGGAGAACACAACCTGTGTCCTCGACCCCTTGATCAGTTTCCCCAAGGCCCTGAAATCTCTCTTCATTGATTTAATACTTCTCCTGCTAATGTCGTCGCTTTGTTTCAACTCAGGACATTGCTGTCTGATCACATTCCCCTTAGTATATCAGAGACAGATAGGTAGCTGTTACGCTTTTCAGAAGCATTGCTGGGTAACACTGCTATCCTAAACCAACTTAGGGGTTTTCATACTACATATGATTTTAATAGCAGGTGAAATAACAACTTGTTAAGTACACTGTCCAGTGAAACATTTCCATTGAAGAAGCTAAGGTATTCACAGAAAAATGTACTTAATATTAGTGCTTACAGCAACAGTTCAGACAAATATTGTACTGGGAACATAAACACAACACAAAAAACACCCCATCACACCGCTTGTGCGGAACACTTTTCTTTGTGAAAAATTAACATGGTCTCAGCACTGAAGCTTGACTTCTATATATACTTCACTGTTTGCTTCACTCAGCCACCTCTACAAAGCAAACAGCTCTACGTTCATACGCTCAGACAACAGCTATACAAGCAACAGCTACCAGCAGGTTTTAAGCACAGGTGCCAATGCTCCCATGCCTGGAGCTCCCAGATGTTCACAAACAAACCTCTGCTGGGCATCAATGTTAGAACGAAACCTCATTCCTCCCAGATGTAAAGGGAAGCCCCAAACTGTTTTCCCAAAAATACACCTAGATGAGCAATGTCTCCTGGCTGGTGAGGTGCATTGCCCGTGTGCAGCATGACAGTAGAGCTGTGCTGGTTCTTCATGGGTAAAGTGCTGCTCTCCAGAAAATCCCATCCACAGATCGCTCCCAAGCTACAACAGCCTGACAGAAACTGTTCTCAGATCATATGTATAAACAAATAGCACAAATGAATAGTCTGTTTTTTCTAATTTATTTTTATATGTATATATACACACACATACACTGTGGCAAAACATGAGGTGAAACAATTACTGAAAAACTAAATGTTTTGGAATGGTAATTCTTACTAACCAAAAAAAATTATCTTCAAGCAAATTATTTCTTCTCTGGATGTGGCTTCCACTTTGACTGAATGAGCTGTGGCTTTCTTCTCTTCCTGCGAGTTTTGGAGATGCATCGCTTAATTCCTTGATCACAAGTATCAAGCAGCTTTCTTTTTTCTTACTTCTTGACGAAAAGGGAGATTGATTCTCTGTACGAGGACAGCTTCAACTAACCAGTGGCATTCCCCATTTCCTTTCGTCTACATATCTTTTTTTCTGAAGTTACTCTGGCTTTTTAAAAAGTTTTTTTTTTTATCCCTCCCCTTCTGTCATTGGCCTTACTTCTTTTGTCTTCCAGTGGGAACAAAGGGAATTTGGCACTTGCCTGAGATGGATGGTGCTGAAGCATGACTGAAAATGGGAGTATGCTGGGGGGGGAGGAACAGGGGGAAGAGAATTCCTTGGAGGAGAGCTGCACCCCATCCGGAGTCAAACACATCACACCCACCTCGGTGGATGGCACTATACAGACCCCACTGTTGCAGACGGCTCCCCACTGCCATAGGGAACAACACTGCCCATGGTGGGGTCCCGCTGCACCAGTGGGTTCCCCACCAGAAGGCTATGGGGGTCCCATGGCAGGTGGTGACACCACAGGTAATGCCCACCGTGCTGTGGGAGCAACGCCTGCCTGCCTGCCTGCGGCATGGGCATGCTGCTGGGACAGCCCATCACAGTACCAGCACTGTTCTGGGAGGGCTGGGCAGAGCATCGGCACCATTTCTGAACTCCAAAGCAGGTACCGGCTTCCCTCCCCTCATCTCTGGATGCTCCTAAATCACTCGACCTTGCTGCCCACACCTCCCACTCCTCCACAGTCCTTCCCCACCAGCGGCCCTGGTTCTGCCTGGCGCAGCGGCGCGGAGCACAGCCGATCAGGTTTGATCCAGGACAGGGAGTGTGCACGGCGACTGCGGCCCAGCCAGCTCCCCAGGGCACAACCGCCCAGGCACGCCAGACCCCCACAGCTCTGGGGACAATGCTGCAGCAGCAGGTATGTGGGAAGCCACTGGCCGTGGGCTTGCTGCATGTCCCAGGTGTGCAAATTCAACAACCTGGGGGGAAGCAGAAGGAGATGGGGCACAACCAAGCTGAAATTCAATCTGGGTACACAGCCCTGGTTTGCCATGGGAGAGGTTTGTTAAACAAAGGCCAGCACTGAACAAGGCAGTTTGCAAATCTGGGCATCTGCCTGCACCCAGGTTCTTCCGTGGCGGGGTGCGGGCACTCACCTCCTGCATGACCCACAAACAGCGCCCAGGATTGCAGCTACTGCAACTCAAAAATGGCATGCAAAATCCCTGGGTGTACCCTAGAGGGATTTTTCTCCTCTTGGGCTGCTTTCCTGCCATGGCATCCTACACTTGCTGGCACGGAGCAACAGCATTACCGTGATCTGCGCTGCCACTCGCCAGCTGCTGGAAAGAGGAAACACTGAGCAACTGGGACTTTCACAGGGGGATTTGTGATGCTATCATCCTCCTGAAAAAATACTGAGAATTAATTTTCCATATCTTTTTCTACACTTTGAAATATTAAGGTCGCCAAATGCCATAAATGCTCTGCTTGCTCCTGATATGGAAGCATGAACATTTTATTCTGATCACGCAGACTAAAAATGTTTATCAAGGATGCGTCATCTCTAAAAAATACGGTGTAGTTTCTCAAGCACACTTACAGCCAACGAACCTGAAACTGCCTCTTCTGTAATTTTGCTCTTTGGTGGTAACAACAGAAATATATTTTGTAGGCACAAGCTCCTCTTTGTTATTTGTGCAACTAAATCCTGATCTCTTTGTTAATAGCCCAGGGCAAAAGATGCAAGCTGACAGAATAGCCAAATTTATTACACAATTAATTGTAGGTATTCGTATAGATTAACTGCAGGTACAGGCATTTACTCTTACCAGGTTTGCTGTACAGCTAAAGGCGAGGGTCTTGGGTTCCTTCCAGAGAACATTTCATACTACCTACCTCAGAAGCCTGCTCAGAGCTGCTAAGGGGAGCAGCTCCTCTCTTCAACGACTGCAGAGGTAGGTGGCAGATTAGCCTTCATCCAAAATTAATTCCTCAGAACATGCTGCCTGCTCAGATTTCCACAGCAGCTTAAACTGAATACTCCAATTTTTTTTCTGTTTTTTCCTGGTTTAACCTTTTGCAGGGTCAGTGCACATAGACTCTTGATGGGTAATTACATTTAGTGATATGCAATACTGAAATTAAGCTAGTTTGTGCAATATACTGTTAAGTGTCTCCAAGGTCCACCTGAATTAAAGGCGTTGTATACTAATGTGATACAAATTTTTTCAAGCTGGAACTAGACTCTTGCTCTAATAAAACAGAGAGCACTTTGGAAATTACACATATGAAAATAACCCCTAAAAATACAGGGAAAACATCAGTTCTGCTTTTATCCAACTGATGTTAAAATTCTTTCTATCCTTTCCTCTTGGCTGTTTGGTTTGCATACTTTTCAGCAAGCTAGCAAGAAAAGAACTGGTATTTTCTATTTGTGCACTGCTAAACAGACACACATGTAAATCAAACAACTTGCATACCCTGATACTTCAAGAGATTTTAATACAGAACTACTGACAGTCAATTTTCATTGCAAGTTTTTTTTTAATTCTCCAGCAGAAAACTGTAATCCTCCAGTCACAGTCAAATATTGAAGAAAAGACTAATGATGAACACATTGGAAATAATTTTTCATGGTGGCAGGTTACAGCTGTTGCTTGCCAAATCTAACCTCAGGATGATAAACAGAATTAGTCAAAAACTGATCTATTGAACAGTTTTTGAGGCAAGAACACGATGTTGAGTGAACTGAGATTAAATTTACTGCAAGGTATAACTGCTTCTATGAAACAATTTCACAGGTCATTTGCCAATTAAGGAATAAAGTTCATTTCACACAACATGTGAAAACAACATTTCTTGGAGAAGGATCTAAACCTGTAGTATCTAATCTCGTATTTGTTCTCAGTCAGTCCTGGAACAGCACCGCTCAGTTCAATGGAATTTCAGCAGGTAGCCTTAAAATACATGTTCTGTACACGAATCGCACCACCTTCCCTAGCAAGCAGCCATAAGAAGGGGAGAAAGAGCAAGATCTAGATGCCTGCACACCCTTCTGACAGGCCAGAGGTTTTTCTATGGTTGTAGAAATAGATACTTTTTAAAAAAAAAAAAAAAAAAACACCACACCAAATCTCCAACTCATCAATATTAAAATTTAAAAGGAAGCTACAAGCTATTTGGAAGAGTAAGCTGTTTTAAATTATCATTCTCCATACAAACTTCTAATAGAAAAGCTTTACATCTTGAGATGCTGGAACACAAAGCAGATTTTTGTATTTATTGTCCACTCAGTGCTCTGCTCTATTGGCTGACAGCAAGTGTTATTTTTGTAATTGCTCCTTGAAGACATCCCACATGAAGCAGCTTTTCCCAGCACAATCTGACTTTGTTCCAGGTCTCACCAGTTCTCTCTAAACAAGTTTCCACTGCAGCCTCCAAGAGCACTGACCTCTCAAACACCCTGGGCAGGTCTAATTTAGACGACAAGAGCTAAACTTCAGGAACTGAACATGAGCCTAGAGATGAAGTTTGTTTTCCATAAGTAGAAAGAGAGGTAAAATCAGAAACGACTATTCCATAATCCTATGGGCAGGCTGAGGTGACCATCCTGCATTCTCAAGGGAAAGGTTTTCAGCTGTAAGGCAGAAGTAGAGTTGGGATTTTTGCATTTTCATTTAGCCATTAACGTTACTACGGAATCCTCTGTATGTAACTGGCACACAGTTTTTGTCTGTTCTGTTCCCCTGTTGCTACCTGCTATGTAGATGGTCACTGCTTGGCATTTGCAGGCAAACCTAGCCCAAAGGCACTCAAATCTCTGTGTGGGTTGTGAGACTCTGCGAGGAACACATGTAAGCTGAATGCATATTCAACTCATTCAGAAAGAAAAAGAAAACAAGCATCACTGGCTCCTATGTTAAAGAAAATTTTCTTGCTGCACCTTCCATCTCAGCCCAACCCCAGAAAGCACAATTTTTTTAACTTATCATTGCTCAGGCTATAATGAGGCAGAAAGATTTTCCAGTTCATCAACTGCCTCCACGTTTTAAGGAACACATTGAAAAGCTTCTGCTGTTAGCCAACGCACACTTTGCTCAACGCTCAGACCTCAACTGCAGAGAAAGCCTGGGGCTCCCTTCTGGATCAACCACCCTCTTATAACTGTTTCAAAGACAAATATTTGCAGCAGTGGCTTATCAACAGCTTATCTCAAAACTGTGTCATGCATCTGACCCACTTTACCCCTTTTTTTTTTTCTTCAAATATGTGTTTACAGAGACTATGATCTGCTTGTTACAGACGAGTTTTGCTACATTCTTAAATAGGTATTTCTTTCTGAACACATCATTGTTCAGATATCTGTAACACTACCTGGAGCCCAGGGCTACGTACCTAGTTCTTGATTATTTAAAGCAAAGAAACAACACATCGTGGATCCAGAAGGATTGCCCTGGGAAGGCGACAGGAAGAGGAACGTGCCGGAGCAGTTACATAACCAGCTGCACAGAGGAAGAGGCTCTGCTATGGATTAGGATCTTAGCTCCTTCATATCAGTATTTCTATAACTTTTATGCTGTGATCTTGACTTTCAAAAACAGATGTTTCATCTATTTTAGACTTTTTAAACATTACCTGAAATGTTTACTAAAAATCTAGCTGTTTTGAGCAAGCAGGGTTCCAACATCTAAAACAAACGGAAAAAAACTTAGTTTATGACACACAAGACAACACATACATGGTATATTTTTAAAGACCTAACTACAAAACATTCTCACCATCTGCACGATCATTGCTTTATATTAAAGAGCAATGTATTTTTAAGTTACAAGGCAAGCTACTGATAAACTGTCAAAGCTTAGCAACCTCAGCTAACACAGCGATAAAAGCAGCAGAGAGCAACCACATCTGTTAGGCAAAAGCCCACTGATAGCACCGCAAGGGTTTGCCCAAGCTCCTTCCTCCTGGCACAACCCAGAACCATTCACATTTGCACGCAGCGATTGGTGCTCCATGTGCCATCACACCTTTGAGCATCTAGGGGGAAAGCACTTCACTTTTCAGGAACAGGAAAACGCGTTTCCAGCAGCTCTAAGCAGTGCATTTTATGCCAACACTGAGAACTACAAGGCTTATGATCCAGTGCATGCTCGTGCACACACACACATGCAGCCACAGATAGAATCCCATCAAACACTAAAACCATTTTCAAACAACTTTAAGTATCACATTGAAGTCTAACAGCAGAAGTATGGATATACTAGATCTACTAGAAAACATCAATTCCTGAGCAGAGGTTAAAAAAAAAAAAGCAAATACCACTGCTTTCAATCAGTAAAGTCTTGTGAGCAGGCAGGGCAGGAGCAGGGCAGTCACACTTGCTCAGTGCAAGGGTCAGTTGAGTCCTCTCTTGTACAACTATCAGCTGCAGATGCCTACAGAAGCTCAAGCATGTGGATCACACAGTACTTCTCTTCAAGAAGGAAGACTGGCAATGCCAGCATACCACAAGTTACAAAAAGTATTGATCCGAATTGTGCAGCTACGAGGATATGCGAGTCAGCATTGTTAATCAAAAGATTTCAATTATTAAAGAGTACTGGCTAGAAAAACTCTGCCAGGGAATAAAGGCTGCTGATGCATGTTAATATTTATAAGCATTGAAGTATACCTGAAAGAAATCCCATCTCCTATGCTCAACCTTTTGTCTTTAATGTACAAAGGCTAATGAATCTTTCATCTGCATGTGACATGGAAAAGGTAGACATTTTCATCTAATGTCAGTCTTATTGGGAGGTTTAAGAACCACCATTCCTGAAAAATAACTGACAGTCTCCATGCCAAGTAAATTATTTTCACAATAGCAGTGCCTAACAGAATTAGGTCAGAGGTTGTTACAGACATTCTGTCTTTCCTTCGAAAGAAAAAAACTGGCATCACCTTTACTTAAACACATGCCTTTAGGAATGTGTAAAAAGTCTGCAGGGGTGAAAGAGTAAGCAAATTATTTTCAAAACTTCCTTGTCTTTTTCTTCTCACTATCTGGAAAATGAATACTCAGAGAACAGCATTCATCCACCTGAAATTGTTCTAGATGTGTTTCCTATTCACTAGTTTGTATCAAACTAATATAAAAAACTCTCCAGGGCAATAAATACAGCCTGTACCAATAAATTTGTATAGTGTTATGAATGAAATTTTAATAAAGCTTTTAAAACTTGGAACACAAAAATAAAAAGCCTGAAAACAGGTTACTCCACATTTAAGAACTTGGCATAAGGATACCAACAAGCAGTACAGATTTTTATAAAAGTATGGGCCCACTTATTCGCTGAACTGCTTCACATTCTTTGTAGGTAATCAGTTCCTCAGCATCTGGATAAGGAAACACAGATATTCAGCAGGTCACTCTGAAATGCTGCACACACAGCCTTGCCAAAATCACTACTAAGACCTGAAATCCCATGGAAATCTGCAAAGTACACAGAATTGGGTTACGGGTTGTTTTATCTGCTTTTCAAATCTTACTGTAGAAGCAAGGGAGTAAGCATAATATCCCAAGTAAAATAGCAAGTATGGAGCTGTCACACTGCCCCATACAAACAAGTAGATTGCAGGAAGCTTCCTCAGGGCTTATCCAAATTTATTCTGATGCAAGTCCCTGCCAAGAGCATTTCATTCTCCTGGATATGAGCCATGAGTTTCATAAAGCCTATCTTACAGATGGTTAATACTAGACATTGCAAATGAGCTTCTTTAAAGGCACTAGTCATTCCAAGGATTTCTGCTCATCTTCCTGTTCACCTCTTCTCTTTCAAGAGCATATCTAGAGACATGATACAGAGAAAGTCCAGTGACAGAAGAGAACCCAGACCCTCCAATTCTTGCCCGCTCAGTCAAAACATTATTCTGAACCCCCTTACCCACAAGCAACTGACATTGCAAGAGGAGCTCGATGGAGGCAGGATACAACTACCCATGCTGGAATTGGGCCAAGGCTGGCACTGGGCCAACAAAATACACATCTGTTCCTAAAACTTTCATTTTATGAAGGCTGAACTGAAAACTAAGTATCTAAGCCTTACTACTTGTTAGAGTGAATGGAGGGTTCCTCTTTAGCTGAAGTGGAAATACCATGTTTTGCACAGGAGCTGCACCAGCACCCTGTGGGAATGAAAATACCAGGACCACCACAGGAACATTAAAGGACAACACTATTTTTAGCAAGGACAGATTTTAGGGAAAGGTAGTAGTATATCCTTCTGGTTTTAGCATTTTACACCACTTCAGCAACCAAGTTGTTAATTATTTCAAGGAATACTTTACACAAGCAGTGCTGCCATTAGCGTATTCTCATCTTGAGAGTACATTTTCACTGACTTAAAATATGGCACTCATTTATAAACTTGAGTTCATTATTTAGAATGACATTTATTATTAACTCCAATGTATTTCAATATTCTTATTTTTTAAACTCCATTCAAAACACTCTGTGTGTGTGTGTACATATATATATACACACACAAAACTGAAATTAAATGTAACTTGAAGATCAGCCTTAACAAACAAACCTTTGTAGGAAAGGTTTCTGCAATCTGTACAAGCCTTTCTTATAAAAGAAAGAATGGTCTCTCCATTGCTGCAGTTCAGATACAGACTAAAACACATACCCCGAGTTCAAAAAATAAAACAAATGACCAACAACTGAAAACACTGAAATTTTATAACGGTACATGAAGCTATTTATAATACCGTACTCCTCAAGCCTGCTTAAAAACATTTGACTAATCTTGCAGTTTTTCATACAGAGAATTCTTATCCTGCTTTTTGTCAAATGTCAGTCCCTTAGTGCTTAGACTCAGAAATTGATGATTTTTTTTGGAAAAAAAGTCCCCACTGGTTTGGGTTGAAGTAATTTTGTTTGTTGAATTCAAAATTCAGTTTGAGCATTCCTCATACAAAAACGTGTATTACAGAAAAATCCACTTCATTTTCATACATCATGAAGCGAGTGTTGTTAGACAGGATTTACCTTACCCTCTGAATAAGCTAACATCAACTCTTTGTTGCTACTTACTCTTCAATAAATGAGCTAACTTACGAAGCTAAGCAATACCATTTTGTTCTCATATTTGTTAAAATATCATCATAAAAAGCTTCGGTGTAAGTAACACAGTTGGTGAAAACACCTCCTCGTCACTCAAAGAAGCTTGCCAATCTCACCTAAAGCACAAAAAGTAACTTGAAACATCTGGAAAACTGACAAGCTTTGAACTTAGCAGTAAGGAGATAACATCTCCTGTGGACACACCATAATGTTTTTATGAATAGACAATCAAAATATCTTCTCAAATTCAGAGACTCATTTAGCAGCTAAGGAAAAACAATGGAAACAACCGCTAGATAAATGCTAAAGTGAATGCACAATGAGGAAAACCAGCAGAAAGGCATGTAATCTCCTTTCCAAATGTATAAAAATAAACTGCTATCAGTAGCGTCTTTTGATACTTTCACTATTATCTCAGGCCAAGTCCACCCAAAATATGGACCTTTTCAGTCAAATCTTTCTTTTCTCATTTGTTGGCAATGTTTAAAGACTTCATTCTGTCCGAGTACACCACATTGCTTGGGGTGAATCCCAGAAAACAAAGCTATTTTAACTTGCTGTCACCATCAAGAGGTCTACAGGCCTGCCTAGAGACAGTACCGCAGTACACTTCTGCTGCCTCTAAACAGCTGCCTTATTATTTCCACATTTCTTTGCAACTACAACAAGGAAATACTTCAGGAGTTTTACTCTCAGATGCTATGCCAGGATAACTTTACGATCTGTTTCATTAGTAGGCGTTTTCACAGCTGAAAGCATACCAAGAACAACCAAAAGCAAACTTCACGACAATTACTGTTATCTTTACGTATCCAGACAAAAAACATTTCTCTGCTTACTTTGGAAGGCAAACAGCCTTTTCTTCTCAGCAAGTGTGCTTCTACTCGTTGATGGGACGCAACTCCTCCAGCCACCATTGCAGTCCTGATGCACCCAGACGTACGTCTCAGACAAATTAGATGTAAATAAATTCTTCATCTCGGATCATAATCAAACAGGGCACCTTGCTCATCTCCCCTCTGCACGGGGACAAGACACTCAGATGTTGACCCCCACGGGCCATGGTTTAACTCAAATTGGGATCAAATTGGTTGTAGATGACAAGAGACTGAACACAGAGGATACCGAAGTTGACTACAAAGATTACAGAAAAACATCTTATGTTCATATTTTTTACATTTCAGTGATGGCTCACATCATTACGGTACAAGACCTGTGCGGAAATTCAGAATCTTTTGGCTTTAAAGGTTCTTTGTAAACATTAATTTCTGCTGTTTGAGATCTAGTACACAGAATCTTACCCCAAGTAATGAGGTAGTCTGGGAAACTAAAAGGCCATAGGCAGAGATTGCTCAGACATAGTCACTCCAGCCACTGGGAGAGGCAGGAATCAAAACTCTGCTCTCGGCCATCATCAGCATTTTACCTCATTTTATCCAAGCTTTCAGCCACAAACAGCAGTAGCACCACTGACAGCAAGTGCATTGAGCTGTCCTTCAGGTTTCCTCCCACGAACAAGATCCCTCTTACAAAATCCTTGTCCAATACTCCACGCTTCTCCTTCCCACTCTGCCAGCGCTGAAGCCCTTCCACAATGCCCTCAGCAGCTCAGGGGACAAGCAGCAGGGCAGTACCCAAAAGACCTTACCCCTCCATGGGCTCACATCCCCAAGTGAAGGTTTTCAGAGCAGTCTGGAAAGCCCCTCACTTGGAGACATGCAAAGCAAACATTGTTCAGCTTTGCTCTAAAAAAATAGGTGATTATTTGATTCAGCTTTCCCATGACTTCTGGGACAAACCCTTTAAAATTCAGGAGAGGTAACCACCTTCAAAGATTAGTGAAAGAGGAGCAGTCTTCAAAGATAAGCAGAGGTGGTGACCCTAAACTGAGCTGAAATTTGAATTTTCTGCAGCCACACTGAGCTGTGGATAAGTTGCACAACTGCCATTAGCTCCGGCTACCCACGGGATTCGCAGGCCGCCCTGCCAAAAACCCACTCGGCATTGCCACAGCTGGTTCCCAGGGATGGCAGGCAGTCTGGGGCCGGGGGACAGGGGGGCTCCTAGAGCACCCCCCAGTGCTTCCAGGCACGGGGCAATCCCAGTGCATGCACCTGGGAAACATTCCCCAACCCCACCAAAATACAGTGACCCAAACCCAAGCTGTGACTGATATGTAGCAGAGCTGGCCAAAAAAATACAGCAGCAAATTATTAGCTGCAGGTTTCTGGATTTGACTGCAGAAAGCCTGGCACATGGATCAAAGCAGGATGGCCTCTCCCATACAAGACTTGGTTCACAGCAAGAGTTTTCTACACGACAAAACTCAAGTTAATCCCTCTGGATCTATGTGTTTTCAGTGGGCCCTGGTTTCAGTAAAGAAAAAGAAGAATAAAGTTTTTCCTTATACATCAATACCTAACATATAATTTATATCATTCACCTTTTAGTACCACACTTTTTAACTCTGGCCAGTGCAATGCAGATGAGCACTTAAACATTCAGTTCAGCAACATCCTTAGGCTTGTTTCCATTAGCCTTTCCTCCCTAATCTTTAATTGCTTAACACAACTGTAAGACCCAAATATCACAATATACAAAAATAAAGAATACACCACTTAAGAATCATGGCTCTTTTGCAAAATCTTTCATAGCACTACACAGAGATTATCCAGCATTAACTTTTAGCAACATGGGTTTATAGATTCAGCAAACGATTTAGCAAAATTACTCTCATTTTTTTTTAATCCAAAAGCACTTATAAAATCAAATTCTGTACATTAGAAAAAGGAGACCAAAAGTCATACTGAGTGTTTTAAATTATGTTTTTTCCAAAGTCCCAGAAGGAGCAATTGATGAAGGCTTGTTTTCCAAGTCTTGGTTCAGTGTGAAGATTTGTGCAATTTAAAATTAATTGACATGTTATTAGGAGCACTGCACTCAATTGAAATGGGCATAATTCACTGACAGAGGTAAGTCTGGAGTCAAATTCTGTAAAAGGATTTTCTAACCACCAAGTCAGTGGCAATTTGTGTGGAACAGCTGAGGCTGGTTCACTCTGGAAAGATGGAAGTCACTAATGACACAGCCTATTTCTCATCTGTCACAGATGCTGCATGATCCATCACACATCACTGCCACAGCAACTTCTGCTCAACCTTTCTCTTCCATCCTCAGATAAAGATAATATAATCTGCCCTTGCAAGAGACTGTCAAAAATGGCTTTGGACTTCTAAGACTTCAATCAAATACTGAAAGTATCCTTATAACTGCCTTTTCTTCACATAGGGTATGTGCTGCACCGCACCAGGGAACTGCACAGGCTTGCACAGCTGAGGGAAGCAACCCAATGGCTGCAATTTGCAATAGGTATGCAAATCCCTGTTTCATTTCTAAATTCTTGGCACAACTTTCAACAAACATTTATGGCTCAAAATAGCAAATTAAAAGGAAGAACTTAATACATTGGGCAGAGAAAAGGATGCTGATTTATTTGACTCTGAAGAGATGGGTAAAATGGAGAGTGATTCATGGCTGGTATTGCATGCTGACTTCGGATCTCCAAAGACACTAACGATCACTGCAGGAAACATACACTACTATCTGCAAAGCAAGAAGGAAATGTCCAATAAAATCTTAGCAATTTTCTTGTAGTAGTGGAAACTCCCCACACACTGATTTTAAGAAAGATTTTCACTCTTTTCTACACAAAATACTACAACTGTTTAAAAAATAATTCCTACGTTTGTGCTTCCTCCTCCTACACATTCACAAGTAACATTTTGCCATTTTTGCAACTAAGCAAGTGAAAGCTTCTACCCCTGCCTTTCATTTCCACAAGCCATTTTTATAAGGATATGAGCATAGATATTTGTGATCCAGGTCTCATTACACACAAGGTGCATGAGTTAGCACTTATCTTTAAGCCTGCAAGAAATCCTGCAGTCAAACAGGACAATTCACAAACCGAGCATCACCCATGTTTGGATAATATCTGAAAATAGGGCAATAAATCTGTATTTGCATTAGGAAGACAGCTCCGTGCTTCTCTTCACAAAGCCTGTCGTGCTGCATGCTCAGTATTTACAATCTGCTCTAATAATGGCTACATTAATTATTTTGCATCATTCCATCGTCCAAGCAGAAGGAGCTCAGAGGAGACGCACTGGGAAAGAGTGGGATGCCCTGGGAAAGAGTGGCTGCGCACCAGTTACACCCACAGCTGCCAAGGAAACACCTTCTCCAGCTCTCAGCACAATGGCGTGTGCAAGAGGAGCTCACGACACACTTGAAATGCTAAATTATTCAGAGTTTCTCATTTCTTTGGTCTTAATGCAACAACTAACAACATGCTTGTTTTAATATACCTCCATTATTAGGACAGAACACACAGCAGGCAAGGTATTTAAAAATATTAGCTGTGAGGCTTTTATGACTCTTTCACAGGACTTTCTGGAGTTAATCTAGAAAACGACAAGACATCTGTACACATTACTACATATTAGAATAAAAAAGATTTGTAAAAGCTTGTCACATACAGCTTTTCTAAGTATCTGTTCATTTTTAGCATTACTTTGCTTCAGTATTGAAAATTAAGCCTATGCAACAGGACAGTGAATGAATCATTTAGCAATCATTTTTCCTTTCAACTGCTTTATTTTCTTTCTTGTTCTTTAACACTGGTAAGTTTTATATTTAGGCAGAAGTCTTTAGGCGAATTATTGCTTAAAGTAAACGAAAGCTGGATACCAAAACCCAAGCTTGTGTTGCGTACCAATTCAGGTCTTAAAGGCAGCAACCTCTTTTCCTTCTCCTAACCCTCTGCCTTATGCTTTGCACAATTTCTGTGCTAAATGAAACAGGAATCCTGCAGAGCAAATTATTTCTCGTGCAATTAAAGTCTGCAACACGTTCACAAAAGGGGGGCAAAGTGCAGCAGCTTTAAAAAGAGCAAAACCACAGAAGACTTTTAATAAATTTATATTCTAGTAAGCACATACTCATTGTATAACTGAGCTAGAAATTCTTTTCTTCTGTAACAGCTGTAGAATTCAAAAGACTTGTCTCTCTGAGATTCACATTAAACAGCCCCATGCGACTTCACTAGGAAAGCTCATGGGCTGAAAAACCCCAAGTTTCTTAACTGCTTTGTTAGTTTGGAGCCTAACTGAGAACAAGCAAAAGCATTAGTACTTAACAAATATACACTCTTTCCCCTATTTTCCTTGCCTAAACCATTTAAACTCCTGAGAGTGCAGGAACCGCTTAAGCTTTTAATTCCCTCAGTGCTTTTGCACAGGAATCTGTTGGCTTAGCAGACTTACAACAGCCACTTTGTTAAGCATGAGAGGGAAGATAACAAGGGAAGTCCTATTCCCAACACTGCCCTTCACTCCCGTCCCACCTAACAAACATTGTTGTACCTACCTGTCTCCTGCCTGGCAAGAGTGTTGCCACACAATGTGCCAACAACTTGGGGTGTCTCAGCTTTTATTTTATAATGGAAAGTTAACTTTCAGATGTTCTTATTGCTGACAGTTTACAAAAGCAAATTTAAATATAACAGAAAAATACTTAAATAAAACAGAAAAAAATTATCGCTACATTTCTTCACTTGCAATCTGCCAACTGTGGCTTAGTTTTATTTTGCTGCTGAAACTAGGTCATCAGCCAAAAAGCAGGACTGTTTTTTTTCCACATGTGAATTCTTAAAATAAGTGTAGATTGCATTTCATCACTGGTTTTGGGGGTAGGCTGAGGGGAGGAAAGACCAAAAGAAGAGTTGAGGTGAGACACTGCTCTTTTTTTTTCCCCTTACAAGATGCTGGGGCTTGCACAGAGGCAGGGAAGAAATGCCAGTTTTGTATCTGCTCTCCTGTATAACCCATCCAGCAAGTAACCAAAAAAGTACCTCCACCGGTGACCTGCTTCTCACCCCAGTGGCAGGCTCACTGCTGATGAGCACAAACGGGAGTTTTGTCTTTTTTCAATTTCTTCGCCACACTAATTCACTAAGAAAATTTTTCTATCATGCATGTACAAAGCATCTTCGGCCTCTAGAAACAATTGTTTCGAGCAGAAAAAAAACTCAACACTTTTACCCACAAGCACTTTTTCTTCTGAGAGCAAACCAGTGTGTACATATTTCGTAACATTATCTATCTGAAAGTCTCCCAGATATTATAGAAAATGATACATCAAATTAAAATAATTTTTTTAGTAATCTGTGCTACGATGTTAGTTCTGAATTAAAACAACTTCCCTGTTCTACCTAGTAACAAGAAAATTAAATACAGCACTGGGCATTGTACAATTAAAAAATGTGAAGTTCCTAATTCTCTGGAAAGTTTCTGGTGAGTACAAATTCTTAAAATATTTGGGGAAAAAAAAATAGCACCTCTTCTCAACATGTATGGCAGATACACTGCATAAACTCACTACAATTTCAAAACCATGGTTGGGATTGATGTCACAAATAATTCCAAATCTCTGCACTGTACGCAACTTACTATCTTTATTATACCTCCTTTGTGGTAAAGATAAAATACATCTTTGAAGAACTGAATGCCTGTAGATTCAGGTGATCTCGAGGTACATACAAAACCAGGATGATTTCCATTCTGACAAATGAAGACAAACCGTGCTACCTTTTCCTCCCAAATGAACAGCGAGAAATACATAAATCTACTATTTGTATCTATCTTCCTGTGCAAACAATGATGGAAAAATTCTGACGATTGCAAACATTCATTAAACAACAAAAGCATGCAAAATACCACAAAAATAATATGAACAGTTTGGGAACAACAATTTAAAAATTTATTTTTCAGAAAAATAACCTTTTTCTTAAAATAGCCATGCCCTTTTAGAAACCTATTTGTTTACCTATATGTTCCATTCTTCCAGCTCCAGGAATATGGAAAAACTTTTTTTCACAATGAACAAGTCATGCAAAAATGATCCAATTAAACTAAAGTTTATAATGGAATGTATTTGTATTCTGTACCTTTTTTTTAACATCATAATATTTGGGCATCATAACCTAGGATTTCATTGTTTTTAAATCCCTCAGAACAGCTTTCATAATAATAATTCTCACAACACTGAAAATCTTTGGCACCATATTTCAATGTCAAAAGGAATTAATTCAAACTGAAAGAATACAAAACCTTTTGTCCTTTTAAATAAGAAATTTTAATGAGGTATATAATTGTACTTATTGCACATCAAGAGTACAAATTTAATTTGGATTGTGTAAGAATACCACGTTTATTTTTTTCCAGCTCGCTCAAAAAGCTGGAAGCAGTTCCACACAGTATTAACCTTAAAAATCTTGACACTCCCCACAGGAAATTGATTTTCTACAAAAGTTTTGGAAAGGATTCGACTTGGATTCCTGCGCAAGATATTTACAGTCCATTTAGGTCCAAACCTACAACACGGCCCACAGATGAGAGCACAGCATATAAAAAACTAACACATTGAACAAGTTGGCATCAAATGAAACTCAGAGTAGAAGTCCCAGAGGAGCAGAATGGAAGGTAACAGAACAAACCATTCAAGAGTTTAATATTTTTTTCTAAGTCTCCTTATTAAACATTCTGTAATGAAATTGTTTTCATGGTAATTGCTGATCTTCTGTAAGTCTTGACAGATATGCAAGATGGCAACCACCCAATTTATCTTGCCCCCATGAGTTTCATATATGGTTCCTTTTTCAAGGAATAAATAAAAACCATTTCCTACTCAGTAAGACGTTTACTGTGAATTCATTCCCTTAGAGAAGGGTTAGGTTTTTGGGGTTTTATTTTGTTTGTTTGTTTTTACAGAGTGATCCTAGTATTTCCAACGAGGGCCCTTTGAAAACTGGCCTCTGATAACATGCCATCTTTTCTGGTCCACAACCAAGGTTGGTTTCAGGGGCAAAGAGCATATGTGACCACAAGATGAAGCTACTAGCAGTAGGAACCATGCTTTTAAAACTAGAATTTAAGGAAAGAAAAAAAACACTGGCAAACACACCATGCAATATAATCCACCATTTCCACACATCTGTAGGAACTCTAACTTCAAACCCGCCTTAGTGGAAACTAATATGTTTTTATGAACATAAAAACCTTCATGAATTCTTTACTGATTAGTCTTCTGGGGCAAGGGGATGGTCTCAGGGCAGGTAATAACCCCAGACACAATTCACTGATGGACAGTAAAGATCCTGCAGAGTGTCGGTGCATTTTTGGCTGCCTTAGGGGTTGCGGTCAGCAGCACCATGTGGACACACAGCAGCCCCTGATCAGGTGGCACAGCCCTGTCCATAGAGAGGATCTCTTTTGGCACCGCAGCTCCCCAGAGGCCTTTGAAAACATATCAGCTTGCCTCGGGTGCAAGGGAGTCCCCACTCAGAACCCAAAGGAAAGCCACAGAAAAACTCCCCCTTCTCTAAAGAATCACGCCCATACAGCTTTTATTCTTACGTCTGATGCAACCATTTGTACTGTTATCTATCTTACTAGCAAATGCTACCTCAAGATTCTTGAAGAAGAATTTTCTCAACTTTCATTTTCTCAAGACTCGTTGCAGCAATGTCCAAATGTGCAAATGACAGTTTGCAACATTAAACTAAAAGGAAGCACAATAACAGTTGGCTTGAGAAGGGAGAGGAATAATCTGTTCTTCATATCCTCTGTAGACAGGCCACAAACAACATAAGGCTTCAAAACAACCTTCTTAAATCTAAGGATAAGGCAGCAGTACATTGCCTATAAAAGTTAGGAGTTATCACCAGGAATTAACAAATTGCTCAAGAATAACACAGAAATGGGATTTTGCTGTGGACAGGAGAGGGTGTCTAGGGATGGTCTGAGGTCCTTTCCACGTCTGTAGATAATCCAGCATCCTATAAAGATGAGGATGATGTGATCACACTGCACCAAACCCTCTCCACAATACTTTTCATAGTTCATTAGCTTTGCTGTCTATTTGGTTAGAAAGAAGGGCAGAGGTGTCAGAGAAATGCATTTCCCAACCTCTGATTTTCACGGGCCTTACCAGTATTGCTGACGCAGCTCAGCCCCTTCTCCATGCTGACACAGCCATCAGGTAGAGTCAGGGCATGGGTTGTTTCTGAACCAGTTCATGTTTATACTACCACTGGCCTTTGAAAAGTGCTGCGCAGTGCTCATGCTACCACTTGCTTTTTTCCTATGAAAAAGGCAGTGTGCAAGGACAGGAGTGAGGGAGGGACAGCACCTCAGGGGCAACTCTTAGGACAAGAGTCCTAAGTACTGTAGGACAAGACCATGTCCAGTTGCTGTTTCATGAAAAAAATACAGAAACATCATTTGAGTGGCTCCTAACAGCTACAAAAACTTCAGACTTGTTTTTGCTAATAATCCTCTTTTATTCCCTGTCACACCTTGAAAAGTAAAAATGACAAAGTCCCATCTTACTCTGCAGCCTCTCTTACCCATGATCAAACCCTCTTCCTTTTGTATATTAAAAGGATTCACAATCACTCCTCCCCACCAGTTTCTTGATTTAAAAGTAGCAGAGTCAGTAATGAAGTGGAGAGAAATGTTCAGACCTGGCTGACCAGGGCTACAAGGATGAAGGTGTATATGGCCCATTGCTTGTGCCCTGCTTCTTAGCAGAAGCTCAGACCTGGTGTTTTCAGAACATGCATGAAGCTCTCTCTAGACTGGGCAAGCTGGGTAAGGATTTCACATCCTGTGAAATTATTTTGCATTCCAAATAGTCTTTCAAACAAACCATGCCACAAACATTTTGTGTAGCCGAAGACCTCAAACACATTTATGAAATCAAAAGGTATATGGGTCAAGCAAAGTTTGGCTCATAATTAGATATTTTAAAATATTTTTTTCCAAGATTTAGTATCAGCAGAAATGCTTTGCAATGAGATGAATGGTGATATTTATTATTTTTGAATTCTACTGGAAACAGTTGTGCAGTTTTTGTACAAGTATTTCCTAGCAAACATTTCTATAATAAAAGTTTGAAAGTAGGCAAATTTTCCTTCTACGGTGAGAAAAAAAACAGAGAGCAGGGGAAGAATGAGAGGAGTTCCCCTCCACCTTGAAGAGGGAGGAGTGGTGGGACTGACCACTTCCCCCCCCATTCCCTGCCCCCTACAGGAGAGGAGGTAGAGATATTGGGAGCAAAGCTGAGCCAGGGAAGAAGGGAGGGGTGGGGGGAAGGTGTTTTTAAGATGTGATAATGCTTCTCCACTGTCCTACTCTGTCTGTTAAGTGTTGTTGTTAGTGTCCGAATACATTCTTTTTCTTCCCCTAAGGAGTCTGTCTTTTGCCCATGACTGTAATGAATCATCCCTCCCTTTCCTTATCTCGATTCCTGGGCCTCTTCCTTCATTTTCCTCTTCCCAGTCCTGAGGGGGAAGGGGTGAGTGAGCCACTGTGTGGTGCTCAGTTGCCCTCTGGGCTCAAACCACAACAGGGGCTCACCTGCTTGTTGTGCCATGTATAATCCACCTGTTCATCTGAATCCCTGACACATCTTTGCTGCTCCTGGGCAGACGGCAGCCATAAAGGCTGGAAACACTAGGAGAAAGTACTGGTACAAAAGGAGCAAAAATAGTGCCGGCACATTGTCTTCAGCTTCCTGAGGAGTTAGAGAGAATTTATAGGACAGAGAGGCAATCAGCTCCCAAAGCCCAGCAGCGATCAAATTTGGGCTGCAGCTACCTGCAGGTATGCAGGTGCAGGACACCTTGCAAAGCACTGCATGAGCAAGGGGTACACGCAAACAAAACACAACACCTGGCAAGCCCTTAGGGGACTGTGTTAAACCTCTCAATGTCAATGGCATATTTAATAGCGGTATAAATGAGAATCCACCTCCAACGCATCAACATCAAAGCACTTGCATTTTTCTTAATGCCAGAAAACTAAGGAAACCAAGGAGGCAACAGGATTCAGCTCTAGTTTCAAGGAAATTTTCTCACAGTAGTACATTTTTGCAAAACGTACAATTAAAAAAAAAGCCCTAAGTAAAGCTGACAAAAAGCGCAAGAGCACATCCCTTCCGGTTTTCTTCCCACTATTTATTTATTTCCTGGCAGATGCAGAGAACTGCTGAACCAGCAGCTCTTTTGGCTGGTGGAAGTTGCCAGCTGGAAACAAGGGGAACAAAGAGCAGCGCAGGTGGAGCCGCGTGGGAAGGGGCTGGGGAGGCAAAGAGGAGCACAAAAATAGTGACACAGAGCAGCTACAGAGAGACTCGCCTTCCCTTTTTGCTCCTCTCCACTCACTATCACAGTAACTTTTAAAATGCTGTTTTACAGACATCTAATGCTCATACCACTATTCAGAATCATAGAAGCATTTAGGTTGGAAAAGACCCTTTAGATCAAGTCCAGCTGTTAGCCTAACGCTGTCAAGTCCACCACTAAGCATGACCCTAAACATATCTACATGTCTTTTAAACACCTCCAGGGACAGTGACTCAACCACTTCCCTGAGCAGCCTACATCGGTTCTAAGAAGCTGTCTATGAGCAGCAGAACCAACAAATCCCAACTTTCTCTGTCCTGAAGTGACATTTCTCTATGGATTCTTTAATGTTTAACATGGACTGAGTTGGGACCTTTCTCTGAGCAGGAAAATTAATAGGGTTTTCTTTTACCAAATGACTTAGGTCTTTCACATAACTCTTAGGAACTCTTCAAAGTTTCTCAATTTTCCTGAAATTCTGTTGAAATAGTTAACAGATTCAGAAGTTATTACTGGGCTGAATTAATAACATCATTGCACAAGCCTCATTTCTTTCAAAAACCAGGCCAAAAAACACCAACCCATGACATGTGAAATTGGCAAATTTTAGATTACATTAAGGAAGATGAAGTGGAATAAACAGTAATAAAGGAGACCATCCCATTTTTGTGTGCATTTTTTGAGCCAAAATCACGCAGTTATGTAGGAAATAGCAAGACCCTGCAGGAACATAAGCCTGTGCCTAGCCATCTAATGGCAACAAAAACATCATTAGTTGGTAGGTCATTCCCAGCAGGAGATGAAACCTTGCATTGCGTAAAGAGCAGGATGACAGGTTAAGCAAACCCCTAATGGAGAACCAGGGGAAGGATGCCTTCCCCACAGAGGACCTTACACATTCAGAAACTCAAATGTGTCTTCAGCCATTCAACCATTTAATGGCTGATGAGACTGATGGGTGTTCACACAAGGACATAACTAGCTTTCATGTTCTGCTTGCAGCCTTGGTAATAAATGAGCTACTGCTGCCATGGAAGGGTAAACTGAGCATTCCTACCCCAAATGAGTACTCCAGCATCACACTTGTAGCCGTTCTCCCAGATGGACTACAAGAAAAGGCTAACTCAACAGATAACAAAACATAACAAGGTATTAACAGCATGGACAGGCAAACTTCTAACAGAACAGAAACACTGGCAGCACAGCAAAAGGAGCATTCTATATTTCACATTTTAGGGGATGGAAATGTCATTGTAGGTTAAAATTCTTTAAGTGTTAAGTTTGGGAAGTCATTCACTAGAGTAATGTGTATTAGTTTATGATTCAAAGCTGGCTTTCCTTGGAACTATGCAACTCCACGCTCTTTCGTTATAAAACTATAGCTCTGGCCCTCTTACAGCAATGGTGAACTGGTTTTGAAATGGCTTAATGCTCTTCTACAAATGAAAATTGCTGTACAATGTTGCTTGCAAGACATGCTATCTTGCAATAGCCATCAGGAAGCAAAGCAAAATTTCAAGTATTTAGAGCTGGCCCAAATAATTTCACTGCTCAAAAAAACCTAGTTTCTCCTCTGTGCTCTGTAGAGTCACATACAAACCATGCCATCCAACTAGAGAGTGCTGTGGAAACTGCTAAAATGCTATTCTGGGCAAATGTCAATTTGACCATAGGACAGTCCTGCACTATCTATTTAAGGCACTGTATATTACCATGATTCTCCATATGGAAGGCAATCAGGAACATGGAAAACTATATAGAACTACTCATCCACTCTTTTTAATGTATTTCACATCTACACCCCTTGACACATTGCTCCTCTTTCTCTTTATTAAAATGTCAAACACTCACATTTTGAAACTTAACTTATCCTGAGTGACCAAGTTACTGGAAGGATGACCCAAGTATTACTGTGCCTGTCTCACTATTAATTTGGTTATAATATTTACACTTAGATACTGCCAAATGATTTAAACTATATAGTGAGGGAAAGAAAAAAAAAAAGATTCACAAACTTATCCTCCACTTTTGTCCTTTTGGATGTTTTGCCTAATCAGAGACATTTACTTTAAGACCTATCCTTCAGTACCTGAACAGAAGACCTTCACTCAAATTCCAGAGTGCCTTATTTTGTTGCAGGGCTTAAATTCAGTAGTTACACTAAAATAAAGTGCTTTGCTAGACTTAATCCTTTACTTCTTGCACACCTCTCCTGCAATCAAATATATGCATGGTAAATAATGCAGTCTAAAACCAGGTAATGAGTATTTCCTAAGGAAAAATATTCCTTTGGAGAATATTCTCCTCAAAGACAGTCCTGATTTAGATTAGATCAAATAAGAGATACAATTACTATAATATAGCTGGGGGGAGGGGGAGGCAGAGAGAGAGAAGAAATTAAGGGACTGATAACTCAATGTAAATAACATTAAGAATTATTTTCCTGCTGACATCAGCACTGCCCAATGCTGCTCTTTCTTGTCCTGAAACAATATTTGCTCTGGCCAGTGAACCCAGGACCTGTCATGCTGTGAGGAACCAAGTGCTGCAACATCCTCACCCCCAGGCTCCCCATCCTGGTTCCTTCCTCTCACAACACTCAAACCATGTTTTGACAGACATGACTTCACAGCTGTATTATAAGTACACTATAGCTCCAGAATAATAATTTAGTGCTGTTTTTAAAAAAAGTTCACAGTTAAGCAAGGGCAGCAGCAGGTTACAATACAAGTGCAAAAAACCGCCAAGCATACTATTTGTTACAGTGGTACACCTCCATCACATATCGGGTGTAGAAAACTGAAAACTGAGGCTCTCTTCATTTCTAATTTTGGTGGCATCTCACGAGAAACTCAACCTAAAAAGCATATACGATTTTGGCTTTGTAATTTTATTTTTTGGGGGGGGGGTGGTGGGGGTGAGGGTGTGTAGTTTATTTGTTTTGGGGTGGTTTGGGTTTTTTTGCTATTGACAGACTTTTCATGAAAGGAAGCTTCAGACATCGGCATAATTTTAGATCTTATCCCTTTTTCAAGAGTACCAGATTCTAGCCAGTTTCACCTTCTATCTACAGCAGACATTTATATTTATAACCTGCTCATCACCATGGTATCTAAAGCATCTAATAAAAAACAGAAACAAGCAGCTTCCTGGTTCCTTCCTTTTATTACTCAGCAGAAAACAGCAGTTAACAATGTAATTGGGATTTATTTTTGCCTTCTGATGTCCCAAACCAGATATCCCCCAATATACACACTGGCCACCTGGCTGACTCTTTCAAGCTTCTTCTCCAATCTCCCTCACAACCACTTCTTGTAATGAGATTCACTGCTGTCTGACTACCTCCCAGCTCTGTCACCCTCAGGTAAGGTCTCCACTTGCCTTACATTTTTATAACGGCAAACTAGTTTTAGCCTATCTGTTCTTCATGCTTCCTACCAGAACCATAAAGAATCCCATATAAGTACCAGGAGCACAAAAAGCTGCTGGGAGGCATGAACATCGCAATTACCAAACCCAGAAAGAAACCTGGCCAGCAACCTAGAATTCAGCCCACGATGACCTACAGAAAGGTACTATCACTTTGGAATAGCCTTGTATTCAGTTTCTTCCTCTTACTCTGTTTAAGAAGGGAATTACAGTATTTTGGGTCCAAAGGAAAATTTTCAGGACCCCTTTTTACCATTAATACTGAATTCAGAGTTTACAGAAGAATAGACAGACAGGACATATGGGACATGTCCACATAGGTAAATAGGAGAACAAGATAGATACAATTACCTCTTGTAGCAGATACAATTATCTAAGTCTTCCACAACTACCAAAGATGATAGAAAAAAAATCATTCTTCAGAGATTTAAACATTTGCTTCTCACTTCTCAGAATGAGAATCAGTTATGGACAACTCTGCATGGCAGATCTGACACTTGGTGTCTCCCAATCCTCATTCTGAAAGCAGTGGCAGAAAGTGCTTCAAGTTGCTAAAAATCACAGGAGTTATTATCCAAGAAGTGATGACCACCACACATGGAAACCCTGACAAATTCTACCCAGCTAGATGGCACCCACCAGATCTAGTCATGTTGAGCTAGACTCATTGAAAATACTGCAAAATCTCAAGTTTCTTGCTGGGGAAAAAAAAAAAAAAAAGATTCCTTTCAAATTTCTGCCAGGAAATGAAATATTTTGTTCCAGGTTGCCTTAATACAAAGGTACCACAGTCTCACAGAAGCTATAGTTTTCATGTTTCACACCTTTGTGGTTCCTCAGCAGATGGCATTTCTGAGGCACAAAAGAAACTTGATGCTCCCAGTACCCATTCTATTTTATCACATTTGGCACATTTCCTGAGTTCATTTCCCTAGAGCTTACAACTACAGCAGGTACTGTTAAAGGCAATGCAGCAAACACCCAAAACATTATCTTCTACAGTTGTGCAGTTATGTTAATCAATATCACAAACTAAAATCCTTCTTTAAGAGTCATGGTTTATTTTTATAAGACTGAAGAGCTGTCAAAAGTCTTCTTAACCAAAGGTGTACCATTGTAGCCAACTCCACTGTATATGGAGTGTGTAGAGGATACTACCTGCCCTTCCTTTATCTTATACCCTGCTTACCTTTAGTTTGAATCAACACATCACTTGGAAAAGCAGCTTAAATTTTTTCTCTTCCACATCACTAAACAAAAACCTAAAATTATCACCATTTCACCCAACATGCTTGCACCTTATGTGTTGAAATGCATCATTCAACAAGTGAGAACCTACTTGTTTGCATCTAAACCAAGTGTTGGTCCTCAACTCAGCTAAAAAGCAAAGGACTTCAAAGCAGCAACATCAGACAGTCAGACAACACCATCTCCAGTGCCCATGCACAGTATGCCAGTATTTTATAGCACATTTTATATCATGACTTGTATTTGCATTTCTATCTGAACATAGTAAAGGAAAAGCAGCCGATGGCTATCAAAACATAAAGATGTTCTTATAAAGGCAGCAATTATTCAGAGGAGGGAAAAAAAAAATAAATACATAAATCACACTATTGAGTGCATTTTGTCTCCCTCCGCATTTATTTTTAGCATTTGAAACCTCCAAGTACTTCACCTTTTACTGCTCCACTGCTGTTACTGTTGGTAATAATTCTGACTGTATTTCTTAGCCCATAGCAGTCATCCTGTTTTGCAAATGATTAGACACATTGTTTTATTCTGAAAGACCATCATCTTGGCTTCCATAGGACATCATTGTGTAAATTATGCCAGAAGTAAATAATGCATGAAATGTGAAATGTTACCTATGCCAAAGCTGATCTAATGTTTCTTGGTGTGAAAAGAGAGACTTTAAGAAGAAGAAAGGATTAAAAAAAGAAGTAAATGGATTTGAAAAGTCCATGCCAAAAACCACTTGATATTTATAATAATAAAGTTATGCTACAGACATTTGCTGTGAAAGTAGAATTCAGCTTCATGACTCATACCGTAGTGAGCGAGCAGACACCACAAGCCATATTCAGACAGCTTAAATTCAAGCTCAGCCAAGTGTTTCCCATTAGCCGACTCTAAATTTTCGGTGCCACCAACGCAGTGGGAATTACGAGGTCTGAATCCAGAGTTTCAGGTATGACCCTGTTCAAAGGAGGAGCTCCCCACCACCTCCTGTCAAAGACAAGGACCAACGGAAGTGCATGTTCAGATTGCAGGACCATGAAGATATCAAGCGTAAGATAGTAGAACAACCATTAGCAGCTTTTTTGGATGCGGGAAGACTGCTCAGGGCAGAAAAAACACCACAGAGATCAAAAATAAAGAAGCAGAAGAAAACACTGAAGATGTGCTTTGGTAGTCAGGCTACCTAAACTTTCTCAAGACCCTTTTTTTTTTTTTGAAGACATTTGCTAATCATGCTGCTGTAAGTGGGGCACTCTTGTAGCTCTGTTCAGCAATTTATGTTCATTAGGAAGGCCACTGAATGACTCGTCCAGGTACAAGAGACAATATAACAGGCAGCCTGTAACCGTGGGGTGGTTTTAAGCAGGCCTAGTGCCACCTGGAGAGAGCCCACTGCACACCACAGGCATGTTCTGCACAGAGTGACAACCTGCTGGGAGGAACTTGTCAGAGATGGCTTCTTCAGCGCTCCTCTCCAAACATACCACCCCATCTAAAACAAGTGGCAGCATGACGCATCAACCTTAAAGTTTGCAAGGCAGATTAATGGGAGAAATAAGTTATTTCAAACGTTATTTAAGTCTTAAGAGATAAGTCCCTAATTTCATTTTTGGTTTGTATTGGAACTATCTAGTTATTTTTCTAGATAAAGATCTGTCTCATCAGTTAGTCATCATTAAATCAAATTATTTTTTTAAATATGGTAAAATTTCTCTTTTTACTAACAAGTAGCATTTTAAAACATATATAAGCAACTGCATAGCTTAATATACATCTTAATTTTTATTTTTTAAGGAATTTGCTCTGTTATCTTTATTAAGAAATACATCTACTTGTGCAGGTATATGTGATACATGCAAAGTTAAATTTAGATGAAAACTAAAACTTATTTAAAAATACACAGACCATCCTCATCTGCTAGAAAATGAAAACTACACATTTCTTATGTATACAAACATTAAGAAGTTTATAAATATATGTTTTGTCTTTTAAACACTTTGGTAAATTAAGTATAATTCGCAGTTCGTGATTTAGCTGATTATTGCTGGTCACTGTGTCCTACCATACAGAAAGAATGGATCTTGCCCCCCCCCCCCCCCATCCCTCCACCTCATCATCATATCTAAACTGCAGGGAAAAAAAAAAAAAAAACAAACAAAACAAAAACCAACTTCTCAACAGAGTTCTCAATTTTATGCAGTGGTCACCAAATAATGCTCCTGAATACCCTGGAAAAAGAATATAGTCCCCTCTGTTTAGGAAGAGGGGATTACTATTTGTCCACAGTTGGTTTTCTACTCCAGCAACCTTTTCTAGTTAATTATCCACTAACTCAGCTGTTCAACTGTTTGACTGTCTTCAAAAGTTGAACTAGCACATATTGCTCATTAATGTTTTATTTTACCATACTGTTGGTTTGTTTAGATGTTAATACATCAAAGAATCTTGCTTTACAAATATTATATCAAACGTATTTCTCAATTCATAATATTTTAAATTTAAATAGGTTATTTATTCCAATTCCTTGCCACAGAAATGCTTGTTCCATCTTTCATTAATCTATCCTGGCTAAGTTTTTCAGCTCAGCTAAATTCACGTTTTCAGACTTTATACCAACCCTTTCTTGCAGGGGATGTCTGCACTAGATTCCCCCACTGAAGTAGGTCAATTCTGTGTATTATGTGACCTTTGCAAAACAGATTGTGGACAATATCAATCAATCTGTACATAAACATCACGATACTGACACCATATTACTGTAGATACATGCACAATTAAAAGAGGTTATACTCAGCTGCTTGGTGAACCTGCTGCACTTACATAAGCACCATGACAAAACCACTTAAAAAAACAAAACACAGAAAAACCCCACACCATTCTTTATCATCACTGCTTTGTACTGCAGCGATCTCTCATGAAGAAAGTTACTCATTTTCATCCCAATGGATCTTCTTCCTCCCTCCCTCCTGTAGAATTATTTTAAATCACTGGCACAGCAACGCATTATCTTATTGGAAACTAAACTAATGAATTCATACTTGGTTGTAATGAGGGTTAATTACTGAAGCCTGCAGGCCTTGACCAGGCTAATCCTGATCACACCACTGAATGTCTGTGACAAACAGGTCTAGGAGACTCTGGTTTTACAACAATTTGAAACACATTTGGGAAGGAACAGCTTCTACAAATCTTGTACTGTTTATCTCAGCGTTGAGGAATTCAAACCTTGTAAGCAGTGACTCCTAAATGATACTTTAAATTACAAACAATAGTTTAAAGATGTACTGGGACATCAATTTTTTTTTTTTTAATGGAATATATCATCAAGATTGTTTCAGGCGAAGTTTTACCCTTTGGTATAATTTAGATTTTTTTTTTTTTTTATAAATAATATTACTAAGTTTTTTACATCTGAACGTTGCATGTTCCTACTTACATAAGCACAAGTTTGCTTGTGACTCTAGAAAGGCAATGACAGGTTGGGGTACTGGCCAGAAGTACTGATACTGAAACGTCAGTTTTCCTTTCCTCTTCTTGCTGTACCACTTACATGAAGTTGTACCTCCCCTTTTGTTTCTTCCTGACTCAAAGATGTCAGTAGGATGTAATTTCTCCATATGTACTCTAACCTAACATCACTTTTTGATGGATTTACTGTTGGTCAGCTAGATCACATTTCCAACACTAGCATAATGCCAAATTCTGTCAAAGGGCACAACAGAGCAAATTTTGTCTTTTATAAAGTAACAGCAAGTCCAGACTTTCCTCACTCAAGAAGTTCCTATTTTAACTGCCACAGTTCTTATTCTTTTCTGCCTCTTTGAGGCAGACAGTTAATCCCATCCCAGCTATCATGCAGGTACTAATTTATGCTTATGGAATAAAAAAAAGTTACTGGCCTTTTTCCAAAGAAATATCAACCTAGCAATTTTTTTTTAATCTATTCACACTTCTGCTTTTTGAACATGAAAATACGGTTAAACTGTAGAGTTGTAACTATAGAGACAAGTCACGATAAACACAACTTAACTCACGAAGCCCATGGAAGAAAAGCAAGATTGCTGGTCTGTGTTCCCTATTCACGCAGAGCTAGAAGGAGAGTCCCAGCTAAAAAATGCAGCGTCTGTGTAGCTCCAGCATCATACAATTAGTACTTGTCATCCTTGGAGCACAGAATAACACAGGGTGTTCACTTGCAGAGGAAAGAATGCATTTTCTTAAGAAAATTGGATCTCTGTGCTGATAGCACAAGTCCACAAATAAGATTAAGGTTTATAAAACTGGGAATTAAAGATACCATCAGACAACCAAGTGAAATTAATCAAATAAGTCAGAAACTAATAAAAAGAGATTTCAGTGTAAATCTTGAGTCCAATCCTGCTCCCTAATTTCTTAAGATAAAATCTTCAGAGACCACAATAATAGCAACAAACAGTAAAACTCCTTTGCTGATCAGTGGGTGATGACTCCATAAAGCACTGTTTTATCTGAAATCCACGCAGACATCAGCCCATTGGTACTTGGCACCCATAACAAATGCACTTTGGGGTCTCAGACTCCAGGAGCAGAGGCCGTAATCGCTGGCAGCCAGCTTCAAAATGGGGTCACAAGCTGATTGCCCAAAATGAGACAGGGCAAACCAGCCATCATCAACACCCGTGGCACAGCGGTTAGCATGGAGTATTGACTTCCAAATACACTCAGGGAGCATAATCAAACCGATTCCTCCAAGGAAAAGGCCAGAAACCCCAGAGACAACTTGCCCTTGTTACTGTCATCTACTGACAGCCACCAGCAGTGCCTCCTGCCCCAAGACGCAGTCACTTCTCCCTTCTTCCTAACTGCTAGCACACCTCCACCTGCCTCCTTCCCTTGTAAGAAGCACTATCGATATTGATCTACGTAACAAAGCATGCTGTGGGATCACCTTTGCTTCAGCGATATTTTTGTGGACGCAGTGACTTCGAAACATTTATTTTTTCAGGATATTTTTTTTTTCTTTACACAAATTCAGTTGTTCTTCCCTTTATTAGGAGCCAAAACATAGGGAACAGCGTTTTCAACCTGACCAACACTGGTAAATATAAATACGGCTGGTGCTGCTGAGTTTCTTCTATTTCTGACAGTCTACATAACTGCATGGTGCGTGACTAGTCTGTTCCTTCCTCCTTTGCCATAAATATTGTGAAAAATAAAAAGAAAAACAACCCTAGCACAGATCATCTAGGCAAGAGATTATAGACATTTTACAGTTACTTTAAAAGCCCCTGGTAAAAGATCTGCCACAGGCTTTGGACAAGTCTAAATAAAATCTTTACGGTTCTGCCTTTAACCACACTATATGGCTAGTTGAAGACTTCCAGTACATGGGGGAAGTATGATTATAGAGTCAGCAAAAACCACACTGTCCTGTCCCTGTCATGCCCTTCTCTGTCCTGTAAAGTGTCTGACATTTTTTAATTTTAGTGCTAACTTCAACCATTTTTCCAGAACCAAAATAACTCTTGCTGAGTTCATTCTTTGATCCCTTCTTTCAGGAAAGTTAAATAGGTACAACCTCTGCTGTACCTTACTGCCCAGCAGAATAGCTGGCTTTAATGAGCCTGGGTGTAATGAATCTGTGTTCAATCACTTCATCCTTAGCAAGACCCAGGACTCTCAAGTGCACACCATCTGCTCCTACTGACCCGGCTGCTCTTGGATTTTCTCCATTGATTCCAGCATTTCCTCTTCTGGCACATGCTCTCACATTCCCTACCTGCTCTCTGTTACCTTGCCTCTTTCATTTAAATAACCTCTTGGATCAAGCCAACTAGCCTTTAAACCAAACAAAACCCTTGCCTGTTTGCTGTTTGAAAGTACGCATCACTTCTTTTTCCACAGAAACTGACATAATCGACAGCAGTGCTCCAGCCGGGATGCACCCACATGATTTTTACCTAGACTGCAAACATTGCCATTACAGTCAAGCAAGGTGGAAGGAGATTTCCCATGATGCTTGTGAGCATCTTCCTGATCAACAAGAAATATCAAAGACTGCATAAGGAAAGGCTCCTTCTTTCTCAAAAGATTTATGCCACTTATTACGCAAGTACAAATCCTGGAGATAACAGCACAGGTTCAAGACTTTGCCATGGCACTAAATGCCAGTTCTGGAAGCATAGTGATCTGTAAAACCACTCTTGGATGAATACCTTGAGAATAAAAAGCTGTAAATTGCACATTGTTCACAAAAGGTCCATAGCTGCCTCTTGTTATAGCCCACACAAGGGCCAGGGAATGGTGTTAAGTGCTTTCTGGACTGTGCAGGCTCTGCTTAGTAGAAATCCAGAACTGGTTGCCAATCCAAATCTCCCCACTTCTGACATGGCAAAACTCAGCATGACCATTTCTCAGTCAGTCGGTAGGGATGCCTGCATACTAAGCACTAATTGTGACAGACAGGGATTTTAAAAAGCATTTTTTTCTTAAAAAAAAAAAACTTTCATGGCCAACAATTATTTCAAAGCAAACATCTTAACCCAAACGAGCTGCCTCTGCCCAAAACAGGTGTTCCCTGTACTAGCAGAAAACATACCATGAACCTCCGTGCCTTGTTCCCATAACTGTTAGAATGGTAGGGTTTTTTAAACAGAAATTATTAGATCACATTTTTGGAGTATGATAAGAGACATATCTCAAACAATGTTGTGAGTTTTGCCCTATTAAAACATCCACACTTCCATTTTTTTTTTTAAGCACATTATGTAAATTCTTTTTTTTTCTTAAGTCCCAGTAAATGTTAGTAAGAATACCTGACAGCGGTGGGTTTTGAGGACAGGCGCTCTAGCCCTAGAGCAGAACACCACTGCGATTAATGCCATATAAACAAGAGGGGGAGGGCAGGAAGGAGGAAGAGAAACAGTCCCAGATCCCACAGGCCTTATTATCTGAATATTCCTGAAGCCAATTACAGGCTTGTTTCCCAGTAACGTTCTCCCCACAGCATAAATATACTTGGAAATCATCTAAAATAGTTAAAAACAAGAACATTAAAAAACCCCAACATTTCCAGGCTTAAGTCACACACTACTATCAAAATGACCCCCAAAACAGACCATGATAATAAGTTTCACCTAAATGATAAGGAAGTACCTAGCAAAAATAGGAGGTTTTTTCCATACTCCTTTGGAAAATGAAGTCACTAATACCAAAGTCACACAAATTTACTAACAGGGCTTTAACAAGTTTCTTAAATATGCCTTCTTATTTGAAATTAAATGCCCTCTTCTTCTTCTTTGCAAAAGACCTACTCTTGGTGCTAGATCTATGCTTTCACCACTCCACTTTCACCACTCAATTCACCTGCAAGACCAAGGCCACAGTGTGGCTCAAAACGAAGTAGTATTACAGTGGTCTGTAACATTTTTGTTTTACAGATCTGGTAAACGGCACAAGTAAGAGAGGAAAAATATCATTAAAATATCATCATTTTTGTTCAGAATCACCTGTGTAACATTAATTTATATAAGTCATTATGAGATGACCTGACAGCTATCAGGAAAGCAGTAGAGGAGTTTAGTACCCTCAGGTGGTTCCCAGGTAGAACTATACTTCAGCTCAATTTCAACATAACTTTTTTTCTGCTTCATAAAGACTACTGAAGAACAGAATTCCTATAAATTAAATTAAAATAACCAGGAATACTCTACCTCTCTTCAGTTTATCGTCAGGAGTATTATGCAACTACAGTGCATCAGTCAAATTACTAATCCACAGGTGGTGGAGACCACGAGTCCGGTTCTTCGCTGTCACTGGATGCTGGATGGCACGAGCCTTCTCCCACCCCGACCAAGCTCCTCCTCAAAACTACGGAGGGTTTTGCCCCAGAGCCTCTGTTGGGGACCTTTTCTGGGACTCTGCTGCTCTGATGGTGCAAGAGCCTCTTACTGCCTGCCTAAATATATGCACTCTCATGAACAGACGCAGAAATGCCACAACGTCATTTTACCTACTGATTTTTTTTCACTGAAACAACACTTTAAGAATAGTATCAGTTTTACACCAGGAATTAAACACATCGCATGTCCCCTTTACAGCCCTGCGAACACAACTGCCTTTATGACATTCCGGGCCCTTGGGAGGGAGTTAATGACATGACCAGCCTGACCCGAGAGACCGCACGCAGCCGGCCGAGGGCTGCGCCTAACCTTAAGCGCAGACCAGGGATCCCCTGCCAACAGCACACCGCCAGTCCCCGGTACGCAAACGCCCGGGAGGACGAAGAAACACGACCGGGGGTTACCGGCAGGACTCGTGGCTTAGCTGAAACAGGAGCGCGGCCACAGAGCAGCCCCAGGCACCGCCATCCACGCCGCTGCCGTCAGGAGACGTGCCCCGCTCCCGGCCCCGCTCCCGCCGCGCCCCGGCCCCGCGGGCACGGCACGGCACGGCGCGGCACCGGCCCGCCGCGCAGCCCCTAACTTTCCGGCGGAGGCAGCGCCGGCGCCTCTCCCGCAGGGGTGAGCGAGCGGGTCCCGTCCCGTCCCGCCCCGTCCGTGTGCAGCCCCCCCCCCCCCGCCGGCAACTTGGGGGGAGCCGGCCGCTCCCGACCCACCTGGTGCAGCGTGTCCGGGGGCAGCTGGGAGGCCCGGAACAGCTCGCCCACGCTGCTGCCCCCGGCGGCCGCCTCGGGGGGCGGGCAGCACCGCGAGAAGAGCTCGGAGTAGCGCTGCTGCTCGCTCTCGCTCAGCGGCAGGAGCAGCCCCCCGGGGCCGGTAGCGGTGCCGGTGGCGGCGGGCCCCCCTGCCGGCCCCTGCTCCATGGCGGGGCGGCGCAGGCAGAGCCGTGCGGCCGGGCAGCGGGTGCCGCCGCCGCCGCCGGGGGGAGGGGGCGGGGGGAGGTGGGGCGGGGGGCGGCGCCGCGCTGCGGCGGGGAAGGTGCCGGCCCCGCCCCCCGCCCGGTGCGGCCGCCGCGGCGGCTCCGCAGTGACCCGGTACCGGGAGCCGCTCACCACCGCCTCCCCTCCCTGCTGCCCCGCCCCACACCCGGCGGTCCTGCGGGGGGACCCCGCCGGCCGCGGCCCCTCACGACTCCCCCACTCCGGCCTCCGGCCCTTGCCTGGCGCCTTTTCTTTTTTTCTTCCCCTTTTTTCCCCTTTTTTTCCCTTTTCCCCCTGTTTTTCCTTTTTTCCTTTTTTCTTTTTTCTTTTTTTCCTTTTTTCCTTTTTTCCCGTTTTTCTTTTTTTTTTTTTTTTCTTTTTTTTTCTTAGCTGGTTTAGTTTTAATCTGAAGTACCAACCCCCTGCTCATGTCACCAGCCCCAGGATTTGGGTGCTGCATGGGTCAGAGCATCGCCATGCCACCAGGCAGACCTGCAGGCATGGAGGGCGGGTGCTGTCAGGCCGGTGCAGTGGCATCAAAACCCCTTATGCGGCTGGGTGACCCACATCGCCTCGGCCCATGCCACGGTCACCCAGTGCCCATCATTGCCATGCCCCTGCCAGCCCTCCTGGGCTTCCTGCTTCTGCCCCAAAGCACTGGGCTTACAGAGCTAGGAGCACTGGTTTTCTCCCCAGATACGATGGGCCCTCAGCAGCTGCATTTCCAAAAGTACCACCAGCTGCTGAACTTGCAGTAAGGAAATGCTATCACGCAATACCCTGAAATGAGTCCTAAGGGATCAGCCATGATGGTTTGACAGAGAAGCATCTCACTGTGTTCTCTATAGTTTTTGCTTTAACGTAAAGGGCAAAGAGCCCCTTGTTTACGGAGACAAGATTCCTCTTCATTTGTTCTCTGTCAGCAGTGACACAGTAAAAGTTCCCCTTCCACGTCGAGCACCACCTTAAAAGTCAGGCAGGTCACGACTCAAGGTGGGAGGGAAGGTACATCCCAGCAAAGAGGATGTCTGTGGGTCTCACACTGGTTTTCGGAGTCTTTCTTCCCAGCAGTTCTTTGGGGCATTTCAAGGACTAAGGTAATCAACCTGAAGGTGATCCTTGTGAGTGCCGATGACCCTCAGAAGAGTCAACAGTTCTCTTCACAGCAGCTTTGGTGCCAAGATACAGCCTGGCCCAGGAGAAACCAGATTACCAGCTATTTACGTGCAGTCCTGTACTGTTAGCAACAGGTGGCTAACATTGTTTGCCACATTTCTAAACACAAAACATTTAGGAAGTCAATGTGGTTTAATTTTTATATGTTTGTTTACCATTAATTCTGGCAAAATATAAAATCCAAGTGTAATAATTTTACATAACGATTTTACTATCAAATATTAGGTTAGGGTTACTTCAGTTAAAATTGCTATCAGTTTATGGTCTGTAAAGACAAAAAAAAATTTACTAGCTCATCACCTCTGTCCTTGTTAACCAAGACCTGTTACTTCTTTTTAAAATCTTTTAAAAACTACTTTATCCTTTCCACACCACGCATCTGTGTGGCCTTCTCACCTGCACAAAACATGCAACCCTTTAATTCCTCTAATTCGAAATGAAGATCTGTGCCTGTCTTCTCAATGTGTGGAACACTGAATGGGTTGACAGTTGCAGTTATTGGTGGGTGAATAATTGATGATTGTGTTTAAGGATGCAGTGTTATGCAGAAATTTTTGTTCCTTTAGGGACAGGAGATGGTCATAGCATTTTCTCATTTTAAAACATACTGTTTCAAAGGAGGGCAAGACTATTTCAGAAACTGAATCTTGTAGCCCAACTTAAAGTGGCAAAGACCCATAGTAGCTCAGAAAAATTCTTTGAGTCCTCTTGAGAAGGCTCTGCAGAACAGAGAATGAACAACCCCTTGACTGCTTGTTGCTTCACCTAAGATGGCCTTTTTCTGCATCTTCAGCCAGGTATAAGATACTGGTCAAAGGAAATGGTACCAGCCATGTGGAGATGACACAGGGCTTTACCTAACTATTGCCATATTTAACTATATGACTCCTGTGAAAATAGAATAGTATCTTCAAACTAGCTTATGGAAGAATAGCTGTCTCACAGCTGTACTTGAACAAGAGAGATGCTATGCTGACAAGCAAAGGAAAATATTGTCAACAATTTGTGCTAATTGTGCATTTTCCTGTGCCTGAAGATGCTCATTGACAACTGACCAGTTCAATACTTGTGATGCTAATGTCTCGTCACAACAAATACTCCTATCTCCAACACCCCAGCAGACACCATTTGACCTTTGTTGATATGTCAGCCCCAGTTTTTCTAAGTATTTCTAGGGTGGACCATGGCAGGAAGATACTGGAAACACCCACTGTCCCAGAACACAATAGTCTGTCTTACCAGCCACATCTCTTATCGCAAACAAACACAGCTGCTTTTTATTTTTTTTCCTTTTTTTTTTCCTTTGGACAATTTTCTTTTCTTTCCTGACCTGTAAAACTTAAATTCCTCTCTCAATACATCCCACTCTCATCAGAAACAACACAGTGGCTGTGTTCAAACCAGTCTACCCCAGTATTGTAATCTCCAATGTGTCATCTCCAAGACACTAAAGAAGTGAACCCCACAAGCTGAGGGAGGAGGAAGGAAAATCCATGCCTCTTTTTTCTGCAAAATAAGTGTGAGCTTATAGGTGTAACAGGCGTGAGCTGAACCACCTATTCAGTTGAGATGAGGATGTGAGCATGCATTTGGGGAATTCAGGGGGTGCTCAGGTGTCTGCCTGTCACCTCTGAATCGCAGGCATCCTTTGGCACTCAGCAGTGCCAACCGCACCGACTTTCTCTGCTGAACCCAATACTTACAGGGAGCTTTAACCCACTCTGGATGCCTGGGCCACTTTCTATAGAGTCCAGTGTGCCTTGTGCAATGGCACTGACAGTCCTTGCATGATTTGAAGCTCTTGTGAGGGTACATTAGTTCAGACTGAGAGGCACTTCATGATATCAGAAGCCTTACAAGCATCATAGGAAGAGAGATTTAACTTTCCTGTTTACAAGGAAATTGTGATGTCATTACAGGTTACAAAACTTCCCTATAACTAAGAAACGCTATGCATCCGTAAGTTAAAACAGTTCAAGTATTATTGTTTGCTGGAAAAAAATAAAGTCGGTAATGTAAACTGGATTGAAAGCTGACTTATCAAAGTATGATGGTCCTCATTTCCTCCTTCCCTCTCCACGCAAATAATAATGCAATGCCTTACTCTAAACCCAGCCAACAGCAGTCCTGCAAACAATTGTGTGATCAGGTGTGGGAGGGAGACCAAAGTCATAGTAAAAAAAAGATTTAAAAAATACTACTTCTCAAGACATGCTAGTAGGAATAGTAGTAATATGTATGATAGGTATATTTTCTTTCAGGGTGAAATCATTGGTATAAAGTGTCGTGTAAAATATGACGTATAATACGGCATATAATATGTAATCACAAGTAAAAAATCCCTCCCAATATTTTAGTATTTTGGGAATCCTGGGAACTACTTTTATTTGAGCAGTGCAGCCAAGGACCATTCACTCAAATTTGTATGTTATTTCACTTATCTTAGGGTTCAGATCATGTCAAGCTTGTCCTGGCCCAAAAGACATGATACCTGCCTGGCAGCTGCTTCCCATTGACAGTGAAACACCCCACATATCACGGGGTGAGGCTTCAGAAACACAGGCAAATAGTTGTCTGGAAAAACATGTTAGCTTTTCCCAAATTAGTTTGAGTGAATCTCACCAGTTGTTCCTAATAACAATTCTTTTTATTTACTCTCTTTGCAGAATGAAAGAAGACTTTGATGACAAGCAGCTGGTGGGGCAGGTCTTCCAGCCACAGCATCAGGCATGCTTGGAATATAATTGACAAGCTTGTAGTTTCATGTATCGATTCAGCATGCAAATACTCTTACGATTCTTGGAGTTGTTTCTTGCATGATGTTCCATCTCTAAGAAAAACAGGAGAAATGGTTAATGAACTGTAAAATGTGATTGCCTGTTTTCCAGCTTGTTAGTACCTCTAATGCATTAAAAAGGTCCACGAAATAGTAGCAGTTTCCTAGCTCTGGCCTATTCATTTTTTTCAAAAATTAGATGGCATCATAGGTGAAAACTGCCTTCTCTGAGCAGATTGTTGAAGATGCAGTTCATGTCAGTTTTTTCTGTAAGCAACTGAGTACATAATAGAGAATAACAGCTGGTGTCATAAAATATTTGACAAATATCCACGTATTTATTATTTGTGTGGGAAGGGAAGGAGGACCACACACAGATCTAAAACATACTTTCATAAGTCAAATTTCAATCCAGTTTAAATAACTGACATTATTTTTTCTAGCAAACAATAAATACTTGAAATATTTTGATTTACTGGTACGTAGAGTTTCTTAGCTACAGGGAAGTTTTGTAACTTATAATATCACAACTAGTTGTGTTTAGATGAATCTTTTAGAAAGTCCTTTTACAAAGATTTATGCATGTAAGTGAGCTTTAGTGGCATAAGGCTAAGCCCATGCACACATCTTTATAAGAGCAAGGCCAAAAATACCACACTGCTTTTTAGGTAACTTTCCAGAAAAGTACAGCCTCATTTCCATTGATTTACATCAAAGCCCTTGGCAATTTATTTTTTTTTAAATAATGGCTTCATATGAAATTTAAAAAAAATATTTTAGGTGTACATTTTCTATTTTTTGGTTGTAGTTTTGAAAGATTATCCTCGTACTTTCATATTTTCTGGATTCTAAAGGTCACTCAACAAACCAAGCATTAGAAAATGTCATTCCTCTATCATTTGTGCTTTAACTTAGGAATTTCAGAAAGCCTTCGGCAACTATACAAACACCCGGTTTCAACCAGAATACACCGAACCTTACTGTATTGCAGAGCAATATTCCTAAAGGTCGTATCATCAGCATACTCGAAAGCCTGAACCAAGAAATGCTGTCAGAGGAAGATCTACATGATCCTGGAAGTCACATGCAGAAAAAATAAAAATAAAAATAAAAGTAAAAACCTGTGATTGTCTTCTCCCACACATAGACATGAGTTGAAAGACAGATCTTTCAATATATCCTGAAAGTTAACTGTATTCTCATGGACAAGGAGGGAAATGCATGCCAGGCAGAAGGGGCTATTACAAGAGCATAGATTATAATTAAAGAAAAATTCTTAGTGCTCAGTCAGGCAGCTAATGTTCCATCACTTGTTTCTTTTAACAAACTGTTACTTGCAACCACACTCTTAAGTGAAAAATAATCACAGAAAGGCACACAGACATTAATCATTACAATGAAGCCATTAATGCAAAGCAAAATGCATATTTTCCATTTGAAGAAATAACAGTTAAGTAAAAAATCACTGCACATTCACTCTTCTGTGTGTCCTTCAGCTAATTTCCCTCTTGAAAATTTTGCCTTCAGACTTGGAAAACAATTCTAAGAAGTGTTCAGTTACAAAATAATCTTTTGACCAGAAAGAGCTTTCAGTGCTGCTACTACAGCCTCATGCTTCACATGCAGTTTTGACCTAAGTAAGTTCCCTTTAAGGCAAATAATATGCCCTCATGCCATTTTCCTAGTTGTATTTTAACACAGCAAATGGTCCACCCTGTCCTCTAGTTAATTCATGAACTCAGTATAAAACACAAACAAATCAGCTGCAATAGTCTACAGCTTCTGCTGTTAGCACAGACAGTGGAAATACACCAACAATAAATTCTATTTACAACTGATTTTCCTAGTCCAAGTACAGCTACAACAATGTCATTGCAATTGCAGAGAGTATCGTGGCAGGCACTTTCTGCAAGAACATGCACCATGCCATAAAGCTTGTAATCTGCATGCGACATAGCTTTTCCTTCAGCATCAGTTTGAGAAGGGCTGTACTTTCACTGCATCGCTCGTTATGCAAGAGCCACTGTAACTGCAGCTTGGCCTGCAATGTGATAGCAACCTCCAACTCTCAGATCTCACATGCAGTGATGGAGAAACACACAGCTGGCTCATGTTCCCCGGCAGCCAGAGCTACAACTCTCATCCACAGCACCACGCCATGGCCTCTCTACCTCTTCATAGCCTCTCTCACAAGGTAGGTCGGGCTTGTCCAGAGCTGGGCAGCTGTGCCTGGCGCAGGGTGGGGCTGGGTGGCACAGCTTGGAGATATGTCAGCCGCAGCCTAGTTGCGCAGCCACTACACCATCATGTGGGAATCTCCTTTCCCTTCTCCCAACCCTCCAAGATTACAACAGATAATTGGGATATTGCTTTCAAAGAAAAAGAAACTCGAGACACCTGAGCAGTATTAGTTTGGGTCGGGCATTGTTTCTCAGAAGCACAGAAGAAGGTCTTCTCATTTTCTGGCAAACCCCTCCTGTAGCAGGGACAGCCTCTGACCATCAGAGCCCCTGAAGCCACAAAGAGGAGACTGTACTGGAAAAATAGCGCAGATCACAGCTGGACTCTCAGTGTCACTGTTAGCCCAAACCTCACCAGCCTGTCAGCAAGCAGGGGAAGGTACCATGCAGATAATTTATTGCCCCTCTCATGTAGAAGGCAGAGCTGCAGAGCTGAACACAACAGATCCCCCACTGACTACGCAGCTTGACCTGGGTCACAATAAAGACAGAGCATAAGATGGCACGTCACCATGGAACTGCTCTCCCCTTGGAGCGTCTTGCAAGATGCTCTTCCAAGACCCCTCTTCAAGCTTTGTTTCCTGCTTGCAGACTTTAGCAGGGAGTCAGGCTGGCTGACCACCTCCTCGCGGAGTACTGCCAGCCTGTTTCCTCACTCACTGGGCCCTGCTGGTGCCACAGCAACTTCAGCAAAGTTACTCTTCATTTACAGCAGTGTGAGAAAAGCTCTATTCTTTGCAACTCAATGTGCTTAAAGTCCATTATAGATTTGCTGTTGAGGTATCTAAATCCAGAATTTAAAATAGAAATAGGATCAGCCTAAAATAAAGGCTAGTCTGTGCATATGTACATTTTATGTTATTGAGCCAACATCATGTCAATTACTGTATAAAATCTTATATTTGTAGTTACACGAGTTCTTATTGCCAGTTTTGACTAGGAAAGAATAAATATTTTTAGAATACTATTTGTTTTGCCATTTATATATGTTCTTCATTTTTCCCCCAGTGTAAGAATTCCAGGCAGATGACAGCTGACATTATTAATCAGTGTAGAGATTAGATATGAAATCTTATTATGGTGAAGGAAGGTGTGTGTAAGGAAGATAAATTACAGTCTTGTGACTGAGGAGTGTATCTTAGTGAGACTCAGAAAAATCTGGTTCTGCTCCTACCTTTGCTACATTTGCCATGCAATCCTGCAGACATTCTTTGTTAGTAGTACAAAGAAAATATTTTCTAATCGTACAGCAGTCTTGTGAGATACAGGCAATTGCTGGGCATTCAGGTGCTCTGAAAGGGTGATGAGGAGCAGATAAACTCAGCGTAAGACTAGCAATCAGGAGATTATTCCTGACTGACTTTGGAGCAACTTCAGGTATGATGACAGTGACTAATAGGAAGTAAGTTGGTGAAATGGAGGATTTGATTACATGGTTCAGAAGTTACTTCAATTTTCTGTGCAGACAACCAGGCTCCACAATATAGTTAAGTTCTGAGATCCCATGCAGGAGCCAGACCTACTAGCTTGCAAATCAAAGTGGTACAGCTGCCCATGCCTAAACTGGCAAGATCAGGTGAAAGCTAATGGCTAAGTTACCCTTCTGGAGTCTAAACTACCCTCTGTGAACAGCACTGGGCTGGGCTGTGGTGACATACCAGCTCTTTGGTGCTAGCTACAGGATTTCCAGTGTTTCACAGAATCATCTAGGTTGGAAAGGCCCTTGAAGATCATCTAGTCCAACCATTAACCTAGCACTGACAGATCCCAACTACACCATATCCCTAAGTGCTCTGTCAACCCGCCTCTTGAACACCTCCAGGGATGGGGACTCCACCACCTCCCTGGGCAGCCCATTCCAATGCCTAACAACCCGTTCTGTAAAGAAATACTTTCTAATGTAAATATATATATATAAATAAACTGTTGCTCAGCAGAGTGTCACGTAGATGACAGGAATGGTTTGCACATGGGCGAAGCTTCCCATGGAGCTTCCCATGAAGAAGCATGGGAACACAACACCTACAAGGAGAGCTCTAGATGGAAGAATGATCAGTGGCACAGTAAAAAGAAGAGATCAGGTTTTAGAAGCATCTTTCAAATAAAAGAAATAAATAGCATCTCCCACGCTGCCCCTGCCCTATATCATCTCCCTCCTTTGAGTGATCCCACTCTTCCCTGCCCTAGCTGTGGTTGACCTGGGACCTTTCCTATCATCCCTCTCTCATCCTCCTTGCCAGGGACTTACCACTGTGTTTTGTATCTTCCCTTCCTGGACCTCCCTCCACAAGGTACCTTCCCTCCTCTTTCCTCTCTTTGCAAATGCTAGATGACTCTCTTCACTCCACTTCTATCAGAGGATACAGCCCCTTAGATGAGAAAATCCTGCTTCTGTGCCTGAGTGCATCATTTGGAATCTATGGCTGATATCACCTTTGAATATTCAGCTCTAAATTGCAGCAAATTTGTAACACTGGACATCAGCAAGGGCAGGAAAGAGAGAAAGAGAGGAGAGAAAGAGAGGAGAGAAAGAGAGGAGAGAAAGAGAGGAGAGAAAGAGAGGAGAGAAAGAGAGGAGAGAAAGAGAGGAGAGAAAGAGAGGAGAGAAAGAGAGGAGAGAAAGAGAGGAGAGAAAGAGAGGAGAGAAAGAGAGGAGAGAAAGAGAGGAGAGAAAGAGAGGAGAGAAAGAGAGGAGAGAAAGAGAGGAGAGAAAGAGAGGAGAGAAAGAGAGGAGAGAAAGAGAGGAGAGAAAGAGGGAGAGAAAGAGGGAGAGAAAGAGGGAGAGAAAGAGGGAGAGAAAGAGGGAGAGAAAGAGGGAGAGAAAGTCTGTCTGAAAGGACGTCTATGCATAGAGGTGCATGTGCCTGGATATATCCTTGTGTCTTCTGTTGTCACGCAGCACTGCAGAACAAAGCAATAGATGCAGCTTTTCCTGTTTACTCCTCTGGGTGTGGTACATCAACCGCTCCTGGCCCTAATATTAGAAAAACAATTAGAGTTGGGCCACAGGATGTGTAGCTACTGTCTTGTGCTTGGCCAGTTAGATGTTTTACAAATATTTCCTACAACAACACTGTGATCCTGCTCGTACCCGATACTGCAATCCCCACTGTTTGGGTGCAAGAACACTGCAGTGAAACTCAGGATTAGTCTGTCCTAAAAAAGCACGGCTAGAGACAAAAGGTTTTTCAAAAGATTGCCATTCTAAATTAAAACTCCTAGGGGTGTCCGGTGGTTTTGTTTTTGCATGTGAACCGATGTCCATGTCTTGTAGCTTTGTGGAAGCAGTAGAGGGATCTGATGAAGCCACAGAAGAACCATTTCAAAGTAGGATGGCTCTAAAGTAAAGACCTTACTACTAGAATCTCTGGGTTCATAGTGAATATGTACCCTCTTTTTTTAGCAAGCAGACAAGCATTTTTGAACACTGTTGTACTTTCCACATAGTTTAAATAATATACATTTGTCAAGTCTTGCCTTCTCTAAAACTATGGATAGTTTAAGGAAGGAAGATTTCCAGTGTATTGGTTATAATTCAGTGAGCATCCTTACTTGCAGTGTAATTGATTTAAAGGAGTAAGAATTGCTTAGAGAGGTCTGGGGGGTGGGGGGTGTTTCTTCTTTTTCAGTTGCTAATTTATTTTTCTTTTGGTCATTCAAAGTAAACAAGATACATTTTAATGAAGTCTATATCCTAATATAGTTACAGAAGAGTGCATTCATTTCTAGAAAAGCTTATGCTATCAATGTCATTTATTAACTTGCAATATTGGGATAAAACAATATGAAAAACTTCATAAAGTATGAAGATCTGCTGTCAAAACCAGAGTATGGCTATACTGAGTTTTGGACTTGCTTACCTTTAAAATCCATGAAAGAACACTGAATTTATACAGGGCTACACACAGTTGTAAAGTCAAGCATGTGCAGGATAATGGGCAAAAAATTTACTGTAAGATACATAGCACTGTAAAGATTTGCAATAAATGAGCATGCCAGATGAGGCCTGAACTCAAACATTAAAATATAATTTTCTATTTTAGTGAATTGTCATTGAAGCTTTAATGGAAGAGTGCATGCTGAGCATGCATCTAAATGAAAAGTCATAATCTAAAAAGTCAAATAACTTTTCCAGCTATAAGAAATGCCATGGAAAGAAAATTAAATACAAGGAGAAAGCTAAAAAGAATAGCTAAGCAGGACGACTGGGTATGAGTTTTGCAAAATCCTTCAAGATTTAAAAAATATGTAGGAATTTAACAGCTTTCAGACAAATATATTGCTTCTTCTTTCTTCTAAATTACCCACATTAAAAACATTTCAGCAAGGGGAGCAAAGATGCTGGTATTGCATGGTAATATCAGAGATGCTTGAAATTTGCAGTCAAAACCAGTCTCTCTGGGACATGCAGTGAACAGATGTTCAGAGGCAGTCTGCTGTCTGGAGTACTTACAGATCAAAAACATTTGAGAAATGTTGTAACTGCTGATAGCAGAGTCCTTCGCGAGAAGGACAGATTCTCTTTTGTGGATTTTTTTATTGTCAGGTCTAGTAATCCCTGATGATCTTATAGATTCAGAAAAATCCTAATATCCTGAGAAAACTCAGCAAAGATATGCAAATGGAAAGTAACTTAGTTATCAATGTTCCTAATTAAAAAAAAAAAAAAAATATGTGAGAAGCAGAGTTTCTGAAGTGTGGTTTTCCCACTTTTCTCTCTTGTACAGATACTTGGATGCCCACAAGGGTTTGAAGGAACATCACAGACTGTCCCCAGTGAGAGCTCTATTTTGGTCTGTCTCTACCTTCACAACACTGACAGAGAGCCTCAGACTAAAAGGTTCCTTTCTTCTGATGACTTGAAGCCATTGGTGTTACCTTTTACTTCATGCAGTCACTCAAGCCAGTGCACAGCCATCTCATAACAACATTGTTGAAACATTTTTTTCTTCCTTGGTGGATCCAGCAGTTTTTTCTCGCTTTCTGCAGTCCAGTGATTACTGATGGAAAAGAATCACACTGTTGATCCCTCTTTCCTTTCCTGAAGTTCTGTCCTACAAGCTGGGCAGATGGGTATTGATCAAATTCAAGAAGCACTTGCCTGTATCTTCTCCTGATCATCTGTAAAATTTAGCATCGTATATAACATGGAGAAAAAGCACTATAGCTTCCATAGCAGCTATTAGCCAAATCCTGTGTTATCAGTTAAATTAAAGCTGAGAAAAGTCTTCATGCTCAGGAGGAAGAAATTAGCATCCAGTTGGCAAGGCAGCTGTGTTAAACCAGATACCAATCTCAACAGCACCAGAATTAATTAAGAGTAATTGCAATCTACTTCTGCACCGAAGAGAGTAATTTTTTTTTATGATTATGTATTTTCTTATCTTTATGTTTGAGCCTTTAAGATTATGATCACATTTTTGAATGTTACTTCGGTTTGATAACTGAAGACGGTATCTAAGGATAGATGCCATTGTATTAGGACTGTTCTAGATAAAACATCCTACACAAAAATAAATATTGAGATTAAGAAATAAAGTGCCCCAAATTTAGGACACGTCCCAATTAAGATAGCCTACACAATGTTATTTCTGTCCTGTTATGGGCACAAATGCTGATAAATGAAAGGTAAACATGAATTCTTTAATATTCAGCTATATTTGCTAAATAGTGATGGAATGTAGCAGATTAGCTGCTATTTGGTAGACACGACCTTATCTGTAAAAATATGCATAGGCACAGAGGTGCACTTTCTTTATGATTAAATGATTATGAGAAAATACTTAACAATAAGATTGTAAAGAAGAAGTGCAAGTATAAATCATGTTAACTTGTCTTTTAAACCAGAACTCTCTCCACAAGGTTGAAGGATGTAGTTGGTGAAATAAAGGGCAAAAGCTTGCAGTGTGCCTGCTCTCACAAACCTCTAGAGTGCTATAATAAGTTCAGCAAGCTGCTTATATGTAGTCTGGTCTGACTTCTAAGGGTATGGTGATTTTTAAACTGTATTTCTAAATACAGCTTACTTGTACTTCCACAGTACTAAAATATGAGCAAGAAAAAAAAAAAAACCTTTTATTTTGCAACGCTTTTGCACATCTGTGCAAATTTAAGTAACCATGTAGCCAGTGAAGTAAGAATAAGGCTCACAGTGTCTGCAGTGAATTCCACTTTCTAATTGAATCAGCATATGTGGATCTCAGCTCTGAAATTAGATGAAATGCAAAGACTGTTGTGCTGATGTATAAACGTGCTGATTATATTGGTTTTCCCATGAGTAAAGATACATATCAACACGCCGCGCTAATGACAGGGCTGGTCTGTAATGAAATACCTCACAGTAAAGGGCAGTCATATGTTAAAGAAAGGAGAATATAGAGGGGGAAAGAAGCTCAGCTGCTCCATTTTTTCAGTACTGCTCAAGACATTAATTGCAGAAAATGAGGCACCTAAAAATATCTGAGTATTGATTTCCTCACAGTGCTGATGTTGTCAGTTATGCTCGTTTCTCTCCAGTGTATCTGTTTGCCCAGTTCTGTTGGTCTTTTACTTCTGCCACTTGACAGCAGAAGCTGCGGATGTTACTGTCTCCCAGTATTAGTTGGTAAACAGATGCTTTTCAAAGCAACAGCTGCACTTCCACAAAAAACTTTAATTTTCTGTTAGAATTTTACAATGAGATAAAGCAGCTGGAATGCTTTGGAGATAAAGGAGCTCATGAATAATTCACTTGATACCTTTATACTGAAGTATGGCTGTATTCATTAAATAAAATTGCCTCCTGTCAAGTGCAGTGAGAGGGTTTGGGGAGGAAGGCAAAGTTGTTTTCACTTGAGACCCCAGGTAATGACAGTTGGTGGCAAGGTAGAAATTAATGTCGGTATCATTTTGCAATTTTTTGTTTATCGTTACCCTTTAGATCATTTCAACATAAAAATCACTTGGATTCAATACTCTGGAAAGTAATGCAAAGGAAAAGAACTTCAGCAGGTATGTAGACTACAAATGCTTATGGCCAGCGAGAAAGAACAGATTATGTGTGTTCACACAGGTGGCTAGAATCACATACTGCAGCGTACGAGGTGTTTTATCCATTTTTTCATATGAGGTGGTGTTGGATGCCCTCATGAGTGCTACTGAGGGGTGCCAGGGGGAGGACCTGACAGTCGCTTGAGGTTTCCCCCAGAGCTGGCTCAGCACGGCCAGTGCCCTGGAGGGATGCAACTCCTGAGCTGTGGGTTGGGAGCACCTGCCTGAGCAGGGCTTTGTTAGGATCCAGCCAGATCCTTGGCATTCTTGTTGCCCCCTGAGGCAGCACATAAACTGCAGGCATTTACAGCCCTTGTTGATGTCTCACCAGCAGCATTAAGAGATGTCACTTTGGTTAATTACCGCAGAGCAGGAGTGCCAATCTGGCTCTGGTTAGCACAGAATGAGTATGGAAGCACGAGGTCTTTCTCTGGAGGTGGAACAAGGCTGCGGGGATCTGAAGTGAGATAAGAGCCTGCTGCTGTCCTCCAAAATACCTGCCTGCTCTGACCCAGAAACACATTTCAGCTCTCAAGCTAGCCCCTAAAGCTCATATAGCACAGAAATGTTACTGCTGGCAGGTGTAAGGGAGCAGGCAAATGTCTTAATCGGGTAGCAAATGATGTATTTAATAAATTGCAGACAGAAAAGTCAGGATGGAACCTACAGCAAAGAATGGTCCTAAAGTGCCAGCAGAAGAGGCACAGCCCGTCAGCTGGGGTCTGCCAAGAGGGACATATATGGAGGAAGCCATATCAAGGTATCTGAAGAAATTAAAAGTTTCTGGGGAGCTGGTTGAGAAGTAGCAGTGAGTTACCTCCTTCCAATAAGGGAACCTGCAAATGAGTTTGGAGTGAAACAGGGTGAGAATCTGCAGGCTACTTCTTCAGAGGAACTCCATGTGTGGACAACGACTACAACAGAATTATGAATGCCTTGATAATGTTGCATTAGTCACCAGCAAAGTTGAATATACTAATGCAGAAAAAGGGACTCTTATTCCACACACAGTTTCAGAATAATCCTGTGTCCATAGAGTCCCCTGGGGAGAGGATACAAAAACCCTCATTAACAAATAGTTTCTGATTGTCAGTGAACTCTGATCAATGCATAGAGAGCTTGACCCCTAAAAGTACTGAGTAAAATAGAGTATATGCCCATACTGCAATCAGTATGTGACTGCAGCTTGCAGGAACAGTCTAGAGTGAATTTCTGGGCAGATGATTTGGAGAAAGATACTGCAGCAGCTCGGTGTGGCCAGCTACAAACTTTTACCTGGATTCTTAAATGGGCTTTGCAGCCTCTTGTGACCTATGTGGAAACACCTCGTATACTCTCTCTAGCTCGCCTCAAGCTAGCTTCAGTAAATCCATTTAAATTATATTTATGTCTTTGCCTGCAGGGTAGAGATGCCATGAGCTATGTGAGCTGACCGTGCTCCCACCACTAGTGAAGAAAAGATGAATACTGTGACTATAGCACTACTAAAACTCTCCCACTGAATATTTTTTTCCTGGTTCCACCCTTGATGATGTGTACCTGTGCATATTCCAAATAACTGCAGCCTTCTAGCCAAAGCTACTGTATTGAAAAGAGAACTCTACTATCTACCCCAGCTAGATACAAGAAGCATAGCTGTTCACATGACGCAGCTTTTGGCCAGCCTTTATGATATCTCTTCTACTTGCAAGACACTTTTTGATGACAGTGTATCACTGCTATTTTGAGTCCTCTCCAGTTTGGTGCACTGTAAAGAATTTTGCTCACAGTGATTCACTGTGAAGCACTGTTGTTAGCAGTTTTAGCATGGACAATGCTGCCAGCAGAAACCTCAGGAGCAAGGATAACTGACCTGATACCAAAAGCAATGCAAAGCTGTTGACAAATACAGCTCTTAGTACCACTGACTGTGCTAAGCAAGGGTGGAAAACTTCCTGCAGCTTCCTTGGTACAAGCATGAGTGCAAAGTCATTCCTTGGGTTTTCAGATTGCCTGGTTGAAGCCAAGAATGCTATGGGAGACTGCTGAGCGATGCTGTCTGGCACACGCTAAAAATACAGTGGAAGATAACTGCTATTTTTTCAGGAGAGTTTTCCTCCTCAGTTTTCTGTGGATTTTATGCTGTCCATATGTAGTGCTGAATGGGAAATACAGCACCTCTTTTTTCACTCAAGCTCAAAACTTCTTTGGCCTGGTGTCTTTTTGTTGGTGAAAGTTTTTGCTCCTAGCTACATTTCCATGAAAGTGTTTCATGGCCTTAGCATGCTATCAATTATGATTTATTAAATCCTAGGGAGGCCTTTACACATTCTTTTACCTCTCACTGAGAAAAACTGACAATTTACAGGACAAAACAATAGCACCTGTTAAATTTGGGATTCAGTGAAATTCTAGCCTTGCATTCTTCATGCAGATTTTCTAACTCAACATTTTGAAAGCTGCATTTCAAGGCAAAAATGAAATAGTATCTCTTTTTTGATACAGTGGAAAAGCCAAACTTTTTCTTAAATTGTCTCCTGGGTGACTAATGGCCATACTTCTGTAAGTGAGCAGCCTATCTGTTCTGAACACTCTTATCAGCACTTCCAAGGGGTTTGTAAAGAATGACAAAAAGCCATGGTACAGTAACTACTGCGATGGCAGACTAGAATTCCAAGGCTTGTGTGCTTTTTCATTTAAGAAACAGTTGCAGTGATTTAAGATGTTGTCAATCCTTTCTCCACCCCCTGCCCAGCCCTAGTCATCTTTTCCCAACCTCTTAGAAGTAGTGTTTAAGTGTTCCTAAGCCAATATAATACAAACTCTGGAAGTTCAGCATCAACTGCCTCTCACAGTAGTCTGGGTTCTGTTACTAGACATCACATCAAACTGGCTGAAGGACTGTTTTGCCTTACTGATTCAACAGGAGAGGATGTGGAAAATGTGGTTGTGTTCACCTCTGACAGAAGGACAACAACAAAGAGTATGTCAATAACAATTTATATGTTGCAGCTATTTCTTTACTGAATGTGTATCTAAGACCTAAACTACAATTTTGCAAAACCAAAGGGAATAAATGCAGAGTTAAACTCTGCAGCTGATCACCAAGTTAGTTATTGCACCAACATTTTTGAAGTGCTATACCATTTTAGTGACTACTAACTGGTGGCAAGCCACTTTAATAAACCTAATCAAATAAACCAATCATTTGTAAGAGTCATAAAAGAAAAACTACTCCCTTTGGCTCCACAGTCCTTCATTACTTGGCTAGATGCATTTGCTGAAGACAGAGCTCCACCAGACTGATTCAAGCCAGGATGACAAATTCCATATTTCAGGTGATAAAATATTTTCCGTCAGGCAAAGAAATTTTTAAAAAAAGGAATTATTATATTTCAGAGATAGATCTCTTTCATATTGGCGATTTCCATCTTGTGACTAAAATTTGTTGGAATTTGAACTAAATACTCTTTATTTTCAGAGATAATGAGCATCAATTTGAGATGGTCAATAATCTGTAATAACCAAAAAAGCATCAAAACCTAGTGTGCTTAATGTTAGGAGAAAATAATGAAGTATAGATTTTAAAAGGTCATTATCAAAATTTCTTCATGTGCACTAAAAATGGACCACTTGCAAGAAGGTATGAAAAGTTTCATTTTATTCTGCAGCTAACTTGACATAGTATATCTGCACCCCTGAACATTCGCAGCAAGAAGAAACAGCTTGGAACACGTAAGTATTTGCAAGGCTATGTTAGTCATCATTGAAGTGTTTTTGTACCTTGAGTGACTTTCTGAAAGAATTTTGAGCTTGAATGTTTGTCATTTTTGTTTGTTTTTTTTTTTTTTCCAGTTAAGTTAATAAAAAGTGTTACTTCTTCATATGAGCTTTGTACCTTCATATAAGCTGTGAGGCATTCTCCCACCTTCTTCTTTGTGACACTGGGAGGAATACTGGTTAGAAAGCAGGAGTAGTAGCCTTGGGTCAAAGGCAAGTATCCAGGCATGTGAAAAGACCTTCAGCTGACTTCATTGAAGAGTGATAATTATTTACGCTCAAGTGATGTCACTTGAGGTACTGCACTTGAGAGCAACTCTGGCATGCAGCGCAAAGATTTCTGGGGCCATACCTCCAGATTCTCAGTACTCTAGGAAGTGGAGAGGTACTGTGAGTTTCTTTACAGTGAATGGTGGAAAAACGTTTTTGCCATTACATCTATAAAGCTATGTAACATAAATACCAGAATTGGTCTGGATGGAAATGTGCATACAAAAGCACCAGAAGAAACAATGGAGCAAAGCAGCAAAGCTACATCACAGTGGAAGAGCCATTCCTCTTCCTGTTATCTCAGCATTAAGACAGACCATAACGATAAAGATATGTGAAACAAAGGAGCAAACAGAACAGGAACTTTGTTGAAGATTTATGGAGGATAAAATAAACAAGGTTGTGATGCAAAAACATTGTGCCATAATAACTGTTCACTCCTAAAGAGTATGAAAATCTGCCCAAACCCAATTTATTGTCACCAATGAAGAGGAACTCAAGAGATGTAGTGAGGACCTGAAAGCTATTTGCTGTTGCCATCCATATGGCATACAGCTGATCCTGGCAAAATTGCTCGGGCATGCACATGTCTTAGTGTTTGCAAGTATGTGGGCATGAGAGTGTCAACTTACTTAGCAGATTGTAAATTAAAATCCTGTTCTGCCTGCCTAAGATCTTGTATTGTCTTTTGTTGCACTAACAACCTACAAGGACCGTGTATCTCCTGTTGTGTAATAATACTATGTTATGGACTTACTTAATGGGTTAGCTGTTCCCTTGAGGAGAATGTATCAGAAATTCTTACTCTGTTCTCACAACACTTTGTTCAGCAATTTCAGATTTGGGTAATTGTGGGAGAATGAAGGTTTTCCAATATAAGTAGCAAGACAAACCTAGTTAATGGTTTTGAAAGTGAAATCTGATAAATTTGGATGGAGATGTATGGTGTAATTGCTTATGCAGAGTAAGAGCTGGCTCTGGTAATTCTGTTGGTCTGTTGCAAATCAATATCCTGAATTGCTGTGACTAGTTCAGATATTATCATACAGCTGTGTATGGCAAAATGGCTGTACAAATAGCTGAGGACATGAATTCCTGTGAGCTTTATGCTTTGCTTTCTGCTTGGTCAGACCACTTGAGTTAAAAGTTTCAGTACAACTAGAGATAACCCATCTTGTGCGAACAGGAACTTAAAGGCAATATTCAGTAAAGTAATGCACAGGAGAGTTTGGTTAGAGGCGTACAGACACTTTCTGTCACTCAGTGGTCCAGAATGGACAGAGATGACACTGTCACAGTACTGATTCTGGTGATATTGTTACTGATGAAAGCCATTATAGTCTATATTTAAGAAGAAAAGATTGCATCTGAGTTAGCTCATGGAAAGTATAAATTTCACATTTTTAAGGTGATTCATTTAATTTGTCTTTGCTTTGTCAAAGCAAGGAGTAACTTCATCTGCATGTCCCTAAGTAAAAGAACACCCTGAACATTTAATTAAAGGTGATGAAGGATAGAGTCCCTGGATGCACCTGAAACCTGCTGCCAGAATCAGAGAGGGAAGTCCTTGCTGAAAGGGCGGTAGAGAAGAGCAAGAGCAGATAGCCAAGATAAAATGAACTAACTGTATCAATTGTTGACAACCTAACAGACAGCATCTGCAGTGGATATCATTTGCTTTAACATCAGACTCCCAGTCTCTGTTGGAGGATCAGTCATAAAGAGGATAACCTTTGCTGGCCTGAAAGCTACCAAACAAGATGCCTGGGAAAAACACAGTGATTACATCAGTCTCTTGACTCATATTTCTGCTACACTGCTTTCCTCCCTCTGCTTGCTAATCTAAATGCTGGTAGGAAGCTCTGCTATCTTGTGCAATATTGTGTTATGGACTTATTTAACAGGTTTGTCTTTTTCTTGGGCAAAATGGCACAGAAATTCCCTCACAGTTCACCCTTCAGCAACAAACCATAACTTGGGACATCACAAGAAACAGCATCTTTTAGCTACAGGAGCTGTGTTTCTTCCACATTCCTTTGCTTGTTCGTTCTGCATCTGCTTCTTTTGGGGGACAAATGGACAATTCTGGTGGAAAGCGCACACACATACACAAACCCAGATATTTCATATCTTTAAAAAATCTAGAAATATAACCAATTGCCCACTTCCACGGAACTCCAGAGCACTTGTTTGTGTAAAGATTAGATATGTCTTCATACAGCTGCAGGCACAGATATACTCCGAGTGCTTCTAGCCTTCACTTTCCCATGAGAAAATCAGTTTGCATCATGCTGTAATCTCTATGTGTATTTCAGCATTACTCTATGCAATAAACCAAACATTAGTTTCTATGCAGCATATTCACTAACATATGTAAGGAGTCTCCTCCTCTTTTTCTTTTCTCTTAGCTCAGCAGCAACAACTGTGCCAAAAAGGGTTTTGTTTTTTTCTCTTTTCTTTTAACACAAATTCTCTCTGCTAGTTAGAATTTCTGAAGTGATCAAACATGACCCTGTTAGCAGGGGTCTGGTTCATGACCCATTGGAAGTCTGTGCCTTATGCAGAAAGATCACCTAGTAGTAGGCATTATCAAGGTCCTGCTGCATTCTAAACACAAAGAAATGAGAATCCTGAATAGTGTTGAGCCTTCCTGTACAGCACCAACTCCCAAACCAGCTTGCTGCCCAGCACTTGCAAGATTTCAGTGGCAGCAGCTGATTGCTTGCTTTCTTCTGAGACAGTAGCTACTACGGCACTCCTTCAGGGTTCTTGCAAGATGCTGTTACCCCAGAAAAAAAGGGTCAAGCTGATGTCTGAAAAAAAAATGTCATTGTGGCATGTTGCCACATGCTGCGCTACCCCACTTCAAACAGGTCTTTACACGGACTTAATTTTGTATTGTTATGTGAACAACACACTTAATGCTATTATCAGTTGCTTAGAAAAATACTACTCATATATAACGTATTTTGAGGATTCTATTCTATTAAAATAGTTGATTGTCTTCATAGCACATTTCTGAAGTCCTTTTAAGAATGAATTACAAGTCTGACCTGACACTTGTAACATGCAGTTTAGTATTCTTTTACCCCTTCTTAGGAGGAGGGTTCTGTGCTTCTAATTTTAGCATGACTTTTTTCCCCCTTTTTTCCTTTTTTTCTTTTTTATTTTCCTTGTTTACTTATATTGTATTACAAAGGCTTTGTTGAATAAATGTCCCTGGGATTTGTGGTAACAGGTGGTGAAATCTATTGTTCTTAATTCTTGTAGGATTTCAGCCCCAATGAAACTGTGATTCTTCTGTGACCACCCTCTCATACACATATAAGCCTTAAGACACAGCACTACAGGAGAGGCTGTGGGTAGCTGTACCAGTCCAAGTGAAGTCTGAGGGAAGAACCAGGTTTCACCTCTCTGGGGCCTTCCTTTTCCCCGTGGTTGATTGTGAGAGTGTGCTGCATCACCCCTTAACAACTTGCGGTAAATTGTTCCTTTCCATCTCCCTGAGTGTATGGAGACAGGGGAATGTTTCCACATTTCTGCCCACCACCTCATCTCTTTGTGTTCCACATGCTACCAGAATATTTCTCTTCTGAACTCTTCTGTAGGATCTGAAAATGTACTAGGCCTTAATAAAACACATACAAGATCAACAGTATACTGCCCCTAGATATTTCCATTGCAGAGCCAAGTAAGTGGGGAGGAGAGGCTGATGAATAACTCTATGGTCACACATAGGAAAGAGGGAAAATTGTTTCCAAATGTTCTGTTAAAACCTGTTAGGTATTTTTTAAAATTCTCACATTTCAAGTCAAAATCCCCTGAGACAGAATTTCTGACCTTCACTATCTTTAACTGTTTGTTTCCATATGTACCTCTGCCAAAATGCTGAGTAGGCATTTGAGATTTACCTTCAACATGCCATTTTAGCTGACAAGATGCTTCCTGTGAATCTAGAAACTTTGTCCCAAAATAGGTGCAATTTCATTGCAAATACTAAGTAAAGCATATAATGCTACCTGAGCAAATGCCACAGAGGCATACAGATGATAGGGTATCAGCATATATAAGAAATATAAGCAAAAAGCACTGGAAAGTCTGTCAAAAAGTTGTATTCCTTTCATCAAAAAATATAAAAGAAACAAGGTAATTTATATCTACACTAGCAAGTAGTACCATGCAATAGGAGTGGATCTGTAAAGCAATTGGTTTTGAGGACCTTGACTCCATGCTAAATATATTTGTGGGTTTTTTTAAAAATTATTTTACACTATCTCTTGTCTGGTTCTGTACATCTGACCCTCTCATTGGCAGATGGAACATATTTCTGATTTAGTTTCACTCAAAAAGAATCCAATTCATATGCTCTGTGACCAGTCCACGGTGTAAACCAAACTAAGTGAGGATAATCAGAAGGTTTGCTTCAAAAGTTCACTCCTGGTCCAAACTAAAATGTTAATGTTAATCCCAGAAGACTTACCAATCAGGGTTTTGGAGCAACTCTTTTGGGAGGTAACCTAAATTTAAGAAAAAAAAAAAAAAAAGCATTTTCTGAAAAGTTATCTATCCCTTTTATTTCCTACTTGTTTGTTTCACCTGGGGACAGCTCACTCATAAGCATTCACAAAGCCACCCTGTATCTCTTCCAAATTCTCTTTCTATATTATCTCTGCTATCAGGGAGATTGCAGCCATGAGAACTGCTTATTTTGCTCACCAATGACTGTCACTTTGCATAGTCCCATCTTCCTGTATCCAACTGTCTTTTTCTCAAAATCTAAGAGTAAATCAGATCTTTGGGTCAATAACTGACATCTTCCTATGGTGTCTGTAGAGTGCTGACAGAGTCCGGTGCTGACCTGTGACTGTGATATGCAGATGTAATGATAGCACATAACTAATAACAAAGCCATCCTGGCATCCAACATGCTGCTTCTGCGTCCCTCTTCCAAAAAAGAAACCAGGTTATTCACACCCTCCTTAACCTCCCATGTGCAACGTTTTTTAAAGTGACAGATAGCCAAAAATGACTTCTCACACGGAAATATGTTATCATGTAGTCTCTATTTGTCTCCCTAAGCTTCAGCAAAAAACAGGTCCTTCTTAAGAAAGAGGGCAGAGGTGTTGTGTTAACAGTCGTCACTGCTCTACTGTTCCCCCAACGTACTTTACAGCAGAGACTGAAGAAAAACACAAAACAATAAAGCCAAATGTTAGCATTCCGGGCATGTGGCTAGAAACTTGAGATAGGATTAGTAGTCAGCAGTTCTGATTCCCTGAATTACTTTGGCCAAGTTGCTTAGGCCCTGTTTACATTAGATTTCCAGCTGTATGAAGGAATAGTTCAAATGTGAAAGCTTAGATTTTTGTAAAGCCCCTAGCATTAGGGATTTCCTCAGTTGATGGATGCTCAGTCTCAGACACCTTTTAAAGAGGATCTCTGCAGTATCTCAAATCACAAGATGCTTTTAAAATTCAGGTCTTATTTAATTTGATCCAGTTGTGCTGCCTTTCAGCAAACCAACAATTTTGTTAAAACCTTTTTCCTTTAAAAAACTTCTTTGAAGAATATTTTAAATGCATGTCAAATAAGGTCTCAACAGTGTCCCATGATACTGGGAGTCCCTGTACTCATATTTAGCTCAGTTGTCTCCCACTGAAGTCCTAGTTATATATCCCATTTATACCAGTAACTAAGTAAAAATTTTGGAGCGCTCTGCCACTGCCAGCAAATGAAACCATGTGAATGGAGTTTTCACCTTCTTTCTCGGTTTCCTCATCTGCAGAAGACAGACAAGAGGCAGAGAGACAATACTACTAGCTGGCTGTTCAGGGAACTGAAGACTCCAGACACCACAGTGAACTAGCAGTGAAGTGCTAGCACTATTGACTTGCATGGCTTGTGGTGTAATCTTACAATTGGTGCAAACTAATCTGAAACCAGAGCCTGGATGGAGCTGTCCCTCTTCTTGCCCTTGGCTATGTGCTCCCCTTCGTGCCAGGTTTAAGATCAGGAAGACGTGCAGTGAGTATGCTCAGCTTGATCACCTGGCTGAAAACCAACTCTGCTAAAAAAAATAAATCAGCTAGACTGGGGACGTGACTCAGCTCCCCACTGACCATGTGCACATTAGCGCTGACACAAGGGCAGGGGCAGAAGGGTGGCTAGCAAGAGGGGAGATCAGGTCCACTTCTTTTAGCATTATTATGGTCTTGGACTGGCTTAAGTTGTTCATAAAAACCTACTCTGCAAACGTATTGCAAAAAGGCATTAACAGCATGATGAACTTCAAACTGGCCCACAGGGAATATAAGACAGACTGCTAATTGCAGAACATGTTCCAGTACAGTTCTGACCTGACAGGGCAGTGCCACTATCTTTCTTTCCTCCCATTCTGAACATGCAGCTATGCTGCTTTAGCTGCAGACACCACTGAGAGTAACTAGCATAAACAGCAACAAAGTTTTATTTGCTGCATACTCCTAAGATGGTTGGGTACCCACCAGCTTTAGAACTGACTGCAGAAATGTAAACAGGCACCAGCCTGGTCTCAGCAGATCTTCCATCTGCCTGTTCCATCTTCCCTCATACGATGTCCCTAACACACTCTGAATCCATAGTTAATCTGGTCCCAGCCTCTGCCTGCCAAAGTAAAAAGCTGTACAGCCATCTGACATAACACCTATCCATTACTACATACTCTGTGCAGTACTGTGGTTCTCAGTATTCACAACACTCAGAAAGAAGAGAGCATATAAAATTCAAGATCTCTAGAGCTTCCAAAGACTGCACCTGAGGGTGTTCTGCCATAATGGATGAGTAAATCAAACAGAACAAACAAAAATCTTCATTACCACAGGAACTGATCAATGAGCTAAAACAGCCTGGCACAGTTTCCGACTCAGTAGCTTTACTTCTGAGATATCCAGAACCTTGAAGATAATGCTGTTATTAATTGCTTCAAGTCTCAAACGAGTAAGAGTGAAGAACAAAGAAAGAAACCATATGGTGACCCCAGAGAAGTCTCTGAAAAAGGCCAAGCAGCTCAGGTGGGGAGAGACATTCCCAAAGATTAGAAGGCAAGAGCAGAGATCAGTTTCCTTCACTGATTACTTGTTGCGGCTTTTGAGCCCTAAAGCAGAAAATGAAGAGGAAATAGATTATAATAAGCATCTTCCTTTCACCTTCTTTGTCATGGGAGTCTTAGACTTTCCTACACTTCACAATGCTTCCGCACATCATTGAGAACAGCAGTCTGCCTCAACTCCTTTCCGTATAACTGAAAACAGCAGTTTCTGGATTACAGCCTCCTCTGATTCCTGTGACCCAGACACAGGCTTGAAACTACCCCATTCCTGCTCCCCAAGTTCCTCTGAGATCACAAGGAGGGAGGCCAGGGCAACAAGGAACTCCACTGAGCCAAATGCTGGAAGCTTCAGAAGTCAGATGTCTCCTTCCATTTTATTGAAAATCCCCCTGTTGGCACTCATTTAAGCATTTATACTTTTAGGAAAATAGATTGTTTGTTGTACAAATTTCCATGTCTGTTGCTTCTCTCAAAAAGCCAAAGTATCTTCTGCCGAGCAAAATATTCTCTGCCTTTTCTTTTAATATCGCTACAGTTCTGAAAACCCCACATAGGGGCAATAATCTCTCCAGGCCAGTAGGTTGCAGAACTATAGCAATGAAAGCACATCTGACATCCTCTTGGAAATGTATAGCATGGAAACCAGCAAATATTGCAGCACTGTTTCATAAGATGACCTGTTAAAAACTACTCACATATTTCCCTGCTCTTCAGTAATTCCACCAGTTCCACTACTCTGTGCAAAATTAAAAAAAGTGTACCAAGCCAGTTATGTAAATGTTGTTATCTATGTCTCAGATAATTTACCTGCCATTCTATATGGAATTATTAAAAAAAAAGCATAGAAAATGCTAAACAAATGCCGCAGAGCATAGAAATAGCCCAGCAAGCCTAGGTGTTGAGGGAATGCTGCCATGTACATGGCAAGCAACAAAAAAGTGTTCAGCAGGGTTGGATTTTATTAGTCTAGGCTTAGTGCAATATTAACATTATTTTGGGAGGGGAAGGGGGGGCTTGTTATATGACAATGAGCTTAGTTTGTATGTTCCAACATAAACATATTCTACATCAAAAACCCCACTGTATATTCCTGAATACTGAAGGAATGCACAAGCCTGCCGTAGGACTGCTTCTCATTTGCAGCATGAATTTCAATCTACAATGGTTGGCTGAAAGTGTGACAAATGGTGCTAATTATCCAAAACAGGCAGATCATGAGTTCCCACTACAGCATCCCAACAGTGGGAACAATCCCACCTAGAAGGTGCAAGAGGAGTATTTGTCTACAATGCTGGATACAATCCATGTGAGTCATGCCTTCCCCTAAGTACTGACGTTCGTACAAGTGTTCTTTATTCGCTGCAGAGCGAAAGCGATCATTTGCACATGGCTATGCAGCATACATATGTTGCATATCAGGAAAAAACAGAGCCAAGTCTATTTAGAAGTGAACTGCCAGAGACATGCTGTCATTAGACAAATCCCAAACTGCATGTCACAGAGAACAAGAAAGTCCAAGACACTGCTACACTGCTGCAGCTCAAGATTTTCTGTGACAGCAGGGTATTTGTTAGGTGTGATTTATACTGGGGAGATAATAATTGCTGGGTAAATACAAAGAAATATTGGATGAGCAGTGGGGAAAATAAACATGGTCACAATTCAAGAAATTCTGAATGGATATTTGCATCACACTGAGGTGTGCTTTTCTTATCTGCATGTTTGATGAAAATAATTCTTTATTCCTAATAGGCTACTGAGACTATGCAATGACTGCAAATATATTAGAGAATAATAAATGCTGAGGCTGCTACTTTACTTTTCCAATGGGCAATTTTGAGTTTTTGTGTAAACTTGATTTTCTTTAAACAATTTTCTGAGATGGTCATTCACAGCAATACCTACATCTATTTGCTGAGTTGTGCTATGAACATCCATCAGCTCTGCATAACATATAAGAGACATAAGCATCAGCATGTCAGCTAATTCTTTGTAGAGTAATAAATCAGCATACATGTCTTCAAGCTGAAAATTAATAAGTGCATGTAATTCTTCATAAGTATATCTGGTGATTTGAAGCACAATGAAGCACATACAGTTGAGGATGCGGGAGACTTTTTTTTACTGAAATGAAAATGCAGTATTTCATGCTTAGGCTTGAAAGAAGTATAGCTTAATGAAATAAAGCTTATGATTCAAGTCACCCTTTTACTTCAAAACTAATTTATTGTACATTTCACACACTGCAAGTGATGAACAATGGCCTTGAACAATTACTTTCCTTACAAAGTGTGGGAATCAAAGGATCTGTTTTAGATGTGTGGTGACAGATATGACCATGCTGATGAATTGCAAATAACCAACCTAAGAATCAATTCTTTGATAGCTGTACTGTTCATAAACTGTCTTTTCCATGACAATCTCAATGGGAGAAAAAGCACTCAATAACAGGATTTTTGGTGCATGGACTTAAATTAAAAGAAAATGTGGCTGTGTGCAAGTATAGTTGCTAACAAGGAGAACTGCGCTGGTCACTTACCAATTATTTTGATATATAGGCATGACAGGTTTTGTTCACCAAAGCTAGTACTAGTCCTGGCAGCCCATCAGAATCCAACTCGATTTGCAGATCCTAAACAGGGTCTGCAAAAAATTTGTTGGGGGTTAGGGAGCAGTTACTCTCTTCACTTATAGTTCAGTCTAACCCTACATGGTATCATTGAAGGACAATTTTGTGTATCATTTTCCAAAACTAACTCACATTTTCCCCATCATATTCCAGGTAAGCTGGGGCAACAAATACTGCTCTTTACAGCAAAAGGCACAAACACCATCCCACCCAAACGCTCATACAGGCTTGGTCTTTCAAGGGGCCATGTAATCACCCTTCAGTGAGAGCTAACAGAGGTCACTTAAGGCCAGGAAGCCTGACAGAGATTTCCTTTATCCGGTATCTGAGGTTTAAGTGATCAACGCTCTGTAACAACACACAGACTCTGAAAGGTTCAGTCTTCACTTTCCAATGTTTTAGGAAGGCCTCAGCACTTTGTAGAAGTAGACACATACTTGGCAGCAAATACCGTAACAACTAGTAAGCGTTGCCAAAGGCAAGCTGGTAACACATCTCATATGATCAAGGCTCTGTGTCTGTGTTAACACACTCACTCGTACACTCCTGTGTAGCAGATCATTTTGCAGCTTGCAGTTGATTTAATACGATTCTCGCTTTGAATAAGTAAGCCATGCATAGCTTTAATTCCAATTTGTGCAGGTTTAAGAAGAAGATTTATATAAATTATTTAACTTCACCAAAATTTTTCTGGTTTTCAACACTGTCTAAAAAAGAAACAGTTCATTAGGAAAGGCTTCCTGTTTGAGGAGCTGGCTGCCTACCTCAGCCTTCTTCCCCGATTCCCATTCCCACCTTCGGCTGCTATTACCAGCCTCTGACTCTCCAGCCTCTCCTAGACATAAACATTTTCCATAACTGGATTCCTTGTTTGCAAAACTGGAGTCCAGACCATAGAAGGCTCAGCCCATGAAGAGTGTCCTCACAGAGGGAAATTAAAATACACCAGCTCTTATTTGGCCACGTGTTCTCCTCTCTTTCCTGCCACTATCTCTAGCTGAGCACGGTGGGCTCCACTACAGAGCTAATTTCCTCCCCTTCTGGGACTCAAGGCATATGAGCCCTAGTGATACAGGATTCATCTCCCTGAGTTTAATGCTGAAGCAAGAATTCAACTTAAGACTGTAAATCACAACATTGCAAGAAAACCCATGCAATTTGGAGGCAAAAAATTCCTTTGAATCTGTAGGGAGATTCAGGAGAAGCCAACCCGATTCCTAACTGCCTCTATTTCCATTATTCTTCTGGAAAGCCGCCAGAAAGATCTACCCTGATTAAGGCTGTTATCTGTGGCAAGCACTGTTCATTTAAGCTGAACAGAAAGCAGTTAAATTAAATGATCTTTTGGTTAGTGGTAGCTGAAATGAGAGAACAGAAAGGCTGGGCAGCCATGGTGGCAAAGCTGGATGTTCGATTTGTATGTGACCACTTAAACAAAGCTGTGTCACTCACCACAGCAGTCAGGCAGTACCACTGACCCTGTTGGACAACAGGATTTGAAACTCTTGTAAGACTGACTGATATTATGTGACTGAGGATTCAGTAATGCAGTTCAGTGTCTTCTGTGTCCTAACTGCAACTAACAAATAGTTCAAACACGCATTTCTCCTATAAAATCAAGCAACATTCTGTTATCTTCAGCACCATTGCTGAAAAATAGTAACTACGCAGCTGTGGCCTCTGTAGCCATTTTTACTTACAGATTTCTAGTTGTAAAGTGGGATTCGTATCTAAGTTTTTAATACAATTTAGGGCTTGTTAGCTAAGACATACTAAATACAGGCCAACTGCCATTCTTTGCTGCTAAATCTAAGTTTGTTTCAAATGCAGACAGGCCGCCTGGTAGCTGCTGGATCTCCAAGAAATTTCCTTTTTACTGCCAAAGCCCCAAACCTCCGTATACCGTGGCTGTGCAGCTTGCCCCATGGGCCACAGCCAGCTACCCAGTGCCGCAGCAGCCCCGCACAGCCGGCTGCTGCACTGCATCCTCCGCTCCCCCCGGCCAGCTGGGGTTCCCCAGAGTTTCCTGGACGTAGCTGCCTCCACTTGTTTCTTAGAGGCTAATCTCTACTCTTCATTCGTGTCTGGATAATTTTTTAACTGATGTTAAAGACGTGGCTGCTGTTTCCTTTTTTAATGGATAAATTATTACAATTTCTGTCTGGTGGCAACGGATATATTGCATTCTGGATTTTGGACTCTTCCGTAGAAAAAGTAACTTGTTCTCATTTCCCTCCCAGTGACTGCACTGTCCCCTCCTTTCTGAACGTACCCTGGGTTCTGTCCATGAGAATTTACGAGTTAATACTACAACTACTCCTGTTTCCCGATTTCTAGTTCCAACGTTCAGTGACTGCAGCCCTATTTGGTAAACCTGCCTCAGAGCAGCAGTAACAAGTAGGGTAGTTTAAAAAGCACCAGAATGTTTTTGTTCTTCACCCACTCCTGAGTGTTTTAGCGATTTTATTTAACACCTTCAGAATTTTGAATTTTTATTTTATCCCTCAGCAAGGAAGACGAGTGTAAATGACACTCGTGGATAGCATTTTCGCATTCTGATTTTCCGCAGCGGTACTGACGGGAGCGCTTCCCGGGTTGGTTTGTGGTGGCACCAGCGTTATTACCGGGGGCGGGGAGTGCTCCCTGCCCTGCCTGCCCCCGGGGGCACCGTGTGCCCGGTGGATGCCGCCCGGACAAAGCAGCGGCCTCTTGGCGGCACCGGCGCCCTTCTGCTGAGGTGGGGTTTGGGGGCACCGGTGATTTGGTGAGCAGATGACCCGCATCGCGCCGGTACGCCGACAGCGCCCCCCAAGCCCGCGGCCCGAGCTGGGCTGGCTCCGGCGGCCGCGAGGCCGCGGCTGGAGCGCGCGGGCAGGTCGCTCCGTAGCGCCCTGGAACCGCGGTGAAGCAGCGCGAGGCGCGTTCGCGAGCTCCCGCTCCGGTACCCGCCGGGGAGCCGCTTTACCGACAGCCCCACCTCGCGGTGACAGCGCGGCCAGGCTGGCAGGCCTCCCCCCGGCCCGCGAACCCCGCGCGTCTGCGGCCGCCCGCCTCCGCCTCAGCCCCTCATCCCGGGGCCGCCGCACGGAGGCGGCCGGGCGCAGCGCCATCCCCTCCGGGCCCAGCCCGGGCACCGCCGGGGCACGGGGGACCCTACGACAGCGGCACCCGCCGCGCCTCGCGCTCCCCGCCCGCCAGCGCTTCCGGACGGGCTCCCGCGCGCTCCCGGCAGTCATGGCAGCCCCGCCCCGCCCCGCCCCGCCCCGCTCCGCCCCGCCCCGCGTGGGCTCAGCGCGCGCCAGCGCCTGATTGGAGTGCCCCCGTGGCGCCGCCTCGCGCCCGCTGCCTCACGCGCGCGCCCTCGCGGCCCTCCCGCCCACATCATTGGCTGCCGCTGCGGGCGGTGGTGCTGCGGGCCGCGCATGCGCCGTGCTGCGAGGCGCGGGTTGGAAGTCGGCAAGCCCGCGCGCGGCGGGGCGGCGGCGCCGTTGGGGCCCTCAGCGGCGAGGCCCTCGGCGGCGGCCCGCGCTCCCGCCCTCCCTCCTCCCTCCCGTCCTGCTCCTCTCTCCCCCTTCGTCGCCGTTAGCCGCTGCTGCCCGCGCTGCGCGTCGCCTGCGCGCGCACGCGCACACCCAAAATGGCGAGCAAGGAAGGTAGGAAACCCACTGCTCCCTCTCCCCAGCTGGGCGGTGGCGGGAGGACGCGTGTGCTCGAGGGGCGTGGGGGGCGGGGCGGGGCTGAGGCGCTCCGGAATTCCTCTCCAAGGAGCTTCCGATGGGATGGTAGCAGGGTTGGGGCGGTTGCAGTTGTGCCCCCGCCGGCTGCCCCTGAGGGCGCTTCAGGACCCCCTCTCCTACCTCGCCTTCTCCCTGGTATAGCCCCAGCCTCTGGCGGTGCGCACACACACACACACACACACACACACCCCAGCCCCGCCTCGCCTCAGCGGCGGCAGGTGCCGAGCCCCTGGTTCATCTCTTCCCATTCCGGCAGTGTTGGAGGACACAGTGGAGGAGCGCGTCATCAGCGAGGAGTACAAGATCTGGAAGAAAAACACCCCCTTCTTGTACGACCTGGTTATGACACATGCTCTGGAGTGGCCCAGCCTCACCGTGCAGTGGTTGCCTGATGTGACCAGGTGAGAGAAGGGAAGAGAGGCCTGGAAGGTACCAGGGAGGCGCAGGGCTCAGCTGCTGATCTGCTTAGTTTGCAGAGCAGGAGCTGAGACTCTGTGCAATTGCTTGTTTCACTCCTCTTTCTGTCTCTCTTAACCGTGTCTGCTAAGGAACATGAGAGTAAAAACCATGCAAGATGAGAGTAATTTGGGTTAGACTCCTTTTTGTGAGCTTGTGACACTTTATTTTGCTTACAATCTTAAAAACCCTTTGGGTATGCAGAAGGTTTTGGGGGAAAAAGTTACAACTTGATACTTTACAGAATTCTTGCTTAGCGTAGCAGAAGATCTCGTGAAGTGTGAGGAGAGAAATCTTCGTCAATTTATTGATATATGAGACCTAACACCAAAATCTATGTACTAAATTAGCTTATTCTTCAAGACTGTTTTTTCCTCATGTGCACTACAGATTACTGTTCTGTAGAAGCTGTAGTATCTGTCTACGATTTCTTTTGTTTTAAGTTAGGACTTATTTAAGAGGATATTGTTCCGGTGCTTCACATCCTGGTTCTGTCCCTGGCTCATTGTTGACTTCACATACTTTAATTTTCCCATTCTTCCACCTCCCCCTGAAAATTGTGGGCTCACTGGTTGATTTCTTAAAGAACTTTGAAGATGAGGATAGATTCTGTTCATGTGCCAGCTACTACAGAACTTAAATTGTAATGGTAACCACTCAGGGCTCCATTGAAGTAGTGGACAAGGACTGGGTCCCTCTTGTTGTAAACTGGATACAGCTAGGTTTTAAAATAGCTTATGTGTAAAGCTCATGCAATAATCAGAGGATGGTCTCTTTCCTCTTCAAAATTCCACCTTCCATATGTGATGTTATACTTGGTGGTTAGATGATCATTTAATTTTGTATACCAGAATGTTTGGGGAGGATGTTGAGAGATGCGAGCTAACTAGTAGTGGCATGGAGAAAATGACGTGGGGATGTGAGGGTGTGGAGCCCTTATGAGGAACACTTCTGCTTGCCTCGTATTTTGCAGATTGACTTAATATTCAGTTTAAAACCTGGTATTTCCAATTATCCAGTGTCAAAATATGTAAGCCATATAAGGCAAGGACTGTCTCTTTGTATGGCACCTGACATGATGGGACACCTGTTCCTGATGCAAGTAAGTGTGTGTGCATTGTGTGTCTTCTTGTTTTGTTTCATATTTTAATTTTCCCTTCAAAATGTATGATGATGCCTTGGAAGTGGTGTGGCAATACCTACAGTGGTTTATGATTGCCCCAGTGATTCCTGTTTGCTTGGATTCAGACAGCATAATTTGTTTCAGGAATGCAGAATTTGCTTGGTTTTGACTGTTCAGATTTTTCCTTTCAGGACTAAATGGCACTGTCCATCCAGCCTTTCACTTATTACTAAATGTTGCATTTAACTGCCAGAAGAGAAATTTGATTCTAGTTAGCTAGGATTTGCTCAGTGTTTAAAAATGAACTTCTGTAATAAAATAAAAACTGGTAAAAGCTTCCAAGAGAAGTAACTAAAATAAGTTGCCATTTGTCCTCAGTTTTAGTGTTTTATAGAAAGTAGTATTGATTGTTTTCTAAATCAATACTGTGCCACTGCTAGGGGAATTAAAGACAGAAGTAGGTATTAGCGTCACCTTTAGCTACTGTGCAAACTGTAATCGTCCCTTTTAGCTGTAGTGGCAAAGTTTACTGACTTGCGTTGTCACTCTAGCCTTGCTGGTTGTATCTTTGGCTTGCTTATGTCCAAGTCTAGTTCACTGCATTGCACAAGACTCTTGTGACAAAGGAAAGGATCTCTTACGCGAGTCTCTCTTTTCTAGCTCCCTGAAGAAGTTTGGATCTTGAATGTTATTGATGCTAGCTATCAAACTTATGGAACTGAGCGCTTAATTTTATTCCATGCATTTGTTATTCTGAACAGGCCAGAAGGAAAGGATTATGCTCTACACTGGCTGGTTTTGGGAACGCACACGTCCGATGAACAGAACCACCTGGTTGTTGCAAGAGTCCAGATTCCCAATGATGATCAGTTTGATGCTTCTCAATATGACAGTGAGAAAGGAGGTGGGCAGTGCATGCGTTCTTAAGATTATGCTTTAGCAGTAGCATTAATAAGTGTCCTATCTAATGGTATTCTAACTTGGTTAAATACTAAAGCTGACATGTACTTATCAGTTCACGCTAATTCTAGATCATTAATAGTGACTAAAAAGAGGAAACTTATTTCAGAATAATTTGGGTAACACTATGATACATAATCCCTACTAGTATTTCTGCCAGCTCTGTCAGTTGTGGTGAAAACTGATATCCACCTACCTCAAATACAAACTCTTTCAGAGCTTTAGTTTCTATCAGAGGACTCAAAATATCTAGTGTTAATACTGTTGTGCCACAGGGTGCTAGTCTTTCATAAGATGCTTACCACTGCTTCATGGAGTGGAGGACATGCATGAAATGCTGTTTAACCTGTTTAAAATAGTTGATGTGACAAACTGACCTTTTTCTGACAAATGTAGAGTTTGGTGGCTTTGGATCTGTGACTGGCAAAATTGAAACAGAGATTAAAATTAACCATGAAGGTGAAGTAAACCGTGCTCGTTACATGCCCCAGAATCCCTGCATCATTGCTACAAAAACACCATCTGCTGATGTGTTGGTATTTGACTACACGAAACATCCTTCAAAACCAGGTGAGTCAGATTCCTTGAAGTTAAGTAAAATGCTTCTTGTCGTTGAAAGTAAACTTACATTTTACTGCAATTGGGAGGAGAGGTGATGGACTCTGGAGTCCAAAGAGGAAGACTCATATCTTCGATGACTTTACTGCCTGGTTAGGCTCAATATCGTAAGTGACTCTCCATAGAAGCAGCATTCTCCTATGAGGCCGATGTGTGAAATGCCATTATTGCAATGGAAACAAAGTTCTTGGGTGATAATGATGTGCAAGATGAAGCTCAATGGAAGGAATTTCCTCTCTTTCAGACCCAAGTGGAGAGTGTAATCCTGACCTTAGATTAAGAGGGCACCAGAAGGAAGGCTATGGCTTATCATGGAACTCAAATTTGAGTGGACATCTTCTCAGTGCGTCGGATGATCATGTAAAAAACACATCTTTTCCCCTATTTTAAAAAAACCCCAAACAACCAACCAAATCACCCCTGCTAATTTATGCTGTAATAGGTAATTAGAGAAAAACTGGGTTTGTGTAGCTTTTTGTGGGGAAGTTCTCACATATTGTATTTCTAAAGGCTGTCAGTTTGACTTTAGGCTGCAATCAACAACCAATTCTTTGTAGCATTCTCGGTGAAGTAAAAACAGAATGTTCTTATCATTTTCTGCTGGAAGAACCTGTTGTGTAACAAGCCTTTAAACTGGCTGGGGTCTGAGACCATAAATTAGTAAGACCCTTGAAGATCAGTTGGACTAACAGCTAGCAAATTTCTGCGTGGGCTTTAAAAGTGAAACACAAACTACTGACTAGGGATGCTTTTTGTAAATTGCTTTTGTGACCTTATAAATAATCCTTGGGCCTTGAATTTGAAGAAAACTGATTAATAATTTAACTCATCTGATTTCTAATGGCTTATTAAGTGTTCCGTTTCAAATCAACCTGTTTCAGGAGCAGGATTGTTATCTCTGTTTATATGTAGAATATGGTTGGGGTTTTTTTTAAGATAACACTGAAGTTCACATAACAATAGAATATGACTCTTATTTACAGACTGTGTGTTTATGGGATGTAAGTGCTGGACCGAAAGAAGGCAAAATTATTGATGCAAAAGCAATCTTTACTGGACACTCTGCAGTAGTAGAAGATGTGGCATGGCATCTGCTCCATGAATCTCTGTTTGGATCTGTGGCTGATGATCAGAAGCTTATGATGTAAGTCAGGGCTAAGCAGTTTCTGGATAGTGCCTGCTGTGTGCTGTCAGTGGACCAGTTCAGACCACTTAGATTAAAGAAACCTGAATTATGAAATGGTCTAATGTAGCTCTTTAGTGCAATCAACAGTAGTAATGCTGCAGAATCACTGAAATCTGCATGTCATTTAGTGTGTTCACATGATTTGAAAATAAGATATAATTAATATGTATATCAGCTTCTGGATGTGAACTGCTCATGTACGACAGACACAAAGACCTGGAAACTTTTTGAATAAAAACTGTAGCTTCAGATTTAAGTTCAGAGACTACTAATAATGTAGTCTCTTAAACTAACGTGTAGTGTAGTGAAAAAGAACCTCCTGTGAAAATTTATGTGTGCTCACTCTTGCTCTCTCCTCACTGCCCCTCACTCTCCCGCAAACCCTTCATTGCAACAGTTGGGACACAAGATCTAACACTACGTCCAAGCCAAGTCATTCCGTAGATGCTCATACAGCCGAGGTCAACTGTCTGTCCTTCAACCCATACAGTGAGTTCATTCTAGCAACTGGTTCTGCTGACAAGGTATTTACTTGTGCATACTTTATAAGTAATTTTAGATTACAGTTCTATAGCCATTATAGTAAAAATGGTTTCTTGTTACTTCTCCCAGACAGTGGCTCTTTGGGATCTTCGAAATTTAAAATTGAAACTCCATTCTTTTGAGTCTCATAAAGATGAAATTTTTCAGGTGGGTAAACTTTTCTCACAACCTGTAACAAAATCTGTAAGAGTACTGACTAGGACAAGAACATGTAAGTTTTCTTATGGTGGCCGACCACAATAAATAAAAGTCTGTTAAACATTAAATAGTGAATTTTGGTTCAATAAATATGGGCAGTACCACATAGTTTCTTTCTACCTTTTCCCACTCGACTCTGAAGCAAGTAGTCTACAACTTACTGCTGAGAACATACTGGGAGCTTACAGCTACCTTCAGTACAGGTGTAGAAGGTTTCTCTAAAATGTCCTTCTGTGGAGAGGACTTGGGTTCAAATCTAATATTGTGTAGGTGCGATTAACAGTGAATTTTAGACAATTAAATTTCAGGATAGGGTAAATCTCTAACAGTGAAGTGATGTTGACTGTTCAATCTCAGACATCTTAAGACTTTAAAGCACTTGATTTGAGCTATAGGACATCATTTTAGCTGGAAGAAACTGATGTATTGAGTCTTGTTGTTGAAGATTAGAGGCCAGGTGCTGGTGGGGGTTATTCAGGATATGCTTTAGAAATCAGTAACTGTGCTCCAGTCAAGTTGTTGTCTTTCAATAGGTTCACTGGTCTCCTCATAACGAAACAATTCTTGCCTCAAGTGGTACTGATCGTCGGCTTAATGTATGGGATCTGAGGTGAAGAGCATTTTCTTTCTTTTAGTGTATATGAACTGGTAAAAAAAAAAAAAAAAAGGCTGCAGACCTACTTTATTTGGTAGACTGGATTTTTGCTGGTCTCTAGACTTCCTTGCTTGCATAACTTGGACCTGGTTTCTCAGGTATACAGTAGAAGCAGCACAGTATGTGTGTAACATTCTAATGTTACTTCTCTGTGAGGATTTCTTGCTGATAGAATTGGGTTGTCTTCAGTAATAAGGGATTTCTGCCTCCATGTGCTTCACAAGTTAGATTCTATTTCAGTAATGATAACACCAAACGGTTGATGTTCTGTATCTTAGAGTTATTTGAGAGAGGGAAAAACCAACAGCAAAAGCAAATACTGGAAACAAAGGCTAGGAACTGTTAAGCTGATACAGGGTGCAATTTTCATTATTAATAAAAAGTATAAATTACTTTCTTACAGTAAAATTGGAGAAGAGCAGTCTGCGGAGGACGCAGAAGACGGGCCTCCTGAGCTGCTGGTATGTTTGTTTGGTTTCAGTCTGCTGACATGCTGTATGGCAGTATGATGCCTTACGAGTGCTACTAAAACTGCAGCAGTTGATAAATCTTTTCAGCTCCCTGGTTTTCAATCCATTGCTGTAACCCGCAGTAGCTTCCTCTGTTCGATTCTGAAGGTAGTGATTTTTTTTTTTTTTTTTCAAAGCTGTCCTGGACATGATTCACACATCTTTATTGTTGAACATATTTATAGTTCGGCCACGTGCTTGTCGGTACTCTTATAACTGAACATGTGTAGAGCCAAAGGCCTCCCTCAAGTTGTTTGTCTTGCATTGGACCAATTAGGTCCCATGTGGCTGCGAACCTTACTGATGTAGAAAGTACAAAGGCTTATGTTTTGTTTTGCTTAGGAAACAAACAATTAAAAAGGCTTATAGCTTGGCTTCCCCATTTCCTGTGTAACTGCATAAGTGCTTATATAATTAGGTGAGGTAATGGATGTAAAATATGGCTGGATTTCACAGCCCAGCCTTGCGTGAAGTAGCACCATTTTGAGGATGTCAATCAGTTGTTGCTGTAATAATATGAACTGTCTTCTTGAATGCTCTCTCAGCAGTTGCAGCTGTGTCCGTAAGCAATGAATGGAATGTGCTGTTTCATACACACCTTCTTGACACCTGCATCGTGAACCTTTCTTCTTTGTGTAGTTGTCAGCATGATGAATTTACCTTCTGAATGTTGGGTTTTAAAAGATTTCTCTCTAGAGGTGAAATGGCTTACTGAAGCTTCTGGGTTTTTTAACAGTTTATTCATGGAGGACACACTGCTAAAATCTCAGACTTCAGTTGGAATCCTAATGAGCCTTGGGTAATCTGTTCTGTATCGGAGGACAACATAATGCAGATATGGCAAATGGTGAGTGTCAAGGCTCTTGAGTCGCTCTGAAGCTTGTTGCATAAATGAAACTGAAATGGCTTGTTCTTAGGGCAGCTTGTGCCTTCAGTGGCTGAAGCAGTCTGTCTCCTCTACTTCTGACACTGATCGGAGAGTAAGACTTTCAAAAGAAAACAAAGACTAAAACAACCTGAATAAAGACAACTGCTAGCTAATTCCTGACTCCAAGTCTTAGATACTAGTTAATATTGAGAATAAATGTGGCAGTTGAGAACTTATATCCAAATGCTAGCCAAGACTTACTTTTCCCCCCAGCCCCCACATAATGATCATGAAGCACGGTGCCTTCTAACTCTCCAGTTAGTTCATATTATTTAACATCACAGGAATTGGATCAGTTGTCTTATAAATACGGAATAAAATCACTTGGGAATAACTTAAGTTAAAAAAGCGTAACAGACTTAAATGTGCAACACAAGTCAGGCTTTCAGTTTTTAATACCTATTCTTTAACTTCTTTTGTGGTTAAGTCCAAATAACAAAATGTTCAGGGTAAGGAATTAAATGGCTAAGGCTTGTTCTGCTGAAATGAGACAACCCGAGAAGACAAGTGTTGAAGTCAAGCCACTGTCTGCACGTTCCTAAATTTGGCTGTTCTTTAAGAAAAGGCAGGGAGAGGAGCCCTTTAAGGAGGGGATGATGTCTGTGCTTTCTTGGTATTACCATGTTTTTTCTATATAAAGTGTAGAAGATCATTTAAAAACGATTGTGTCTGCTATTTTTAATGTGATATTTTGTGTCTTTAGGCAGAAAACATTTACAATGATGAAGAACCAGATATAGCAGCAGCCGAACTGGAGGGTCAAGGAACATAAGTTTTCTTCCTTAAGGAAATAGTGGGTGTGACATAGTAATATAATTTGACTACTGTATACATTTAAAAAAAAAGCCCCTAAAAAACCCTGAAAAACACCCAAAAAACAAGCTCTGGGCAGAAGCATTACATAAAAACGAGAATATCCTTAATCAGGCATGAAAAGCTTGTATAGTCAAGTTGTCATGGGCCACCCTTGGTTGTTTGGGCACTTTGAGCTGTTGTATACTGTACAGCAATTAGCTTTTAGGGAAAATAAGAATGACTTACTACCTATGTCTATATTTTTAAACAATGTGGGTTCTTGTAAATAAAACAGTCAAATCCTCACTCCTCCCACATGGAAAGTGCACACACACACACAAAAGTTTTATTAATATGTAAAAAGAGCTTTTCACTTTTACACACACTTTTGGATTGGCTTTGCATAAATAAAATTTATTAAATAAAATGCTTGGTGTGTTTAATGTCTGTTGACATAAGCTGAATGTCTTCTTTCCTGAATATAATTTAATTTCTGCAAGGTAAGAAAGATTTGTAGTTCTTGGTTTGTAATTTACCCCACAATTAAAGGTCTGCAGAGATGAGAGTTGACTTGGTGTGAAAAACTTGGGTCCTTCCCAAACAGAGCAGGTATAGGAAGAGGTTTGAGGAATGCAGGAGGATCACCAGTCAGAGTCCTGTAAAGTCCCAGTATAAATCTTGAGCAGACTCGGGTAACTCTTGAGTTGGTTTTTGGTTTGGGGTGGGTTTGGGGTTTTTTTGTGGTGGTGGTGGAAGCTCTAGCCTTCACTCTTTCCTTGTCTTAGGTGCCAAGATGGCAGTGCAGGCTCAGTGAATTGGTATTGCCAGCACTGTTGTGTTAGAGCCCTCCCGTAGCTTCTTTTGATTTTAAAATGGTGTGAGGCAATTGGGCAGGTATCTAAAATACATTAATATCTGAACAAGTACAAGACAAACACAGTTTGCTTCCAAACTTCAGGCTGACTGAAAAGCTGGAGAATTTGGACCACGTAGAAGTAAAATATCTGTATTTATCATGGTTCTACAGACAAGTTAGGGATCACCTTGGGAGCTGTCAGTCAGATAAATTAAGTCGGTGTCCAGCTTGAGTTTAAATTAAGGTGCTTAGTTACTTAAGACAGGCTTTAATTAAATGAACTGTTGGCTGTCCTGATATTCCTGCTCAAGCTGAAAAAAACAAGACTTGGGTGGCTGATAGTGAAAAATGCGATTTTTGATGTTAAAAATGTTACTTCCCTTGATGCATGTCTTGCTTGTGCCTTGACTTGAATTTAACAAGTCAGTGGGCTGCTGGGCTCCAGCTGTACAGCTCATGGCGCCTGTTCTTGGTCGGGTGGGGTCGGAGCCCACGTCTGTCTGAGAGGCAGGTGTGGTGCTGTGTTTCGGATTCCTGGCTAGAAGGGTGTTGATGAACACCCCTCTACTGGCTATGGCTGGGCAGTGCTTACAGGCCACGTGGGCTGGGGGTGGGCACGAGCTGGAGGGGAAACACAGCCTGGACAGCAGACTCCAGTTGCCCAACGGGGGATATTCCTGGCCGTGTCCTGCTTGGCAATAAAAAATGAGGTAGGGGAAGAAGAAGGGGCCTTTCATGGTGGCCGTTGTTTGGAGGCTAACAGGGCATCTGCCTGCTTCTGGGAGGTGGTGAGAGATTTCACTTCTGGTTTTGTTTTTTTTCCCCTCTTCCCTCTCTCACCCACCTATTAAACTGTCTTTCATCTTTACATGTGAAATTTTCTTCTCTTGTTCTCCCTGCCCTGCTGGGGGGGCGGTGAGCAAGCAGCTGTGTGGGTGCTTCGCTGCTGGCCAGGGCCAATCCACTGCTCTGCCATTCACAGGTGGAAAGCTGCTGTTTGGGGTTAAATGTTTCTGTCTTTAAGGAGTGAGAATTGAATGGAGAAGAGTTTTGATTTAGCTCCTTTTATGTTCTGTGTGGGAACACGATAGGCTGCATGCTCCTTAGGTCTAGTAGATGGGTGTAATGTTACATCCCATTCTTAAAAGTGTTGGTACTTGGGAGTGGGGTGGGAATGAACAAGAGATGGTTTTGAGACGGAAGCTAATTAATTTTCCCGAGACAATCGGGTACTAGTACCATATACCAGTAGTGTAGTACTGATTAACGTCCAGCCAAAGTTAGCCCTTGGCAGGGCAGAGCCACGTGGCAGTTGTTAGCTGGAACTTGACTATAGACATCTGTGGTTCAGCATTTTGTTCCTCAGAAAGGAGCTCACCTGTATGTCCCTGAGAGGACCAGCTTCCTTCCAACACGTGCCCTCTGGTCGTCATCTGCAGCAGATTGTCCCTGTGCTGGTGCTGTGAGGGAATGGCAGTGAAGCTGTAGAGCAAAGGCATTGCTGACTTTCCTGTTGGGCTAATGGTCCTTCAGCTAAAAGAGTCAACATCTGTTGACAAAGTTTTGGTACGTGTAAGCAGGCTGGCAGTTTTTTCTTCTTTGCCTCACAGGAAGGGCTCCACGATGGTATCTGAGGGGAACTCTGGCTGCTAATTTAATTTGCAAGTGACAGCAAATGAAAAGGATTAAACATACTGAACTTGGAGATTAGTTTTTGGTCAGGTCCTACTTCCTTTCGACATCCATCTTGACATACGCAGCTGTTTTGCTGATTAAGGATACCAATGAAACTTGGACACCAGAGTGAAAAAAGTAGGCGTATTTTACTAGTGATAACTAAATAACGTAACAGAGTAATACAGAAACATGCAGTAAAAAAAGACGGAATAATGCACTTAAAGCAAACAAATAGGAAAATACAGGGTAATGCATCAAATCGTTACTACCTGAGAGAGAGAATAGTGATTAAGAAAGATACATCACCACTTGCATACGTTACCATCATCCAGATCCGCAGTCGCTGGGGAGCCCCGGTTACAGCGAGGATTTGGAGAGCCTTTCCCGGCAAGTGGGAAGGCCTACGTGGTGCGTCCACCCATAGGTGAGGCTTCCAAAGTCGCTGTGAGCGGGTCCAGCCTTATATACCCGAAAATCAGCAAGCCAGAATAGCTGGCACCTTTGTTTTGAGTGGAAAATATCTGGTTTCATTCTTCTGTTGGATTCCACCCAAAGCCTGGCCAGGACTCGGGTAGGGGGGAAACCAAGGAAGTTTCTAACAAGGCCAAATACTTGGGTTCTCAGCCTTGAACAAGGCTGCGAAAGGAAAGTTGGATACATTTTCTCGGTCTTTCATCGTCACTACTGATTATGTTCTGTCTAAGCTGCATCTTTCACTAGTGAGGTTACATATTTTGTTAAAGATTACATGCTAGGTTAGCAGCTTTGGCTCTGGGCCTGTTGTTCAGGCTTCGGTATTTCAACGTTTTAGCACTTTTTACATCAGCATAAATGAGTTGTTATAGCTTAGTACAATACCTACTACCACCATGGTTATCAGTTATAAAATATACAGGATTCATCTATAGGTCAACTCTGGCTTGGGCCTGTTGTCCAAGCCTTAGCACTTCAGCTCTTGAAAAGTAGGAAATGAAGACCAGTGGCCTGACTGTCACCAGAAAAACACCCCGGAGCTTGGTGGCTTTTCCAGGCTCAGATACGGCTGTGGGCTATTACACGCCTCCTCCCGCTGCTGGTGCTCTTCAGGGCTTACTTCAAGGAGATCTACCAGCCGCTTTGCACCAGCGTGTACGGTGCACTTGATCCCTGTAATCAGTGATTTCAGCTTTGTGTGTCAGTTATGGTTGGGGTTGTTAATACTTAAGTCTTCTTACTGCCTCACTAACTAATTGGGAGTGGGAAGGAGGGGTGACTACTAATTGTAGCTCTCTTCTCAATTCTCTTATGCTACTTGGCTTTAATTCCCTCTCTGCTATTACCAGGACCCCCCCTGTTTTAGGCACTGGGTCATCTGCACAGACATGTGTCCACCCACACCTTTTTCCAGTTCCTCTAAAAGTGATGCAGGTAGGTGCAAAAGCACTTGAATATTCCTGCGGAAGGCTGAGATGCTGTTGGAGTTCAGCAGGTAGGCAGCAGCTGGAGAGGATGTGCTGAACAGCATGGAAGGTCAAAGCTGCTGAAGGACAGCTAGGCCCCTATCTGATGAACCATGCTTCAGTCTAGCTGGTGTTCATGGGTGTAAAAGCACTAAAAGGCCACGTCCAGGAAGTGGAGACGAACGCGTTCTCTAAGCGTGGGTTTGGGTTGACTAACAGTCAGGGGTGGGGGGCTGCTGCTGAAGGGAGTGATCGCGCCTGAGCATGCCAAGGCAGCTGCTGCGCTAGCAGTTTCTGTCCCTGGCTGTCCCACTTGCTAACTGGCTCCAGAAACATCTCAGGGCCCCTCAGGAAGCTGGTGACTCAGTGTTAGAGGCCCCTGTGATAGATTGGCCCTGTAACTTTTGCTTCAGCTTCTCTGAATTCATTCCTGTTGGAAACAGGGTCTCCTGCAGAAGGCAGGAAGCACTGCTGTGTCTGGCAAGACCCAGACAGATTGCCACTCGTTCGCTCATAAAAGCCTAAAGCCATTCTGTTTTTTTTAATGACCTTGGTTTGCACCCTGGCTATGTGGGTAAAGTCAAATTATTGCTGAAGCATACCTCCCTGATTAGCGGCATACTGTCAAGAGACATTTTAGCACTGATACAATACTATTGTACAGATCCATGTACCTTTTAAAATAAAATAAGTGGTTGTCAGTGTTCCTGATTTCCTTTATGGAACTGCAAAGAGCTCCAAGCTGCAGCTCTGTGAGTCACTCACTGGTGGATGCCTTCAGCGTCCCACAAAGCCCTGCTGCTTCCCTGCAGAGCACTGAAGAGGCAGCTAGCTGGGGCTTAGGGACACACTCAGTAGCTACTCTTGTACAGCTGAAAGGCAGCAGGATGGCATAATTTATTATGGAACAAAATGAGAGCATAATTTTATTATCTTTAATATACTTGTAGTTCAAAGTGCTGCAGTAAAAACCTCTGTAACTGCTTTCTTTTCCCCAAGCCTGAATTGTCTTTCACACTAAAGTGTACACACACATAGCTTCCTCCAATAGTCAAGCTTGCACAAGCCTTATTGAGGGAGCTCTGGGACAGCTTGGTCCCACAGCCAGGTCACAGGGCCAGTATTTAATGTAAGAGTTAGCCTACATGTTGTTGACTTAAAACTCTTTGTTACTGGGTGACAATGTGTTGCTGGGACCATTATGGTTTTTAATTTGCAAGTGGTTTTTTTTAAACGCTCTTTGTTATTGCCCAAGTCAAATGTTTGTGAAACTTTGGAAGGTCATTATATTTAAGCCTATTTGTCCAAGTGCCTTAGTATTTGATTTTATAAACTGGTGACTTCCACAGGAAGTAGATACTGTTTATGTACTGCCATTAGTAGTAAATACCATGGAATTTGAAGTTTAAAAAAAAAGTAATAAAATAATCAACCTGAACAATGGCTACAGCAAGACATTTATTTATTGCATTACACAACAGTTACTTTAGGTGTACTTACACAGTACTTATGGAGCATACTCAATTCAATAAGTTATTCCTGCAGGTTGGTACATGCTGGGGAGAAGAAAAACCAACAAGTTTTCCGTCTTTCTTTTCAAGGGAACTGTGTACAGAGTTTTGAGACCTACCTTTTTTGTATTAGCTGTTTCCAGAAGTGCAGGTATAACAAAAACTACAGAAGGTAATTTAAAGTGAAAAATCGTCAGTTTAGGGTGACTTCCTCATTTGTTCTCAACACCTACATAGTTGATGCAATTTTTCAGAAAAAAAGGTTATCTTTTCTCTCTCTAAGGTTTTCAGCCTGCATGAAGGAAATCAAAATTCCTTCACCTTTGTACTGAATTACAACATGAATGGCAGTGGAACTATAAACTACATTTTAAACCTGCTATTTCAACAGACCCACGTTTCCAGAGTTGAATAATAAAATCTTCAGCCATGCTATCTTGTCAGACCACTTGAGCCCTTCAGAAGAGCAGCTGGTAGCTGGAGAGCAGCACACTTCCAGCACCAGCCCGTAGGGGTGGTTTATTACCAATAAAGCCAAGGTATGTTACTAGTGTGCATCAGAAATTTTTGTTCCCACTGTTTTCTTCTCTAAGAACCTGGTGGTTTGCATCACCAACTCCTCTGAATGTAAACTTGAAAAACAGAAATACCTCTCCAAGGAGTTGCAAGTGGTTCAGTGTAACTGATACTGAAATATTTTAGAAGACTGATACCTATACAACAAGAAAACTGAGAGCGTGCGTAATATTCCTGCATTTTGCTTCAGTGAGACAAAAAGTGATTTCAGGGTTTTTCCTTTACTGTGTATGAAGAACCGCAGTTGCTTTTCTTGTAGCATGGAAGACCCTCAAGCATGTCAACTGTTTGATACCAGGCAACTTTTGATACATAGCCATGTGGTTTATGCCCTTATACATCCTATACTTTATTATTATCAGTGTGTACACTGTACCTGTTCACTTCAGCACTGAAATATCTTACCAAATTGTACTTGTTAGCTGTGTAAACTCTCTACAGAGAAGTACTTAATCAATACTGTGTTTGACCTTTTGCCTTCCAGCCACTAAGAAGTCCAATGTGGTAGATTCTTCCTAATTCTCTCAACATCAGCTTCTGTCCTGTGACTTTCAAACCCAGAGCTTCCCCCAGTCCAGACATGGCCAAACATGCATAACAAATGGCAACCTGGTGTTTGAGAGTTGTGTAACTACTCTTCCCCTTTAAAAGGCAATGATTCTCTGCTTTAGACATCAAGCCTGCATGAAAACCAGGATTAGGAGAAGAGTCAGTAATCTTCTGGCAGGAAACAACAGAAGCCCAATCAAAGCCAGCAAAAGCTTTGATGAGCAGGATTAATAAAGCAGGCAACATGACCAAGATCAAATGGTTTTACATGAACACTTGTGGTGGGAAAAAAACCCAACAACCAAATACCCCCACCAAATTACATGAATTAAATATCAGTAACGTATCTTGGACTTGGCAGAACCGAGGTAGTTATTTTGACTCTTTAACACTAGGACATAAATTTGGTGAGAGTGAACTACATCCGTATGGAATATCTATGACATAGCTGTAGTTCGAATAACATTAAAAATGAGGGAGGCTTGAATTAATCTCATCAGCTTGAGCAAATATCACAAGATGTAACGGTATTTAATTTTTAGATGCTGAAAGAGATTACTTTCTTGAAGGAGAGCTTTATTATGCAGAAGGCCTGCTTTAAGACTCCAACTGTCATAGTCTAAGATAGGCACAGCCCAGATCCTTGTCTGAGCAAGAAATCCAAGATCACGTGCAACCTCAAAGTTAGAAGATAACAGTTTAAAATGAAATTAGTCTTTACAGGCAGCACAATATTCTTAAATTACTTAAAAGATCGAGCTAGATGGGTGCCAGTCAGCAAGATCAATAAAAGCTAGCATAGTTAGATGAGACTGAGTCAGGCTATTAGAAGAAAATACATTCTTCTTTCAGGAAGACATGTCTAAACAAGAAGAAAAAGGTGGATAATAAAAGCTAAATGTAGAAAAAAAAATTTAGGAAGGAGCAAAAAGTACCTTTGAGGAATAACTTACTAACAGCCTAAAAGCAAGCATCTCTTCTCAAGTACATCAAACCCACTTGCCCATCTGCCAGGGAAATGAAGCCCTGGCAGCTGGACTGAAGGGCTCAGAATGCAGCTGGTGAAAGAGGTTCTCATGTCAGAGCTACTCTTCACAAGAAAAGTACAGCTCAAATATATATGTACATGTGTGTGCATGTATGTTAGGAGACTTAGCACCTAATAAAAAAAGGCTATTAACTGCTATGTATAACCAAATTTCTCTCTAGCAAAAGCTTGCAAATCTGACCAGTTTCTGTAAGGAAATAGATCCATGGAACTACCAACAGTAGATTTGACTTCTGTATCAGTATGCACCATATATAGAGGCAGGGGCAGCACCTTCTGTGGAGACAAGCCTCAGATGTGAGGGAATACTCTTGAATGAGTAAAGTACAGCAAGAACAGCAACTGAGACCAAGCAATGTACTTGGATTTCCAAAATACTTGGCATAGCTCTAGAAAAGGCTCAGGGGTAGGACCTACATGGCTCAGCTTTTGTAAGATAGGTACATTCAAAGAAGTGAGCAATTATATTTAAGTAAAAACATTAATATTGTCTTCAAAGAGTCACAGAGCACATCATAGTATATTGTTGTAAAACAATCCTATGTACTACCTAGAAAAAAGTCTACATAACTGGTTTTGAGTTCAGTTTTCCTTTCTCATATGTTTGGGGAAGTTGCCAAACATTAGGGAATATGCCAAAAAAGGCAAACAGAACACTTGGCATTATTAGGAAACTGGGAGGGAACTGTACATTAGTAACAAATGACCCCACATCATACAACAGAATGGGGAGCACTTGATGAAATTATTGGACAGCCTGATTTTTGACATAAACCCCCCATATTTTTCACACTGTGCCCAATGGAACTACAGTAGGTAAATTTTTTGGAGACAGGAGGCACAAGCAGAATTCAGAGCAGGCAGCCCCAGGTTCAGCCAGAGCTCTGCCCTCCACCTGACAACGCTCCCAAACCGAAGGCCGCTGGGTGAGCGTAGCCAGCCCGGCACTTTACTCACCCTACTCTGCCTGCGCAGCTTGTCCTGGCTACCACCAGTAACATGGAAGTCAGCGACACGGCCCTGTGACAGCACCTTTCTTATGGCATTTCACTTGAACAATGCGCTTAAACTCAAGTTTCACATCTTTTAATTTTCATTCTTGATTTTTTCAAACAAATACAATGAGTTCAGTAGATCCAGTTAGAAGACATGAATATGATGTTAAAGAAAAACTCAGAGTCCAATATATTAAGCATACTTATTTACTTAATCTATACAGAATCGAGTAGATAAAATTTCAGATTCACATTAGTGAAAAATCTCTACAAAATGTTTTTGAAAAGCAAAACAAAGACTGCCTGTTCATTTATCATTTTTCCTCATGAAAGCAGACATGGGTTGTAAAAATAAAGCAGTGTGTTTAGCACAAACTAGATTTCTGCATCACTTTTTTCACAGTTATTTCCATCTACAGTCCAAAGAGGTAGATTTTCTGCAACACCTGAGAATTGAACTGTAACATAACCAGGTGTAATGAAAGGAAGGACAAAACATTAGAGATACAGCCCTAACCTACTTGTGTATGTATACACATATTTGGGTCTTGCATCACATGTAATTTAGCTTTTTGCAGCTTAATCATGGTGAAACTGTCAATCAAGCCCCAGAGTTTTGACAATTAGACATACTTATTTCAGGCTACATCAGTTCACAGCCCAAGTTAAACAGTTTATGGTAGTGGGAGAAAGGCATTAACACAAGTTTACTTAAAAACCCTACTGGAGCCAATTTGGCTGCACACTGGCAGTGCAATAGCCTGCTGTATGGCAGATCAGTTAGAATGCTGAGCTCATCTCTTAACATGAATTTGGTTTTGTGGTTTTTTTTTTTTAAAAAAAACCAACACTCTAAGCAATGCATGAAACTATTGACTGGTTTCAGGAAGCAAAGTATAGCTCACCTTGGCCAGATAAATTGATACGATATGGGTATGTTACTGTTAGGAAAGAAAAAATATCCCCGTTTTAAAAGCCTTTCACTTGGGGCGTTCTACTTCATTTACATATTAAGTCAGTAACAAATATATTTGTATTGCTGTTCTATACATCTGTCATGTCTCTAAAAGCCCTTTAAAATACTCTTGCAGCAGGGTCCAAAAATTCACTCTTGCCTCCATATAGAACAAGCACTATAGAAAGAATTGTTAAAGATACAAATGTCCAAATAATAAATTGTAAAAATAGAAAACTGCATGTCCTACCTTGCCAAGGGTATGATGCATCAGATACAAAGTTTTTCACTTTTCCTCAGGAAAATTACTTCATGCTTAGTGTTAGGTGAAAACCAGTTCTCGCAACAACTATTTTTTAAACAGCTTGATTCTATAAAGAAAGTCCTTTGAAAAGCAACTCTGAAATACTTCTTTCGAGTATTTTTTACACCATATGGTTAGCACGATTAACATTTCAAAGCTCTGAGTCTAACTTGACTGGCTGCTCATCACTACCTTCTTTTCATTCCTGCATTGTGCTTGGACCACAAACACAAAACCAGCACAAATCTAGAAGGATGGCCAGCATCTGATTTGCTTCACCATTTAGAAATGTCAGTTTTGCAGTTCCTCTCAGTGGTATGAGCTAAAACACATTAGGCCTTACATAACCTTACTCTCTTTCAGAGACAGCTACATTATTTCAATGTACATTACTACAGGAAAAGGATCAGGAGCTCAGTGCAGCCTGAACATTCAAGTAATTTAGCCACTAAACTGTCAAGGGCAATGAGGGTGGGAAGCTCATTGAGAGATGTGCTTGATTCAGAAATCCCCTCCCACGTTAAGTGCAAAGAACTTTAAGTACCAGAAAAGGCTACGCGTTTGTATTTCTTAAAATGACAGCAACCAAAACCAGAAAGTAAATACATGGGAACTAAAGTTAAGGGTAGCTTGTAGTTATTTCACACATTACCTTGCCCAAAAATAACCATTGGTCCTAGTTTCTCTCAGGAAAAGAAGTCAAAATGTGGATATCAAATTTTCTAGGAAAAGACTATATGGTTTAAGGTTAACAAGGGAGCTTTGCTTGTGGTACGTTAGTATAAGAACTTGAAGTACCATCTTTACCAGATAACCTAACTGGGAAGGCACTCTGCCAACTGGTACAGCTTTGAGGTTGAATGTGCAAGAAATTCCATGTTGTACGTCAGGAAGAGTATTTGAACCTACACGTTCAATTATAACCAGTATATGCTTAACTAACACTTAAATACATTGCATACAAGGCTATTAGAGAAAGCCTATATGCCACAGACTCGTGTGTCTTCCACACCTTCGGCAGTAAATGTCTGTTTTCCAGCCCTTCAGATAATCCAGAGATTCATCTAGACAGTAATGGATTTCTCTAGTCAGGATAACCATGTGATGGACACACTGCAGCTAAGAGGGAAGAACGTGACCAACACCTGTGCAATAGGCTACACAACTGCAAAATTCCACTAGGTAACATTGCTGTACATTTTCTCACGCATTTATATTTAACATGTTCACAGGTAGGGTAAATAGTCCAAACTAACCTTTACAACACAACCCTGAGAAGTCTGCAAGAAGTTGTACACCCTGTTTCACCAGCTGCAAATTAATGTATTTCAAAGCTGTTTTTTTCATACCACAAAGTACATAAAACCCTTTAAACATATCTTTTACTGTATTCTGGACCTTTACTTTTTCATTCATATATATGAAAACATACTAGAGGGAAAGCTGACTTTTTTTACTGGCCATTAGACATCCTTATGTAGATAAATTTACTGGAAAAATTGGTAGTCTTTAGTATACTGAGTGGCAAATCAATGAACAAAACCAGAATGCTGTCCTTTAAACCAAAAAAAGTGACCTGCTGTCACTATTTTTCCCCAGAACGATGTTATATCTGTACACAGTCTTCCACGACAGTGATTTGTGTTGTGGGGAGGAAACGCACATGCATCCTTTTATGGAAAAATATTTTCTTTTAAAAAATGAGGCAGATGTGCAACACAGTTGTGGAAAATTTATAGTTTAAGCTATGTAAAGCTGCTATGCAGCTTCCTGTACCACATAAGTCCAGTAGTTCTAAGAAAATACAGATATGGTAGAAAAAGTAAGAAAATTTTCACCACAAAACCAAATAGTTACCACCAACAGAGAAAGTTATACACAAAATATATCTCTCAATACAGTGTTTACACTTCATTTTAGTCTACAGATTCAGTGCCAGGAACAGGACTTGTTGAGACAGTCTTTTCAGAGCTATTTGCTGCACATGATTCCACATCGGGCTGGATTCCTGGTTCCGTGTCAGTGGGAGTTCCCAGCTCCTCGTGGGAATTGAGCGTGCAGGACTGCAACACCTGCACAGCTAGATCCACATCTGCTTCTCTGAGAGAAACCTGCTCCTTAAGGACTTCCACCTTCTCATTCAGCTCGTTCCTTTCTGTCTGAAGGGCCCTGCATAGCTTCTCCAAACGCTCCAGTTTTATTTGAAAGCCCTTGTATTCTTTATCTCTTACTGTTTTCTGAAGGACAAAAAAAAAAAATGAAAGCTCTGTGATTCAAACAATTTTCTTAAATTTATGAAAAGAATCACCACTATTTAATCCCAAATATTAGGTCTTAATTAATCCAGTAGATCAAATTCCAGCTGCACTAGAGCAATTTTCCTCAGAATAGTTGACTGCTACACTTCAGATGGTTTTTCTAAGCCGGATTGGCAACAGACACCTTTAGAACCAAGCAATAAGCACTACATAACTACATAATGCTAACTGTGAGGGCTGAGTATCAGTGAGGATCCTGATATGAAATCCCATAGAGTAGTCAATAACAACCCAAATAATGGCAACTATAGGGAGCAAAAGGGCATACAAGGGGGAAATCTACAATCCAGCACCAGAAATCAGGTCAGAAGGTACCATATTCATGGCTCTCCTAACTAGCCCCTTAAAAGAACAGAGAAAGGTAAGCAGTGCTATAGCAGAACCTGTATAACCTAGCATGGTTTAGCAAAGTCATACCTAATATACTTGAACTAGACAGTGTGAGCAGAACTGTATGCCTATGGCCTGGGTGAAAACGGTTTTAGCTCCTCTTCTGCTGGACTACAGTTAAGTAATGGCACTTCATGACCCCAAAAGCAGCAGCAACGCAGGGAAAGTAATTGATCCCTTATACACAGGTTATTTTCTTCACATCAGTCTTGTATATATGAAATAGATTTCTACTGCAGCACTGATTGAACTTTGCTTAGCATATTGAAATACAGTCAATTAATTCAGCTTGTATGATTTCATACACATTATCTCACCAATTAAACAGTAAGCAAGGAAAGATGAGGCTGGTTTTTGTGTCATGAGTTCAGATTTATATAGCAGGTTTTTATTTTCCAAGTCTGAGAACTGTACCATTTGCACAACAGAAAATACAAGGCAGACAATCCAAGAGACTACTGTGTATTATTTCCAGTTCTCTAAAATGGAAAAACTGTATGAAGTTCACTAAGATACAGACTGTAGTTTAGCCATACTGCTGCTTAAAAGATAATTACCTCTTCAGCCATTTGCAGAAGAGCCTTGTTGTTGTTTTCCCATTTTGTACGCCACACTATGGTTTCCTTTTCCAGTTTCTTAATCTTCTTAGTCATCTACAAAAGAAAGTAAGACTTAATTCTGAGGCTTGTGTTGCGGCATAGGTAGGTTTACACGAGTAATTCAACTTTCTAGTGTTACTTTCCAAGTCCAGTTTGAACAAGTTATTTTACAGAAAAGTGTTTCTGCACAAAATCAACCCCATAAATACAGATTCTGCATTCAAAGAAACCAAGATTGATTCCTAAAAGAAACAGAGTAGCAACCTTCAAGTACAACTAATAAAAAGCTTCAGGAAAAAGTAGTTTTAAAACATAAGCACAGCCAAAAGACCAAGAAGTATTTTATGCCTTTGATAGAACACTGAAATTGGAATTTAGATATTATGCAAGTACATTAAAAAAAAAAATCAGAAAAAAATTTACATTTCTCTTCCATATGACAAATTCTTATGCCCTATCTTATGATCCAACCAAATGTCAAAAGGCTCCACATATTTTCAGAAGGCAAGCACTGTTATAAAATCTTAAATGCATCCCACTAACAGCATGCGTTTTTATATTACTTTTTATGAAACTAAGTAATCCTATAAGTACCTTCTCCATTTCCTGCCTGAAGGTTGTAAAGAGTTCATTACTTTTTGCCATGGTGGTCTGGAATTCTTCAAACTTATCCATATAAAGAGAAAGCTGTTGGAAAAGAGGCAAGGATGTTAATCTGAACAGCTGTATAAAAATACAAAAATATTAAGGTACAAGACAAAATTAAACTCAAAATAGTAGAAGATTAACTTATCTTTTTTTATATTATCCTATGATTTCCATTTGAGGAACATGTAGAACTTGTCTGAAAACATGCTATTCAAATTATATATAAAGGAGAGTTCTATGTTTATAGAACAGCAATATATTCTGAACTAAAAAGGGTATGTTTAATAAGATGTTGGAAGACACAGTTCATCACTATCTCATTTTTGCTTCCCTGTTGAAAAAAAAATCTGTGGACATATATGCATATCAGCACATGGTTAGTGAAATTAAAATTAGAAAAGACCTACCTTTCCACCTTAACCAGCCAAAGCTAACAACCAAGGCTGGAACAAAATAAGCATGCTTGATTCCAGAAATCAAAATACACATTCACAATCTATGAAATCTGCCCAGTGAGCAAAAATCAAGGAAAGTGAATATTGACAAGGAATTAATTTAATAGTGAAAAGCATTACATTTTAACTAGAGAAGAGCATTAACATTCGATGACAAAAAATTTTCTTGCCCTGCACCACAAGATCAATCATCAAGAACAAACTACAAAATATATTAACATAGTCTTTAAAAAATGATTAGGTTATGGTTCTTATTAAAACAACTTTTATTACCAGTGTGTAATTTGATGTTCTAAGAATACATGACCATTTACTACTAACCACTTCAACTGAAGAGTAATCAGTTCTCTCAATTCTTACAATGGGGGTTGCAGGACAATACTACTAAGAGCACAGAAATAATGTTTTGCTCTAATAGAGGGGAACTTTCGTAACAGAAATTAGCCCAGCTTGTCAACAGTTAACTGAACTTTTCTAGCTCATCTTCTACAAAAAAAAAATTTGTCAGCCCCAGGAAACCAAACTATACACACAGTTACTATGAAAAAGCTTAATAAAAAGGCAGTGGGATTTTAAATAAAGGGTAACCAACGTGGGAAAAAAATCATAAAAGACTAAGTGTGGCAAAAAACTCTTTGGGAGAACTTGGATATTAATGAGTTCACGTCCAGTGGAGATGCATGTGTATGATTACATTTAACTACACACATACATACACACTTCAAAAGTAACTGCTGGAAAGACTGTAAAAGAATTAGGTACAGTAGGTGTGAAAAAAGGGCATGAAACAGGGCTTGCACAAAGACTATACGAAACCTCAAAAAACTGAAGCAGTAAGAGGTATACAATAAAAGGAGTAGCTACTGCTTCTCAGATGCTATGATGTTGAACCTACCATTTCCCTTTGCCTTACGTGCTGCACTCACGTGTGGCCAATGACTGCAGGTGATCCAGAACCACAGCACAAAAACTGGAGACCATCTCTCCACCCTGAGAGGATTTTGCTGTAGCATTCACAGCAAGAAAACAATTTGAAAAATAGCAGTTTGTGGACAGACACACTCAGGTTACTAAATCTGAATAACTAGAGGGATAAACATGACATTGCTGGTTCCCAATCCTCCACAACAGTACGAGATGGTAACAATAAGGAACAAATTCTAAAACGGGCCTGGGTAAAAATCCCCACCCAACTTTTTACAGTCACAAGGGCCCCTCTGGTCCTGAACAGCTATAAAAAAAAAGATAAAAATACCTTTGGAAGAGAGAACAACAGTTTCAGAGAAGCCAAGGAATGACACAGTAGCTGCCACAATGAATAGATTCTTAAGCTTTTATATATTCTAATCTTTGTAATATTAACGCTATTACAGAATCACAGAATCAACCAGGTTGGAAAGGACCCTGAAGATCATCTAGTCCAACCATTAACCTAACACTGCCAGTTCCCATCTACACCGTATCTCTCAGCGCTATGTCGACCCTACTCTTAAACACCTCCAGGGATGGGGACTCCACCACCTCCCTGGGCAATCCATTCCACTGTCTAATAACCTGTTCTGTAAAGAAATACTTCCTGACATCCAGTCTAAACCTTCCCTGGTGCAACTTGAGGCCATTCCCTCTTGTCCTATCACTTGTTACTTGGTTAAAGAGACTCATCCCCAGCTCTCTGCAGCCTCCTTTCAGGTAGTTGTAGAAGGCAATGAGGTCTCCCCTCAGCCTCCTCTTCTCCAGACTAAACAACCCCAGTTCCCTCAGCCGCTCCTCGTACGACATGTGCTCCAGACCCTTCACCAGCTTCGTTGCCCTTCTCTGGACACGCTCGAGTAATTCAATGTCCTTTTTGTAGTGAGGGGCCCAAAACTGAACACAGTCATCGAGGTGCAGCCTCACCAGTGCCGAGTACAGGGGTAAGATCACTTCCCTGTCCCTGCTGGCCACGCTATTTCTGATACAGGCCAGGATACCATTGGCCTTCTTGGCCACCTGGGCACACTGGGGGCTCATGTTCAGCCAGCTGTCAATCCACACCCCCAGGTCCCTCTCTGACTGGCAGCTCTCCAGCCACTCCTCCCCAACCCTGTAGCGCTGCTGGGGGTTGTTGTGGCCCAAGTGCAGCACCTGGCATTTGGGCTTATTGAACCTCACACAGTTGGCCTTAGCCCATCGCTCCAGCCTGTCCAGGTCTCTCTGCAGAGCCTCCCTACCCTGGAGCAGATCAACACTCCCACCCAGCTTGGTGTCGTCTGCATATTAAAAGAATACTAACTCCAACAATTCAGCGTTTAGCACCTTCCAGTAACGGTGCACTTCAGATGTATTAAACACCAAGTACAAAACATCAGATCTTTACAATTTGTACTTCCCACTTCACTACTGAAGAGCTAACTACTGGAAACTATATTTAAGGCAATTAAAAAAATACCAAGTACTTTTCACAAGTAGTGTACTGCATCTGGTGAATGACAACATGTAGTTTTCTTCATATGTTCTGTTATGTTCACTACAATCACAAATCTCTTGGTATTTTCTTTCTGCAACAACTGTAATTGAAGACCACTCCATTAAAAAGAGATACCTGCTGCTTCAGCTGAGCTTCCTGTTGCTTCATCTGTTCACATTTGTGTCTGGACTCCGTAGCTTCTTTTAGAAGCTAAAAAACAATGCAAAAAGCCACATAATGAAGAAAGTACTACTGAAAATAGCCTAACTTGATTTATGATGAAAAATGAACATATGTTAACATCACCTAAGGGCTATTCAACCATGTTTTCTCACATGGGCTTTTTTATTACTATACTATACTTTCATATATACGATTTAAAGCATGTGCTGGCATGCAGAAATTTGAGACATTTTTCAAATTGGTAGCATGAGTCAATGTTTCTATTTCTGTAGCAAGTTTGAACAGCTAAATTTGTATGAGTAGTTCATTAATCAACTGTACATAATTTTAATTGTTTTGTAACCTTATTTATTTTCCACCTCCATTTCTCCAGTCACTAATATTACCTTTACAGACTAATTCAAACCAATTTTGCTTCCACTTGACACCATTTCATAGGTTCATCTTTCAAGATATTTTCATCAGCTTATGATTCCAAAATTATGTTTTAAAAATACAGAACAATCCAACACTGGATGATCATTTTAAGGTTATACAGAAAAAGCAAGACTTTTGCTTAGAGGTTACAGATACATAAGGAGCATAAACAACCCAAGTATTGTTTTTTATTTGGAAGTCAACTTCTTGGAAGACTGCAAGTAATTGCTGATTATCAATGTACAAATAAAATGTCAGGCATAGTTCTGGGGACAAATAGTTCAGAAAAGCATATGCTTTATTCTGCATTTTGTTATTTCTTATAGCATAAAAACAGAAGTTACGATTATTGACTGCGAGAAAGTACCTTTGGTGTTTCAGCTCAAGGCATTTCTCAGTTTAAGAAAAATCTGGATGATATCCAGTACATTTGCTGAGAATATGCAAACAATAACATTACTTGCCTGTAAATATGGACATTAATATTGTAGGCACTACACATACACAAAACTTAAATCTCAGTCTCCCTGTTGAAATCTATCCTAATTTCCAAAAGACAGTCTCATCAATTTGCAGTGTTTTGCTTTAAATCATGAAAAATCCGGTTCAGTGGGTTTTGTTATTTCTCTTAATATACATAGAATTCACTTACAAACTCCCTTTCTCGCTGGTGTTTTTCCTCTGCTTCTTTAATAAGTTGGGTAGTTTGCTGAAGTTTGGCATCCACAAGTTGCTGCTGCAGTTCTTTATGTTTGAACACTTTATCAATATGCTAAAAGGAAAAAGAAAATCATATTAGTCAAATATAAATAGTCCACTGGTCAATTAAGGTAAGCGTATGTGTATGGGGAGATGCAATTGTTTAGCAGGTTAATGCAAAGGAAAAAGCAGCAAGACTTTTACATGCCTTTTCTCTCCCTTTAACTCGATACCTAACTACACTTTTTTGTCTCAGAAGCCAGATGCATATTTTATTAAATTGGTACAATACTGTCAGTCACCTCACACTAGACATTTCAAAAATCCTGTAACAAGTAGCCTACATCCTTTCTTCTAAAGTTGGTGTATCTAATTCTTACTGTACTTTGTTACTTCTAAAAGCTCTAGTCCTCCTAATTAAAAAAGCTCAAAACAAGCAAAGTTTGCAATAGTTTATTTAGCTGATGAAATTCTACAAATCATTGAATTTTGCAGTCTTCCATCTGTAAAGTAGCACAAGGTAGCTTCCTACCTTTTCTCTTCCCCAAATTATCTGATACAAATATTTCATGATTGCAAAGTGGGGTGAACTAGTCTACAGAAAGCTTTCTAAATGATCCAGATTTTTAAAAAACAACACAACAAAAAAATCAGCTGAGAAATTATATTCCAAACCTCCTGTGTCAACTAGGAACTAGCAAACTTATTTTAAGTGTAGAACTCCTTGAAGCTCAGTTCTCTTTTTGACAAGGAGAACTGGCTGTTTTCCACTACTGTAGCTTAGACTGGCTAGCTCACATACTGGTGCCAATCAAAGCTAGCTCAATTAGTCCTATAATACAGTCATTTCCATGACACCAGTCCAAATATATTCTTAAAGCATGATGGCTAGCTTTGACTCTATGCCAACAAGAACAGCACACACAAAGAAGCTTCCCCCAAACCTCCAACCTTAACGAACGAAAACAAATAACAGAATAACTCTTGTATCCCCTCCCACTAACATGAAATTGTAATTTAGAAGTTCAAATACTAATACATATTTGTGTTGGAAATAACCTTTGGAAGCCATTTAGTCCACTCAAATCAGGGTCAACTTCAAAGTCTGATCAGGTTGCTCACACCTTGCCCAGTTGAGTTCTGAACACCACTAAAGTCAGAGTCCAGTCTCTGGACAACTTCGTTCTATTCAACTGCTTTCACTGTGAAAGATTTTTTTCAATGCATCTTGAATTTAGATATGCAAAGCCAGACTGAAAAGGCAGACAGTGGGCCAAACAGCTACTTAATTTTTCACAGAAGTAAAAAGAATAATTTCAAATATATATACATGATGGCTGTAAAGTATTAGGGTTTTTTCTCCCCTTTAAACAGTTATTTGATCCTTACAGTCAAAGAACTAACAGAATCTCATTAGAAGCATAATGTAAGCACCTCTTCTCGCAATGCATACTGCTCAATGAGTTTCTTCAGTTTTTCCCCCAGTTCAATATTTTCCTGACGGAGCTTGGCATTATGTATATCATGCTGTTCCAGTTGAGCCTGAATTTCATTCAGCGTAATCTGGAAGTGCGCAGTTGCTTCTTTGCGCCTTTCTTCTTCTTCACGTGCTTGCTGCATGTTTTCTTCCTTTTATGAGAGAATATTAACGTGTTCAAGCCAAACCATGTACCTTTTTGATATTTTTGAGTCAGAAGCAATGATGAAAACTGTACAGAAGTATTAAGTTCTAGAGTGCTAGAGTTAATATAAATCATAATCATAACATGCTATGCTGACTACTCCTATGAAGCACATAGAATGAAGAACCTAGAAATTCCAGAATTTTTAGAGAATCTTGTCCTTACCACTAGTACCATTGCTCAGACTGGTATTATAGGATGATACATGAATACCTTTGCAAGCTAAGAATTACCCAGATGTTAAAACAAGCATTTATACCATAATGAAATTTCCTACAGTGATCACAGATAAGAATCTCTTGGCTCTCTTCCATTTCACTCCCATCCATTATATTCTGACAGAATTAAGCCTTTTTTGATACCCTGCCATTTCATGCTGCGGTTATTTCACTTGTGTTATTTTTTCCAGCAGCCATTAGCATTGCTCCCAGAAACAAATACGGCAAGATCACATACTGCAAGTAACATGAACCAGTTTGAGGGGAAAAAAAAATTAGTGAGTTGAACTACCCCCATATTCCTTACCTTAAAATCAGGTACACTTATGCCACACGCCACTCATCTTTTGTTGGTACAGGTAATGGGCAAAGTAGTAAGTAAAAAGCAGTAGTCCTGATTTTAAGCAGTAATCATTAAGTAAGTTTTTCACCACCACTGGCACTGTAATTTATGTAAATAAACTAACCTTCAAAGTCTTGTTGTGACGCTGAAGCTCCCGACAGAGGGATTCCAGTTTGCTACGTGCCAAAATGGCCTTGCTATGCTCACTCTGCAAGTGGACCTTCTCCTTTACAACTTGTGCTTGCTTCTTCTGCAGTATCTTCATCTGCTTTTGAACATTCCGGCTTTCCTCCAACTAACATTAGAGAGCATATTTATTAAATAAACATAGGTGAAATTATCTTGATGTATCTAGATGAGCAGACTGAATAAACTTTTAAACATTTCAGTTGGAAGCAAGAAAGCAAAATAATTTTATTAAGACCCCTAAACTGACCTTAAAGAGAAACTCCCATCATCCTACAGACAATTCTAAATGCATATGGACAGAAGATGAAAATATACGAATTCCAACTTAAACATTTGCATTTGAGGAACAGGAACCGTGGACCTGTTGACCATGGGCTATCAGCTTGCATTCAGCTACAGGGGTAGGACCAGCCCTGAGAAAGGAGGATGTGGCAGATACAATTAAAAGCCAACTGAGACTGGCTTTTCAACTAGTCACAACTTTTTCCACTCTCTTATCTGTAAGGTACACACAGCTGTTAATCCAACAGGTCTTGGTTTTACTATCAAAAAGAAAAACCCACAGAACTGTGTACAGAGTTTTCTTGTCAGCAGGAGCTCCTATCAAAGGAAGCAGTAGTTGAGACAAGTTTGTAAAATGCTAAGGTATTTCAGAAAGGAACAGATACAACTAGCAGCCCTGACAAATCAAGTCAAATATTGTTAAAGCTGCACAGCCCAGACTTTGATGACTTAAGAGATCTGTAGTCTCAACCATCTGAAGCAGAATTTTTGTTCTATTTCCTTTAGGCTGTTTAGATGATAGATGACAGCATTAAACTTTGTATACAGTGCTGATTTCAAAATCTATTCTATGAATATCCACTGAATAGAAGTTTCTTGCATGAATATCTAGCTGAGAGTAAGTTCCATTAAACATTTTTGGGCTCCCCAAGAAACCATATTTAGAGTCTGTTCTATTGTAAAGAAGGTAACAATGTTAAGTGCAACACTGCTCCTTATTAGGTAGTGCCTCAGCCTTGGGACACCACAGGAAAAGGCAGCTGGCAACGAGGAACATCACCATGACAGAAGAATACAATGCTGGTTTTCTGAAAGAGCTCAAAATAATCTGAAGCACAGAAGAAAGAATAAATTTAAGGACCTCCATGACAACAGTACATTAAATGCATATTTAATCTAGTTTAGAGAAAAGGAATATTAAGGGACTATCTTGACATCCAAACATAAAAAGCCCTTTTCTTGGGTGGCTAGAAAAAACACCTCAAGCGACTGTGCTGTTTGCATACCTATGAAACTTCAGGTCTGTAAAAGTATGCCAGCATGAGACACATCACCAAGGATGCAAACCTTCCTGCATCACAAACTGATCTCCTGATAGATTCCAAATTAGAAAAAAAAAAAATTGTGGAAGATCTTTTGCCAGGAGAGAGGCATTCCTACCTTTATTGTACAGTCCTTTTCATGAGACACCACTGAAAAACCTGACAGTGAGCTTTAAAGATGATGAATCTTTAAAAAAAGAAAAAAAGCATTGTAGGTGCACTGTCATGAACAGTTCAAACCTCTGCTGGCATTAAACCTGACACCTATGCCAGTGGTTCACCACCACTATCATGAAGAAAAGAATGCATCTTAAAAGGAACACATCCAGATCCAACCTAAACTTTCCAGAGGGAACAGAGTACCTCTAAGACTCATTCAGCTAAAACAGAGCTACTGTTACACCCAAGCAAGCTCCCACCCAACCTCCCAGCAGTTCTGAGCATCATGGGGAAAGCAACTGTTTTTCTAGGATGGTGACAATCTATAGACTGTGAATGCTTACTATAGGCTATAGCTCCTCTCCTGGGAGGGGAAAAAACACAACGTGAACATGTCTCTCCTGACTGCTAAGCTTCTTGAAGGAAATTGCCATTCACTTGGTCTAGCTGTTCCCTGATTGTTTTGAGATCTTTCTTCCAACAAGAACATTTGAAGTGAAGATCATGCAGACTGTTTTCTTTCTGCAGAAGTGAGGAATTTATGCCAGCCTAGCTCCTCATGCAGGCCATCATCATCACCACTGTGATATGACATGGGAGCCATTCACCCAAATAGAAAAGGCATCACATGCACAAGCAATTGCTCATGAGAACTAACTCATTTAATGCATTTTTCTTTCACGATATCAAAGCTCAGTTTTAGGTGGGCTCCCCATCCTTGAGTTGTACTACAGAAGTGTCATTGTTTCTCATTTAAATGAAAGTGACAACTTAAGAGAAGCTGCTGGTTTTGAAGGAAATTCACTCACATGAACAAGAGCACGCATGTGAGAGAGAGCAAGGAAAACAAAGCAAAAATGTTACAGACCTCCAAGGAGGACTCAGGATTTCCTAAACAGAACTTAATTTAAGTCTATTCTTAAGTAATTAATATTGCCTCTGTGAGTAAAAAGACCACCTGCTAGCTCATCCTCAAAGCTCTGGAGACATTAGTAATCTCAAAGGAAAAATTTACTTCAGAAGAGCTACAACCACTATGTCATTTTCAGAAACATTTTCATATATCATAGACCTGACATCTACAGAAGGAAAATCTTATGCTTTTGTCAAGCTATTCAGTTACCTCTTCAGTTTTGCATTTACTTTATTACTATAAATATGGTGGGAAAACATACACACACAGTATTTCTGGTCTTTCCGTTCTTGTCTGTCCCTGACTCAAGATGAACAAGTCAAGCATTTCTGTCTCGAGGCACATTCAGAAAAGTGAATTCATGAGCCTTTTTTTGTCATCGATTTTGCAATCAATTAATTTAGAGAATAAATTTTCATTTCTCCTACTTGGGGTGGGAATGCACTTCATGATCAATTACTGCTAACATTTTGGTTTGTTACTGGAGAAATGTATACTTTCCTGTCCATTCCTTTGCATGCAGAAAGCACAAAGCAAAATTAAATCTAGATATTTCCAACTTCCCCTACCTTCCCAAAAAATCACTAGTGTTAAGTATAACTGAACTTTTGCCCAAATCTCGGTATCACAGTATGTTCTTTCCCTGTATCCTAAAGGGTATAAAGTGCTAGCACAAAAGCATTATCAACAGAAAAAAAACTAACAAAATAATTACTCCCAAAAGAAACTCTTAGCTTTCCTGTTAATCCTAATGTTATGCTTCAACACCAAGTTATCAAAAAGTTATTATAACCTCTTTTTTCTTTGGATTTAGGCAGTCATGTAGAAGCAAAAGGACTACATGCAAGCTTGGCTGAAGCAATACTCATAATAAGCCTGAGCATTTGTTGTTTGTTTTTTTTTTTTTTATTAACACCATGAAAAATTCGAAATTGTTAACTGTCCTGTATTAGATGTTCTTGCATTCCACAGTTAATATTAACACATGAATAACTCCTGCTATCTTTACAAATTACTTACCAGATCAGCATACTTCTTGCACAAAGCTGCCAGCTTTTCCTCTGGAGTAGAAAGTGTGTTCAAGGCTTGCATTAATAATAGCACTTCTTTTCCTATGAATTGGATCAAAGACAACCATATAACCATATTGAGTAAAAAAAACACACCATAAAAGCAGCCTCTCTTTAGAGGTAATATAGAACCATGAGAAATTAGTGTGAGTTAAGTTGTTCTCTGATTTGATAGCTGCACAGTCCTAATGGACGACAAATGGGAAGTCATCACAGTAAGAATAAATTTGTCTTGCCTATGTGCCATTACACAACACGGACAGCAAAGGTTACTTTAATTTTAAAACCAAAAAAGTACTGGTTTATAATTTATAATAGCACAGAAAAAGAAAAATCTGACTGACATTTAAAAGGTTAAGTTTTGCTAATAAAGAATACTCACACAAGTGTTTTTAATAAGCCTTCGAAATTTAAATATCAGCAGTGCTTTGGTAGCATTGAACGCCGCAATCCCAAATTTAAGAGTTAATCCAACAACCGGAACGTTAAGAAAGCAGATTAGTAATAACCACATTATTATTATTGTTATTATTATTAAAGTTCCTGTAAAAACAGCGTACCAGCTGAAGGATGCTTACATATGCATTAAGAACTGTCTTTTCCTAAGCAGAAGTGTACATTTTCTCAGAATATCCTGTTAAAGATGACAAGTTTTGGCTACAGAGTAAACTTGAGACAAAGACAGCAAATGCTATTTTATGAAAATATTAAAGCCACTTAAAAATCAAAATGCTGAAGAGAGCATACCCAAAGTTTTCTCTTTGTGTTTTTCACTCTCTGGATCTTGCTGGCCATCAGGTGGATCAGTACGTGCCTCTTCTCTCCCAGGAGTCTCCTCACGAGACTCTTGAGAGCAGCACATGGACCCCGGATACTTTCTGTTCTTTGTGATGTACCCAGTTTCTTCCAATGTGCCCGTATTTTCCAGGCCATAACAGTTGGACTGTGCATGCTGCAACACTGTATCAGAGAATTCATTGCACTTGCTGTTCACCAGCTGATCCTGGTTATTCATTCCCATCTCCTGAGATCCAGCTTCTTCCATTGCACCACCAACCAGCTTCAGAAGGGAAGGAAGAAGTGGAAGTAAACAGTCAAGCAACTGTATTTAAAATGAAAATTTCCCCTTTCTTTCGCATGGACAAATAAGAAAATCCCATCATTATTCAAGTTGATACTCACTGCTGTTAAGACAGGTATATAAAAAAACTGTACACAGAATGAGCCTGAAGAGTGGTAAAAAACAGCACACAACAGCCCAAAATATTACTCTATTATGAAACAACTTAAATACCCTGTCATTGCAAAAGTTTGTACTCTACGAATTAAAAGCTCACATGGAAATCTGTTCCTAAAGCTCCAAAACCATCATCTCCGCTGTTAAAGCACACAATCTTAAATGAAAACATTCCTTCCTCAGTTCTTTGAAAATGTATCTCACAAACCAACACTAAGTATACTAAATCTAAAACTCAGCAAGAGTTTAACTAGCTTTATGCACTATTATTTGAAAAATAAGGTACAGAAATTGAGGCAGGAGGACACCATTATTAAAACCAACTTTATTACATATTAAGTTTCAGAAAGCTGGAAGATATCAGTTTTAAAATAATTCAAGAAACATACTGCAAGAAGGGGGGGGGGGGGGGGAATTAACCTGCTAGGGAGTCTAAAGGAATCCACAGAAATATGTTGGTTCAATAACATACATAGTTTAAAACTACTTCAATCAGTATGCCAAATACCATTGTCAGCTCATGACCAGAGAAAATCTGTTGTTACAAGAACGATAACCAGGACCAGCACCACATCCATTTTTGAAACGTTAAAATTCATATCTGTGAAATCAAAGAAGTGAATATTAACTGGGTTCAGATTTGGAGTCCTGCTACGTATGATTTTTAACAATACATTATTTCTGCTCAATTAAACAGAACTTTTCACAAGATTTCTTAAATCCCAATACATTTAATCATTTAACCAAAAAGTTAAACATCACCAGTTGTTTTAACACTGCAGTGATATGTCCACATTTTGGAGCAGAACACCTGATGACACCACTGTATAGTTTGAGCACCTACTAGACTCCCCTCTCAAACACCAGAACAACATTCTCAATTTTTAGAAACATTTAAGGCTGATAAAAACTTCAAGGGCATTTGGTTGGGTGTTTTTTTGTTTGTTTTGTTACACTACAGAGGCTGGGACTCAGGACAATACCAACTGACTGGGTATTTTTTTTGCTGTCCATTTGCAATCCTACTATACAACATACATACATAGTTAAAAGTATGATAAGCAGAGTTGAACTCACTTTACTGCCAAAGAGAAGTGATCATTATCACTGATTTATTTTCAGTGAACTGAAAGTAAATTTCCTTAAAGTCACAAGGCAATATAAACCCAGTGTTTGTTTATATGCAGAGTTATACTGTTTAAGCACAAATTAATTTCAGATTATCTTATATTTTAATATTAAAAATGTGCTAATTCTTAAAGCCAGGGGTTTGCACTGGGTTTTATATTCTGCACAGATGGACTGTTTTCCTCTTCAAAAGGAATTAGCCAACAAAGGAATGCAGCCAACACTAATAATATATTGTGAGATATATTTCAACTCCCAATTTGTTCAGCATGCTTGGAAGAGTTATTTAAAAATCATTAAACAAATATGCATTAACACCATAAAAAAATACATAACAGCTTAGGTTTTCTCTATATTTAAAGCAAGTCTCTTGCTTTTGACCTTATCTCAAGGTAGATTCATTCCTGAGAAGAGGGAATTCATATAGTAACTTTCATGAAGGACAATAAGCTTTTTAACTGCAAATAATCCGTACATACACTGAGGAGCAACTTTTGACTTAACAAGGAAGATTCACTTTGCACTGCTCTTCATGAGTGCGGAAATTATGCACATGCTTTATGGACAAATAAACACACTGCAGTTTCATCATTCTCTAATCACATCAAACAATGTACTTGATAAATGCCTGCAAAGGTAATGTAGTAATAGAATTGCTGTAACAAATAACCAACCCCAACATTTAACAGTTGACCTTTAGAGCTGTAAAATGCATATTTTTTTCCTTAGAATGTCTTAAATTGCGGGGCTTCCATTAGATGGAAAAGGCTTAGCCCCCCCATTTAGGGTCAGCTAAACAAATGAGATGCTTCTCAAAAAAGGACAAAAGATTGAAAACAGAAGAACTTGCTTCACTTTTTGTAGGTACCAGTGGTTGAAACCATGGCACAGATCTTCTCTAAATACCATGATTCATACAGAAGCTGAAGATACTGCGTCACACTACTTTGATAAGACAGGAAAGATCAGAGGTATCTGAACACATGATACCAGAGCAGAACTGCAGTACCAACACAACAGCTGAAACTTGCAGTTTTTCCTTCACATAGAACATGAACTTCCAATTCAAACACCCATGCCTAAGAAGTTTGGCAAAAGGTAGGGAAAGTCTGCTCTAAACTCAAAAGTTTCTGGTTTGGCACAGCATTCCCAGACTTTCTGAAATCCATAAACAGACTCAAAATTTTCTTTTTGAAAGCAGAGCACAAAATTGCCAGGAACTCCAACAAGCAGCTGCAAAGGCCTGACTGGCTGCAGCTGTGCTTACACATTGAATAGCAGCAGTGCCCGAACAGCTCTTGCTATCATTTCATTCCTCTTTCATACCCGCCTCTGTTGTGCTAGCAACAACAGTCATGCAACTTGTTCTAACGCAGTTTATAGCCAGATCAGTACCTCAGCCCAGTTCACTGCACAGCAATAGGCAATCCGGCCAGCCAGAAGTGCTAGCACGATGGTTGGAAAGAAGCCAAAGCCCAAGAGTCACTAAAAGAAAAAAGTCAATCTAATCACGGCCAGAGAACAAGGAACTAAACAAAAAATACCTTATCCTCATCACAAGTACCTAGTTAACACTGATAACTAAGGTACTGTAACATCATCAGCAAGACAACACTCATGAGAAGCATCACTGTCAAATTTAGACAATCCAGAGTTTTTCACTGGTTTTCATCTGAGAAAATTCTGCCACTTCTGGGGAAAAAAAAAAAAAAAGAGAACTACCAGGAAGGTGACCATACATGTGACCACTGAGTTGCAAAATGCCCACCTCTACTAGCAAACCATCATAGTAACTTAAACACCTGTCAATTCAGTGCTGGCAATTAACATGCATATTCCAAAGCATCTAGAAATTTCACAGAGTGAACACCACGACCTCATTAATTCAGCAGAGCTTTTTGTATAAGTTAAATTAGGTGTCAGTCCCATTCCTTACTGACAATAATAATTTCTCAACTCTCAGTATTCTCTATCCTTCATCGAAAAACCCACAAGGATTTTCAGAACTTCAGACTCATTCTCTGAAGTCTAACAGAAAAGGCAGAAATAACCTATCAGAATACTGAATTGAAGAAAAAGGTTTGTGTACAAGCATCCTGTACATCTCAAATATATTTGAAGATAATAGCAATAGTGGAAGAACTACAGACCTTGTCAACCTCCTCTTGGTTTTCCAGCAAACATGGAACAAATCCAAGCTTACTGACAAGCAAGCATGCTCCCTGCAAAACCAAAGCTTAGGCAGTAGACAGTTTTTGTAATATCCAGCTTTCTTAGCTTAAATACAATGAAAAATTGGTGACCACAGGCTAGAATACTGTATTTAGAAGTGGATCTACCAGCACCTAGAACAACCTGATACTATACAAAAAATAACTTTAAAAACCCTAGTTAAATTCTACCAAGTTGTAGTCCACAAGTTCCAGCAAAACTGACAGTAGTACTAAAATTCTAACATATTTAACCTAGATTATAAAGTATTTGTTTTTCATTTTAAACAGAAAAGTCTGTTATTGCCTGATAGGGGCCACAGACACTAATAGCTAGATGATTTCCTGATTATGACTAACAAAGAATTTTCTACATTAGCTGTCACTTTAGATATTAAAAACTTAACCAGAAGTCTAAACAGCCTTCTTAAACTCAATTTTATTCTTAAAACACTTTAACTACCGATAGTTTCAGATATGATCTGTATCAAGCTTCAAGTCGGAGTATAGTAATAATAAACATCACACTGAGAATGTTAGGTACTAAACCATTAGTACCACTGAAATTACCCCCCCTTTGAGACAATGGTGAGAACAACCCCAACTTTTACCTCTATCTTTTCAAATGTGTGCTAATCAGACGAGTGAACTTCTCAGTTTAACATTCCAGCCAGAACAGAGCACTTCCAACAGCACATTGTATAATAGCGCTGATTCAGTACTGACTGAATAAAAACAAAACAAAACCAGCCCACCAAAGACCTTCTACTGAAATCACCACTACCTTTTCTAGCTGCTACCATGCTTTCTCAGCGTCCAGCTGGCTTCCAACCAGCTTTAATGATAGGTGGTTTATAATCTGACAGACCAAAATTAGATTGTTGCATACTTAGAAAGATTTTTAGTGAGAGACAAAAAGAATATATTGCACAGATAACGTGTCACTTCATAACAAAATTATTTAAGAAAATTCAAAACTCTACCATTAAAAAAATAAGATACTTGCACCTACCTAGCTGTGAAATCAGCTATTACAAGATGCTGACACATCTGAATAAGCAGATCATCTTCAAGCTATTTAAGCTAGAGTTACAGGCCAAACAACTTGAGGATGCCTGCAAGAAAATTACTCGTAACATCACTCCAGCTCACCCCAAAGTTTTCATTCAGTCTTCTGCCCTATTCTCTCATCTTGTACCTTGACTAAAAAAGGTGCACATCAGGAAAACTCTACCTTACTTTATACCTAAAAGATGAGGGTACAAGATAGGTAGCCAGTTTCATAAATAGGATATGATCAGAAGAGCATAAGCCAACTTTACTTCAAAGAGTACTGCTTCAGTAGCACACATTGTACATAAGGACAAGACAAGACACCCAGGCAGAATTTATCCTGTCATGACAAAATGTATCATCAGACTTACTTGTTTGTTCTAGTGCCTACAAAAGTCTGTAACATACAGTGCTACCTAAAAATATACTGTGCTTATTGTTGGTATTACATGTCCCAAAGTACCTATATTTTATACTCCTGCGCATACACATACTCAATCTTTCCCTAAAACACTCGGTTTCTCCTATTAAAAGAAACCATAATTAGTAGCTACACCAAAAACCTTTTTCTCCTATATGTTAGCAAATTACCCTAAAAACCAAAAGCACTAGCATTTATCTATCAAAAAAATCTACATTCCCCATAGTAGCAGTTGGCCTGTACTGTGAAAAGACTCCTACAACCTTAGCCTTCAGAATTGCTAATACTTTCAAAAAATATCCTGGAAGCTTTAGAACAAACATATGTACATAAAACAGATTTTCACACTGTAAGACAACCTTGTAATACAAGCAAATATGTAATCATTTGCCTAGCATCAGGCTCCTGAAAAGACCCTATGAATAACATCATTCAGCTTACTGCATGTGCAAGTGGACATAAAACCTTTACACCCCTTATCCTGACCAATCACATAAAAGAAAAAAATTTTCTGGCAAGAAGTATGTCATATTGAAGAAGTATATCATAAATGTTTAGGGCTTATAACCAATTTTAGGCTTCCTGCATCCCAGCAATTTACTTTTACCTGCTAACACAGGGAAACTTACTTTGAAAACATGTGCGTAATACACTTCTTCAGCGCAGATACTCAAGATGACTTCATTTAACATAACTGTGTTGTTCTGAAAAATAAGTCATTCTTGGTAGCAATTTTATTCATCACTTCATAAAAACTAGTGTTTTGGGACGTCACAAAATTTGGGCTTGAATTTTATAGCAGGTGCACCTTCATCCACTGGTCTAGACACAATAATTGGGGTGTCTGTGACCACAAGACTAGCTTATTAAGGTTATTTCTCCATTTCTCTATACTGTGCTCACTGGCCTGAATGATCATGCAGTCTAATTATACCTTTCTGAAAACCTGATGGCCTCTGAGGTGGCTTCCCCACCGAACCAAGATCTTAGTTGCGAGATCAGAAAGTAATTTCAAACAAACATTTCACCCTGTTCTGTCATTACATTAAAAATTATGTTCTGTGCACTCATTTATCTACTTTCAAAATACTGGACTGAGGCACCTGCAGTATTGCTCATCATTAGTTTCAAAGCACTGCAGGTTAGAAGTCCCAACACAGCAGGAGGATGATCAAGAAATATCTACCTTGGAAATCTGTATCTTATTTTTATAAAAGTCAATATACTGAGTCAATGTTAATAGAATTCCACTACTAATACTGTTGGCCTTACATTCCAGATGTAGCCTTTGATACTGGTGCACACACTTACATTCTCACACGACCCCTGCTTAGGGTCCTTATTTTTGTTACCCTCTCCATGCTGCTTGCTCTTTCAGTAGCCTCATGACACAGAACACATTCCTGCTTTTAAAAATTGCTTTATTTACCTCAAACAATCTCAAAGGAGAAAAAAACCCAGATTAGTTTTGTATAATTTTTCTTCTCTATGCTCTCAAAAAAGATGAGAAAGTTCTCTTCCCTGCTTTAGATTAAAACATTGAAAACACTTCCTGTAATTCTAGCAAAAATTTCACTGGAGGAACCCAAAACTTAAATGGAAACTTTCAGTGCGTTTACATGCAGGGCAAAGTGCTGCGCATTTCACCAGCCCTTTTTAATCAAGCATCTGAGACAGGTGCTAATTAAGAAAATATTTAATATAGTATGAATCACTTCCGCCAGTGAAGTTTCACTTCCTCTTTACTATAAGCCTAATAGTTTTCTAGTCATCCACCGCACATTTCTGGAAAAAGCAGGGTAGACAAGTTCTGAATTCCCAATGCAAACAGGTCACAAGGAACCTAAAAATAAAGAAGCTCCCGTGTACCAAGGCAGGGGGAGGGAAATCTGCAAGAGATTGCCAAAGGATTTTTAACTCACAAAGAAAGTTCAAAGTAAAATTTGCTTAAGATTCCCTGCCACATTTCACCTTTTTAAAAAATTAAATGTCGCTTGACTGTGGGTATATGAAATAATATAGCAAAGATGGTTTGTTTGGGGTTTTTTAAGCTTTTTTGTTAAGCAACACCATAATCAGCTTTCATAGTGAATACTAAAGTTACTTACAAGCCACTTCCTAAGAAAGAACTTCAGAAAACTTAAAGCAGAAGAGAAGGTTTTCCATTGAGGAGAACTAGCTCCACAGTCTCTTAAGCCTCTCTCCAGCAGCCAAAATAAACAGTCACCACCACAAAGTTACTATTTCTGGGATGTTATTATGCTTTGTACCACAGTAAAAAGTTACCACAAAAAAGCGACTTGAATTTATGTAAGGACACAGCATAAGATACTGAAGGCAGCACATGAGATTACCAAGGCAGTTCTGTCACATAAAACACTGTGTTGGCCGTATTACATACAGTAGCGGAGTTACAACACATTTTAAGTCTCTGCTGTTTGATGCCCAAATATACATATTCTAGTTTTTTCCTACACGGACATGCAACCAGAAATTACTGTAAAGTCACGGGGAACACCGCTGCTTTCAGCGCCGTTTCGGTAGATGAAGGGAAAAGAGAGAAAAGGCCATTTCTACCCGTTTCGGAGGGCAAGGAAAGGCTCCCGCCGCCCCAGCACCCCCACCGCGCTGCAGGCAGGCGGGCAGAGCCTCTCACCTCAGCCTCTCTCCGCTCGCACCGGCGAGCGCCAAGTGCCGGCAGCGGCGCCGGGGCCGCCCGGTACTGCCGGGCCACGGCCGCTCCGCGGGGCAGGGTACAGGCGGGGCCGCTCGGCAGAGCCCCCGCGGGGCTGTCGACAAAGGCGCCCCCAAGGCCACCCAGACCCCGGCCCGAGCAGCGGCGGCCGCGGAGTTACGGCGCTGCCCCCCCTCCGCACCGGGCCCCGCCACGTGCCACCGCCCCCAGCGGCCCGCCCCGCGCGCGAGGCAGGGACCGCCCCTCCGCCCTTGGGGGGGGCGTGAGGGGAGAGGGGGGTGGGGGGAAGCTACCCCCGGCCCCAGCCAGGCTAACGCGGCTGCCCGGGGGCGATGCCGAACCCCTCCCCACGCCCCCGACACACACCCGCGGCTGCGGCGACGGGTCCGGTCCCGGGGGAAGCGGAGCGGAGCCCGGCCTGCCCGACGCAAGCTCCCGCAATCAGGGGTGGCGGCGGGGGCACTGCCGGCCCCAGCACCGAGCGCCCGAGCCGGCCGGCCGCAGAGGCCGCGTGGGGACGGGGGAGGCGGAGAACGAGGCGCCACAAGCCGGCGGGGCGGGGAGGGGGAGCGCCCTCCTCCCGGGCCCGTCTGCGCGCTGCCCTCACCTCCGGGCTGCCGCTCGGGGCCGCCGCCTCCTCCGCGCCGCTCTGGCTCTGGAGCCGGCTACGTCCCGCCGCCGCGCTGCCGCCGCCGCTGCCTCCTCCGCGCGCTGCCTCCGCTCCGCGCGTCGCCATGATGTGACGGCAGCATCCAAACAAGCTGCCGAACCGAGGAACACCGGAAGCGCTCCCTGCGGGCCCGCCCCTTCTCCGGCCGCCAGCCAATCGCCGTGCGGCCCCCCGCCCCACGTGGGAGCCTCGCGCTCTCCCTTTGCCCGCCGCTGCCCCAGGCGCTGCCGGGGCGGCGGCGGCGCCCGTGGGCTCCCCGGCGAGCGGCGGACTGCGCTTCCCGGCGTGCTCTGCGCCGTGACGCTGCCGCCCGGCTCCAGCATGCGCTGCGCGGCGCGGCGCCCCGGCGCTCGGGCCTGAGGGGGGCATGCCGGGAGCGGTAGTCTGTCCCGCCGCGGGGCGTGCCGGGAGAGGTAGTCCCGCCGGCGGGGCCTGAGGCGCGGCGGGAGGCGCGGGAGCGGCCGCAGGCGGGCAGACAGGCGGGCAGGCAGCGTTATTAACGGTTAACCAGCCAAGGAAGCTTTGTGCCCTCCCTGCCTTGAGCTTTATTCCGCCTTCCTTGTAGCCATTACTGCGTTTGTCACCGCTTTGAAGACGCGACCCAGCGCGGCGGCGGGGCCGTGACAGGCGGCCGAGCGTGGGGTGGTTGCCGCGGGCCGCTCTTGGGCGGCGGCTGTGGTCGGCGGAGCCGCTTCTCCCGGAGCAAAAGCAGGACGTCTGTCGGAAAGCTGAGTTGCGCAACGAAGTTTTGCCAGGAATTGCTTCGCGTGTGTAGCCGAGGCCAGGACCGCAGCTGGAGCATCTTCTTAGGCCGGCACGGCTGGGGAAATAGCTTCGTGAGCCTTCCGTGGGAATACAGCGGCCTGCTACAGCCTTCGCCTTAGCCAAGCCCTTCTCCGCTCCTCGAGGCACCTGCTACGGGTTTAAGGATTGCTTCCGTGGACGAAAGGATGGCAACTTCTGCTGGAGGAAAGAACAAAGCCGCTGAGACACACATGCAATCCTTTGGAGCCACCATCAGTTTCATGGGCACATGTGGGCCTTGGTCTCCTGGTAGATTGCTGTAGAATAACTTAAAACTGACTCAAGCAAACGGCCTGGAGATACCTACATTCCTGCCTTCCAGGGAAATAAACACAACCTCTTCATAGTACAAGGGGAACTTTTATGTTCTTTTATAGAGCTACTGAATAAAAAAATACCACTAAATCTCCTTGAACACTACTGCAGAGAATAGATAGAGTGGATATTTCTGAGTACTTCTGTGAGGCAGTACCTGCTTAAATTATGTTGTCCTTACATCCTAAATCTACACTTACCAGAACTATTCAATTGCTAATTTCAAGATGAAAAATACTTAGATTTTTGGGTATCATCCTGATCTTTAGATGGAGTTTTTCTCCCCCAAAATAACACTCATGCTTTTACAAACATGCATAATACTGTTACAATTCTCGGAAAAAGAAGAAAGGACCCCTCCTCTCCCCCAGCAGAATTTTGATGCTTTAGGATTCTTCTCACAAATCCCTTCCGTTTGAGAGTAGCAAGAAATCCATGCAAGTATGCTCTGGTTGATCCCAGGATGGCTCATGCCATCCTTAAACAGGGCTTTAGGATTACTTCTAATTCTTCTTAAGCATTATTTGAAAGTATATATATCTGTAGCAAAGCATAACTTACTCGTGCACCCCCCTTCCCCTCCCCCAGATAGGAACTTTTTGGAATAGAAGGAAGATTAATTACAAATATGAACTACTCTCAGAATGGAATAAAGAACCACAGACTTCTTGCAGGCTGTAAGCCTTTACCGCAATAAAATTCATTGTAGGCCTATTTTGATGAATTTGGGTGCCAGAGAGGTTAGCACACATCGTGCAGCAGCAGACAGGCTATTCGGACAATGGGGACAAAGTTTACTTCAAAAACTACCAGATGTTAGAGGATACATTTTCAGCAGTAATTCTTTTCACACTTAACTGGCAGGTTTTTTTCTGCTGATACAGTGCCACTGATCAATTGTAATAGTTTCATGAAGAAAGATACTGCTTTCTACTAAGTTTTTACAGAAGTTCAGGGGCTTTTGAGTAGAACTGTTCCAGGCATAGTGAGAAAGGTACCATCAGCTTCCAAACTCAGTCACAGATCCAGATCTGGTGCACTGACTACTTGCTGTGCTATTGTCCTCTGAAGAACTCAAACGTGAAATTGAATGAAAAAAAATACTTTTCATATTTACATTTATGCTTCTCTCCTTATGTCTCTTGGTGTGTTTTTGTGAACTCAAAAGTGCACTTACCAACAAAGTGCACATCAACAGTACTGGAAATTCATATTCCACTCCTGCAGGTAAATACATGGACTGACAGGAGGATAAGAACATATTTGCAGTTGTGCCCTGATAATGATCTTGCTGGAGATTGCTCGTGCGAGGGAGGAACAGTCATGGACTATACACTAGGAGCAACCAAGTAGATATTCCACCCAAATGGCCATCGCCAAGAAGTTGCTTAAATATCGGGCACCAAAAGTAGCAGTCTCATGTTTTCACAGGCGAGAATATGAAATTTTAGGAAAATTAGTTCTTTTTTATCATTATTAGTTAGGATATAACTAAGCATCCATTGGTAAAAATCTTTAGTTATCAACTTTTTACAATTTTTCAGGGTAACCTATTTTTATGAACTACACCCAAGTTAGGCGGTTATTACCATACTTAAGAGTAGTCTAACTTCATGATCCCTGTACAAGTAAGTGGCCAGTTTGACACCTCTCTCAAGTACTTCACTGCCCTCACTGGGGTGGGGACTCCTAGGCAACTTAGTGAAAAAGGAGTTGCTTCATTATTTTTTAAACACATCAGTAGGGTGACAACTAGAACAAGATGTTTAAAACTCTAAACAATGACAATTGTGAAATAGAGTGTTTATTTTCTTATAGCATCATTACAACATGCAATGCAGCCAGGAAACTATTGAAATGCAGCACCAAATTTTATTTTGTCCTTTTCTCATGATTACTATGATAATTGCTTTTCACTGAAATTTTCGAGAAGCTCTGGACTACCAGAATTGTTCTTGGAACACTTCCCCCCTGGTACTGAGTAGGAACTGTAATTCTTCCAACATTACTTTTCACAGAATGACCAATCAAAAGCAAAAATGAAGGCAGGAGGGAAACAGAAAAGTATAAAGAAACCAAAAAACCAACCCAAATCAACACTCTTCTACTTCACAGGAGTTTAAAATTCAATGACGGCTACTAGGGAAATTGCCTGGGGCCCAGTGAATATTGCAAACACAAACTGGCTGAACATACAGCTATAAATAAAACCAAACAAGATGTTGGGGTACACATGAAATGGGATGAGGAGTAATACAGAAAATGAAACCTGCATGTGTCAGCTGGGTGGTGCATTCTCCTACGTGCTTGTTGGACTTGTCACACCTCCCACCCAGAAAATGGACTCTGAAGGTAAGTGAGCTCTAAGGAAAGCTGTCACAAATTACTGGCTGTATGGAAAAATGCCCCCCATTAAAATACGACAAGAATGAAGAGTCTGAAATTACTTGCTTGGCTCAGGAAAGTAACACATGACACATGATGAAAAGAAAGCAAAGTTAGGTTCTTCTGTTTTCCTATGTCACACACCTTTCAGCTAAATTACAAAGCAGCACATTTAAAACCAATGAAATGATTTTCCCCAGCACACATTAAGAAATTAATTAACCCACAATAACAATGAAGTAATGAACTAGATTAAAAAAGGAACTGGACATCTGTATGGATAAGAATGGTAGACAATTACGTGTTCCTCCAAACGTACTTTGAAAGAGAATTCGGATGCCAGCCACCAGGGTCTGAAGGCGAGCCTTGGCTCACTGTGACGAGGCAGGTGGTCAGTCTGGGAAACGGATGAACCTGGCGCTGCTTACCTTAACGCTGCTTGTGTCCGTGTTTACACCAGCCGGGACTGGAAGCAGGACACCCTAGCCAGAGGCTGTGCTTTTGGCTGTGAGTTAAATCTGCTGGTGACTGTCCTCCAGCACCTAGACCACAGGGATGCAGGCCATTCCCTACTGCACCCCTCGGTGCTTGGCCTCCAAAACTGGATTGCTCACCAGCTCTGCTGGGAATAACTCAGTGGCTAGGAGCTGATGGAGAGATTGCTAGCTGGCTCAGGGTAAACATTTGTAGGGGTCCTTCTAACTGTCTATAGGCATTCAGTTTTCAACACGTGCTCAGAGACGTCAGTTAACTAGTATATCCATAGCCAGAGAGACCCAAAGTATGTCCAATAACATTCCTCCACCTGAAAGATTCTGTGCACCAGTATCTTTACCTGCTTAGGCAATGGTTTCAGCTCTTTCATTCACATGCCCACTAATTCTTTGATTCCACATCCCACCGAGAGAGATTGTTGTTTCTGCATCCACACTAAATGTCTGTGGAGGCTCCTCTCCACCCCAGTAATGCTCTTACAGCAGCACTTTTCATCCACCCAACACATGATAGGCTTGAAAGTCTTGTTACACACAATGCAGAATGCAAGGTGGTGATGATACAGCAAAAGCAAAACTTTGTTTAAATTGCAGGCATCAAAGTCACAAAAGGGCACATGGCCAGCATTAAAACATTTCTGAAATGTGGGACAAGAAGCTGGGTGTAATCTATTTGCTGGCCATTATTTGACTGTGAGGTAAATTGGGCTCATTTCTCCTCAGGAAGGATAGGAAATGCAGAGAAGCTGCAGCTTTATCTGGCTCTGAAATCTTCACATTTGGGTATGGAAACCATAGCTAAGAGAACAAATAAATAAATAAACAAATAAATAACCCCACAGAATGAAGATTTTGTGGATGCACAGAATTAAAAACTCCCACACTAAACATGGTTTTCTTTAGAACAGCCTGTATCAAAGCAGGCATCAAATTTTTATTCTTCTAACTTTCTATATAACCCTTAACTAACTGCATTTTTCTTCTGTCTTTCCCTACTTTGTCAGAATCGCACCAAGATAAAAGTACCTTTCTGTCCATTTAGTTTTGGATTAAGCCTACCTCCCAAGTGTATCTGGAGAGGTTGGTCATAGCTTCCTGAATCCCTGAATTAGCAAAGGAAAACGTTTCCAACCCGTGCCAAAGAAAACCAGGCTTTTAAGAAATGAAGCAAGTGATTCATTGTTCAAGATAATTTATACAGAGTGCTGTCTCATTAAAAATGATAGAGTGACAAACTAATGATAATTATTTTGGTTGTTCCTCCTTCTGCAATGGTATCTAGTTAAAAGTAACAGCTGAAAAGGAAAATGATTTTTTGAATATATTTAGACACACTAATAGATGTGGTTTTGCAATATATATACGCATGGTCTTTGTATGTATACATATAGAGCCAATACTGGACTATACTGGGAAGAAGATGAAGCCATGCATGTCTTCTGATGTTTTTGTAGGAATTGTCATTTTCTGAAATCATTAACTTAATACAAAGAAGATATAATGAGAAATTAGTTAACTGTTACTTGCCATTTCATTTAAAAAAATTGGAATGCTGATCTAAAAAAAAAACCCCAAACCCCTAATGTTCAAAACCAAGGAAAAAAAGCATTGAAAATGAGTAGTTTGGTAAAAAAAAAATCTAATCTAATGGATAACATTATTTAAGGCTAGGCTACTGTACTGTTGTTGTTACAGATACATCAGTCAGCACTCACCGAGACATACAGTATCAGGCAGACAATACATCTAAACTTCTGCTGAAGTGAAATGCAGACCACTATCAGTGTGGCTCTTGATGCTAATTGTACAACTAGACCCTAGATACAGCACACGGTCCCAGGGCCCAACACAGCCGCTGTTGCTTGGCAGTACACCACTAAGTAACCAGACACACTTCATTCCCTTTTATGTAATAGCTATTGCAAAGTAAAAGTCAATAATATTTGAGTGGCCAACAGTTCAAGGATGCATCTCATGGTCAGGTGATACCGTCCTGCACATAGGCTTGTTCTTTAAATGCACGAGGTTAAAACTGACTTCCTGCACTTCAGTACCATGTACGTAAGGCCACCAAACAAACACCTAGATAACCATACAGCAAAGAGAAGAAAAATACTTCTATGACCCAAGTGACAAACTAAAGAAATTCAAAGTTTACTGAAGCAGTTCAGGAAATTGAAAGCTTTAGTTAATTTGGTTTAGAGAACAGCTGTAAACAATCAAATAAAAATGTAGGGGAACATTTTACTACATTTTTTTCATTCCAGGATTTTACAATCTTTCCTTTTCCTCCTCCTCCAAACAAATTACTGAACCACAAAATTCCATACACATACTAATACCGAATGGACTAGTAAACTAGTAGTTGAAGAGGATGCTTCAGTGCACAATAACTAGAGATGTTGGTACTTCAGAGGAAAACTCTATCACTGTTCTAAGCTAACCTAAATGACTCCCAGGCAATCTTTTCCCAGTCTCTCGAAGGTTAACTGCAAAATCTGCAAGTTTAGCTTCTTCTAAGAAAACTTGTTGACAATCTTTTTCTTTGTTTGCTTTTCCTTTATGTTTTGAACAACTGCATTTTCTGTTACACTGTCTCCAAAGGTTGGTTATTACTTACATCTATTCTTGGTTTCTTTTGGTTTTGTCATTGATTTCATACTGTTGTTGTTTTGCTGGATTTTAGCATCTGTACCATCCCAGCACTTGCAATGATGTTGTTAAGAAAACACCAGCATACTTGATTATGGAATATATTATTATGACACATTTGGGCTACAAAGGCCTACAAAATTCACTATGAATGTGAAGACGTCTACCTATGTTCACCTCTGGTGACAAGTGGAATGTAGATGCTTTCCTTCTTACCACGCACAGTAAAAACTACTAGGCACTGGTAGCACTAACCTAAATGAAAGGCACGGGCTGGTCCTGAAAACTGCAGGATTATACAAAACTTATTTCAGCTTTCCAGGATAAAACCAGATATACAGATTTGAAAATATTAACGTGATTTTTGATAAGAGACTTCAAATATCAGAGCTCAAGTCAGGGTCATTCTTACTACATTATTGCCTTTTAAAATGCAAATTTAAATAGTTGTTTTTTTTTTTTTTTTTTAACCATACTTGCTTTTCATGAGACTTGGCAAACTAAGGTTTTATATGTAGGATGCATCTTTTATGAGATATGGGGTTCAGTATCTATAACCATTATATAGGCTATGCTTACATGAAAAGAAAGATGAGTCTCGATGTACAAGTGCTATGCAAATAAGCCAGTCATAGATCTGGAAACACTAGGAATGATCAGGCTGGTTTTCAAGAAAGCAGATGTTTGGAGCCGTGATTTTGAGCTTTTAGTCATCCACAGAAGATTTGCCACTATCAGAATAGAACTACCTGTCTTTTTAGAAGGTGTTGTGTCAAACTGTACAGTAGACAGATCCTAATGTCTCCAGCTTAAATCTATGAGCATTTGTCAAGAGTAAACATTAGGCTTTGAATAGTCTGATTTTTATGAACATAACAGATTTAACGTTTGTGGCCTTTAATTAATCCCAGATATAAAAAGCCCCTATAGCACTTCTTATTTACCACAACTTACCTTGCATATGTTAACTAAAAGTGAAAAACACTGTAAAAATACAAATCGTGCTTAAGATGATTTGTAGTTGACAAAGTGTATGGTAATAAAGAAACTAAATTGAGAAGCCAAATGTATGCAGGTTTAAAGCAATTCATTTTCCATAATGAGAAGTACAGGGCTTTCTGTCCAAGTAGCTACTAAAGACAATTTAAAATAGTCCTTTCTTACAGTAACAGCAGTTAAAACTACTTAGCTCTTTTCAATTCCCACGGGATGAATATTGACTGAGTAATTACAGCAATAATCTTTTCAGTCTCTTTACAAAAGTTGTCTGCAGAATTATGTCACTAAGACAGAGCTTACTGTATGTAACATGCCTATAATTCAGTTGTGCTTAATGGCTCCTTCCTACTTCATTTTACCCATTTTCCTTCATATTTGGAATTTCCTGAATGTTTTGTCACAGAAGTTTATGAAACAGATGACAAATAGAATATTAAATTTACATACATAAAGATACTGACTTAATGATAAAACAACAGGAAACATCCAGATACCTAAGAAGAATCAAGAAATCTTTTAAAGAAAACTATTCTTTATTTAAATTCCATGTCTTAAGCACTGTGACAAAGTATATTTTTGAAATCTGTATAAGTCTGAAGTATGTTTGCCTCTCACTCTGCCCTCCCTCCGAATAAATGAGCCAATTTTATACATATCTACAGGATTTAATAAAGATGTTCAATCCAAACAAAGTTTTTACATAAATGTTTCAGCACTTAAAGAGAAACATTTAATTTGCTCTCACTCAGACAGCAAAACTAAATGGAAACATAACAGTCTTCTGAAGAAAGAATGCAATAAACCATTTCTCTCTGGGGAAAGGCAGTATCTTAATATGATGACTTAACAAAAACAATAGTTTAATTCAAGCAGTTAATAACTCTGTTCTTATTTAAATGCTTAAATGTGTGCCAATTAATCATACCTGATGAATAATTAATCGGTACTTCTTTTTGGAGTCCGAACTAGTATTTTTTTAACAAGCTATCAGTAGTTATTTGATAGTGTTTTCCATAAATTCTTTGGCTACATACATTAAGGAAGTTAAATACACATGAAAGCTACTAGCTACAAGTACCTTAAAAATAGTACACATTTACAGATTATACAGGGACCAGAGTGCAAATGTGATGAAAGAGTTATTTTCAAGGACTAAGTTACTTACAACATCCAATTTTACATCCCAAACAGAAGGCTGTAGACAAAAAAAAAAAAAAAAAAAAATCAAGATTCTTCAATTTAGAAATCTCTTTGCAGAGCTTCTTGACCATATAAAAATGCCTCAAACTGTTGCTTCATGTAATAGTTATCACTTTTAATTATGACATATAACCTGCAGTGTCTGTCCCCTCTGTTTTTCTTTTGAAGAATGTAGAAGTTCAGAAACTGCTCATACAAAGAACAGAATGATTGCATCCCCATATGGAATTATAAGGATCTTAGATTCTTTTATGTATTTTGAAGATCTTTCGTAAGCAAAATATGAAAGCAGAAATCCATGTCAGTCCTCAGAAAAAGCTTAGGGTTATGGCGATTTTGTGAAAATGCTTAATTTTCTTCTTGCAACATTTCTTCTATTTCTTTATCCCAGTTTTCATCACGCTTTTCTGATTCTGTCACCACCTCATACTCTTGAAGCTCCTGTTGTAATTCCTTTTCCCAATCAGCTGTTTCTTCTACAAGAGATAAATGATGTGTAAGAATTAACTTGATAATACAGAATGTTGCTTGTTTAAGTAAAACTAGATGGATTTGCACTGAATCTCTCCTATATCCCTCAAACTTTATGGACTATTCTTAAAAACTAAAGAAACTTCAAGATCAGAGATTTCATCATCATATTGACCACAGATAGGAATGAATTAATATACAAGTCTCTACTCCTATGTGCATACTATAATAAAAGATATCAAAAGCAAATATGCAGCTTAGTGTCTGTTTGCAAGTTCATTTCTTACAGTCTTTCAGTCTACTACCAACTGAATCTCCCTTTGTACTTTTAAATCTCCAGAAAAAAAAATGAACAAAGTTCCTAAGTTTGTTGGATATACTGTTATGAAAAAAACCAGCCAAACAAAAAAGTAAGATCAAATACTGTGGATAATTTAAAAAAAGCAGCAGGTATTCTCCTCACTGACACTTGTAGCTAGGCAAGCTCATTTAATCAAAGTTAGAGCTAATCATTATTTCATACTTCATAACAAAAAGTGAGTCAGAAGGCATTCCTGTGTTGTTAATCTGTTTTAATTAGTTCTACCTATCATATGCAAGAGTATGGGGGAGGAGATGGGTGTCTGATGTGTTACATGCTGGTTAGTACTTCAGCCTAGATATGAAGGTACGTAATTCCATAGTCCAAGTCACTAAGGCCAGCTGAGATTTCTCTGAACAAATTACACATTAATGACTTATTGAAACATTTCCATCAAAGTTAGATGCAAGGAACTGATACTACTTATTAGAACTCCTCAAGCTTGGTTATGTATTGGGAAAAAGAACAATTTCAGAACACAAGGATTCAGCAACATCCAAAACACGTTGTAAGATGAATTCTGAAAATTGTATTGTGATAAGCATCTACATATGCAGGTGTCTTCATAGTAAATTTTTCATTGTGCATAGCCAGAGTCACATCATCACAGATTGTTTTTATGCTTTTTACACTGATACTAGTTCTTCTGAATTTTAAATATAAGACCCACTTTATTTCTTCTCATCATTCTCAAAACTACTTGTTAAATTTTAACTGTTCTAAATGCATGTAAACCTTTCACAGCAGAGGCACCTGCAAGCTCATAGCCTGGTGGAAATACTGCCTTTTTAGCTGGCATCACAAGAAGAAAACATAGCCTGACTTCCAAATACTGTACTTTATATACAAGGATGTCAATTAAAGAAAGAAAAATTCATACACATAAGGACCTATGAGACAGAAGGCAGGGAAAGGAAGAGGTAGACAGAAAAAAATACTCTGTTGCTTTCATAAAAGAGCCACCTAGGTTCTTTAGATTTAAACTCCTCACAGGCAGCATTCTGTGTAAGATGTGGTTTGACTGTGGTCAAAATTATCATTATTTCTACTATATTTCATAGCAGGACGTTTCATACAGTTTGAAAAATGGTCACAAATCTACTCTTCAAAATTGAATTACAATTGTTAAAAAAATCAACCTATCTTAGAATTGCTGTATTTAAGACCCAGAAGGTAATAATAGCTTTACCTTCTGCTGCTGAAGTCTCTTCTTTCTTTTTGTCTAGCACCAGTTGTTCCATTTCTTTTCTTAGGTCTTCTTGATTCAGATTACAGGCATCAAAAGCATCACTCACAAATTCTGATACACCTGGACTTGTGGAAATCTCTTCCTCATCCTGCAGTAAGACAGTTTTGTATAAACTTATTCAAAAAGGGGAAAAAAATGTCACCAATACATACTTCCACTCATGTGACTGACTGCCTTTTAAACAGTTAGCAAAAAACCAAACCAAATGTGTTACTCTTGACAACTATTTTTCTTTAAGAATATTTTTGTACAGACAAAACCATTAGACAGTTGTACTAAAAATGACTTGCTTTTCATCCTAGGCTCCTTTTTGTGTTCTCTTAACAACTTCAATTCTGATTTTGTAATCTTCAGAAAGAATAATAAACTCATAAGTAGTTTAGAACAGTACCTAAGACTAATAATAAATTTTGACCACAATTCAGTAACAGTTTTCTACACACAAATAAGATTGAGAGGACTGTTCTTTGGAAATCTTTCTAGCTTAATTTAGTCCACTGCATATTATTGGCAAGTGAATGCACAGCTCTGCTTCTGCCAAGAGTTCTCTAGCACTGATTTTACAATCAAGAAATGTACAAGGGTCATTACGTGTCTAAGTTAAAGGTTTTTGCAGTATCAAGCAAAATTCTTCTTGCCGTTTCAATAAAATAATGTTGCTATTGCAATGCAATGCATGATTTAGATTTCCTATATGTAAGTCTGACAACTGCTGCAGAGTTGGACAGAACACGGCACACATAATTTTTATGAAGGTACTCCTCATGTCTAAATACAATGCAAACATTCTGCTCCAAGTATTTTGGAAATGTCACTTTTCAGAGCAGAAACATGTCTTATTATAATGTGCAGAATACTAATGAAAGTATTCTTCACATAAACTACTGTTTCTTCTACTGAAATGAGTTTAAAGTGTATGCACTAAAAATTAATATCACAGCAGAACAGCAGCAGGTTAGGACTATCAGATATTATATTATTATGGTTTCATAGCACAACTTACTCAAAAGGATGCATAATTATCTATTAAGTAACAATTTCACATACTAAATACCAAAAAAGATATAACAGCTTTTTTACCTCTTGAGATTTTATTTGAGGCTTTATTGTAACAGGTGGTGTTTTCGGCCGTACTGTTTCTAGCGAGAGAGAAAAAAAATAGTAGATTACATTTAAATATATAAAGATCTCATTTAATCTGCATAGCTATTAAATGTACAAGGAAATATTGTATTTTAAGTTTTAAGGAATCATGTTGGTTAAAGGGTGAATTCAGCCATAGGTGAAGCATTTGCAACAACAAAATGGAAGAGAAGCAACTTTCTATTCTTAAGGCAAATTTTGCAAACCATTTCCTCCTCATTATTACTCCAGAGTTAAATCACAAGAACCCCTCTGCCCCTCAAAATGATCCAAAGAACTACATAAATAGGAACCGCTGGGAATCTGAAAGAATGTCTTCTATAAAACACAGATTGCATCACATGTCACAAGATCTTTAAAGTTACAAAGGTGTACACTTGGTCATGAAATCCAGTTACTGCCTGTCACAGAACTTCCCAAACTCCCCTGGCTGGGTACTACTACTGACATGGGCACTAGTTAGCTCTTAGGTATACCAGACTTCATCCGTACGCACACCCCTAAACGCACATGAGACGAGTGCTCTGCAGCCTTACCTTCTTTCACACAGGCAAAGGAAGTCACTGAAAAACATAAACCCTAGAAGCTGTTCCCAGTTTCCTAGGAAAACTCACTGTGCATTCTGTATTTAGTAGCATGGTGCTATGAAGATGACTGTTTATAAGCAAGGACAGATCTTTTTCTTGGCAGATAGAGGAACACCCAGCTTTCTTCTTTGTACGCTGGCTGGGTAGACAAGTCACAATAACTAGCCAGGTGGCTGCAAGAACAATTAACATACAGCGTTGTGGTAGTGATGGAGTGCTTGCTTAGCAGTTCTATTTGTTTAAACATGCAAAACAACTCTGAGCATGTGGCTCTGCTTACTGCAGTGTGCCCAGGTGGACCCTTCCTGCTTACTCTGCAATTTCTGAAGGGGGAATTTTTTCAGGTTTAATTTTTAAAATTAAGATCAGTTCTAATTCAAATAAATCCCTAATTGGTAGCTGTCACTGTTTATACAGCTCATCTAATCAATGCCCACTGCTCTGTCCCATCCTCTCTCTCCCTTCCTTCCCCTTCCATGTCTTCAGAGGATCTGTTACTGCACCCAATACCGCAGCCAAAGAGGCTCCAGCACTCCCTCATCAGGAAGGCTGTAGAACATGGCATGAACTCTTCGCTGTTCAGCACTGAATGCCCATAGCACCACATGAGAGCTGCCTCACGCTCCATCTGCTGCTTTCACGCAGAGGCAGCACAGCAGCTCTGCACTGGGACATGCACCAGTCTGATGTGACTAACATAACCATTAGCACTGTTCTGGATCTACTGGCCTCGCATCATCTCCACCACTGCTGATGTGCTCTCTGCCCCTGAGGTAACTTAATTCCCAAGTAAATAGTTACTAATACCTGGAGAAGGACTAGAACTTGGCATTTTGTTATAGATCTTATATAGTCTCCACACTAGAACATGGGATATCTTCCATTTGTCCCTTCTGTTTTTCCTTTCATATCAACCACTTAATTTAACTTTGTGAAAACAGCAAGAGGAGACAGAGATAAAAATGGAAGGCAATTATTTCTATTTTATAGACATCAGTCAACTTTAAGAAAAAACTCTGAACATTATGAAGTGTTACCAACAGGCAATTACTTTCAGTTTTAGCCTCCAATGAGGGAATCCAAACTCCAAGAAGGTTATTTAAATAAAAAAATAACACAGATGATTCAGAGCTTCCCAAATCTATGCAATTTCTGAATCAAACAAAATGTGTTTACTACAGTCTGGTAAATGTATCTTTACCATTACAGAATATAGAGTCATTAGGACAGTAAATCTATCTGCATATCCTACGAGATCTGCAACAGGCCAGAAGACAGTGGGTTTCTTGCCTCTTTTTTTTTTTTAAAAAAAAAAAGGAAGATATGTTTTGTTTTCAGTCACAATGGTAATTTTACTAGACTGACTCTTTGGGTATTACCCAGCAACTTTCTCTTTGACTGGCAATTTCCAAGGGTTTGGATGACTCAAAGATAATAGTTTTGCTGTTCAATAGGGTCAGTTGCCATCTCTCCTGTAGAATTGCATCACTTCAAGTAAAACAGCCATAGTCTGGCAAATGTGAGTACTGTACTGTTAAAAAAGGAGGTAATGCTGCCCTAGAAACTTACAGAGTAAGACTACCCATTTAACTACATAGTCAGCCTGCATAAAGAAAACCTTCAGCACTGTAATTAACGATAGAGTAACTTCTATTTGACTAGTCCATCAGCCACAACAGTAGCAGCTTTCTTTTCTTTTGGAATTGGTTTACTGAAGCAATCATATGCAGAAACAGAAATCAGATAAAAAGCTCAGTGCAAAGGGGAATCATACTGACAGACTTCACAGAGAATATGCGTATAAACAACAGTGAAGAAAATCTCTTTTGGCAGAATTTGTGTTTCTAATCTTTCCAAATGCAACCTCTTCCTCTATACAAAGGATTAAATGCAGTAGCAAATGAAAGCATCCAATATTCAAAGATCTGTTGTGAGGCACTACAGAAACCAGAGAAGACAGTCACTACTCTTAGTAGTCTGTAATATAATCCTATCAGTTGATGTAATAAAAAAATCCAGAGGAACAGAAATCCAAAAAAGGATTTAAAAAAAAAAAGTCACAATAAACAAATACAAGAAAGAAAGAAAATCAGATAGATAAATTTAAAAGATAGTAAGGTGCAGAAGTTTATGAAATTATGAGAATCTCAGTGATTTCCTGAGTTGATGGCACCTGCACAGGATAACAGTAAACCAAACCTGGTCATAGAAAATTACAGAAATGGGGAGCTGAATATGGTGGGAGTGTAGAAGTAACATGACGCAAACAGGTAAGTAAGTGATGAGCCTAAATACAGTCTGCATTGAAAGGTAAAGACTTTCTGTTATGATGAAAGAGTTAAGTGTAGGATATTTAAGAGTAGCTCTTTTACACAAGGAAAAAAAAATTCTCATCTTCCACAATACTCATCAGTTGTTTCTCCATATAATCACATTTCCTCTATTGCTCTTCTGTTTCTACAAGAGAACATGCTTACAAAACTATGAAAACAGCAGGAAGATTTACTGTCATGTAAATCCCAACTTCATTTTTTAACCTGCACATATTTTAAATTAAAGGTACAGAAAAACCCAAACCAAACACAAATTCTGTACTCCTTTGCTTAAAGCAGTTTTCTGAACTCTACTGAGCAAAAGAGTTACATCATTATAGTAAACATATAAATCAATTTGGGCTATTTCTATGCTGTCTGTCAATCTTCACAGGGAGGGAACCCTGCTCCCTACAGCCCACTGGTGTGTGCTGGCAATAGTTACTCTCCTCAAAGGTTAGCATCCTCTGGAGCGCACGCAGCCTGTGGTCACTTTGCATAGGTTAGGCCTAGATCTCCTCTGTGCTCCATGTAATATGCTCAAGTGAGGCCATGATTTTTTTTTAAGCTTACAAAGCCTGAAACAGCATGAGCAGTGTTTCTGTGGTTGACAGTATTGCTGTTCAACATGGGGACATGCTGCAAGGTTTGGTTGTATATAGCCCATTGGGACAGCAGACAACTGTCCTAGATAAAGGAAGTCAGAATTGGTGCCTCTTGGTCTGCAGTAGATTCTGGAGTGACCCGTCCCATCACCATTGCTTGGATTTTAACTCAGAGAAAACTACTTTGTTCATTCTAGATGTGGACCTTGCCTATGCTACCACACATACACTCTGAACAGAACCTATAAGAAACAGCATAAGACAAGCCGACAGCAAAGACACACACATACACACACAAAAAAAAGCCTCAGGAAAGTACTACAGTCCTTTTGAAAAGGTATCTTCTATGCAACATACAAGCTCAGCTCTGTAATTCCCCTTGTAATCTCCCCTTCACCACAAGGTTCAGCTGCCTATGTCCAAGAAGCCAAGGTCCAGCTGAGCAACCTTAGCTCAGACTGTGCTGAAAATTACCAAGTTGTGCAAAAGAGCTGTGAGAAAGTCTGTAAAAAGATAAGGTGAAATTAGAAACTGAGGTAGGATTAGAAAGATGGGATCATTAGTAGTGCAGTAACTCCAGAGAAAAATACCACTATGGAAAGATACTATATTCAAAAGGGGGGGAAGAAGTCAACTTGGCAGTGATCAGTTGATTGTCAGTCAGGCCAGCAGTGTCAACAGGACATAAACATTAATGGATTTCATGGATTATGACAATTTATTGATGTTGGGGATATGAGAATCTGTTCCCAGGTGCAGTGAAGGCTTTCTCCTTCTGCCTAGTGCCTACCCAGCCTGTTGAGATTATTCAGGCATATTACTAGGGGGGGTGAGTGTACCTAGCTTAAACTAAGATTTAATGAGCTACTAGTTATCTTTTGTGTCTTTGCCATTAACTGCTTTATATTCTTTATATTCTTTAAGCTGCATATATTCCTGCTTGCAGAATTTGTTTGCATGCAGATAAAGATGCCCAGTGGTTCATAAGAGGGTCAGTAAGTGGATTTTTCATCTCAAGATTGAACCCCAGGTTGCCTCCTGGTCCCCATCTTCCTCCGTTTCTATAGTACATTGTGGGCCTTTCCATGTCCTGCATGTGTCTGTCTCCACCGCCACGTAATTCTATCCCTGTAACACTCACTACCTTCTGTTTGGCCAAGAGCAAACCATATGCCAGCTGGCTGGATTGGCTAGTACCTGTTGGCTTATCAGGTGAACCTCCTACTTCTTTCTGGCAAGTCAAAAAAGCACATGAGAGACCACTAGTGGTCTTGAGCTGTTGTAAGCCAAGTACAAAATTTCCATCTCTTGATATTTCCACTTGGCTGAAATAGGAAAATGGTTTAAAAGCAGTAGGAGCCTCCTCTTCCCCCATCTGGACAAACACACCAACTATGGTGAGAGAGGCCCTGATTCAATAGGAAATCCAGGATAAAAAGTCAATGTCACCCAATGTACACAGTGAGTATGCATGACGCTAACTTAAGGAGCTATGCTAAAACAAATCTTTTCCGTACCTTTCAGTTGACTATCTTCTTCTCTGCCTTTGTTCTCTTCTTTTCCTACTGCTTGCTGTTGAGCTGCAAGCGCAGTGAGTTGTGCAGACTGTTTAATTAGGGATACCCTGTAGAAATAATTTCTCCAGAACACCTCCTCCTTTACGCTAGAGAGAACAAACAGATTTTGATTACTACATTTGGAAATATGGTTCCTTTTACCATCTAGCAATGAAATAAAATTAAATATGCAGAGGGAAGGAGTAAACGTAGCTGCCGTTTAAGTAAAAACTTAAAAAAAAATTAGTGGTATTAACACAGTTTAAGAACTCTGTCATTGTAGAAGTTCTTGATCTCTTACAAAAGATAGTTACAATGGACTTGAACATATAATAATAACGCTATGTCTTTAGAAAAAGATTAACAGTATCAGCAATACATAAGTTGGAAAAATATTATGCTGTTCCATCTCTTGACAAATTATGTAAACAAACGCAACAAGCCAAATAATCCTGCTCTCTTCACTTCTTCTCTAAAACCAACATTCTATCATTGTCAACTATATTCATCTACGCCTTCCTTAGACCTTGGGTGGAACTGGAACATCTCTGATCTGTAGGCAGAAGCCATTCCTAGACTGCAACAGAACTACTTCACTATCTGCACATCTTTCAGCATATCTGCAGCACCTTCAGTAATTAGAAGCTGCCATCCTGGAAACGACCTGCTCTGGTAAGTGGGAGACTATCCCATTTCTTAGGTAACATTTCCCTCTGATAATCCTCCAGCAAGCAAGAAAAGACCCAACTTTAGCCCAGAGGGAACAAAAGGCAGAAATGGCAAGACACATGGGGAGGAAGGTGTATAGGTCAAGAAACAAAGAAGAGAGTGAAGTTACCTTCCTGCCCATTCTGACAAACAGTGACTACTAAGAACAGGGAAAAAAACCCTATTAAGCAATGTGGTAGAATAGGCAAGGATAGCATGACCAGAGGCTGAATACAGAGTGCCAGAGACAGATCTGATGAATACCTAGAATGTGGGCAGAGTTTTAGGGCTGACAACAGCAAAAAAAAAAATAGGAAAGGGGGTGGATAATATGAGGAGCTGGGAAGGTTTATAAAAGGAGGAGATTTAAGACAGAAAAGCTCACAAAGACAGATGTTTTATGTCCTGTTTCCATCCTTAGACAAGAAGACTAATGTTGGGAACTCCTACTTAACAAGAATGTTGACCTGTGAAACAAGCTTTAGGAGAAGAGTCTGGAACTGGACAAGGAAGGAGAACAGCACTGGAATAAAGATGGGATCAAGAAGCCATACTAGAACAGGTCATCTGCTGGGACAAAGACCTTATGGGCCTTTTAGTTACATCCACTAGAAGGAAGGCAGTCGCCACACAGCTTTTGCCATTGCGTATTCAAAACCAGTTTTTCTTGCTTGTATTGCTACTGTTTTGTGATGCATTCTTTTACCATTTCTCCAAGGGGCCTCTGACTATCCGATAACCTTTTTGGTGTGTAAGTTACACCAACAGATCTGAACATTTTTGTTGCTGCATTTACCTTTGTTCGGGAAAATGATTTTCAATTAATTCAGCACACCAGACATGGAAAAACTTAAGGTCTTTCCCAGACTTAAGTCAACAGGTCCTTATTACTTCTGAATGTCTAACAAATCTACTTCTTTCCTCCAACTGCTAAACTGCAATGCACATACAATATTCCATGCATTTGAAATTAGCAGATACAAAATACATACAGAGGAAGTACATAAAGAAAGAGTTGAAGGAAGTGAAAAGAAAAAGGATTAATTTATGAATATTTACAGACACATTAAAAGTACAACAATACATAGTTACCAGTAGAAATTACTTACTGTTTGGGAACGAGATCGAACCTCATCCTATTGAGAAGTTCATCTTCTTGTAACATCACCATTGCAACAGGGTACATTTGATCAAAGTCAAAATTAAACTGCACACCTGCTGGAGGATCCCGCAGAAAATTTCGTTTATCCTTCGAAGAACACACTTATGGTCATTAACTGATATTAGAAAAAGGGTATCATATTTCACACACAAGACCAGCAAAGCAATCCCACCTCCACATAATTCTATCATACAACAAAGCTGTAAAGCATTTATAAAAACAAAAAATTATATTGGGGATCTACTTTGCCTCAAGTTGATACTGAAAGAACTATTTACTCCTGCACCTGATCAGTGCAGTGCCAGACACGTTAAAAGAAGTATATTGAAAATACATAATTTAATAATGCCAGCCAAACTTACTTTGAAAAAAAAAAAAGTTTTAAGCTCTCCAACAGAAAAATTTCAAATCTTACAGGAAACGAAATACTTACTGCTGACAAGGCCAGTATTTGTTGTTGAATTGTCTCTTCTTCATTGCTGTCTACCCAGGGAGGTACTGCTGCTTCTGTTATTAAAAGGAGGAAAATAATGGAATGTGTATTACTTAAAAAAAAAAACCAACAAAAAACAAAACCAAACCACCTTACATAAAGTAATATATAATGTCACAAAAATCAGCAGACTGACATCAGTAAGCCAATTCATTGTTCCTTTTTCCTAAACTAAGCTCATGGCATAAGAGAGAAACTCTAGGAATGCATCTTTGCTTATCAGAGGTAAAAAAAAAATTAAATAGTTGCTGACTTCTGTTACTGTAAAACTAGAACTGTGGGGATTTCTTTGCAGTCAGAACTTGTCTCTTAGTTTAGTTAGTGAAGTAGTGCTGTGTAACTGGTTAAACTGCCTGCAAATAGAAATTTTTAGATCCACTTTAAACATGTAAACTTTTGTCTAAATTAAGTTTTCAAAATAATTTACTATTGTATTAATTTTCTAACACCCAGAAGACACCGATTCTTTAACGATGGAGAAAAATGTTATAAATTACAACATGTTATACACTGAATAAGCATAGTCAAGTTCAGTTGATTTCTATATTTACAGAGATGCTTCCAAATCAGTTCTGTAGGCTGTACACAGAGGAAAATAAACTACTGTAGGGGTATAGAAATCTATTAATCTCTTTCCTCTCAATGCAAATTCAGCCTACAGAGACATTATGATGCATCTGTAACAGTTAACAAATAATTCTTGTGCGCTTAAACTAACAATGCTTATTTGCCTATGCACCTCACATCAGCAAGATCTTTCACCCACATGGATTCACGTCTGATGTTAATGCTTCTTTCAGTTAGGCCATCTATTACTCCTTCTTTCACCAGTCTAGCTACCTATTTTCATGAAACTTTTAGAAATATATTAACAGATGCCAAAGTTTACTAACAGAAACAGAAAGACAGAAATACAGATAACGTGGTTACATAAGCCGTCTTGCAGTAAGAAACTTGACTAACATACTAACAACAGACAGCATGAAAAATTTTATCACAATCCATTTAAAACCAGCTCATTTTCAAGATTAACAATAGAGCCACTAATTATTCAAACTGTCAGAAATTACTGCATTCAGGTAACACATTAAAAGAGATAAAAGACTATGATGAAATGCCACCAAAAAAAATTTGTGCTTCTTTTAAAGTCTCAAATAGATCCACTGATGTCAATGGTACATGGGTGAATAACTCAAAGGATTTAGATCACAGATAATTATAAAGCAAATGATTTATGGGAAAGCAAAAGAGCAATTATGTCTTTAATGTAAGCAGAGCAACTCCTACAGCAAAACTAATTAAATACTATAGTGCAAACTCTAACCCATATTTTTCATTTCATTATGAAAACTTGACATGATTGCTAAAGCTCAAAAGTAATCGTCATGCTGATTTTTTCAATAAACGTTTCAATAAATACAGAGGCTTAAGATTCAAAACAACAATAAGAGAACAGCTTTGCCAACACAGCGATCTCTGAGTTGATTTCATAAAGCTGAATTTGGTTAAAAAAGCAAATCTAAACCAACTAGATAATGTAACACTAACTTTACTTAAGTTAGTCATCTTCCTATTCCACAATATATGTTAAATTCTGCCATAACGTGGTTCATTAAATGGAGTTTTGATAGCTTAGGTTTAGATATAGCTCAATTATCCAGCTTCCAGCAAGTTTTAGCTTATGCAATGTCATGCATTATCAAAAAAAGCACACATTACCTGATTTTTTTGTTTGCTGCTCTTGAACAAATTTTTTCTGTTCCTTCTGAAAATCTCCAATAATGGTCTAAAATAAAAATTAGGGAACCACAATAAAACTCCTCTTTTTTCATATTCACTCAGAAAGTGCTTTCAAATACACTATAGGATCATATTCTTATATCCCTGGTGGCCCTTTTTGTAAGTTAATTAAAGGTGTTTCACGTAAAACATACATTCCCCTTTATCAAAACATTTGGTTTTTGCCTTTAAAAGTTTAAACTATTGAGTACACTTTCGAAAAAAAAGGAAAATCCTAGCTGATAGTTTGAACATCAGCATACTATGCATATACACTTACTGCCTTACCGTATCAAATACGGACAACATAGCCTGTTTAGACTTATTTAAACAGATTTTAAAGCACTAAACACTTAAAGATACCCTTGGCCTTACAATAAGTTTCAAGAGTTGCCTAAGAAATATATCCATTGCAATAAATTGGACTTATAAAATTAGTAAGTATAATTTTCAGAATGCCTGCTTAGCTGAAATAAAATAATTTCTCTATTTATGTTGTTGACAAATTTGCATCAAAAAATTATGTTCAGAAATACCCTATATTGAATTTAGAATTAAAACATGGAGAATGGTCTCAGAAGTCGGCATGCCATAATCTAGAAGTAACAATGCAAATGTTGTTCTGTAGTTGAAAGCAGAGGCAAAAAACCATTAAGCTAGAAATGAATACTGAAACCATTATCAAAATACAATTTTATGTAGTGAGGTCTATGGTTTAACAAGTTACCAAAAAGCATGCAAGTCTTCAACCTAAATCCTGATAAATTCCTATACATTTTTTTCCCTTCAACAACCCAGCATTTCAGTTTAAGGTTAACCATCAGTGAGAGAACTACTGTAGTGCCTGTCATATAAATAGATCATTGTGGTTCCTCCTGTTTTTAAGTTGTATATATTTTTGGTATTTATGGAATAAAATAATTTGTATGGTATAATAAAAAGCTTTATGATGATATACATATAATCCTGTTTCTCCCATATGTAAGCTTATTAGTCAAAACAGGGAATTCATACTACTCTAAGGCACTCATGGAAAAAAGAAAATGGTATTTTAGATATAAAATGTGCTGTAGGTACTTTGCTACAGTTTCTTAAGAGCACTATTATCTGTGTATTAAATTACCAAATAAGCTTATTTGATTTTTCTGTTTTGATGTGAATCAAAACTACATTAGACTAATATATTGTGGTGGGAAATATAACTGCTATAACTGTATATAACTATACAGTTGTCACAAGAAGGTCAACAAAATCTGGAAGCAAAATTTGATATTAACAAATTCAGAAGTGTCATTTGATGATTAATTTCGAAGACAAAATGAGCACTAATTATATCAAGAAATTGAATTTCATTGTATTTAAAAAAAAAAAAAAAGGCAATGCTTTAGTTCCCCTGAAGGGGTGTCTGAGAGACCAAAGCAGAGGGGTCTGGCTGTGTATCCCATGTCTGACACTCTTGGATGCACAGTCCCACTACAGCTGGGTTGTTTTTGGCCAGTTCCCTTGCCCTTCCCCTTTCAAGTTATGCTTCCTAACAAACACAGAACACTACATGGTACTTATTGCTGCTTTTTTTGTGACTTTAAGCACTGGAAGAGCACCTGCTGACATAAGTTAAGGAACTGAAGCTGGCAGCCAGGAACAGGGAGGACAAGAGATAAGTGGCAGGGTCGAGGAAAGAACAGACAGTAGTAAGCTGTTTCGTTAACTCACTGGGTCTTATGAAACCATAACTGTATAGCTCTAGGGTCTTAGTATACAATATCCACAAAGCTGACCCAATTCTGAATCTTGCTTTAGAGATGCATTTAAGATGCAAGCTATAGCATTCTTCTTTCCGCTTAAATAAACCAAGGGGAAAAACCCAACCCACACATCTCCCAGACATCCAACTGCCTGTCTCTACTAATCCTTCCTGCCTTTCCTCCTACATCAGCATTTCTCATATTTTCTTCTGGTCTTTCTCTAGTGTATCTACGTCCTGAAGGAACAGAACACAGGTGCAGTACTGAGTAAATCAGTGACCATTTTTTGGCATGTCTACCCTGAATAAACATTTCAGTCCCATAATTTATCATGACAGGAGACATCTGTTCCTGAAATACGTAATCCTAAAGCCATTTTAAAGAAATGTTATCACATGCCAGATTTGCCATGTTACAACAACAGACCTTTCAGCTCAGGTATCTAGAAATAAAATACCTTATCAATGATACTGTCGATTTTTCCTTCTTCTACAGACTTCTTTATTGTCTGTGCTGTTTCAGCAACGGATTCAGATATCTTTTTTGTAGCAGCGGTGGCAAAATTGAAGAGGTAACCTTTCACAGATGAGAAGAGAAAGACCTGAAAAAAGATCTTTTTACATCCAGTTTTCCTACTAGGTTTATTTTTCTTTCTCTTTAGATATTTGGATATCTACTTGAAAGCTTCTTTCAAAATAATTTACACTAGCTTCTGCCCTACAAAGAACTCCTAAAATCATATTTATCCTTTTCTAGATCATATTCTTTAGTGATGAGGATCAAATCATATGTTTGATCACAACTTTCTGTAAATCAAACTTTTATACATGAACCTTGTTTACTAAATCAAGCATTCCTAATGGTCCTTGAAATACTGCTTTCCAATGAATTTTCTGAAGTAATCTGTTTTTCCTAATTTCATTTAAGTATTCTGGAGACATTAAGCAGTAAGGTAACTTTAGCAACAGTATTAAAACAGAATTAGATTTTTTTTAAAGAAAATCAACATGCACAATAAAGTCTTATGAAGTAAAGCAACAAATGCATGAAACATTTCAGACAAGGAACAACTGAAATTCCTTCAAAAGTCTTAAGACAGAAACTTGCTCTTGATGGTTGCCCTTTTCTATTTTGCACTGTCTTCCTCTTCTTTAGATCCATGACAAGCACTGTGGTCCTGTTCGCTTATTCTTCTGAGTATGTTTAGTGTCAGAACAGCACTAACAAATATTTCCAAAGACTAACTAGCATTTTTATATTAGCAGTGCTGAAGTGAAGAAAGGTGGCCGGGAAAGGACTATGAAGCATAGGCAGTTGCCTTGTATTGTTTGTTTTTCGTTGAAGAGAACAAACTTGCAAGCAGCAAGATGTGTATCACAAACCTTTGGAAATATTAAATATCAGTTTATTGACAAAGGATCTTAAGACAACATTGGTATTGTTTATTTCTCAGATAATGACGTCACAAGAACTTTATTACATTCGAATAGTTGTGTTATGACTGTAGTATCACAGTTACAGTATATACAATGATAAAAGGCCAGTAAGTGCCATAGCAAACATAGTATAATAATTGCAGAGAGATCTAGGTAGATTGGAGCATTGGGCAATCATCAATGGCATGAAATTTAACAAGAATAAATGCTGGATTCTGCACCTGGGACAGAGTAATGTGAGGCACAAGTATAAACAGGGAGAGGAGCAGCTGGAGAGCAGCCCTGCAGAAAGGGATCTGGGGGTTCTGGGCACCAGCAGGCTCAACATGAGCCAGCAGTGTGCCCTGGCAGCCAGGAGGGCAAACTGCACCCTGGGATGCATCAAACACAGCATAACCAGCCAGAGCAAAGAGTTGACTGTCCCGCTGTATTCAGTGTCGGTGCAGCCTCACCCTGAGTCCTGTGCAGTTCTGGGCACCACAATTTAAGAAGGATATGAAGGTCCTTGAATGTGCCTAGAGGAGGGCAACAAAGCTGGTGAAAGGGCTGGAAGGAATGTCCTGTGAGGTGTGGCTGAGGACCTTGGGCTTGTCTGCTTTGGAGAAAAGGAAGCTGAGGGGTGACCTCATGCTGTCTACAGCTTCCTGAGGAGAGGAAGCAGAGAGTGAGGCACTGAGCTCTTCTCCCTGGGATCCAGTGACAGGATGCATGGGAACAGTTCAAAGCTGCACCAGGGGAGGTTTAGACTGGACATCAGGAAGCACTTCTTTACCAGGGTGGTGAAACCCTGGAACAGGCTTCCTAGAGAGGTGGTCAATGCCCCATGCCTGTCAGAGTTTAAGAGGCATTTGGACAATGCCCTTAACATGCTTTAACTTTTGGTCAGTCCTAAAGTGGTTAGGCAGCTGGACTAGATGATCATTGTAGGTCCCTTCCAACTGAAATAGTCCATTCTATTCTAATTCTAGGGTTAGAAGTAGTAATGGTGAATCTAAACTGCATAGCAACTATCAAAGATATATTTGAGGCCTTAGTAAGAATGCAAAGCATGTGGGATGGTAAGAATATTTTAGTTATTCCAAAAAATCAACTTTGACTTTTATACAGGGGACTTTCAAAAAAATCCCCAGCACTTCTGTTTCAAACAAAAACACACCTTCCTTCTCAAGACCTTACAAAAATTCCAGTTTCCTTATGGGTTAGAAATGTAAGAAATAACCTTACCATGCAAAAAAACATGTGAGTTGTTTTAATACACAGTTGTTAGCCACTGGTAAAATGAGTTACATTCATGTCACCTTTTGGAGAGCTGACTGTTGTTTCTGGCATATAAAATATTCTCTTTATGATATCACCAAATCAATACTGAAATATGCAGGGGTCTAGCCAGCCCTTAAAGCAAGCCAGTTTCTTATATGTAACTTTCATTTATAAGCCACAGAATGGTGGCAACCAAACTTCCTTCAGGTACTTGCTAGCATCTTTCATATCTGTTACCAGGCTTTACGACCCATCACATGCTTGTATAAAAAATGCCTATCTTTTACACTTACAGATATAGACACATAGACTATCCCCCTTATGACAGTAGAGGAAGCAGCAGCCTACTGGATTGTTTCCTCCACAACAGCTTTTATTGGTTGTTTTATGTATCCCTGGAAACTTTCTAATACGCAACTGTTTTAGGTGCAAAAGGCTGAAACATTTGCTGTCCAGCGATGTTTTGGGCAAAGTGTTGGCCAATCCTGGAACCAGTCTGAGGAGCAAAATGCTTTTTATTTCCATTAAGAGCAAATATTCAGGAATTATGGTACTTACAAAACCTCAGTAAGAGGTGGTACTTAGCCTTAGAAAAATAGAAGTAGTGGTAGAAAATAATGCTTCCACAATCAAATGAAGAAACTATCCCTCCCTCTTACCAATCTATGCCTGTATTAATAATATGTATCTAGCAATATTTCTATTATTAGTTCACATTGACAAACTCTCCTAACCTTTGTAATGATGTGATAATGAGCAAAAAACAATGTATGCAAGGCTTCAGGTTTACCAGTAAAATTCTTTATGTGCCAGGGGAGTGTTTCCACACAGCTATCCTGGTTATTAGTCATGCAGATGTTTCTAGAGTTACCATGTGTTAAAACAGTGATGTCCAAATCCTCATAAGAATAATGCAAATCCAAAGGCTTTCCAGCACAATCTTCTCTCGTGTCACACACAAGGAATCCACGGATCACTAAACCAAATTCTCACTTCCAGAGCAAATTATAGGATGGACCTTTATATCTGTAACAGTCAATACTTATTCTCCCCCTGAAATTCAGTCTTTTTCTTCCTTTCTGAACAATCAGAGTGACTACCAGATTAGGATCTATTTACAACAACCAGACAAGTATTTGACCAAAATACACAGATAAACTGCTGCTGCTCAGATAGCCCAAGGCAAAGGACAGTAAAGAGCCATCTCAGACTAACCTTTCAGATGATATTGATCCAGCATTTCAGAGCACCAGTAAAAAAAACACTTTAGCAACGAGTATGGAGCTGTATTTGGATTAATCTTATCTAAGAATCTACTATCGTAAAGCAGAATTCTTACCTCTAGCAAATTACAGCCTTGTCATTACAGAAGAGCTCAACAAAATCATCAAATCCTTTACTTTCCTATGAAAAAAATCACAGAAACCCCACACCTATTCATGAAGTACATTATTCTATATGTACACATCACTTCTCTCACAGTGACAACAGAACAGATAAAGAAACACCGTTCCTTTAGTAACAATTCTTAAAAAGATAACTGCAACATTTGCAGCCATTTACTTGGTTCATATTTTAAACATCCACTTTTTTTTTTAAATGTTTTTTGATTTCCAGTGAGGCAACATCCTTTAACAGTGCACAGAATTGTTAGCAACTCAATCAAATATTTCTCATTGCCAGTAACTGCTATTTAAAATGAATCTCTGAGATGCAGAAAAACGAAGATGAAATTAGAGAATTACGTCACTTCTAAACTTGAGCTTTATCAATTGCACAGGATTGTTTCAGAACTGTGGAAGAGACTGGACAAACTATTAAAAACTCCATCCTGGGAAACGCATGGTAGTGACGCATGCCATAGACTGCAGTTAAGAGACATGGTTTAGAAGAGATGCAAAACAAAGATATATGAAAACACAAGGTAGAGAAGTGTAGAAAATGACTCTTAAAACTTTTCCGTACTAGCTAAACTAACATAAATTACCAACTACATATGAAGAGATAGGCTTCAGGGTTTTTTTTCTTTTTCTAAAGAGTCTTCAGGTCATCTCATAGACTTGTGTTCCCCAATTTGCATCACTGTGCAAGCTGTGTTAGAGTTGTTGCTATCTAGATGAAAAGCGATTTTTCTTTAACATTTGTTGAACTGAGAATAAACATGCTTAACTCATCTTAAAACCTGTCTGTAATTGTTTAGCTCAACTAAAGCTTTGGTTTAAGTGCCAACGATAAACGCTAGTAACTTCTCCTCTAGCCTCTAAATATGCATTAATCTGGTCTACTTGCCCTCCTCCAGTTGCTACCCTGTGCTACCTCACCGCACTAAGGGAGCTTTGCTGCTAAGACTACACTTTCTCTTTTTCAAAACAGAGTCATAGCAGCACTCCCCGCGTGAAGATGCCTGGGCACAACACGCCTCTTCAACAACTGAAACTATTCTCTTACTCAAGCCTTTTTCGGGCATGAAGGCCCCCAGCAGCGATGCCTGTGGGAGGGGGAGGAGCTCCACACCTCTCCGCTGCAGCCCAGGGCACCGCGGGGGAGCGGAGCGGCGACACTTGGACCGCGGGGAGCCGCGGGGACAACCCGGGGAGGTTCCTGGTGGAGTGCGGGTGTGCCCCGGGGCTGGCAGCGCCAGGCCGCCTCCGCCCCGCTCCCCCAGCAGTACCGGCGTGCGAGGGCGGGACACTCACTGCCGAGTCCCTTGGCCTGGCTGAGCAGCGCCTCCGAGTCCACCTGCGGCTCCACCTGCTCCGAGCTCCGCACGACTGGATCTCCGCCCGCAGCTACCGCTACCACCTCCTCCTCCTCCTCCGCGGAGCTGCTCCTCTCCTCAGCCGACAGCAGCTTCTCCTCGCCTGCCCGCTCCAGCCCCAACCAGCTGCCTAGGCCGCGCAACATGGCGCAGGAGCGGTGGTGGCGGCCGCGCTCGGCCGTTAACGGGCACTCCCGACGCCAAGGGGCGCGCAGCCCCGAGTGCGGAAGCCCAGCCTGCGCACGCCTTCCGCGTACGCTACTTCCGCCTGTCGCGAGGAAGGGCGGTGCTCTACCGCCCCCAGCCCGCCTCGCGCCGCCGCGCAGGGAGGGGGAGTGGGCGGGGCGGCGGGGCGGGGCGAGCGCCGCGGGCGGAGGGGCGGGAGGCGCGCGAGGCCGCCCCGGGGCACCTGTCCCGCGGGACCGCGCGCGCCCCGCTGCCCGTTGTGGGAGGGCGCGCGGAGGACGAGCCCCGGCGCTGCGCGAGCCTCAGTGTAGGCGCGGGCCTGTTCCGCCCCGGCGGGGCAGCAGCGGGCCGCGCTTGTAGGAGCTGTACCTGCGGGGCCGGGCCGGGCGGGGCGGCGGTGAGGGCTTCGCCTGCCTCGGGGAGGTGCCGCCGCCGCCTCCTCCTTCTCCTCCTCCGAGGGTTGGCTTCAGGGCGGTGACCCCGCGGCGGTTACCGGGCGGCGGGCGCACTTCTCTCTCGGGCTGCCGGTTGGAGTGCCCGCCTTCACAGCGGAACAGGCGGCGCGGGGCGGTAAGTCAGAGGCCGGCGGCTTGCGGCCGCTCGGGAGAGGGCAGGGGCAAACACCCTCCCCCCGCCCGCCGCGCTGCTTCCCCGCTCCGCCGTGGTGCCGCCCGGCCCGGCCGCCGCTTAGCGGCTGTCCTGGGGCGGCCCTGCTTGCCCCACAGCGGACCGGAGCTGCCCGCCGCCGCCCTGAGTTAACGGCCCGCCCGGCTTCTGGGGCCGGGCCGGGCCGGGGGGTCCCTCTCCGGGGCTCGGCCGCAGCTGGCTTCCGACTGTAGCGCAGCACGTTTGAGGTGGAGCGCCCCGAAATCCCCTCTGAAGGCAGGAAGCTCCTGCTGGTAAGACTAGAGGGAGTAATCTGTGTTCTCCGCTTGTGCTGTTTTCCAGTTCCCGGCAAGAGGTTTGCTTCCATTAGTCTCTTTTCGATTTTCCTCCCCTAACTGTATTTCCTTTTAAATGTGAGTCCCCAGACCACCTGGAAGTTGTTTCTATTGCGAGTAAACAGTGTGTTTCCTTAAGCTGCTGCGAAACTGCCGTTCTTGTAAAATCACAGCGAACATTAAGCAAGGTGATAGGGCTTAAGAGTTTTGAAGTGGCACATACTCAAGATTCACACCTGTTGTTGAAGTAATTTCTCCTCCCCTTTCCTCCTTTTTCTGAAAATAGCTTTGAAAATGGCTTAGATGATTAGGAAATGTTAATGTTGACGACTATATTAGCTGATTTATGAAAGAAGAGTCTTAGAGGAGGTAGGCTCCAAATCTTAATCTATGCTATTAAAAAAAATGCATATTAAAATTAAATGGCAGGAAAAAGTTAATTCTTCATGATCTATTTCTCCTGAGTGAGATACTTTTGATGACTTCGTTTTGTCCATAGTGACAAGGAAATAATGGTTTATAAATTTCTATTACCAAAAAATGTAAGAGCATTGGCAGCAAGCATTGTTACATTCTTGAACTCTTGTCTCCTGAAGATCCAGGCCTTATTTTTGTTACTTCAGTACAGTAAGGGAACGTTCACACGCTAGTCACTGCTTACACCAGTGAAGAACCGTACTGCTTTGATTTGTACTGGGTGCCATTAGATCATGTGCTGTTGTGAGTTAGTTTGGATGAATTAGGTACTTAAGTAAGGAAAGATTTTCCTGACCCTAGAATTTTTGCTCTGTGGTGAGCCATGCTGTCATTGTTCAAATCATTGTTCAAAAATTATCCCAGTGATTAGCCTCCACAGCTGCCTGAATGTAATATAACACGATTCTGGATGAGATAACACACATTATCCTGTTTCAGATGGGGTGGAGAAATGGTGACAAAATCTATGCTTGTGTGAAAGCCAGATGAAGTGGGAGGTTAGTGAGGAGATCAACAGCAGTCGATGCGAACAGCAGATTATAACAACAAGAAGGGTGATGAAGAATTTTTAATTAGCATGGAAATTGTCAGAATTTTTAGGGGGTGGTGGTCTCAACTTTTTTTTTAGTAGTTCTGCATCCCTTACCCCTCATATACAGTGCAAGGTGGCACAGACATATTAGCATCTACTGGATTATTTCCCCCCCATCATATGATTTACCTAGTATGATAGTTCATAGCAGAGCCTTTTTTTTTCTTCAGTTTTAGTTATACAGGCTTCTTATAAAGAACCAAATTTTCAAGAGAGGAAATTTCTGTATCTGAATAGCTGTTGTTGGTTACACTAGTACTCTTGTAGAGCACTGTGAAATATGAAGTTGTATCTGATCAAGGCTTCAGCACTATAATACGCATTAGCTATCATGTTCCTATCTTCAGTGTATAGTGTTTGTGAGTACTCATAGTTCCCTCTTGTGAAGAACCATTTATTTCGCGGTCTAGACAGGGAAGCAGAGGCTCTGTCAAGTTGGCCATGCTTTAGGTCTCAGACCTACTCTACACAGGGTTGCTGTTCTGAATGAACGATGCTAATGAGTGTCATAACATCAGGGGTTTCTCTAAATCTGAAACTTAAAGCAGATATGATACTGTTTTCTAGAACAGCATCAACTCTTAATCTGCATCATAGTCCAGAGATGCTAAATGATTCTTTTTCTGATTTTTCTCTCACACTAATTACTTGGAGAAGGAGAATGGGTTCTTGAGCAGTAACATACTGTAGTGTAAATATGGACGTTCTGGTTCAGTTTTTCTTTCCTGGTCTCATGTTCTGTTGATCTGTAGGATATTGTCAGACTTTTGGTGAAATACGTGATATACTGTGAGTTGAAGAAGTGAAGGCTGCTGAAATATGGAGTGGATGGTATAACATTCTGATTTTAATAGATATTTGAAGCTGCAGTCACTATTTTTGAAGGCAAAGCTACTGGGTAGAGAATGAGTGTTCTGGCTAATATAGCAATGAACAATCTTTGAGCTAACTTCTCAAAACACGTGTGAAATTAACAACTACTTTAATTTCGAAATAATTCAGGGTGAGATTCGTTTTGCCTAACTTGTGGTTCTAAAAGTTAGCTGGCTTTTCCTATCACAGGAGAGGAATATGTTGGGTGAACTGTGCCTCCTTGGCATCTCCACAGGGCAGTGTATCAAAATGGTACCTCTTTTTCCACTGACTGCGAAGTGGATTTAGGTGCTTAGTTTACGTATTGGTGTATAAGCTGCGAGAGATGAATCCTACTCCCAGATTCCAAAATGATTGTTTTTATTGTCTGTTTCTGAAGGTTATTTCAACTTAGATTCTTTGCCTACTGAGGCTGTGTTCTTCCCTTACACGAATTTGCATTCATCAGCTGTATGTCTTTGTCCTTTTAGATTTCCAGCTCAAGATCTGTGTGCTTGTGCTGATTTTCCGATGAAGTACATCCTGGTAACTGGTGGTGTCATCTCAGGCATTGGCAAAGGGATCATCGCAAGCAGCATTGGCACCATACTGAAATCATGTGGACTACGTGTCACTGCTATCAAAATTGATCCTTACATAAACATAGATGCTGGAACTTTTTCACCATATGAACATGGTATGAAGGGCAGTGCTGTTCCCTTTTGCGTAAATATTTGTATTCACAGTAGTGTGCTGTTTTGGTGGGTTTTGATTGTTGTGTTTTTTTTTTTTTAAAAAAAAACAATAGTATGGTAGTTATTAGTCATTTTATACTCTACAATGTTTGTTCCTTACTATGTGTTCTCAAGAGCATTGTCTGCTCTAAGTAGAGAGAGAAGACTGTTGAAGATATTTTTATGAGTAGATGCTTCCTTTCTATAAAAAAATACCACTTTGCTGGGAAAATCCTAGCTGTAGGCCTTATTCAGTTAATGCTATCTTCAAGTTAATGAAAAAAAATTGGAATAGTACTATAAAACCTATTTGAAACTGAAGTCCTCAACAGTTACTTGTGAATGCTCTTATCTGGGTGTTAGGTGTAAGTGTCTTCATGAGAGTTAGATTAAGTTCTCATTTTACTCAATGAGGATCTAGTCAAAACTCTCAGTGAAGCTTAGAGAGCCAACTAATTTTAAAGTAGATGATTAGTTTGCTTGGTTAGTTCTCTAAGCTATGTTGGTTGTATTGACTACATTGTTGATGAGCTACAAGACAGTCTGGCGTGCATTTATAATGTTGAATGTTCCTTCAGCTGTCTGGCTTGTTACTCATACATTAATTAAAAACAATGGTTTTCAAGGTTCCAAAGTACCTTCAGCCAATAGACATTTCTAATTCTTTTTATTTGATGGGTTTTGTCTGCTTACTTTTAGCCTAGACCAAAATTTTTGGAACTGGAGATAAATGTGTTTTATCTCCCAAGCTGAAAAAAGTCCACTTTGCTTTTTAAGTGGAGGAAGAGCACAGCACATCAGACCTCTCTCAAAAAGCCAAATTTAACTAATCCAGTAGTCCTGCACTTTCAGAAGCTCATCTGGTGCTACTTAGGCAATTGACCAGCAAAGTTCTGCCTTTACCTTTGGTGGTAAGACTCCTGCAATGACTTGCGACTGTGAGGATGTATTCCTCCCCTGGACCAGGTATAGGGGAGGGGGGACACTACAGCATGTAATTCCCACACAGTTTGTTTTTTTTCCCCCTCTGTTCACTTAAGAGTTCCTTACTGCTTGTGAAGAAACACTGGCTTGCTGGTTAGTAAGTAGAAATTCATACACGCTTGAGCAGCAAGCCTCTTTTGTTAACATTTTGGTAGAAACACGATTGAGTCAAAGGATTTTAATTTGCTGATTTCCAGTTAACTAAAGAGTTTTTGAAAGAATATATTTTTTTATTCTTCAAGGCCTGCTTATGAGAAATGTTGGTTCCACTCCGCATCTGTTGGCTTAAATAACTTAGTACAGAGGAGGTACTCAGTGCCTCACAGGATCAGTCATAAATCTTCCACTCTGTTGTACACATTGTGTCGTTTTTGTTAAACTGTTCATTGGAGTGTTTTATCTTGGCGGGATATATATTTCCATAGTTCAGACTATACCTTCAGGGGATTGCTGCTTTTTTTTTCCTTCTGCACTAGTCCTGTAATTTGTTTAGCTGTTGATTAATTGGGTCATGGCAAAATGTTTTATGTTTTTTTGAAGAGCTTTCCAGCCTTACCTCAAGATTAGCAGTTTTAGTTCCTTCGGAAGTTGACTAGATTCAGAATTTAGAGACTTTTTAGAGATCTAAGAAAAGTCTGAACCTGAAGGATATTTTCATTAAATTTTTCAGGGTCAGAAATAAGCCTCACTGTGGACATAGTGAAGCAAACGTACAAGATGAAACAACTAAATAAGAAATGGTGATCACATTTGAAGAAGCATTTACGTTCATCATAACTTTACTTCTGATCCAACCCTTAGTCATTAAAATAGATCCAAACAACAAGAATTTATGATGAAACACTTCGAACATGCATAATAATTCATGCTTATAAAAGTACAGTTTTTGGCTCCAACGTGTAAATTAATGTTTAATTTGTTGCTGATTTATCATTCCTGGAGATTGTTTTCTTCTGATCAAGATTGTAGCATGCTGTTGAAATGCCGGTTAAATATTTTTAAGTCCCTTAAATATTTTGGCAATGTAACTCAAATTTATTTGCAAAGCTATTTGTGACTGAGGGATAGACATTTGTTGTAGAAGTAGTGACTCAGATATTAAGTCACACAGAATGACAAAGCAGATTGAGTTGCAGCATGTGCTTTATTGATATGTTGTTGTGATATGTAGTTTTAAAAAACATTTCTTTGATTTTAAGATAACTTTGTGGTATTCCTGCTGTGTGCTTAATAATATCTGATTATTTATTGCTTTTCTGTCTTTTCACTTTTTTCAGGTGAAGTTTTTGTATTGAATGATGGTGGAGAAGTTGACCTAGATTTGGGAAACTATGAGAGATTTTTGGACATCAATCTCTATAAAGATAACAACATCACCACTGGAAAGATATATCAGCATGTCATTAATAAAGAAAGACATGGTGATTACCTGGGAAAAACTGTTCAAGGTGATATTTTTAATTCTGTGGGATACTTGTCCATTCAGTCTTCACAAAAGAGTGATCAGCTAGAACAAGCTGCTCCTTGATGCATCACCTTATTCCTTTCTCCTTCCCAAGAGAGATAGGCATATTCCTGTAATGTTTGGCTTCTGGGTTCAAGGAAAGGAGGGGTAGGAAAAGGAGCTAGTAGTTTCCTTTTGACTTTCTGCTCATTTTCCCCCTTTTGCATGCAAAAACTGGTATATGGGCCTAAAGTAAGATATGCTTGCCTTCTTTGGTTTTGTCTTGTAGTTGTTCCACACATTACTGATGCAGTTCAGGAATGGGTGATGAATCAGGCAAAAGTTCCAGTGGATGATGACAGAAAAGAGCCACAAATTTGTGTAATTGAGGCAAGTATGGAACGTTTTAGGTTATATATCCACAGTAAACACAAAGAACGAGCTTGCTTTCTCTTTGCTACTTACTGTAAAAAGATCAGACTGAAGTTTTATGGAGAGAAGCAATGCAAAGATACGTTTTATGTTCTTTGGTTTGTTCTGAGAATGATAGGCATGGTCTTATCCTTACAGCTTCTTGACTAAATCCCTTCTAGAATACTGCTGAAACTGAGCTGCTTAAGAGTTTGTTAATTTACAGAGTTAAAGTGGCCAGTTACTGTAATGTGAAGTAGCTATTCCAAGATACAGTCATTTGACTGAAGCTTTATGCTGTTACACAAGTTTTCTCAATACTATTAAGACCTGAAATCTCCTATGGTCAGTAGGAGAGCCTCTAAGATTCTAGCTTTCCATGTGACTTCAAACATCCATCTTGTTGCTTGTGGTCATGTTTGAAGGAATATATTTGAACACTGTAAAAGTTAGTTTCCCCACTTTCTGGTGTGCTTTTTAAGATCTTTGGAGGCAACTTTGTTAATCGCTTAACCGGCTCATGTTCTGCACAATGGAAACTGAGTTTTACCCATCCTTAGTAGGGCATTGAGACAGCTGGAGGAAGGGCAGTCAGTAATTGCCAGTATTACTATTATAGCAGAAAATACAGAAAAAAATTATACCTAAGAATTCAACAGAAGAATATGTCATAGATTTAATTCCAGAAGTGACCACCGTAATCAATAGTGTCATGAACTTTGTGATCCAGGCCACAGAATTGCTCAGTATTTCTTATGCAGAAGAATCTGCCCTGATTAAAGAACACTATTGGTGTAGCCATAGATCTTTATTATGATGTGCACAGTGAGAGTCAAACATTTCATTTAGAACAAGGGTAAAAACAGTAAATATGGAAGTTGCACAAGAACATTAATAACAGGTGGACTTGTCAGTCCTTTAACTTGAAGCTATTTTCTGTTTCCGCCATGTAAGTGTTTTTTGTTGTTGTTGATATAGCTCCACCCTGATAAAAATATTTTTTTCAGGACTTTAAGGATAATTGTAATGTTTGTCCATGGCAAAATCCTGAAGGAGTTAGACTGAATATATGTGTCACATGCAAATGTAGTTGTCTGAAGTTTTTCTGGGACTGGGTGAACACAAATATGCAATTTTGTCAAAAGCCACTTGGTGGCACAGAAAGATCATTCTGAAATGCAACTACTTCATAAGACTTAGGTGCTAACCACTGCTTTGTTCAGTGCTTAGTCTACTACAGCTCTCTGTGTCCTTGAAAGACATCTAATTTTTGTCTTTATAAATAACTTTTAGCATGGACTTAGTCTTGGGCTTTGGTTTGGTAATAAATATTTAAAATCTTTTATAATGTCAACTATTAATTCATGTTGTCCATATGGCATTTATTGATGTTGGAAGGGTATGATAATATTGCCAAATGTCTGTATCCTGTTGGTCACAACTGTTCACTAGTCTGACAGGAAAATAAAGTTTTGTCTGTACAAAAACCTTCACATCAACTTAACTATTGATTACTTGTTCACCACTTCGAAAGCAGTGTGAAAGCATGTATTATTCAGTAGCACCACACATCTCCCCACGGGAAGCTTATGTGTTTGGTGTAAAGTGAATATAACAAAACTGGAAAATTGTGTTATGTTTTCCACAGGAAACAAAATGCACAGAATAGATGAGGGTTCTTTACAGAGTATGCCTGCAAGTTTCAATTGTCTCTTTTTTTTTTTTTTTTAAGATAAAAATTTCAGAAAACTTGGGTATGTAAGGAGTAGACTTTTTTTCTTTTGCTTTCTGCCACTCTGACATATCCAAGCTTTCTTTTTCAGTTGGGTGGAACCATTGGAGATATTGAAGGAATGCCATTTGTTGAAGCATTTAGACAGTTTCAGTTCAAAGCAAAAAGAGAGAACTTCTGTAATATCCACGTTAGTCTAGTACCACAGGTAAGTTACTAAAATTAATAAAATAGATTTTACTCTGTATTGGGCTTTATATTTGCTTCTCCCATTAACCCTTTTGTGCTAGAGGGTTTTAGAGACAAGAGATATGAAACTCAGCCACACTGGGGTAAATAAAGGCCTTGATAATTACTTTATTGATATGAGAATCTGTTTTAATGTTATAAGCTATCAAAAAAAATGCTTATCAACACTAATTTATCTAGAAGGCTAAATAAAGTTGTGCTGTGCACTGGAATGTGCTCGTACGTTATGAACCCAGTAAGAAAGGCACTCAGAATCTCTAAGTTATCATTTAAAATTCTGTTTGTTAGAGCTAACACTGTAAGAAGAGAATGGTAGAAGTGACCCTACATCCCTTTAGGTGGCGGGAACCCCAGGTGAGGTAGCGTTGAACGGCCCTGACGTGCAGCATGATGGGCAGACCACATCCGTAGAAGAGATTCTCCCCTTGCGGTCATTTGAGCTAATAGATAATTTTCTTACAAGGAAACAACTGTATCATTTTTACTATCATACAGAAAGGATGTTCTCAGGAGAACTTCTTGCCACATCCCTAGGCAAAGGCAAGGCCACACAGGTGCTGAGTGGGAGCTGCCTGCAGGTTCCTCTTACAAGGAGCTGGCTGAGTTTGTCCTGCAGCCAGGGCGTTTGTGCAGCACAGGCCTGGGCCTCCTCAGGTGATCTCAGATTTGGATCATGAACTTCTCGATCTACAATGGTCTTCTGGTCAAGGCCACCACAACTTTTTGTACAGGGTTAAAAGTATTTTTCCATTCAAACTCTAAATTTTACTTCACAGATAGTTTTCCTCTTATTTTAAGAGGTAAGTATTCACTGGGGTGATTTTGGTAAGCAAAGGTTGGTAATGATGATATGATTGTACCTTGCACAGATAAAAAGAGAATTATTAACTATTGCAGCTATGGATTACAGGATTGTTCAGCAATTGGTGCGATTGATTCTCTGTATTTGAGAACAGAATTATTTACTATATCTGATTATTTCCAAGGACAGTCACGTAATGCCCATCTTTGTGATGTGTTGGGCACTTTCCATTTAGAAGCAAAATCCACCTTCTGGAATATTCTTCTTCTTCTGCCTTAGTCAATTATATTGAGACTTTTTATCTGAAAGAAAAAAAAAAACAACCCTCACCTGAATTAGAGCCATGTGGTTTCTTCATAGAATTTCTTACATAAGTAATAACTGTGGTGCCATTTCTGTTTCTGGCATATTGTGGCTCTTTGGATATGTTTACTTCCTGCAAGTGTTATTACTCGCAATGATTTTTCTCACTTAACCTGTAACTCCTCCATTAGTAGAGATTAGTTGCTATTTGAGCTTTCAAAATATGTCTTTCCAGCCTAATGCCACTGGTGAACAGAAGACAAAACCAACACAGAACAGTGTTCGAGCACTGAGGGGTCTAGGCTTGTCTCCTGATTTGGTGAGTCAAAAAGTACAGATTTTTATTTATAGGTTATCTAGAAGTGTCCTTGCATAACCTGTGTTCAAAGAAGAAGCCTTAGCCTCCCATGAGCGACAAGAATTTTAGAAGAAATGCAAATTATATGCTGCATTGCTTCACTAAAGCTGCAGGAAATCAAATTACTGAAATTCACTCTAAGTTAACAATTCAGCTAATTCCTTGCAGTATCTTGGGACTGTAGCTATGTTCTTCTTCTACAGGGATCTTTGCAGAAAAATCATTCTGTGCTGCTAAAAATAATCTGAAGTCTCAGTTTGCTTTGTGGGAAGACTTAGAATGCTTCTGGCTTCTAACATTTTTTTCATAAATTTCTTTTTATGCATGATTAAGAGGAGGCAATCCTACCTTTGAAGTACAGCCTCTAAAAATATTCCTGTTTGGAAATATAAAACATGTGAATGAATCTTCAAAGTAAGGTTCCTCAATTCCTTTCATAGAATCATAGAATAGTTTGGGTTGGAAGGGACTGTTAAAGGTCATGTAGTCCAACTGTCCTGCAATGAGGAGGGACATCCTCAACTAGGACAAGTTGCTCAGAGCCCTGTCCAACCTGACCTTGAATGTTTCCAGGGATGGGGCATCTACCACCTCTCTGGGCAACCTATTTCAATGTCTCTCTGCTTAGGGATATGGTGTAGTTGAGAACGGTCAGTGTTAGGTTAATGGTTGGACTAGATGATCTTCAAGGTCTTTTCCAACCTAGATGATTCTGTGATTCATTGTAAAAAATTTCCTCCTTATATCTAGTATAAATCTACCCTCTTTTAGTTTAAAACTGTTACCTCTCGTCCCATCACTACACTCCCTGATAGAGTCCCTCCCCATCTTTCCTGTAGGCCACCTTTAAGTACTGAAAGGCTGCAGTAAGGTCTCCCTGGAGCCTTCTCTTCTCCAGGCTGAACAACCCCAACTCTCTCAGCCTGTCCTCATAGGGGATGTGCTCCAGCCCCTGGTCATTGTGGCCTCCTCTGGGTCTGTTCCAACAGGTCCATGTCTGTCTTATGTTGGGGGTCCCAGAGCTAAATGTAGCACTCCAGGTGGGGAACCATGAGATCAGAGTAGAGGGGGAGAATCACCCCACTCAACCTGCTGGTCAGGTTTTTCTTGATGCAGCCCAGGATATGGTTGGCTTTCAAGGCTGCAAGACCACGTTGCTGGCTCATGTGCACCTTTTTCATCCATAAGTACCCCCAAGTCCTTCTCAGGGCTGCCCTCAATCCCTTCTTGCACCACAAACTATAGTGAACCTAAAGCCAGCAAGTTTCACCTCATGCCAGTTGGCAAATGATGACAAATGCTTAACTCCTGTTCTTTCTCCCCAGTGCTCTAGTAATGAGTATGTGCTTATTCCCTGTGTTTGCCTCCCTGGCACTTTTCCTTGGGAGCAGAGAGGAGAATAGGTAGATTGCAGCTCCCCTGTTGTGATACCTGTCTGCCATTGATGTTAATCTGCTTGGTCAGGTGTTGATATTGAAGCCAGAGCAGCACAGCTTCAAATGCCAGTACAAACCCAGATCAAACTTATATCTTCCTGAGCTGCAGTTGGTGCAGCTGAAGACACGCTCTGTTTCTAGGTGTGCTTCAGGAACAAAAAAGGACAATTTTACTCTTTTATGTGAGGCTGCTTGATAAGTCAAAGAATGTTTTCCTTGCTTGATTCTGGTGGTTGTTGAGCACTTTCCATTCCCATAAAGTCTACTGGGAGAAAAAGCTTCCTAGCTCTTCTCATAAATTAAAGAGTAGTGAGAATAGTCACTGCTTCTGTATAATATTTATGTCCTCAAAAAGGAAAAATTATTCTTAAAAGGATAGTCACACAACTAAATTTTGTGTTGTGCTTCTTTCTGATTTTTTTTAACTCTTGCATTTTACATTTATCAAAAAGTACATTTCTAACTACAAAACCAATGGCTTTATAAATATGATATGTGAAAGATGTGTTAGGTAGCTTCAAATTGTTCTGACTTGGTAACTGTAATCAGCTTGTGGAGGGAAAGACTTTTATTAACACAATGCTGCTCTATATTCCAAGCTTCAGGGCCTAAATTTCAAAATCCCTTGAGGTGCTAATTGCATGTGGAAAGTTGCATGTGATTTTTGAAGGCCTTGCTAGTGCCTGACTTTTTTTTTTTTTCCCTCCGAATTAATTTTTAAAAGCCTGTTAAATGAGTGTGTGTGTATGTGCGTGTATTAAAAGGAAAACAGATTAATCTAGTCACTTTCTCACATCTTGAGTTCTTGCCTGGGGCAGTTCTGGGACTGCCAAAAGCCTAGTACCTTTTTTTTTAAAAAAAAACCCTGCTGCTGTTGACTGGTAAAGCATAGAGAGATTACACACTGAACACAGCCACTTGGCACTGTTATAAAGTTGCTTGGGCACTGCTTCAAGAAAATCTTTAAATGGTTGCTCTCCTGGGTAAGGGCCCAAGGCCAAGACAGCACATGGGGAAGCTCCTAGAACAGCAGTCAGGAGGGCTTCCTTCCTAAGCTGTGCTGCCAGGCTGCCTGATCTAAACTGGGCTAGGCTTGTTCTTAATACCTGCTGCCTCACTGTCTGGTCCCAGGCTTCCCTGAGGTGGCATGCTGGGCCAGTGTCAGCTGCGTATGTACAGGAGCCTTTCTGTTCTCTGCGAGGTGTTCTAAGCGCTTAATGAATACGCTGTATCTGCAGATTTAATGGACTCTGTTACAGCATTTTGAAAACTGATTGTACGCTTGTCAGTGCTGGCCTATTCAGTCGAATTGTTCCTCATCTTTGTATTATGTTTCTTTGAGATGCAGCTCTGCCACTGTTACTGTAGTTTCATATTTTCATGCTGATTCTGATGTTTTTTATTTCTGTGACTGCATTAACTTTAAATTTGTCTCAGCAAGATGAATGTTAGATTTCAAAGTGGATTTAATTGTGTGCTCATACTGTCAAGGTTTATGAATCACATCTTCAAACAGTAGCCAGTTTTTAAGTATACATTGTGCTTAATTGAATAGAATGTACAAATTGTTTCATAATTCTTTTTTGATTATTAGAATGTGCACTAATTTTCCCTTATCCTTGGCATTATTTTTCTGTTTCTAGAATTTCTTGTAAGGGCAGGGGAAGTTAGACTTTATCAATATCAGTGCAGCTAAGCTGCATTAGCAAGGTGATCAAAGATCAGCTACAAGTTTCTGAACAAAAAAGGGGGCTTAATGCATTAAGTAGTTGCATTTGCTAGAAAGATGGGGAAAATAATGAATCAGTATCTTAACAGGATCATGCTACTTTCTGTTATATTTTCAAGGTTCAAAATAACAAGGTAACAGACTGAGTAATCAATAGGCACATTGATAGAGCAGTTTTGCATTTTGTGCTAGCTGCCTAAAGTTGCAAAAAAACCCCTTCCAATAAACACCAAACATATGCTTATTTTCTTTATTGGTAAAAATTGTAAATATTTTCTAAAATTGACAAATTTTACATGTATCAGCAAAATAATATTAGAATAATTGCACCAGAAAAAAACCCCCACAAAATTATGAAATAGTTCTCTTATCTTCAGCCGCCTCCTTTTTATCATGACGTGCAAATTAAGAACTAAGAAAAGGTGCTGAAGTACTGAAATACTAGAAAACATGCATGTAAGCTAAGTATTATTGCTCTAAACTTAGTTGATAAGATCACAATTTCTTTTGATTCGTCATATTATTCACGCTTATACAGCTGCTAGACTTTGAATAAAGGGTATTACAATAGTAGCTACAAGAAAGGAGAACATGAGGAAGTGGTATTACAGAGAATGCTAAAAAAAGATTAATGAAAATGGGTCAGTATGGGCAGGTCACTGATTTACTTTGCGTTCCTAGCAGGTATTTGTGAGCTATGATATAGTGTAGAACTCCAAAAAAGGGGAAGGGGGGAAAACACATTTGTTTGTGCTGTGCTTCCAAAGGAGATTACTTTCTTCGTGAACAGTATTGAGGATCGTTTATGGGTTTGCCTACTAAATATTTGAGATTTTTCCTTCTGTTATGACAGATTGTCTGCAGAAGTGCAAAACCTATAGAAATGGCAGTGAAGGAAAAGATTTCCATGTTTTGCCATGTGGAGCCTGAGCAGGTCAGTACTTTAATACTTTATTTGTCACTGTTTAAACACGTGGGAAAGCATACAAATATTTCTGTGCATTTCTGTTTTCAAGTTCAGACTGTTTCATTAATATATAATTGTTTTTAGAGTTTCTATCTTGCTGTCATGTGTACTATAACACTTCAGAAATATTGGGAGTTTATATGTTAAATTTCATGTCAAATGCTCATTAACAATTTAAATGCCTGTTATGTAAATAATTAATAAAAGGACTAGATTTTGAGTGCATAGTTAATTGCTATGCATAGTTGGAAAACTGTTCTGTTTCAAGCTATGGTTTGTTATTGACCATAAATCATCTCAGGTGATTATAATAATGGCTGAACAAAGTGTGGTTAAAGCTAGGGGTTTTCCTTATGTCCGTAGATGATCACTGCCACATGAGCGCTCTTATTGTGGTAATATGTAATAGGCTATTCAGACCCCTTAACATGCTTAGAACATCTACTGTGTAGTTATATATCCTTTTATAATTCATGTGTGATTTTGGCCTTAATAGTTTGTGATTAATTGTTAATCAAATATTAATTTTGATAAATCAAATGCTCTTTAATATTTTTGCAAGTGAGAGCATTTTACTCTGCAATGTAATGGATAATATTAAAGGGATAATAGATGCCAGCAGTTATGCAGCATTTCAAATACGTATCAGTGTTGACCCCTCTCTCTGTAGGTGTGTAAGAAAAAGCTTTTTATAGTAAGATATAGATGGCAGTGTGGTCATTACTTCCCCCCCTGCCCCCTTCCTTCCATCTTAATATCTGTGGAAGGCAACACCCTTGAGGTAGCTTCTGGAAAATCCTTCAGAAATACCTTTGTGGTTCTTCTCCAGCCAGAGAGAGAGACAACTGGAAGTTCAATCAAACAAAAATGGTGTGTGCTTTCCTGGCAGAATCAGACCATGTGTAAGCATACACATACTTGGATTCCAACTGCGGTTATTATGCCAGTCTAACAGGACCAAGAGTCCCACGTGTAACTGAACTTCCCTAAAAGCCCCTTGGCAGGGAGGGAGCTGTCTTCATGGCACTGTTTTTTTTCCAAAGTTCTGTCTTTTAGGGTAGAAGCTCAGTAGTTGTGCCAGTTAACAGCTTTCATGAGAAGTTGAGTATATAATCCCAGACAGAGTGCTGCGTTCTTCTGGTGCTGTTGTTCTGGCTAGCTCAAATGTCTATCCACAGCACTGCACTGTGTAATAAAGGTGTGTCCTTGGCAGTTAGACCCAGTAGACTGAACTGGGATGCTGCTAGGTATCATACTATGTTGCGGCTTTTTTTTTTTTTCTTCATAACTGTAGTCATCAGAATTCTGCAAAGCCATTCTTAAGTTCCCTCTGTGTCTTAAAATTAATGAGCCAATTCTATATTTCAGAAGACACTGGCCACATGTCTGTATATTCCCTAGAATGATCCTGGATTTCTTGTGAACTGAAGGATTAGATGCATCATTGGTCTTCTTTTGGGAGCTAAGTGCAATGCCACTATAGAAGAAGCTAGTTTATTTTGTGTCTAGAATGGTGGTTTACAATCTCAAGGGCATTTTTTTTTTTTCTTTTCAGTCCAGATTTCCCATTTATTTGCTGTTGTAGAATCACAGAGTTGAGGTTAGAAGTGAGGTCATCAGGTCCACTCCTCCCTTGCTCAGGACCATTATTTAGGCAGCTTTTGAATATCTCCAAGGATGAAGACTCCATCACCTTCCTGGGCCTTCACAGTGAAAAAGTGTTTCCTGATGTTCAGAGGGAAACCCCTGTGTTTTAGTTGGTGCTTATTGCCTCTTGTCCTGTCACTGGGCACCACTGAAGAGAGCCTGGCACCATCTTCTTTGCACCCTTCTCTCAGGTATTTCTATACATTGATGAGATTTTCCACCTCCACCCTCAAGCCTTCTCCAGGCTGAACAGTCCCAGCTCTCTAAGCCTTCCCTCACAAAAGAGATATTCCAGTCCCTTAATCACCTTCATGGCCCTTTATTGGCCATGGACTCTTTCGAGTATGTCCGTGTCTCTGCTGTACTGGGGAGCCCAGAACTGGGCCCAGTACTACAGGTGTGGCCTCATCAGTGCTGGCGTAGAGGGGAAGGATCACCTCCCTCGATCTGCTGGCAACACTCCTCCTAATGCAGTCCAGGGTACCGTTGGTTGGCTCATGTTCAACTTGGTGTCCACCAGGACACCCAGGTCCTTTTCTGCCAAGCTGCTTTCCAGCTGGGTGGCCCCCATCATGTACTGGTGCTTGGGGTTGTTCCCCCCAGGTGCAGGACTTTGCACTTCCCCTTGTTGAACTTCGTGAGTTTTCTGTCGGCCCATTTCTCCTGCCTGTTGGCAGGATGGCAGCACAAGCCTCTGGTGTATCAGCCACTCCTGCCACGTTGGTGTCATCTGAAAACTTGCTGAAGGTATGCTTTGCCCCATCATCCAGATCATGAATGAAGGACTGGACCCATTGCTGACCCCTGGGGTACTTCACTAGTTACTGTCTTTCAACTAGACTTTGTGCTGCTGATCATCACCTTCAGGGCCCGGCCATTCTGCCAGTTTTCCTTGCTGTCTGCTCATCCTGCCCATACATGAACAGGTTGTCTCTGAGGATCTTAGAGGAGACAGTGTTAAAAACCTTCCTGAAGTCCAGGTAGACAATGTCCCCTGCTCTTCTCTCATCTGCCAGACCAGTCACTTCATCATAGAAGTTTATCAAGTTGGTCAAGTATGACCTCCCTTTGGAGAATCCATGCTGACTACTATTGATGATTTTGTCTTTTGTGTGCCTGGAAATGGTTTCCAGGACTCTCATAACTAGTCCATGAAGACTACATGCTATTTTGTCCACAGGCTTCCTCTAAGTGGATTTTTTTAAAAAGCTTTTGTTTTGGTAGCATATACATTGAAGCAAGGAGAAGAACACTTGTGCTCAGGATTCTGAACTCTGTGGTCTTGTGTAAGCCATGTGCAATGACCTTAGCTGCCAGCAGCTTGGATGTGGTTCATAAATGTGTTCTTAACTAAATGGTCCTTGAATGGACAATAGTCATCAATTAATTACATAACCGAATTCACTAACAGAATTCTTTTGGGAGACTTTATCGCAACCTAATTGGGTCTGTTTTGTTAAGTTCCATTTGTTCTCTCTTTCCCAGTTAATATTCTTCAGGTTTGTGAGAGAGGGAGAAAGAAGAATTAGCAAACATGACTGCTTGTGGGGCCAGATGTTTGTATGAAAACTGATGCATTGATAGGCTTGACAAGCTTTTTTGTATGATGGTGCAATGAAGAAGTGAAACACATTTTTACCTTTTGGGTAACTTTTTTCTTGTAGATTTAGTGGAACCTTAAATATTAGCTGTGCTGCCCTCCTCATTCTAAAGAAAAGTATTTAAAATGTAGAATGTACGTAGAATACAAAATGCATATAGTATACAGAAAATAGAATGTATGTTTCCTATGAAAAATTTTTAGGTAAGTCTCTTATGGTTTTTTTTGTTAGGTGATATTTATCCATGATGTTTCTTCCACTTACCGAGTACCAATCCTGTTGGAGGAGCAAGGCATCATTAAGTATTTTAAACAGAGGTTAAATTTACCTATTGATGACCAGCCAAGTGATCTTCTAATGAAATGGAAAAAAATGGCTGACAGGTATTCTAGCTCCTGGTGCTTTTTTCTAGAAGTGTTTTAATACAGGTTAGGTTTTTAGCTGCTGTGAAATCACCAAACTGGACTGGGATCAGTAGCATGCTGCTGATCAACACCTGTGCATGGTCTGGGTTTAAAAACATTGTCAGTTTTGAGACTTTTAGAAGATGTTTTATGAAGTTAAAGAAAAAGCAAACACTGTTAAAATGTTTTCTTTGTGAAAAATGCTGTAATAACTGAAAAACTTGTTTTTGTCAGATATGAAAGGTTGTTGAAGGTGTGTTCCATAGCTCTCGTTGGCAAGTACACAAAACTAAGTGATTGCTATGCATCTGTTTTCAAGGCTCTGGAACACTCTGCGCTGGCAATTAATCACAAACTGGATTTAATGGTGAGGATATTTCTGGATTTTTGCTTTCAGGAATACTTTGAATGTACTAGTTCCCATCATGTGAGGCAGTTTTAATTCATGTGGAAATTAGAAAATGAATCATGCAGATAAATACAGACTGGTGAAGCATCTAATTTTTTTAAAACAGTGTTTACAGATTTAATTATTTTATTTGGAACTAAAATTATCTGAAAGGATCGCTGCAATTAACCCAAAACTGGGTCTGATGAAAAAGCAGACTTTACCTGCAAGTTTATATTTGGATCAAAGGTAGGTTTCACTTGTTCTCATGAGACTGCTTATCATGTTAATGAGATTAGCTTGAAGACAGGAGAAAATAGGTAAATTGGAAAGCAGTTGAGTTTCTTTTTAAAATCTGGTGCCAGAAGCTGTTTCTCTTCATTTCAGTTAATATTCTGAGACCCATCCATTTTATCTTCAGCAGGATTCTAACAATACCAGAATTGGGCCATTAAACTTAGTTTCTTCAAGATGGTAGTTCCTCAAATAAAGGAATACTTAGGGATCTAATTTGTCTCATTTTAATGAGAATAGAAAGCTGAACTACATGGGGGAAAAACTGTTACCAGCTTTCTCAGTGGTGGAACTATCAGTTTCCATTGCTGTTTTGTTGCTAGGGCTGGCAAGTCTGCAGCAGAGAAGCAGTGTGGAAGTGTGTATTATTAACACTTAATTGGGTACAGAGGACATTTTAGCAACTTGCAGTAGCAAAATAGTAATAAATGGTCACATAGTATCAGCAACAACTGCTGATTCTGCTTTAGAGTGATTCGTTAAATGATATAAGATAAATTGATCAAAGTGGGCTGTTGCAGGCTCTACTGTACTCGGGTTTTGGTCTCTGTGATGGAAGCAAGCTCATGTATTTTATGTACTTTGGTAACTGCTGAAAATTGCTGAACCCTGTGACCTTTGATCATTCCCTTTTTTATGAGATGAAAAATAGAAGATATTTGAGTGAAAGTTCCAGTCTGTCAAATGCTGTGTATGGGTTGCTTTAGATAATGCTTGTGCAAGGAAAGCAGTCTGTTTCCACTCCAGTCTAGAAAGTTTCTCGCTGGAACTAACCACTTTTTGACAAGGAAGGTCATTAATATCCGGGATGGCTTAACAGGTTGCTAAAGGCAGCAAGCCAAAGACATAGCCACCATTCTGTTGTCTCAGTCCATCTACCCCAGAAAGAAACAGTGGGAGCACCTAGAACAACCAGGGGTGCATATATAATTATTTACTGAAACACAGAGTAAGGAATACACGGGAGTCCTGTTTACAGTGATGTTTCCAACATCTTTTGAGAGAAGATAAATTCCTTAAGCCATGAATACTGAGTACTGATGAAGGAGTTTCTCATATCAGAAACCTGGTAACATAATTCTGTTTGCTTGAGAATGGAGCCCCCATAATCCAAGGGGAAATGGTTAGCAACCTGCGACAACACTTAGACACACACAGGTCTATGAGGCCAGATGGGGTATTGAGGGAGCTGGCGGAAGTGCTCACCAAGCCACTTTCCATCACTTATCAGCACTCCTGGCTAATGGGGGGAGTCCCAGTTGACTAGAGGATAGAAAACATGACATCTGTCTACAAGAAGGGCTGGAAGGAGGGTCTGGGGAACTACAGGCCTGTTAGTCTGACCTCAGTGCCTGGGAAGGTTATGGAGCAGAACATCTTCAGTGCCATCACGTGGCACGTACAGGACAACCAGGTGATCAGGTCCAGTCAGCATGGGTTTATGAAAGGCAGGTCCTGCTTGACTAACCTGATCTCCTTCTATGACAAGGTGACCTGCTTAGCAGATGAGGGAAAGGCTGTGGATGTTGTCTGCTTAGACTTTAGGAAAGCCTCTGACACCATTTTCCACAGCATTCCCCTGGAGAAACTGGCTGCTCATGGCTTGGACAGGCATATGCTTCACTGGGTAAAAAACTGGCTGGATGGCCAGGCCCAAAGAGTTGTGGTGAATGGAGTTAAATCCAGCTGGTGGCCAGTCACAAGTGGTGTTCCCCAGGGCTCAGTACTAGGATCAGTTCTGTTTAATATCTTTATCAGTGATCTGGACAAGAGGATCAAGTGCAACCTCAGTAAGTTTGGAGATGACACCAAGTTAGGTGGGAATGTTGATCTGCTTGAGAGTAGGAAGACTTGACAGAGGGGTCTGGACAGGCTGGATCGATGGGCCGAGGCCAGTTGTCTGAGGTTCAACAAGGCTCAGTGCTGGGTCCTGCATCTGGGTCACAACAACCCCATGCAACGCTACAGGCTTGGGGAAGAGTGGCTGGAAAGCTGCCTGGCAGAAAAGAACCTGGGGGTCCTGGGTGACAGCCAGCTGAATATGAGCCAGCAGTGTGCCCAGGTGGCCGAGAAGGCCAACAGCATCCTGGCTTGTGTCAAAAATAGTGTGGCCAGCAGGACTAGGGAAGTGATTGCCCCCCTGTACTCAGCACTGGTGAGGCCAAACCTCGAATACTGTGTTGAGTTTTGGGCCCCTCACTACAAGAAAGACATTGAGGTGATGGAGTGTGTCCAGAGAAGGGCAACAAAGCTGGTGAAGGGTCTAGAGCACAAGTCTGTGAGGAGCGGCTGAGGGAACTGGGGTTGTTTAGCCTGGAGGAAAGGAGGCTGAGGGGAGACCTTATCGCTCTCTACAACTCCCTGAAAGGAGGTTGTAGCAAGGTGGGTGTCAGTCTCTTCTCCCAGGTAACAAGCGATAGGACAAGAGGAAACAGCCTGAAGTTGCTCCAGGGGAGGTTTAGATTGGATATTAGGAAGAATTTCTTCACTGAAAGGTTGTCAAGCATTGGAACAGGCTTCCCAGGGAAGTGGTTGAGTCACCATCCCTGGAGGTATTTAAAAAATGTGTAGATGTGGCACTTAGGGACATGGTTTAGTGGTGGACTTGGCAATGTTAGGTTAATGGTAGGACTTGATGATTTTAAAGGTCTTTTCCAACCTAAATGATTCTATGACTAGAAAAAGGCAAATGTCACACCAGTCTTCAAAAAAGAAAAAAGGAGGATCTGGGGGAATGGCAGGTGGTCACCCTTACCTCATTCCCTGTGAAGGTTATGGAGCAAATAGTCCAAAAAGTGTTTTCTGTGTGAATGAAAAACAAGGAAGAGGGAATAGAATTAATCCCTGGAGATTTTCAGATCCTGTCTGGAAATGGCCCTGGGAAACCTGCTCTAATTTGACCTGCTTCGAGCAGGGGGTTGGGCTAGATATCTCCCAAGGCCCTTTCTGACCTGTGTGATTCTGTCAGTCTAAACAGTATTTTATACTGGCAGCTGCATAGTGGGAAACTTTTATGATCTGTAAATTAACTTTGCTTTTAGCAAAAAAGTGAAAGGCGCCAAGTCCGCAAATAATGCGGTTAGCTTTGTGTGCAGCTAGTCTTAAATTCAGTGGGGCTTTTGCATTGACAAGCATGTGAATCGATGACTGCTGGAACTCCAGTGCGGTGCTGAAATGTTAACAAACAAGGGCTCCTACTGTACTTACCTGCATGTGCTAACCTCCTTATTAGTGTTTTTGTCCAATCCTGTGTTCTGAAGCAACTGCTTAATATTGTATGTGACATCCAGCTTGTAACCTAGCATCCACATATGTGAATGATGAAATGTTGATGCTGCTTGAAGTGATAAATGTGCTGGCTCAGTGCTTGGCAAGGAAACCACAATTAACTTCAACTGTAATTAGTTTCTCTTTCCAAACTCCCAGTATGATAAAGTCTTCTTTTAGTTGATCCTATAGTATCCTACTAGTATAGAATAACAACATTCATAAGTAGTTATTTTTTTGTTGTATTTTTCATGCCTTCTGAAGTGTGGAAAAGTAGAAAATGTTTCCTAGAAGGCAATCCTATCTGGAAAACTTTCAGCCATCTTCTTGTTGGTTTCATTTCTCTGCCCACCAATGAGTTCTGTCATTTCAGATGATCTCATTTTTATGAGGGATGGATTCTACATCAGGATGCTATGAATTATGTTGTCTGTGAAAAAGACTGACAAAACCAAGAATAAAACTCTGATCTTTTGTGTCCCCAAGTGCAGTACATAGCTGCCTCAGTTGCTCTAGTGGTACTTCAGGAGCCATGCTTATTAATGGTAGTAGAGATTCTAAGGCAGTATTTCTAGTAGGACATAGATAGTGAGTCTGCCTCTCTCTCTACAGTTTATGCTTTCATGACAATCCCCAGGAATGCCTTTCTCACAGGCTAGACAATACAGGTTTATCTAGTCTTATGATAAGATTAGATAAACTGTGACACCCAAAAGCTAGGAAAGTGAACACCACATCTCATTTGTATGACAGGATAAAGTCAGCACCACCCCTTGACTGGTGCCCTATTTCCATAGGAAGAAAACCTGACTACACAGTTATGAAGCATTCTAGCAAGTCTGCTTACCCAGAGGATAGCAAAATGAGGACTGGAGGCAGGCAGTACTTTGGAGCTACCTGCAAAGAAAGGGGCATGGATTGCTGCAACTAGAGCAAATACTGGGTCTTCAGAGCAAATATTGGGTCTTTAGTGAAGCTATTACAGGTTTATTGGGAAATTCACTTGAAACTCTTAATAGTTTGTCTTCATGCTATTAAAAACTTGGTTATATAATGTATGCTGCTCCTTCTGTGGAAGAAAAGACTTATTTTACTGCATATTTTTTTTATTAGTACATAGATTCAACAGAACTTGAACGTTCCACAGAAGTGGAGAACTCAGTGAAATATCACCAGGCATGGCACAAACTGTGCAAAGCAGAGTAAGTGTTACGTATCCAAAATGCAGACTGTGATATTTATTTCACGTAATAAAAAATACTTCAGTAAATAATTTCTCAGTGCATCCAAACTTCTGTTACTTACGTAAAGGGATAGATGAGCACGGTTGGTGACAAGCTTCAGGCATAGCAAATTATAGTATCAACCTGTATCCTCAAACTCTATTTTAATCTCTAGACAAGTTGTAATAGTTTGGTGGTTGTTTCTCTTTTTGGGTAGCTAGACTTTACAGTGCAGGTCAATTGTCAAAGATTTTTCTTTGTCAGCATGCATCATAGTGAAAGGTAGTTAGATAAAAGCTTGGTAAATGCTGGTGACACTCTGCAGACATCTCTGTTAAGAATCATTGCTGGGATTTCAATTTGTGTTTATAAAGGGATGTTGTTTGCTGTCAAAATGCATTTAATTTCTTCATTATTACTCAGTAGACATAAAGTTTTGTTGTTAAGATCTTAGAGTAATGAATATGTAGCTAGTTTATTTAAGCATTGGGAATTTCACTGAGAAACATGAGGTTGATCAGATGAGAATTGGGGTGGATAGATGAGACAAATCTCTAAATGTGGAGTTAAATTCTGTGTGTTCTGAATGGTCATACAAAACATGCCTGTCATGCATTGTGATTGCTTTGTTCCTCAAAAGTCTTTCTTCAGTTTGTATGGACTTCCTTTGCTGGCTTGATTCTACATGTTGATTGCTTTATATATGGCTGTCATTACAGTGGCATTCTGGTCCCAGGAGGGTTTGGAATTAGGGGAACAGAAGGCAAACTCCAAGCCATCTCCTGGGCAAGAACAAAGAAAAAACCTTTTCTTGGTAAGATCATTAGAGTCAAGAAATCACTGTGTTTTGGAGGTGTAGAGCAAGCTAGTTGATAGCAAGCTACTTGATTTGATTAAAAAAAAAGAAGAAAAGCACACACTAGGGAAGGATTCTGTCTTAGGGAAGTACGTGTGCTGTTGTGAATATTTTCGGCAGGGTCATAGTCATGTACTACATCTGCTGCATAAGGAAGGAAGACGACGACTATCCCTACTCCAAAGGTTTTATTTGCTATATTCACATTTGATGTGGAGAGTCTTTGCTTGTCATTGTAATTGAATGAGCATCATTACAGATAGTAATCAGTGTGTGGAAAACATAGGTGTCTTTGGACACATTTGATATATTAAATAACTTTTATCGATTTACTGGTATATTTTATTACGATAAGGTGTAAAGATGCCATCTGATGTATAAGCTAAGTGCTGTTTGTGTAAGTGCCTCTGAAGCTTTGGTTCGTACTCCATGTTTCTTACAACTTCAACTAGTTGCCAAAGCAAAATTTGAATCTGGATATACCTAGGCTTTGAGCTTCTCTTTGTCTTTATGGTAATTATTGGTTAAATAGATGGGAGAAAAAAAAAATCTTTGAAAGGGCTTAAAGCACATAATTGTGTCACATGTATTTACAGTGTGGCAAGTTTGAAGAGTGAATTTTACATTGAGCAGCCATTTTTGTTTTATCTTTTTGGTAAGTCTGTGTATATACACTGTGTACCAAGATTTCTAAGTAGTCAAATTTAAGACAGAACAGCAAGTAATTTGTCAGTCCTGCACTTTGTCCTGTTAAATTCTGGGGTTTTTGTCTTCTTTTCTAGGAGTTTGCCTGGGAATGCAATTAGCAGTTGTGGAGTTTGCAAGAAACTGTTTGAATTGGAAAGGTGAGCTCAGTATATATGCTAGTGTGACTATGATTTGCTTAGAAGAACTTTTATTCTATATGTAAAATGTATATCTATTATTAGAACTATTATATAGATCCCATGATCATTAGGCACTTAACTCTTGCAACATGATCATTTTCAGCTGAGCTACCTTTCTGTACAAGGGAGTAGGAACTCTTATGCAGGTTGCTTGAAAACTGCTTCTTGGTCTAACGAGTGTAGAAGAAAGTGTGCTTACAGTTCACCTCCTGTATTCTCTTCCTGGAGTGCGCAGGTAGTGAGGAGTAAAAAGTGAGAAGCAGTTTTCTCACTTGCTTTCAGTAGTTGAAGTAGCCAAACCATAGCCATTGCAGTAGTAGTATGAAGAGATTTAGCTCGCCAATGAGTTTCTACTGCTAAGAGCTGAGAGGAAAAAGTTTTGTGAAGTAAGAAAGGGAGTGTGTGCAGCTAAGATCATATGCTTCCTGGGGTTGCTTTAAAAGTGGTGCAGTATGTGTTTCAACATACAAGACTGTAGCTTACATGCAGACAAGCCCTAAAGTGCCACAGAACTGTTATGATGAGTTTGTAGTGCATGTAGATCAATGGAAATGTACTGTGTTTGTTTTGAACTTCTGTTTTAGATGCAAATTCTACAGAATTTGACCCAGACACGAAAAACCCTGTTGTAAGTACTGATTTTCTTTTTCCTGCATGTTTTGTGAACACATATCTGTTGTTAAAAAGGGAGTTACCTCTGTGTAAGTTAAGATCTATCTATATTTTTATATGGTAGGGCATGAAGAGGTGTCCACTGTCCTTATTCAGGATTGTTTTAAAAGTTGGAGTTTTTTTTTAATAGTTCCTTGCCTTCACCTGCTCACTTCTGTAATTTGCCTTAGCTTTATTTTTGTGGTTTTTCTAATAGTTTCCTTGGCTGTAGACTGATGCTGTGAGTAGGCAATAATGATTCGGTTGGCTTTACTAGAGAATAAAATATAAAGGGAAGCTGGAAAGTGTAGCACAAAGCTATTATCAAAATATAAATTTATATAAAAAGATAAGGATTATATGGAACGCTGTTGAAAAAATCTTGTCTTTCCTTTATACAAATAGTATAAACAGTCACTACACCCCTCTTCCCCCATGCATCTCACAGTCCTCCTTTTGAGAAAAATTTCAGTGCTGTAGATGGGACAGGGCTCTCTGTATCATAGGCCCATGGTGTAATTTTAGAGTGGAGTTCTTCTAGGTATCTCCTAGTTCAAGAGAGTATGGCATCACATTGTCATAATAGTAGAACTTAAAAATTATCAGTAAAAGAGAGTTTTTAAGAAAATGAAAAGGAACAGAAATACACGTGAGAAGTAAAGTAGTATCTTTGTGTAACATGTAAATACCTGTTCTGGTGATAAATTAAGTGGGTTGCTCATAGTGACCTACTGTTTCTGTATCAATTTCCTTCAAAAGAGTTTTGAAAAAAAATACTTTTTTTTCCACTTCTGCTTAGTCTGAAACATGCAAATAGGAGGTTTTTAAAACATTTGACCTGTTTGTCAATGTTGTTTATATGCATAGGAGAGATAATTAGTCTGAACTTTTGAAGGTAAATTAGAAACCTTCAGCATTTCAGTGTGAGACTTGCTGCTAAAACTTGATGGCATTTGGAAATGTCCTCAGGTTAACAAAGGTAAACTTTTCATTTGGCATCAAATTTGTGGGCTTGCCATTGTAAGAGGTCTTTTCCTTCACCCTTCTTGAATGTATGTGAAGACATACTCTTTCACTGAAGGGATCAATTTTGTAATAGCAATGTGTTGTAAAATGTGGAAGATGTTGAAAGCTTACTGTAAAACCTTCTCTTGCTTTTGGGAAGCAAGAGGGATAGTACAGAAGACTGATTCTGGGGCATCTTTATTTCTAGGGCTTTTTAGTGCCAGTTTTATTTAACTTCTTGTGATTACATTTCAGCTAGTCACCTCAGGTACCTTTTCAGGATGCAGTCATATCATTAGGAGGGCGTGAGTCACCCTTTGGAACTGCTGGTTTCTCTATTATTTGAAGGGTTGTTCACAGTAGCTGACAGTAACGCAGAGCTCCACACTTAGCTGAAGTCAGAACGCAGATGTTTAACTGCTGGGGCCCTACCAGCAGTTTCTTCTATTACAGAAATTGTAGTGTGTATTAGGACATCTAGGACAAAATTTTATTCCACAAGTAATTAACTGAGTTACTTGCAGTTTGCATTCAAGGACAAGTAAGGTATATATGTTAAAGAGACAATTATGTGGACATAAAATTAAGAAAATAATGGAGTGAATGTGTCATAGAAGATTAATACAGTGTTTACAACGGAAGCAGTATGCTTGCAGTATATGTAATGGATATTCTTTTGTTCTGAACTACATTAAGGTTCTGAAATTGGTTATTACCAGTCATATTTCAGTATCTTAATCTGATCTTTGACATCTCAGTTCTGGGCGAGAAACAGATGTAAATCATTCCAAGGGTTAAATTTGCACTATCAGTAATTGTAACTGCTGAATAATATATCTTAGCAGAGTCCATCTGGTGCTAAAAACTGTTTAGATATTCTTTATAATAGCAAATCAATAGAAATGATTGGAAGAGAAGCAGATTAGTGAAGTTTCCGAACTACCTAACTGATGTAGATGTTTCATTACCCAAGAAAGTTAATTGGAAACACTGTATCAGCACTGGTAATACTTTGTGTTGTCACTGTGTGGTTCAGCTAAGCACTAATTTAGGGCCAAAGGAGTGTACTTTTCTTTTGGTTCCTGCTCATTTGGAAACTGAAGGGGGAGAAGAAAGGCACTGGTGAGGCAGTAGTTCTGTTTCCTTTTATTTTTAAGAAAAAGGAAAAAAATCAAAAGTTTGAAGATGTGGTTTGGCAGGGGAACCGAGGGACAACCATAAAATATGCAACTACTTACATCCCTTCTAATTTGCTAAGCATTGCAATACTCAGAACTGTACTCACCAAGGTTGATAGTGTCTTCTAAAGTATATATAAAATATCTTCATCTACTTTGCTTCCCTTTTGTCTGCATCTATGGAAATTTGAACCTTTTTATTAGGAATAAAGACCGAGATCATCAAGTAATCATGAAAGTGAGAATTAGGCTTGCAAAGGAAAAACAAGTGGCTGAAATGAGAAATTATGTTCCTAGCATTACTGTCTCTCAATTAAAATAACACAAGTTATTGTACTATAGAAAAGCATTGTCTGCATTAGTAAAAAGTTTTGAGCATCATAAAAGGTTTTCACATGAGGAGGCAATTGTGACTTGTTCTGTTTTGAATGAGTGCACATCTGAATGTGGAAATGTAGAGAGTTGCCTGCAATGCTGAATATCTGTTTCATTTTAGCTGTTCCATCAATTTCTACTATCATTACAACAATGTTGCTCAACCCGGGCTCTGCAAAAGCACCCATGAGTAACTTTATATAGAAGAGAAACGCTGTATAACCCTGTATTGCTTATTTTGGGGAATATTGATACCAGTTATACTGGTGTGTAAATGACTGCAAGTATTGTAGAATTAAGATTTCAAATACCTTGGAAAAAATAGTAGTATCTGCATACAAAAAATGGAAGTTAATGACTTAATGTAAAATGGCCCAAATGGTGTTTTTAAAATACTGTAGGGAAAAAAAAAAGTCCTAAAGCTGAATATCTGTGTGATGAAAACTTAGAGGAAATGAGACCTAGAATTTGGAAATATTAATAAGCTGTTATTTATAAGCTGTGTTTGAGAGATTTGAAGTTGCTATTGGATGTTTTCATTTAGGCTTAAATTAAAAATGTGTACTCTTGAAGAAAAAAAACCCAGACCTGTGATATGGCAGTTATCTGTATTCACCAGACCATACCATTTACACTATCAAATATCACTGTAAAGTTTTGGCTTCCATTCCTCTTTAACACGTTTGATTTTAGTAGGGAAAATGAGGGAGGTGCATTAGCACTGGTCAGAGTCCCTCAAGTTCTTGATCTCGTCTTGGTTGATTATTTGCAGGTCATATTCTCATTATATATTCTTAGGCTTTCTGCTTTACTTTCTAGCCTTTTGGATAATAACGATAGGTAAATTGTTACTGTTCTTTACAGGAAGATAGCTGTTCAGAGAAGTAATGAATTTGCTTGAGAGTAGTGCTTAGTATGAGTTTTCTGTTGCAAATGATAATTTTAAGGTCACACCCGGAGGCCAGTGGTAAAGAGCTCTTTTTCAAACTGGCAACCTGTCACAAGTGAGGTCCCCCAGGGATTGATAATGGGCCCAACGCTGTTTAATAGCTTCATAAGTGATTTGGATGATGGGAGCAGGTGTACCCTGATGAAGTTTGCTGACGATACCGAACTGAGTGGGGAAGTGGACACTTGAGGAGAGCCACTCTGCAGGAAGACCTGGATAGGCTGGAAGAGTGGGCTAACAAGTACCTTATGAAGTTCAACAAGGACAAGGGTAAGGTCTTGCACCTGGGAAAACATAATGCAGGAGTGCAGCACAGGCTGGGATCTGCCTGGCTGGGGAGCAGCTGTGGAAAGGGACCTGAGAGTCCTGGTGGAGAACAAGCTCAACGCAAGTGAACAGTGAGCTGCTGTGGCAGTGCAAGCCAACAGGATGCTGGGTTGCATCAACATGGGCATCACCAGCAGAGAGAATAAAATTGTTATCCCACTCTACTAGGTGCTTGTCAGGGCACAGCTGGAATACAGTGTTCAGTTTTGGTCCCTGCTATGCAAAAAAGATGTAGACAGGCTGGAGAGGGTCCAGAGAAGAACCACGAAGATGATCAAGGGACTGGGAAGCCTGCTGTGTGAGGAAAGGCTGAGAGAACTGGGCTTTTTCAGCCTTGAGAAGAGATGGCTTAGGGGAGACCTTATCACCATGTTCCAGTGTTTAAAGGGTGGCTCCAAAGAAGATGGAGGCTTCCTTTTTACAAGGAGTGATATGGAAAAGACAGGGGGTAATGGGTACAAGTTACTCCTGGGGAGATTCCAATGGGGCACAAGAGGAAAATTTTTCACAATGAGAACAATCAGCCACTGGAATGATGTCCCCAGGGAAGTGGTGGATTCCCCAACATTGGACACTTTTAAGATTCAGCTGGACGGGGTGCTGGGCCGTCTTGACTTTCTTTTGCCGAGAAAGGTTGGACCAGATGATGCCTGAGGTGCCTTCCAATTATATGATTACATGAAAATTAACTCCTTTAAAAGGAAATTGTATAGTCTGTGAACTGCTAATGAACTGAATTCACTGGATGGCAAAAGAGTTAATTTTTTATTCCATTTCCTTCATCTTCCTCTACTATTAAACTTAGATTTATTTTTTGGAGGAGCCTTTTAATTATATTTTTTTTGTCAATTTTATTGCAACTGCATCTAATAGTGTTCTAGGAAAAAGAAAAAAGACTTCCTAGAAAGAATTCTTTTTTTTTAAAATTTAAAAAAGCTAATTTTAATTGTGACCATTGTTCTTCATGATCTATTGCATCTTGTGTAAGATCATGAAACTTCAGATGTTTCACCATGTAAAATAAGTGCATTTTTTCTAAACTCAAGCAATTGTGCAGAAATAGATTTTGCCAATAGGTGACACTCTTGTAACGTTTGTTTCTTGATGACCACATTTCCTCTTCAGGATGTCAGCAACCTGACTGAATTAAAAATTTTTTAAGGTTGTCTTAAGAGATGAAAAGGAATGTATGTCCCACTCATGCAAAAGCACCTTTTAAAATTCTGTGATTTTACTTATGTGTGTAAAGTAGCTAACATAGCTTAGAAAGCAAATGTGTGAGGAGTATATTTAGTTTTGAAATCAAAGCCTATTTTTAATTTAGAAATTTTTTTCATAAACCAGGAAAAAAGTAATAAATATTACGATTTTCTATTTTTTTTCTTCCAAGAAACATAACACATTTTAACAGCTGAAGTGTTTGTGTAAAAGAGTGGTCCAGGAGCCTATTAGAACATTTATATCATGTTTAAATATTGTAATTTTTGAGGCTTCTATTCATGCATCAGCGGCGTGAATTATTTTATTCCTCATTTCATGGAGGGGAAATTCAGGGATAGGAACCACTGTACGCACTTGATAGGCTTTGCAATTAAGTTGAGTCTTTAAGACCTTAAGTAACTCTGAGATCTAACTGATTTATCAGGATAATGGGTGATGTTGGTGTTAAAATTCAGTCCAAATTCCAAGTTCTTGGGTAGGATTAGTGCCTAATCCACTGAATTACTTGTCTTCAAACTTTTAATTCTTCTCATTTCTCTTCTTTTTCACCAATTTCCTCTTGAAGTAAATAATAATGGCCATGAATTACATGTGTGAAAATACATGTCACAGGGAATCATGCAATGAAAAAGTTAAAACTGCACCAAATAAATGTAATTAATGTTTTAATTTCAACAGCACTCAGTTCCTGTATATAATGTATTCCCATTTACAAGAGTCATAACAAAAAAGTACATACTTACGTAAATAGAATTTAAAATGAGCATGTAATGTTACAGTCGTCATACTTAGCATTGTTAGATTGTTATGGAAAATAAGTATTTTATGTTTAAAAAATTTGAACTGTTTACTGTATGGAAGTGTTGTCTTATGTGAATGATGAAACTGAACTGGGAGTATTGGATAGTATGCCCTAGGGAACACTCCTCAAATGGAATGATACATCTTTCCTTTTATGTGTTTTAGAAACCATTTGATTTTAATTGCTCTAGAGGTCCAAAGAACAGCTTGGGCAAAGCAGGGTTTGTTAAGCAACGCTATCTCAGATGTCACGTGGAATAGAAACGGGTAGTTCTGAACTAATTGTGAGGCAGTTTAGCTGGAAAGTGTGGCTAGCAAATGTGCAGGAAACAATACAAGACATACTTTGTTATATGTCAGATCTTTATTCTGTATGTTTTAAAATCATAACAAATCTGTGGTTTAGGTGTATGTATAATGTACACAAACGCCAGGCTCTTCTCCTTCAAAGCAGTGATATTGATTCTTGCAGATGCGTTACTGTCCTGTACCAGTTATCTTTTTTATAAGCATCACAAATTCATCAAAGCTGACACTTCCATCATTATTTTTGTCCAACGATTTAATTATGTTATCAAGTGAGAATGAATCCTGTTTTTATAGGAAAAGAATTAAAAAAAAAAAAAAAAAAGAATGAAATAAATAGATTACCATGACTATTGTCCTATGAGGAATATTGCCAAGTAGTGATGCAGTCAATAACAGTCAGTGTTACTTGAAGGTGTTACTGGTAGTGTTGTATTTACCAGTTTTACTGGTTAAACTAGAAATACAGTGCCTGCTATCGCCTGCCAAAAATGTTATCAAAGATATGATAACCATTTGAGAAGTATCAAGTATTACTCAGGTTACTTCAGTCTTGTGGGTAAATTTGGAATTTAGGAAATGGACCAGGTGGAATAGCTACAGCACGTACATCATCACCAATAAAAAATAAATATGCATACCACCTACTGCTTTATTAGGTACTAATTTAGGCCCTGCATACGCTATTTGAAAACGTATTGCTACTTTCATTACGCTTTGGACCAGGACCTGAGAGTCTCTTCCCTCCCCTTTTCCCTTCTTTACTAGGAATACTGTATTCACTGCTGAAAAATTCTTGCTAATGTATTAAATACAGTTTAGATTATTAGCTCCTTTTATTTGTCGTGTCTGGTAGAGTGCATGTAACATCCTGATGCAGTGAGTATTCTGATAACATCCCCGATCAGGCTAGTTAAATAATATAAAACCAGTTTTGATTTATAATTTAAATTTTTAAAATGTTTTCTTTCTTCATACTTAATGTGTATGCATGTTTTGTAATGTCCTGTCCTGCTTTTATGTTGATTTATTATGGTGCCATATATTTCTGCAAACAGAGTAGGTACTTGAAAATGCCTGATATCCAGACAGAAAATATCAGTATTGCTTTTCCTGAACACTTATATTTCCACATATCTAGGAAAATGGGTATGGTGCTAAATTGTCTACAGCTAATATAAAAGTATTATATTTCTGAATTTGCCATCACATTTTCTATTTATTTTTGGCAATTTCTGACTCATTTGTTTTTTTAAAAATCAAAAAAACCCACACTAATAAAACACAAAAGTTTTTTCCCTTAATTAGGCATGATATTACTAAATTGGATTACTGTATTTCCCAGAATACTGGATTTTTCTATTGAGATGCAACTTCTTTCAGACCTTTAGCAAAAATTGCTTTTGTCAGCTATCCAAAACACAGTATTTAAGAATTGGTCTAGCAAAAGAATCTAAACTGCGTCCTAATGCAGTTCAGGAAAGGTCTGGCAGAGAATATATATGAAGTCAGAACCTAGACTTTTTCCAGCTACAGGAAACGAGTACTACTTTTCTTAACTTGGCATCTTTCTGGAATGGCAAACCTTTTATTTTGTGATGGTGGGAACTTAATCTAGATAGAAATTGGCTTATGTCTCTTAAATTTGTCCTACTGATTTAGTTGTTTTCTAGATTTTCCTATATATTTTCTAGATTCAAGATTTATTATTTAGACTGAAACAAAAAATATTTTATGAGACTCAGATGTACTACTCTAGGTGAAATTTGGCTCACATAAAAAACCCCAAACAAAACAACTTCTTAGATTATTTCATTTTATTTCATAGGGCTTTGTTATAAACTCCCTACTCAGATATCTGTTTGGAGCTACTGTTCATTAATGTGAATGAAGTTTTATAAGCCAACCCTTATTAAAGGATTATTTATGGAGTCAGTGAAACCATTTGGGCACAATAATCTGCCCTGCAACATCATTGCCTGTATTTCCTTTTTCCTATCCATTTCACAGGAAGCACAGTGAATATAAGAAGAGTGAAACTTACCTTTAGGTACTGTGCAAATTGATTCTGAAGTAGATTTTTCAGCCCACCAATGGACAGTGCACTGGTGCTGCCCTCCATTAAAGCATACTGGGTAAAATACTTCAGAAGGTTATCGTTGAGTAAATGTTCCATGTTTCTCAGATGTTGTCTTGAAGAATAACTGCAAACAAAGCAGACAGTAACAATCTTGTGCATCAGAATTTTGAAATACATCTGACACCTTGTTTTTACTGGTTTACTAACCATATGAAATGATTAATACTTAACCTAGATTAAAAGAGATTTTGGTGTTTGTTGGTTTTTTTTCTATAAAACTGGATTAACTCTCCCAAGAAAAAAAAAAATAAGTTAGGTTCAAAGATTTGAAACACCCAGTATGTTTAGGTTATGCTTACCTCACTCAGAATCCAGAGCTTTCAAATGTATTCAGCACAAGTGAGAGTCTCAGACTGGGGCAACCTTTATAGCTGCTTGCATGCTCCACCCTAGTTATGCAACTAGCATTTGTCATTGAGTCAGTGCACTAGTTTTTATTGTGTTTTCAGTAGTCAAAGGAATAGGATACTTTAGCAGTAGAAATGAATAATATTTTTTTGTCTCTCAAATGGGTCAGCATCAACATCCACCACTGCACATAATGTAGATTTACTTGGTCTTTATAGGCCATCTCAGAGAGGTTTTCTCTCTTAAATTTGTGTATTTTACGCTTCAAGATGTACCACACCTAAAGAAGCCTGAAAAAGGCTCCTATGGGGATATGTATAGCATTTGTTGCTATAATGGACTTTTGGAAAATGGTAAATATAAATTTGTTTTTAAAAGATCCAGATAAAATATGAAGAAGCTACTTGCGTTTTGTGTGAGTTGATAATCACCAATGCCAAAGCCAGTTCTGCAAATTTTGTGCTCTTTCTCAACACATGATTTAATGTCCTCTGGAATAAAATTTTGGTTGCTGCTATTAAGGATCAAAACACTCCATGATGTGAATGGAAAAAGCCCGAAGCATTCTAAATGGGAAAGGTCAATCTAAGGTTCTGAAAAACGGTTCCTTCTTGGAAACACCTTCATAACTGAGTATCGTGTTCTGCGGGTTCTGAAATCACATCCATTGATGGTCTGTGGTGCATTTTTGAGTGATATTCAGCCTGTGGTTGATGCTTCCTAACTCAACACTGCTGGCTTTGCAACTGCTGAGTTGCTGGCTCTGGCTGTGGTTTCTACATGTGGTTTCTAATCTGCCTGATGTCTGCTGTTGCCATTTAGTGCTTAGCTCCAGGCTCACTTAGTAGATCTTTCACTGTGTGCATCACTTACTGAGAATCAATCATCATTGCATCACTTAGAAATCTGAGCCCAGAGCTTTGTGGATCTGTAGGAGATGTATGGGTTGGAAGGGGTGTTTTTGGAACTGTAGGTGTATGGGTCTAGGGTTCCATGACAGGTAAGTGGGAGGTTTCCTGAGAAGACTAGGCAAGCTTTGCTAGATGAATCATGTAGATGCACACCTTGCATTAGGAGTCTACTTGCATGTGCTTATACTTACTTCCCAAAGTGTCAGAGAGAAGAGTATTAGAAGAGTCCTTCAAAGACCATATAATTCATTCTTCCCTTTGCCCTAGAGTGGGATCACAGGTATTTGTTGGATGTGTGCTTAACATACTGAGTGCCTTAAATAATGGGGACTCCACAACTTCCTTATCTGATCTATTCCTTGTGGTTCCTTATCTTGCTGTTAGACAGTATTACTATATGTCCACAAGCCTTGCTGCGCTTAAGCCCTTTGCTTCTCCTGTCTCCACAGACAGGGAGAAGAGACCTATTGTCTTCCTTCTTAAAATGGCCTTTAACATACCACATTTTTTGGTTCAGAAATCCTTGCTAGTTTAGTCTTCCTTTGGGAGTCCTGCTTCTTGGATCTACTCATCTTTTCTTGACTTCCTCTAGTTGGTTCCCATCCTGCTTGAGATACCATGTCCAAAGCTGTACAGATTGTTCACCATTCTGGGCACTCAGAGCGTTGCAGATTTAAATAGTGCCTGAAGCACTTGGTTGATGAGGAGGACCTTTGTCATTTTACAGGGAGGTGGCAGGCTACAGGTCTTTAATAGTAGAAGACTTTGTCAAGTTTCTTGACACTTTTTCAAGCTTTTTGTGACATACACTGATTTCAAATTCAGCACAGAAGCTTGGCATTAGCTTGAGGGTCAGAGAACTGAGGTCAGGCATCCCCCAGTCTTAGTCCAATCCAACTGAGGGAGGAAGCTGGAAAGGCATTTTCTCTTGTGTTTGCTTTTTGGCTCAACAGAAAGTCAGAAGCTGCTGCCGTCATCACTAGCAGAACCTCTCATGCTGCTATGGCAGCAGTGCAAGCAAGTCTGAGCATCCTAGCCTTAGAATGCGTTGTATGGGTTAGGGCAAGTCCCATACACTAAACTGGGGCATGAACTCTGTGGTTATTCATGACAATAAGATAATCATAAGTCCTTTTCCTCTTTTCTTCCTCTTCTTTCTGCAAACAAAACAAAAACCAAACATCTTTCTCTTTCCATCCTGTTTTCTACCTTTGGTAGATGGTGAAGTTTTAGTAGTAGTGCATGACCAGGTGATCTAAGGCTTTTGATCCCCATCTGCTGCTTCTCTTTGCCTAGAGCTCCTGCCTGTGACAGCTGCACTATACTTACTGCTTTATCCCTTTTGGAAGCAGTGTCAGGAAGTTGGTGTGCCTGATGTGTACTGTTGACATTACAGTATTTGCAAAACTTTTTTTTATGTATTCAGATGACTTGCTTTTACTTGTACCAAAGGCACCTCCCTGTATTGAAGATGTAGTACTAAGATGCTTAGTAGTATGAAAGAAGAACTGCATTTCCAGGGATCACAACTCAAGGAATTCAGCACATTAGCCTTGTTAATTTGTTAAGCATTCATTAAAGAAAACCACCTAATTGCAAAATAGCATAACCAGTTTTACTGAAACATCTTCCCATGGAAGTGAGAGACCAGTGTCTGGAAATTTAGGTGACCTGCTCAAGAGTTGCACAGGAGTTGTATGCCAGATCTGGAGATGAATCCAGTCTCCTCAGAATAGCTTTATTCACAAGGCACTGTAATCTGTAAGAGACTGTCTGAATGAGAGAGTGGCAGAGTGGGGATTTGTAATTTGATCTCCCAACTCTGCCTCTTCTCATTTAGACCACAGTGCTTTCCTCCAGTAATTTGTGTGGCATCTCTGAACTCTGTATCAGAATCAGCAACAGAACTCGGTTTCATGGGCCCCAGTACACTGTCTTTGCCAGAAGACCCCTTTGTGCTATTCCAAAATAGGTACAGTTTATCCAGCACAACCTAGCAATGGCAGAATGATATCCAGGGGTAAGGAATTCTGATCGCTGACCAAGAATTTTAACAAAAGTGGGAGAAGATAATATATTACTGTTGCCACTATTAGATGATATGTGACTAGCAGATAGCAGCATTTATCTGTGCTGAAGAACAGCACTTGGTACTAAGCTTTGATATCTGTGCAAGCTGACTCCCAGTGTAGAAGTAGCAGTCCAGCTTTTGTTACAAGTGTCTTGCTGCTCTTCCTCAGATGTATGAATATATATCGTTCCTGCAGTTTATGACATTATTCAATTGTGTTTGCCCTGGGCTAGAGAAGTCATGTTAGTAAGCACCGTATCCTTTTGGAATTGACATTTTTATTGTAGCTTAGATACAAAGCCATTAGCAAAGAAAGAACTATGCTGATGATGTGTTTTAAGTCTGTTTAGGGATGCACATCACACACGTGTCCCTGTGATAATTGTGTGTCATTTTCTTTCAGTGATGGTGTCTGCAGATTCAATATTGACTCAAAATTGTCTATTGCTAAGTATTGCCCTAGTAAACTGGTTTGCTGGCATATTTGGAGAAAGCAATTCTGATCATGTTGGAGAGTAAGAGAATAAAAGCTGCAGGGATGACTGAAGTTTGGGAGCTTATGGCATCATGGTCACATGGTCTTCATGCATGTTTAATGATGGATTAAGTGGGATGGTGTTATCTCTTTTGCCCTTGTCACATCCTCCTGTCACCATTGATGGTGTGTGGTATGTGGTATGTGAATCTGTGGTTTTTGTTTACATTAATGTGCTGGACTATAAATTGGATTGGCCTACAAGTGGATTTCTATGCCATTCACTGACACTGTTGGAAGGGACAGGGCACCTTCCACAGGGGTGGGGTTGTGGTTGTCCCTGAGGGCAGCAACTATCTCTGTCATCCTGTTTAATCCTCTGCTGATGGGTTAACGCCCTAACCCTCCAGTATTTTTCCACCTTCTTCGGTGTATTTTATTGTAGCAGCACCACTAATGCTTGTATGTGAGCCCAACTACTTCAAAGCTAGTTGAGGAACCTCTGTGAGGCTTATGTTATAGCCTGACCACAGTATAGAAATGTCTACTGTCAAGGTGAAGTTGGCTATAATTGAGACCGTATATTTGTGGATGCTGTGCATTTAGAAAGAAAGAGCAGGAGATGGTTTTGTGCTTAGTATGCACTTATTTCTACCTTTATACTGCTTGTGCATCATCTCTAGTTTCCAGACATCAGTCACTAGACCAAAGCCCTTTGTTAACTTTGGTTACTTTCTGGAGTGGAAGTGGAAAAAGATGATGGGACAGTTTAAGTAAATTGGGCTGGATTAGGAACTCAGTGGGACGTAGATTCTTTATCTGAGTGGCAAAGAAATCTTGCACAGGTGTCAAATAAGTTTGATTTCTTACTGAGTAAAGAAGCAGAGCGATATTTGTATAGAATTAATGCTAGTATAAAGAATGTACATGTATGTCAAATACGTGCCTGTTGTAAAATACCAATCCCCATGCTGCATCTGAAGTTAAATATGGGATATGTACAATAATAGATCAGTAGGAATACATTTTTTTGAAATAGTTGTACTGTAGATAATTTGCAAGTAGTAAAAGGAAAGCTGTGGAGATGCAGATATCTGCCGCTACCACAATGTGTGTTCATTTTGGCTGTAGGGGCTTTGGTGAGTTCTGCAGAGAATCAGTCCTGCAGCTGCAGTCATCTTCAGACATTCTTGCACTATCTGCAAAAAGGGAAAGACTTTAAAGTTGGGATACTGATAGTCTGCTACATGGGACCTTTTTGAAGGTGTATGTTGACAGGTGTGGGAATTAACTCTCTAGTGCAAATAGGGGAGTTGTGACAGAACTTGGCAATGTTGCCAGTGCCATGGGTTCTTTCTGTCAGGCTAGGAGGAGGTGAAAGACAGACTGAGAGAGCAGGAACATCCAGTTAACAAATTTTCTGAAAAAGATCAAGTAGTTATGGGTGAGAAGTTCAGCAAACTGCACTACAGCCGTTGTAGAGCACCTGGCATTGCTTTGAGGCATGGAACTGTTAGATAGAAGTTGAGAATGGGTTGTAAAATCCTTTATGTGTCACAGATGATGCATTCCTTATGTTAAAATTGCCATTGTTTGTAAGACCTCCAGTGGTGACGTGTAAAAGGGTTGTCTCATCTCACAAATTAAACTTGAACTATATGGGTTATCCTGGCAAGAGTTTCTTCCAGGCCCTCCCTTGTGACATATACCTAATGAGATGTTGAACGTGTCTCCCTAAACAGGACTGGGTGTGGCTGCTAAAGGGATGGATGATTTAATATGATGCATTGTTTGTAGTCAGCTATAAATTGGTGATGTGTTATTCATTGTAGCTATATGTGTCAGCTTTTGCTGTCATATGTACACATCTGCTGAAAGTCCCTGTGATGTAGGTATTTTATGTACACGAGACAGTTTTGAGGGAGAATGTGTTTCAAGATGTTTTATCCTTCTACTTTCTGAACCTTGGCTCATGCAGCAGTGCAATAAGGTTGTTACTGACACAGCTGAAATTTACAGTTAGTGTAATTACTAAAACCCTAAAACTTTTTGTTCTTTCCTAAACTCAGATTTGTTTTTTGGAATTCTTAAGAGTGATCAAAAATGCATAAATCTCTATTCCAGGAAAGCACATATGGATTTATGGAGGAGTTACATTTTGCTGAGTTTCATGTAGGGCAAAATAAGTATAAGTAAGGTAGTACTGTACAAGTGGCACTTGCAAGTTTGTTATTTCTGTGGTGAGATTAAGTCTTTCAGCTGTTCTCTGACCTTGGAGATGCCTGGAATCTCTACATGTCTCAGCTGTATCTAAGAACCCTTCTTCATCCTGAAGACAAAATTGATGAGGAGAGGTAGAATTGAGTTCTGTAGTTTGTTTTCAAAGCATTGTTGTTACTCTCGACAATGCAAACCTGAAGGACTGTTCAAAAGAGGTCTAGAGGTGCACCTAATAAACCACATGGGCACATAATATAGAAATTACATGGCACTGAGATGCCTAAATCCCAAGGTGTGAAAATAGTACCAAGAAACTCCTTTGCCCAGCTTTTTTCTTGCCTAGAAATACCTATAATCTGTTTTCATGCAAGTCCAGGATTACTGTGTCAATGTAATAATCCTACTAGTGAGTCAGAAATGACACATCTGGTTGTCTTGATCCTGGAAGGGCCTAATTCATTATGTATTCTTAAAATTTATTTAATATGATTTGATAGAAAGAGGCCTGGTATAATATTTTCTTCTAAAGCAAGCCTGCAGCTTGAGATGATATGGTGATAGGATACTTTTGATTCTTTTTGGGTGCATGTGGGGAAGATGGGGGAATCTTGGGTCCTGGCTTCTCTGTCTAAAACACTTTTGCCTTTTACATTAAACAGCAGGAGCTGAGAGAATGAGTATTCTGAATTTTTGACTACATGGACCTGCGTGCACTCTTGTGTGGGATGTTTTTGTATACTGTGTAGGGACAGTGGGCCCTCAGCACAGTTACAGTGCTCTGTCACCTAGAAATCGGGCACTGAGGTCTTCTGTCAGAATTGTGCTGCAATGACCTTCTAGGTCACTGTGACCCTGCTGCCTTGCTGCTGAAGTGGAAGGGAATTATTGAGACAGTGCCGCAATACTGAGTAAAGGTGCTTGTGCTAGGTAATGACCAACTTCTTTCCTCCAGGAAGAGGTAAGTTTGGGAAAAACAGCAGCAACCATGAGCAGTACTCTTAGGGGGAAAGAAATGGATGTCATTTTGCAATGCTTCTTTGGTAGCAACCTCTGAGTCTCTGTTCAATTTCTTTACCTTCAACACTGAAAGAACAGCTAGATCAGCCTCACTGGCCTGGTCAGACTCAGCAGCACAAAATGCAGAGGCAGAGAAATAGCAGAGTGGTAAGAATCTTGGAGCGCTCTCTTTGATTCAGAGAAAGAGGCGCTTAGATGCACTGGTTGAGCTCCAGTAGTTGGTAATTCTCAGTCAGAAGTCTGCAAGTGTGCCATGCCATGTAAAATCAGATTATTAGTGGTATTCTGGGATATGTTTCATTATCAATGTGAAACATAACAAAAATGATGTTATGAAGTAACGGCTTTACCTTTGGTGTACAAATTCCTCATCTGTTAGCACTCTGATGTGTTGATTTGTAGATATAATAGATATTTACTAAATTCTTTCCAAAGGAAGACTGTCAAAATGTTAAGTAAGTTACCATGAATACCTTTGTTTCAGTTCTCTCTGATACGAGAATTTGGGACAATGGAAGCAAAAGACTTCTAGAGAAGTCTCCCCACCCGCTCCCTCTTTTGACCAAGCCAAGAGTCACCCTGGGACATGAGGGAAAACTGAGGGTTAAATCAGAGGGAACTAATCAGGCTTATGAGAAGAGTAGCTGTTGTCTAACTAATGGTGTAGAGCAATCAGTTGTCTAAATATTTTATATGTGATTATGGCCTCTTGAAAGAAATGAACCTATTGTTAATTAACAAAAACTGTAGTCAAGGAGGGAAAGTGCTTGTGTACCTGGCTTAATTTTAGATTTACTAATTGCTTAATGTGGTTACTAAGTCAAAGCCAAATTATCATAAATTCAATAAGTAACAGCAGTAGTAGTTTGGAAGTTTTCAGTTTACACAAGTGCATCAAATGAGCCGTTTATAAACAACTGTAAAACAACTTCAAAGAATTAGATTTGCATTTTGTTATAAACTGAAATTGACAAATTATCCGTGCCAATCATAACTCATTTCTCAGTTCTGCTAGTGAGGAACCCTACTATCAGTTAAGTTAAATTTAAGATTCAACCTCAGAGCCTGTTTGATTTATTTTAGGTTAGTGACTAGTCTTGCCTTCAACACAGAAGGGCTTTGCTTTTTGCTTTTCTTTCTTTCCTGTAATAGACAGAGGTTCACAACTAAGCTGTAACAAATTGCAGCTTTGAGAGGTTTCTTAGGATTCAGAACCAAGAGTGGAGAAGATTTTGTAAGAAAGTTTTAGGTGTCTTTAGCTTGTGAGAGTATGCACCAGGTGCCATGTGGAACTTGGCCTTAAGGATAACATCAGATTGGAACAGACCTGTGTAACCCCAAGGTACCTGTGCATGCTGTGTGACCTTTGTATGTCAGAACTGCCGAAAGATCAGAAAAGGAGAAACACTGGTTTTCCTCTGAGACATTACTAAAGTTGATTTTTCCCATCACCTTTGCACACTCACCTTCTGTTGTCCATCACAACCTAGGATTAAAAAGCCTTAATATCTAGATGTGAAGAATCTGGAATTATGTATTTGAAAATAGTGAAAATATATGTATAAAAACACTTGGTGATTATTGCATTGTGGCTAAAAGATAATACAGATTTAATTGGCTGTGGTTTCCGATGGGATTATCATTTGGCCTGGCTAATTAGAGACCCTGCGTAAGGATCAGAGATGTAACTTGCCATGAAACTGTTAACATTGGTCTTCACTAATGAGAAGAAAGCCCAACAATTGCCCAAGAGCCTGGGAAAAATACCAAAGCCTCAGTATTGCTCAATCTGTAAACCGAAAAATAAGTTTTGACAAATCACAGCAGACATGCTGTGTCTGCAAACAACACAGATCGGCAACCATTGCTCTCTTGCACAGCTTGACATTGTGCAAAACTTTTTTGTCTAGTGGCAGAAAAATATTCTAAACTTTCTCAGAATAATCCATTTCAAATAGAGATACAGTTCTTGCAAGGTTTCTGTTTTGTTGTTTCTCTCACTGTGTATATGGGAATTGTAAGTGATGGTATGCAGACCCGATATGAATTCTGTAACACCAGATAAATTACCATTTTTGAAATTCAATATCATTAGCACCATTATGTGGTGAATATATTTATATTAGCACCTTCTCACCCAACTTAACTGCTTTTTACCTGTGTTTTCTGAGCTGAAACTTAAGTGACAAGACAAGTCTATGTCTTCTTGGGGGCATTAGAGAGCCACTACTTAAGCAAACAACTGAAAAAGTTTCTAAAAATTCTTTTGTCAGTGAATTTACTTAATTTCTTCTTCATTCCACCACATCTTTGCAAACTCAGCAAAACCTGAAGTTTGAGTGACAAGTGGCACTGGGAGGACATTTATTTGAGATAACAAATTAAAAGGAAAGAACCCTGCTTTCCTCTCAGAACCCAAATTGAACTGATTGAATGTATTTGTGAACTAAACACACCTATGGTTATATCAGAGGTAGGCTATGCCTTTGGTGTTCTCCAGCGCATTTGGTGGTTTCACCTTTACTTAAGAAAAGCACACTTGGTCAGACCACAGCTCCATCTAGACCAAAGGCCCATTTGGCCCATCACCTGTCTCTATTGTCATCTATGAGTAATTTTCTGTGGAAAAATACAGTACAGTGTACAGCTGTACAGTGGTGCTTCCCCAATGTATTTTCTCTTTTCCTACAACTTATAGCTCAGATGTTTTCAAGACAGAGAAGACTGGAAGACCTAAACTGCACAGTATAAACTGTGGCCAGCACAGACATAAGAAGTGTTACAATGATCTCCTCTGTTGTGGTCTGTCTTCCTTTTGTAATTGGTTATAATGTGAATAGCTTTGGACTGTCACTGAGTGTTGAACTGACATCTTTATAAAACCATCTATTGTAGTCTCAAGGGCGTGTTCCTGAGGGGCTGTGATCAGCTCAAAGCCTGTAACTGTGATGTGAAATTAAGCTTGTTTTATCCCCTGTGTATGGCTTTATATTTGATTCTGCTGAATTTCACCTGGCATTTTGATCACTAAGTTTCAGAAGGTCCTTTTGTGATTCTTTTTAGTAAGCCCTCATCTTTATTAGCCTCAGTAAATTAGGGTGTCATCAGCAGGCTGTCGCCTACTGTTCATTCTTATTTCTTTTTATCAAATAAGTTGAATGTACTATTCCTAGAACCTTGTTCAACTCTACTAGTGACTTTACTGTGAAATATTGCATTTTCTTCTACCCTTGTACTTCTAACTGTATTGTGTGTGTGTCTGTGTGTTAATTCAATAGCCTCTCAGTTTTTTGTAAGTCTTTGTTGACATGTCTTCCACATCTTTTTAACATTTAACACATTTAACAAAGTGAACTTTGATTATCAACCAAATCTCCCTTATCCACGTACTTTTCCTCTGAAGAACTTCAATAGCTAGGTGACAGACAACCTCCCTTTACAAAATCTTTGTTGTCAGTGTCCCAACTTATTGTAGCTGCCCAGGTACCCCCTACTTCTACATTTTTGTTAAAGGTTCTGCTAGGTTGCCTGGCATGGACATCAAGTGTTTGAGATTATGGGTCTCTCTATCTCCTCTGAAGCATTTGGAGTCTTTGGGTGCCAAGGCTGGTGAGATGTTATTCACCACAGTTACTAGGTAGGCTATTTCACCCTTCAGTTGCTTCAAAATGGAGTGAGTACCATCTGTTTCCAGTGATTTCTTACTGTCTATTTTGTTTATTTGTTTTGTAAGCACTTCTTTTAACACTTCAATTTGAGATGAGTGTATCAGTCTCCCATGAAGAAGGTTTTTAGCTTGGAAATGCCTTTCAAATTCCTTGACAATGCACACAAGCAAAATGCTCATTTCTTAATGCCATGGTCATAGCTTCTTTGAGTATGTTTTGTTTTATTTTTTTAATCCTGATAATTGATTAGCTTTCCAATGCCAGATTTTTCTCTTTAAATGAAAAGTAATGAAAATAATTACTCTTAGTTATTGATGCCTTTTACAAGTTGCTTCTTGAATATTTGAGGGAAATAATGATTTGGTATGTATTTAACTTAAAAATATTTGTGTTTCTTTATCTTCATTTGGACATAGATTTAGTTTTTGTGAAGGATGCCTTCTTGCTGTTAATAACCTCCCACTCTTTTCCTTTCTTGAGGTTTTCTTCATAAGAAGGATTTTTCTGAATAGAATTGCATGTTAATATTTTCAGAAAGTCTTTGACCTTTCCAGTACTTACATAAAGAATTATGTGTAACTAATTGTAAATCGAATAGGGAAATCTATGCTGTGTACAAAACAATTTTCTGGATGAAGTGGACATAGGGTGAGTATCTGTCAGTGTGTGATTTAACAAGCACAGAACACTTATTTTATGGAGGGCTCTATGCCCAAGTCTGTCTTCGTAATGCTGCAATATATTTGAATAGTGTGTCACTTCAGTATGAACTATGGATGCTCCAGGAGTGTTATATATAGTGTTGACAAAGCATGGATGTGGAAGGGCCATTCACAAAACTGCTTTGTGCCAAGCGGGTTGTACGTGTTAGGGCAGAACAGCACTGCGTGCTTTATGGCTTAGATGAGGTCCCCTTAAATTATCTATCTGAAACTTAGGCAGCCAAAGTTAGGTGAGGTGATTCCCACACAAGGGGACTACACTCAGAAGCGCTATGGTAAAGTAGTTCCTCTTAGTCGTCCTGTTTGGCAAGTTAAAAATGCAATACTAATCACTGAAATAAAGTAAATGTGGAAAGGGGTTGTCCAGATCCCTTAATACCGTGATTATATCGCTTCAAAATTTTATCACCTCCAAAACGCCTCCTTCACCCCCCAGCCCCAAAAAACCTTTCACGCAAACAAACTTGCAGAAATTATGTATTAAAAAAAAATATTAAAAATTAGGTAACATGAAATAGATTACCTGTGTACTGCAGCTCATCTGTTGAAAACTACATGAAATCACCTCCAGTATTATGAATGCCATTTCCATAGAAGTTTTTCCTACCTACATAACTGAGCAAGTTACATTAAGACACTGGCCTTGTTAGAAGCTCACCTGGGAATGTGTGAGTTTCTGTATGGTTAGCTGCCTTGTTTATAAAGTGTAGGAACAACATTAGGTGTCACAGAAGTCCTGGTTCTGCTGGGCTGAACAAACTGCTTAATCTGCTTTATATTTCTCATACCAAATGGAGGTAATGAAACACACCTGCCTTTGTAAAGTGGTTTGATACCTGCAAAGACAAGGTCTGTGCAGCAGCTGAGGACTTCCACCTTTTTTGTAACAGCCTTTTAGGCATCCAGGAGTAAGACCGAGAATTGAGTGTGTGCCTAAGAGTGCATGGGTGAGAAAAACCTGAGGAATTCAAATCAGTTGCGTAGTTGCACTGGAGGGTGTATTTAATGAGATGTGAGTGGTCTGTTTATTATGTTCTGAACTACATAATTTTAATTAAAAATAAAGACTATTAGCCAAAGTTTTATTTTTGATAAATACTCTGTGCCCCTATCAAATTACCTACTGTAAGTGAGGTAGAAGAATAATACAAAGGTTCCCCCCAAAGGAATACTTTTTTATTAAATTAGGTTTTCTGTTTTCTTAATTCTATATTTATTTGCCTCCCATCCTTGACTTGTACGTGCTGATAGGATATTCCATACTGTGAAGTTAGGCACTGAACAACAGAACTGCATTTGCAATGGATTTGGCAGGGATTCACTGTAGACCTGTGCTTTTTGACTCAGAATAGTTTCTCATGCTCTCTGACTCTTCATTCTGCCATTGGAGACATAAACTATTGGAGGTGCAGGTGAAGGATAAAAATGATTTTATATGGGCACCATTAAATAACGTTGCCTTTGTGGGGTTGTAGCTGTTGTGTGTTGCTTTGTGTGAGAGCTAGCTGGTGTGCTAGCTGCATGTTGTGTGATACTGTGCTGGTTGGTGATGCAGCCTAGAACTTTTACTGTGTGGCAATATCTTTTTCTGGTTGCTTGGTAAACATTTGTAGCATTTGAATAGGTCACTGCATTATCTGTTGAATTGATCTGTACCTGGCCACCCACACTTTTCACAGAGGATGTCTGAATTATGCTGGGTGTGTTCATCTGATGTCATGCTAATTAAACGCCTATTTGATTTGTGGTAGTATAAAGGTGACATTATTCTATAGATGTTACTTTCTTAGAAACAATATTGGTAAAATATTTCCTGTAGGTTTTCACCATCATGTTAGTAAATAAGAAATGATCTGAAGATCTATTTCTCCTCCTCTTTGGCCTTTTTGCTAATGGTTCTCCACGTGATGCACACATCCTGTCTGCTTCTTTGTTCTTACTTCCTTGTATGTATGTCTTCATATCTGATTGTATTTTAAAAGTATGTACCATATTCATTTCTGAAAATGAATACGTAGATTTGCAATTCCGGTTTATTAGCAAACCAGAACTGCACAGGTATGTCTGTTACTGTCACATTGACTTTGGACCTTGTAGTTGAATCCAAGCATCCTAGTGGTGCTCACTGGTGCCTTGTTGAAGGAGGAAGTCCTTAACATTTGAGCTCTGCTGGTGTAGGTGGCATGTAGGCAACTGGTCAAGCCACTTGTCTTTTTAAATGCAGACTGAACTTGTCCCCCGATACTTGTATAAACACAATTAGGGAAAGCAAATTCCAAAGAATTCTTGTCATTTGATGTTGAAGGGGATAGAGTTAATGTGCTATGGGGAGGATCATAAGGAGTGCATAATTAAATTAAGATCTGGACAGTGATGCTTATCAGGATTTTGGAGGAGGCAGAACAGACAAAGCGAGACAGGAAGGATCTTGCTCAGAAGGAAGACATAGTGGTTTCTGCTTGAAATAAAAAAGATTTGGATTGTAGGTCATAAATCTTCTACCAGAATTAAGATACTTCCAGGCAAAATAATCTTTGGCCAGCTGAATCTTTTCTGAGTGGAAGCAGGAAATGATTAAATGTAATGTAGAGCATGTGACAAAGCATCTCTGAAATGGCTGGCAGAGGTAATTAAGGTAATTAATCTCTGCTATGATATTAATATATATCATTCCTTTTGGTTTTCTGAAGCTGATGTGTACTCTTGTTGGATAGACAGTAATGAAAATGCCAAGGTACTTTTTTTGCAAGATAATCTAACTGGTTAAAATTGTATTATTGTAATTATCTCTCTATGCTGTTGTCTTTATTTTTTTGTTCTAATGTAGTTTACAGTATTCTTAGGAAATCCTAGAATTAAAAGTCAGTGCCTTGATTAGCATTATATGGTATCCAGCACTTGCTTTAGTTCTTCCAGTTATCCAGCCGAAATGAGAAATGTTACAATGTATATGTGAGAGAGAGAATAATGACTCATGGAAGTGATCTCCGCTACTGCTATTGACTTCAGGGGGAAAGAAAATCCCATTACTCATTCCTGGAGAGCTTTCCGAGGGCTAGGTGTCCATTCGGTATGCTTAATGAGATATCCAGCATTCACATTGTTCCCTGTAATTCAGAAAAAGTTACAGGCATGAAAGACCAGATAGGCCAAGGTACTTTTACTATCTTAGGCATGCCATGGGAGACGAGTAGTAATAGTTAAAATTACAGTGATTGTACCATAGGCTTTCTGCCTAGAAATTCCTGCTATTAGTCCATAAGATTATCATTATTAGAAAGTCTCAAATTAGTAAATTAAGTGGGAGGATCACTAAGTAATGGGTGGCCAACTTCAATTTTATAGGTCCTTTAATTTTGTATGCTTTTGTTATGGGGAACAGAATGTTACTGGATAGTAGAGGTGAGGGAACTGGTGTAACATTTAAACAGGAGTTTAACTAAACTGGAATGTTCCAAAGAGGAAGAGAGAAGGAGGATAATACAAAAATGCATATAAAATATTCTAAGATATCTATGTAGTAGATATGAATCTCTGTTTAAACAGTAAAAGTGATCCTTCTTGTCTTCCAAAAACAGTTACTTTAGCTTGGACAGTGTTGTTCCTGGTTGTGATCCTTTGTGAGATGCCATTTCAAAATGCAAAATTGAAAACAAAGGGGAGAAGGGGAGGGAAGATAGGAAGAAGCATGATTATACTGTAAATTAGTATGAGAACTACTTTAGCCTTCATTATCTACATTTCTTCATTTCTACAAAGTTACAGCTTAAATGTAAAAGAAGAATTGAAAGGAAAATAGGCTTGCTCATCAGAACAAATTGCTTCAATTAAAGGTTACAGAGGTTGGCATGAGCTGGTTGTTTTGTGTGGTTTTGCAGAGTGGACTCAGTTGAATTGCTTGTTAAATGAATTAGATTGGTACAAGATTTTGGTACTGGGAGTAGAGTAACATTTACTTTCACAACTGTCTGCAGTTTACAACTTTAGGGGATTTTCTTGCAAAGATATGCAACCTGCAAAATACCTCATAGAAGTTTAGCATGTTTGCTCAGCAGTGTCTTTAAAACATTTTAAGATACTTTCTCACTACTTTGCCTTTGCTTGGGATCTTGGATCGTATTGTGGATTTTTTTGTTCTTAAAAGTTAAACGTTAGAGAATTTTTTCTGAGTAAGTGTATTCTTTTTCCTTCTATTCAGCTGATTTTCATAAAATGCTCACCTATAAGAGGTACTAATTTAGCTCAACTAGCAGAGAATTCTCTTTTTGATGTAAAAATGTCAGGTTTTAAATTCTGGTATCCATTTCAAAAGGTGATCAATCAGTCATTAAAGTTCATGGTCTGCCACTGACCTTTGGGCATGATATGAAGCATGATATCCTAATTGGAAAAAGTGATACTAGGCTACTTCCTCCATATCTCTAGCACAGAAATCCTTATGGAGTTAGAATTCTTTATTTCTGTTTCATTCATTTACTCCAAATTCTAAATAAGGCATTTTCTTACGGCAGTATCAAGCAATGTGATAGTATATTTTTTTCCTTCAGTTTAAAACCTCAATTTAATTATATATTAATCAAATGTATAGTAACTAAAGCTAGTTGGTGAAATCATCTTAAACTGCATTAAACTTAATCTCAGTCAAGCATGTGTGGTCAGATAACATAAAAATGATTTATCGGGCTGAATCACAGACAGAATAAAGCCATTTCTTCATTTCATAGAACTTAAACCACAAAAAATACATATATGTTTAGATTTATATTCTTATAAATGACATGGATTTCAAGCTCTAGATAGCATTTGCTCTTTGTTTCTTCTGGGAGTAGAGCTCTTACTTAAAAACTTCCAGTCCCTTTTTCAATTTTGAAGTACAGTATTGTACCATTACCTTTCTTTTTTTTCTATTCAAATAGCTATACTTTCGATAGGATCCTTTTCCATCTCTGTCCTGGTTTAACCAGGATAGGCCACCACAATCTCCAATAAATAAAATAAATAGTCCACAGATATATTTTATTTCCATTGCAACAACTGTTATATTTTAGCATGTGCCCACGCAATTTCAATAAATTTGTGAGAAACATGCCTCTGCACCTGTCTTGGCAGGCCTGAAAAGGGGAGGGCTTACAAAAAATAAATTAGAAACAAATGGCTGTGGCTTGCTGTTCTGATTAGTATTTGTAAGAGATTACTCAAAAGAAATCTTTCAACTGATCCAGGACCTTTCCAGGGATTTTTTCTCAGCTCTGAAGTACCTGGGAAGTTTTATACCACAAAAAAAGTACCTTCCAACTAGAATAAAAATTAAAATAAGGCAAACTATAATTTTCTACTTGCTGCCCACTCACTTCCTTTCTAAAATAAATTACTCTGTTTCTGCATCCCTGATCATCAAGTACCAAATCACAGCTGGGCAGATCTGGAAGATGGACAGGATAGCAGGATGACTGGTGACACCGTTCTGTGAGAAGGATCAGTGGTTGGAATCCAGGCAGTCTTACTAACAAGTCTGCAAGTGGTCTCATTATGTTAGGGAAATGGGATGAAAAATAGTTGCTAGTTCTCATCTTCCCTATGGGGATACTGATTTTTATGGTGGATGAATGGAATTTCTTTAGGAAATACTAGGGTAGTGCAGGTCATGGTACTGAGCGTTGCCTGGAAGCTGATACCAGAAATTCCTCTCAGTGAAGGTCTGGAGTAGTGAGCACTTGAAGTAAGCAATTTTCCATCTGTCTTGCTTGCTGAAGGCACAGAAAACTGATAATGAAGTGATTCTAACTAATGCTACCTTGTTCATGAATGAGAAATAAGTGGAATGGATTCTTGCTTGTGTGTGGTAACTCAGTGTAGAGGAAGTACAGAACACAGACAATTTTGAGGATAAAACATGTGCTGTGCTTTGTCTCTACTAAGGACAATCTTATGTCTCTTCGGCTGTTCTGCATAGCTTTGCTAGTGGGGCTTGTCTGTGGCTGAGTCTTCCATGGCGGTTGCCTGTAGGATGTAATTCTCTGAGTCTGAGACCATCAAGCATACTACTGTTTAAACAATCTCAGGCTGTAAGTGTTTGATTATCCCTGTCTTATCTTTGTGGCTGGGCTGCTTGATGAAGAGAACACCACGCTCTGTCTCCCACTCTAAGTTGTTCCCGCAGCTTTAGAATGCTCAGAGACACAGACTTGCTTCATGCCTTTCTCCCCCTGGAAATATACCTCATGTGGATTTAAGTGAATTTGGTAGGGGCAAAATTTCACCTACTAGCAATTTCAGTTGGAGAAGTGCCCCTCAAAGGCTGTGATAAAATTCTGATTTTTTAATAGATGTATGTGGTAGGAAGGGAAGGATTCCTCCTAGCTACAGACCTGCTGATTTTTCTGAAGTTAAATTAGTGAATATTTGGTCATTAACTGTAACATGAGCTGGACCAGTCAAAGGCCTGAGAACACTCTTCCACTTTTAGTTACTCAAGTCTGTGGCAAATCCTGCACCTCCTGGCATGGCATGACTGGCACTCCAGTGTATTTCTATAGCTGGCACTGTCTGATCCTGTTCCTTTTGCTAACACTAACAGTCTGAAAATTTCTTCTTGATTAAGTCTTTAAGCTGACTCTGGGACTTGTGGTTGGAATAACTAGAATGAGTCTAAAATGCTCTTAAGCAATATCTATGTGGGCTTTGCATATCAACATCTCCATTAACTTTCTCAGTTCACTGCACCATGCTTATGAGTGAGTAAGCACTGTTTGAAAAAGAAGTTACACCCTTTATGACTTTTTCTGAAGAAAATGTTACAAAACATTCTGTACCAGAATTTCTGCTTATTCAGGCAGAATCCTTCTTAGAGAGTTTTTAGGCTTTAGTTAAATAAATGCTCTAGGGCAATTACTTAATTCTAGAATAGGAAACAACAGATCTCTGGAAAATAAGATTGCCCAAATTGAAAAATGGTTGAGAGTAACGTGCCATGGGATTTTACGAGTTCATAAGAAATTTAATTTCTTAAAGATGATATTTCTTTGAATATTTGGATACTGCACTGTAGTTTAGTAAGGGAGGAGAGGACAGGATTTTTCAAGCTGGTTACTCATATCACTGTGTAGCTGCATGAATCAGCTATTGATGATTTCTGCTTTGATCTTACACATGATGGTGGTCATCTTTTTGAAAACAAGCATTACTTCAGTCAGAGTAATGGAGCACTGAGTAGTTTGAAATCTGCAAGTTGCTTTATGGCAACTAGTTCCATCCTAGAGGGCTGAGTGCTTTAGATAGGTGGGCAATGATGGAGTTTGCTTGGAACTAGGATATCTTTGGGGAACAAGGGATTCTGGCAGATCCTTGCACCTTCTTTCAGTAATTGAAAATGTTAAAACCCTGGTTTTGAATGTATGTGGAAAGAGTGTCTTTTTGGTTTACTTGACAAGTTGGAAGCTGCATCTGCCAATTTTTTCTTTAAAGTGTTTGTCCTGTTGTTTCTAAAATGTTAGTATAAACGTCCCGTTTGTAGGTGGCTGGCTCTGTTTACTGATGAGCTTGTGATTGAAACAGATCAGTTTGAGTCTGTCAAGTACTGACTAATCCTGCAGAGAAATGATGGAAGAGTCAATAAAAGAACGGGTTCCTCTAGTTTGTGTTGAGTTCTTGTCAGTTTGTGTTGCCTTTTTTTTTTTTCCCCAACAATGTGTTCAGCAGGGATTAATATTCATCAGTACCTGTCACTGTATTCCTTGCTCCTGTCAGCTTTCCCTCTACACATCTCTTGTGTGCTGAGCGTCTTAGAGCCTCTTTTCAGTGTTCAATTAATCTTTAGGGTCGGGGCTTCTCCTGATGCTTTGATCAGCGCTTACATGTATAGCAATTTCTTTCAGCAGTGACAAATCATTTGCTCACCAGACAAGAGCAAAGTAAAAAGGCAAAAAAACCCTAAAAACCTGCTTCCAAAGCTGGCTTACCAATGAGCTGTTCAAATCAAGTAATGCTCCCCTCCCTCCCAACAAACACCACCCACCCGGCCTGGGTAACCAAGGTAGATGTGTTTCTCAAAATGGTGTTGCAGGATGTGAGGCAAAACAAAGACAAAACTTAATGGTTCTGGGGTGATTACTAAAATGGTAGGTGTTGGGTTTTCAGGGCCTTGGTTGCTCTGTGTTGAGCATCTGGGCTTGAGAGGTTTTCTCATTAGCTTTTATGTTTCCTAACAACAATGAAATGATCCAAGCAGTAGATTTCTGAAAGAAGATTGCAGTTCATGGATAGTTAAAGTCACTATTCATCAGTAGCATGATTTAATACTGATCAGACTGTTTTATATCTAGGATGTGCTTTGTGTTATATCAGACTGATTCTTTATTTATTTCATGTTGGCTGTCTGCTGTGTAATACGTGATCTCTGTAAAATCCCTGTAGTGTTGGCAGTTTTCAGAGATGTGGGTAAGAGACCCCTAATTAATGCCTTATCTCTTCTTGCACCCTCTCTACTGATGCTTTTTTTTCCTGTTGGTGCCTGTTGTTCTGTGTTCTCTGCTCTTTAAAGAATTAATGCATAGTAAGAGCTGATTTATTCTGTGGCAGGAAACATAATCTCTTTGAAGAATCAATTCAGTTGCACAGTTGTTCAAAATAACCACCACTAGAAGGTTTTGATCAAATAAATTCTGTAAAATATGGCAAAATTTTCCATAATATGTGTGAGTTGATTTTCTAATGCTTATTACTTACTAGGGCTGTAAGGCAGCAGTGCTGCTTTGCTTTTGAAAGCTTCTTGCACAGATTTTGTTGCAGAGAAACTCATGTAATATATAAATGTTGAGGGTTGTGCTGTGATAGTTGCTGAAGTTGGTCAGAGCCACAGAGCATATCAAAAAGAAAGATCCAGAGTCAGAGTAGCTATGAGGTATTACTTCATAAGTAGCTCCTTTCCTCACCTGACTGCAAAAAATAATATTTGAAGCCTGTCTATTTTCTTACTATCATAAACCTACAAATCTTAGGGAAGGTGGAGAACTGGTTTATAATGCACATATCAATAACAAAACCTGAATGCACACAGTAAAATGCTTGATATTGAAACTTAATCCAGCTGTCATATTGGCAGAAAGTCTGCCACAGATAGAAATAAGATTGAACGGTTGTATCATGCAATGTTTCTTACAAGATGCCTAAATTAAGACAGCAGACATTAGTGAAAGTTTTAACGATTGGATCCTCTCTGAATATGTGCCCCTGACCACACTAACGTAACTGTTGAGACAAGGAAGCAAGCCTTTTAGAAGACAAAGGTTATTTGGGGGAAAATGTCCAAATCTGCCCTCTGAGACCATTTCTCCAGTGGAATTCTTGTTGGGCTTGCAGCCCCATGTTGGATTCTGACCCAAAGGGCAGCAGAAGCTCTCAGCAGAGCAGATGAAGCTGTGCTTTCACAGCCTGGCTTCCTTCCAGGCCAGTATCTAGAGCTTTAGTGGGACTTATAAGAATCCAGTGTTTGGTTTTTGCCTACTGAAAGAAGGAAGAGATGAGAGTGTGGCCATAACCTGTTTGAACTAATGTGCTCTGTTTAGTGAAGAGAAGACCATATATTTGCTAGCTGATGTTTTGATTCTTCCTGGAGAACACATTTAAGCACAGTAAACTAGTGAAATCTGCTATGGACTACATAGACAGGTCTGCTTCATTTGGAGCCAGTGTTTTAACTCAGGAGTTTAAGAGCTAAGCAATGTCCTTCAAGAAGTTACCATCCCACTCATTGTATCCCCATGCTTCCTCCTATTTATGGCATTATGCTCAAAAGGTCTTGACTGAAAGGTGAAAATAATGAAATCTATTTTTTTCTGAGAAGGCAGTGTGGGGGGGGGAACCCCAAACACCTGGGTATTACTGTGATTCAGTTAGCAAAGTTAGACCAAAACATCCTACCTCAAATTTTTAGGAAGAAAAAGTCTAAAGCTGAGGTAAGGGGACAGTATTTAGGCGCTTGATACACTTTTGAGAATGAAGGAATGTCTAATCTTGACTTTAGCCTTCAAACTTAAGAAAACCCAAACAAACAAAAAGCCCTTATTGTTTTTCTTGTCAACTGCAAATATTAGTAAAACAGCTGTTAAAGTGAAATTTTTGTAGTTGGAAGAGAAGCATGTACTTAAAGTACTTGATAGCTGCCTGTTACCACTTCATTTCCATTTGACAAGAACCAGGAGCACAACTTTAAGGTTATCTACAGTATGGGTGTAGACAATAAATAACACCTCATAGAAAACTTGTGTTTGATTTCAGAGGGTCAGAGTGTTTGACATATACACCCGGTCTGCTGTATATACTCTAACTGCTTCTGATGTTCTGTGTTTTTTTTGTGGCCACTACTTCAGGAAAAAAGTGAATGTAAATGGAAGGAAATAAAGTAAAAAAGACAATCTCACGTTTTTTGAAGTAATAAGGATTCAATGAATGATTTTTTTTAATTTTTTTTTTTTTTTTGGCTTATGGGGTTTTTTTAGCTGAATGTGCTGCATAGTCCTCACCTTCATGATTTGAGAGGTAATTAGAGGATTTGTAATATCCCCCTGGTTTGATCACAACCTCTGCTTGTGACATTTTATAATGAGTATATAGTTTATAAATAACATTTTGAAGGTATAAGGTTATACAGAGATAATTGCACAGCTGAAATGCATTGGCACAAGGCCAAAGGCTATGCACTTTCCACCATCCCCTCTAAATTGAATAACTTCGCTTTATGAAGTGTATCATCAGAAATTGTTTTCATTATTCGCAGAGGGTGAATTAAGGTTAATAAAAATCCAATTCCAGATTACCCATATGTGTGAATATTTGTATTTTTAGAACCTTTCTTTGTCAATTGCATTCCTCACTGACTGTGTATATGTGAATACAAGTACGTAGGTCACAATTTCAGCTTATGTGTTTCTACAATTTTGAACTGTTTTACCTCTCTGAGAGAGAATGCCTCTAAACATGATTGTGAGACCCAGCAGGACTTTTCAAACTGAGCAAAAGTAAATGCGTGCCTTCCACTAGGCTGTGGTTTCTCACATCCTCTGAGTCCCATCATTCTGGATTCCACTTGACCCACATAGCAGCCATTTGACCTATCTGCTTCAGTCCTCAAAACCAGTATTTGTATATTCTCTTCTTTAAATGTTATCTTAAATAGCATATTCTTCATACAAGGAAACCCAGTATTTTGTGGATTCTTAGGCAATCTGAGAAACACTTTAGTAAAGGTGAATTAGGGGGGAGTGTTTTCCATTTTCTCCCTGTGATAAATTAGTTACATATATAATCTGAAATAGCACACACATGTTGGAGGCACCTTTTTTAGTGCTCCACTTTTACAGCACTAGATTATAGTCTTGTAACAAGTGCCTTCTTTTCACTCTGCTGCTTTGTGCCCTCCTCCCCACTTCCCAAAAAAGAGGACTTCTGCTGTCTTGATAAGACTGTTTCTGCCTTTTAGTGTAAGAAACAACACTCTGTATAAAGAACGGTGTAAGAAGGGGCCTAGTGTACAGGAATATATACCCAGGATAATCTTTCAGCATCTATCACTGTGTGGTTCAGGGACTTGCTTTTTCAAAGATGGTGTCTTTATCACTTGGTGGATTTTTTTGTCTATGAATTTATCAGTTTTTAAAAATCTATGTACTCCTATAGCACCAAGAATAGCTTTTGGCAGAATTATCCTATGGCTAACGTTTTGGTATCTTTTTTAAGAGAAATGTTTTTTCCACCCCAAAAATTGAATTAAGGAATTAATAAAATGATTTTGTTGATCTTGGCATTAAATGGAAAAGGTTCACAGTCCCGATATTACAGTCTCAATATTGAGAACAAAGCATTAGGAAAACCAAAGAGAAGTCATAATTGGGAATGCTTAGACGAAAAATAAATAATGTTGCCAGCTGTAGATCTATGCAACCTGTGATGCAGTTGTTGCTTTTATTTTTTTTTCTTTGTTGGACGAAACAGTGTTTAAACTGTTTTTTCTTTGCAGGTTATTGACATGCCAGAACACAATCCTGGTGATATGGGAGGAACAATGAGACTGGGAAAGAGGAGGACTGTTTTCAAAACACAAAATTCTGTTTTAAGTAAGTTACATTTCTGCTGTTATGGTTTGCCTTTTGAATAGAAGCTCTGTAACATGGCAAAGCAAAAATTCCAAAGCACGTTTTTGTTAAAGGACTACAACCTCAAGCAAGCAGTTGGGAGACAGCTTCCCCAAGCTCGCTCATTCTGATTCTGGTCCCACATACATTTGCCCAGGATCGGAATGTAAGGCAAGAAATGAGACACATCTGGAAGTCCCAGTGAAAAGGTCAGTTAGGGTCCAATGCTTTCAATAAACAATGGGGAGACTGTTGAGATAACTGAAATGCATTTTATATTAGTTTACTTCATTATTTTCTTGAGAAGATCAGAGCATTTTCTTCCTATTTTCTTTATGAGGTGACAGGATGTGTGAACCAGGGCTTCTTGTTCTATCCCTGAAGCTTTTTGGTAGAACTAACCCAACCTCCTACCAGTATGCTCTTGCCAGACCTAAACATTGCTTGTCGTTCCCTAGAGTTGCCAGTACACCTCAACCTCAAATGTCATCTGGCCTTGCTGCCTTAGTCCTCACCTTGTCTTGACACAGTTTGCTGGTTTGTATCCTAATTATAGCCAGGCCCTGCTTAACTCCAGACTGTGATCCAGCACTGCCGTAGGCCTAGCCCAGCCCTGGAAACAGTCGTGTTTTGGAAAAGCAAATTATTTATTGTAGAAAAGGAAAATTATTTGCTGTAACAGGATGCTTCAAAAGGCAAAATAAAAGCAACTAGAATATAGAACAAATGATTCAATTTGATCTATATGTGTTTTAAAATTGAAATAATATTTGTCTTCTATTAATCAGCCTATTATACGGTAGTAATATAAGCGACGCTTCAAATGTGTAAAAAGTGGTTTCTTGTCCATCAATTAAATATGGGCATATTTCTTGTATTGCCTTGGCCCTGACATTGATCTGAGCTATTGCTATGTTTAGCTATGCTGAATTTCTGGAGTATATCCTTCTGAGCTTTTAAAAATGACATCTACTTCAGCAGGAGACCAAAGTGTAATACATATGCACATTTAATGAAAAATCTGCCTTTCTAGAGAGTGCCCATGCTAGTGATCTGATTGTCCTGGGTGATAGTTTGCCTAGGTATGATATAGATATGCATATCACAATGTACAAGTTGTTCTGTGGCCTAAACCCTTCTTGGAAAAGTTAATAAAAATTAACATGTGTTGTAACTCTTGACCAGTATTACGAGTTGTTTAGATGACCATATTTATCAGACCCATAGAAAGGTCTGCTAATTTACTTAGGAAAGCTGATTTCTGTTTCTAATGCTTTACGACTTGAATGGAAATAATGGTTTTGAGGGGGTGGTTCCTTAAAATTAACTCATATATCACTTTTTGTAAAACTGCAGTACCATCACTCTACAATTTTGGGAGATCTTCTTGGTAGTCTAGTTCTTGTACCAACCCCTAAGCGAGATAGTAATCCTAATGACACTAGGATAAATTGAGAGCAGAGTTTGAGCTATGACTGTAAGAGAGTTATGATTAAATTCTGTTTTACTGCATACCTCTAACTTACTCATTGTTGCTCTGGAATGTAGAATGTTCCAGATTAGGCTCAGAGTTGTGTAAGAGTCATTTGGGTAATGAGATCAGGAAAACAGAAGAAAAACAATATTCTCTGTTTGTCATTGGAGGTATTATGCCAGCTGCCATGCATAATCTATTAAAATAGAGCAGATGCTCCTAAAAGGCTTCCTTCACTGCACCTTTTGTGTATAACTGTTGTAAAACCCTGAAGGGATTTTATGTTGCTTGTTCACTCAAACATTTTTTTATTTTATCTTGGGCTTTACAATTTAAATTAGTGTAAGTGTGGCCTTCAGACTCTAGTCTACCTAAGCTATTTCTGGTCAAAGAATGTTGAATATGAATCCTGAATAAACTCAGGTAACAGTAAATTAAAAGAAACTAGTCATCACTCAGAAAAACAGAATGCTGGACTGAGATGAATAGTGTCCTGTTATGTTTTACATGTAAAATTTTTTTGAGGTTTAAATTATGAGAAATAGTTGTAACAACTATTAAGCAACTCATTAGCATTAATTTCTTTTTTTGTTGTATATTCAGGGAAACTTTATGGTGATGAAACATTTGTAGAGGAGCGACACAGGCATCGATACGAGGTAAGAACTGCTAACGTACTTTGTGCTCAAAAGGTAAAGCTTAAGTAAATTATGTTTCTCTCGATAGGCATGATTCTCCTTAAAGCCAATGGGAGATTTCTTACATAAACATAACCCATAATTTAGTAATGGTTAGATAGTATAATTTAGATTGAAAGGAACCTCTGCAATCTGGTCCAACTCCCTGTTTGGAGCTGAGCCAACTTTAAAATTAGATCAGGCTGCTCAGGATTTTGTTGCATGTAGTTCTGAATCTCCTGAAGAGATTCCACAACACCTTTTGGCAGTCTCTTCCAGTGCTTAACCACTTCATTGTGAACCCTTTTTTCTCTTATATCTAATAGGAGATTTCCTTGGACAGTTTGTCTTTTGTCTCTCAGTCTTGTGCTGTGCATCTCTGAGCAGAGTCTGATGCAGTCTTCTGTATACTGTCCCATTAGATAGTTGAAGTCAGCAACGAGATCCACTCTTTGCCTTTTCTGGCAAAGAACAAATCCAGTTCATCCAGTCTCTCCTCCTATTTTGCATGTGGTCCAGCCCCCTAACCATCCTGTTTGGACCTCCTATGGACTTGCAACATTTAGTTGATTTCCTTCTTGTATTGAGGGGCCTGAAACTAGACACAGTATCACAGAGGTGTTCTTGCAAGTGTTCAATAGAGGGTGATAATGTAGAGTACTGTTTCTGTGGTAGAGGAAGCGCAGTGTCTTAGCAAAATGGTTTTGGAGAGTGATGTCAGAGATTACCTGAAGACTTCCTGTGAAGTATTTGAAAGGTAAAGGCTTACAATCTTTAAATGCCTTGCTCCTTGGCTGATTTGGTTTATTTAAAGGCTTAGATTATGTTCCAGCAGTGCACATTCTTTCATAGTCTAAATGTAGGCAGCCTTCAGGCATCTACAACTCCTACCGTTCAACTCTGTAGACCCCTTGTATAGGTCCACTTCTCTGTTTGAGAACATCTGAGCAAAGGTGTCAGTGTACATTCAAAATACTGTCATTCAAGGAGACGGGCAAGAGCTGGACTCCTAGAGTTATCACTGAAATAGTTCAGAAGGGACCTGACTCCATCAGTATCTCCAGAGGGGCCTGTGCTATGAGGTGTGTGCATGCTTCAAAGTGATTCAGACAATGTTAAATTTTGTTAAAAAGCTGGGAGGAGAATGTGATGGTGGCAAAGGTGCTCAGAGTTTGAATATTAAATGAGTGGTTAGAACATCACCAAGGAAATGAAACAGCTCACTGCAGAGCTCCTCAGTTTGGAGGAGCTGAACCACAGTTTGTGTCAACCACTGAAATGCAGTGTTCAAAGAGGAGGTCAGTCTTTATGCCTACGGTAGTGGGCTGTTTAAAGAAAGAGGAATGCAAGCTACTCAGAATCAGGAGGGCAGCAAGCAGAGAGGACTCTGGCTTTAATCTTTTGAATGTTATGTAGTAAGTTTTAAAATCACTGATCCATCTCTTATTAAATAAGCATGCCCACTTTTACAAATTTATACCAGAGAGTTGTTAAAACAAGAAAGCGAAAGTTCCCAACTCTTTTTTAATTCTTTTCATTCTTGTATGCATGCTAAAAACATTACAAGTAACTACTACTGTTTGTTAAATCCAAAAATAAATAGAACTGCAATTATTATTACTTTCAATATTTTAGGTGAACCCAGAATTGACTCACTGCTTTGAAGAGAAAGGTTTGAAATTTGTTGGCCATGATACGGAAGGGAACAGAATGGAAATTATTGAACTGGAGAGTAAGTGTCTTGTTTGTCTGTAGTACTTTCAGCATCTATTAAAACCATGTAAACTAAAGGTTGATAAGTGACAGGTAGGCACAATATTTATTTATTTATTTATATTGTTTGTAACAGCCAAGATCATGTTGGGGGACACTGCTGACTCCACCTGTGTATTACAGTGGGTGAAGATTCAGAGGATGTTAGGATAAGTCTTACGCTTCTCAAGGATTGTGCGTGTGTTTGATTATCAGGGAGAGACATGCTCCTTTTCCAAAAGGTCATAATGTATGAGTGGGATTTGGCTATATAGAATCATAGAGTGATTTGGGAGGTCATCTAGTCCAACCCTCTGCTTCAACACAGGGCTACCTTCAAATATAGATCAGGTTGTTGAGACCCGTATCAGTCAAACTTTGTATCACCAAGTATGATATTGGTTGGACTTCAAACCACTCACCACTACTCTTTGAACCCAGCAGTCCAGCCACTTTTTAACTCAATTTGTAGTCTACCCATAGTCCATAGCTCCCAACTTGGATGATAGGAAACCATATCAAAAGCCTTGCTAAAGTCAAGATAAAGGAAGGCTACTGCTCTCCTTGCACCCAAAGCCTGATTGTTCCCAAGCTTGTGGTGCCCAATTGTCTTCCTGTCCTTCATGTGGCTGGAAGAGCCTTGGAGCAGGATTTGTTTCATAATCTTGCCATAAACTGGGGTTAGTCTGACTGTTCTGTAGTTCCTTGCCTTTCTTGAAGAAGGGCATGGTGACTGCCTTTTTCCAGTCATCAGGGACCTCTCACGATCACCTTGGCCTTCTAAAGATAAAAAACAGCTTCACAATGGCATTGGCCTGCTCCCTAAGTATTCTCCAATATTCTTAGGTCCCAATAACTAATATAGGTTCAGTTTGCTTGAGTATACAAAATATGTATATATGCAGTATAGCCTAAGTATAAAAACATCACTGGAATATATTACCTAGACAGGCTGTGAAATCTTCATCCTTGAAGATAAGGACCTTCAAAACTTGACTAGACAAAGCAGTCAGCAACCTGATTTAACTTTGAACTTGACCCTGCTTTGAGCAGGAGGTGGGACTAGAGACCTCCCAAAGTTCCTTCCAATCAGTTTGTGTCTCCTTCAGTTACCTTCTGTTTAGAATCGTAGAAAGAAGTCTGAAAATCAAATAGAAAGCAAGCACCTTTCTTTCACTGAAGTGATTCAGATAAATGAGGGTTTGATACTGTGGAAATCTGGTAGATTTAGACTGCTTTACCAAGTAAGATGAGTCTTTTCGAAAAGGTTCTGAAATGACAAGGAGCTACACTGCATATGTTTGTTGAATGCTCCACAGAGTACTCTTGGAAACAATCCCTTTGATTTTGCTCGATTCTTTGTTTAACTCCTTGCTGTTAAGTCACTGTTGACTAGATGAGTATCAGGCACCTGAAGATGCAGACTACCTTACAAAATCTTTTTTCTTTTCTTATATGGCCCCTAATAGCCATTGGTTAAGATAAACTCCATGTGCAGAAACATAAATTTATCATAAGAATACATTATCATCCTATGGAGTGCTATTTGTGACACGATACTCTTGAGAATTCATTTTATATACTCCATAGTATGTTGAAGAACAGTGCTGTAACTTTGAACCAGGGTTTGAGTATGGACACCTACTTACCATGTCAAGCAACTGCACCATGGAGAGCAAAGGATACATGTGAATTCATAAACTACTAATTGTCATGGTGTTCCTTGCTTGGTTTGTTCCTGATAGATTACCTCTGTTACGCATGCAGGTGTTGGGGGACTATTTTGTCTGCTCTGCATGAATCAACTTCTATAGAGAGCATTGTGAAATAAATCAGGCAGAATTTTTCAATTGCATGTTACTGTGAAAAGAATAAAAGCAACAGTAAAACCTGGAATTATTTCACAATGGGCTGGAAGGAGACTCTGATTACTAAAGAAAAACAATCATTATAGGGAGGAGGGAGGGTTGGAGCAGAAGCACGGAAATAACAGTACACCAGAAAGCTTTGAAGCAAAATATCCCCACAGGAAATATTTGATGCTTTGTCATTGTCTTGTTTAACAGCTTTAAAGGACTGAATTGCATGGTAGAGAAAAAGAAGTTATGAGATAAATTTAGGATCCAGGTTCTCTTTAAGACCTAGCAGAGAGAAGAGCACTATACTAGATTATATAGTTTATCCTCATAGGAAAAAAAAAAATGCAGCTTTCTTGTTACCACTTATTCTGTACTGCAGAGAAATTCCTTAAACGTTTGGGATTATTTTGGTAACTGTCAAACCAGAAGAGTTCTGTGGTTAATTTCATCCAGTGTCCTGGCACTAGAAGTGGTTAATGTTAGCTCCTTTAAAACAATATTCAAAGAAGGAACAGGTGCACAGCATGGGAGAGTGTGAAAACATTTTTCCTTCCTTATCCTTTCGAAGAAGACAGAAGGGAAGCAGAAGCAGTGATAAAGAGATGCTTTCATTGGGAAACAGAGAGCTGAAAATTTAAGAGAAGATGAAGCAGCATGGCTTGTTTCGCTTAGCAGGCAGAGTTGAATGATGGTGATACTGTCATCCTTAATCACAGAGGCCAAACAGCAGGAAAGTAGAACACCTTAAGAAATGGATATAAGTTGACTGTAACAAAGATGGCCTGTGAATTAGGAAAGGGTTTGAAAGCAAAAGGAGAGAGTATTAGAAGAGCTTTCTAGTGGGAGAAAAAAAAACCTGGAGGGTGTTACAGCAGAGCCTTGACCCTTTGTGCATGAGACTACATGATGTAGCTGCATTCAATAACAGGAGATTGGACTTCATGTCCCAGGAGATCCCATCCAGGCCTAATTATTTGAATCTTGTTTTCCCCAGTTTTCTGTGTATATTGCTTTCATATCCATGTCTTAGTGTGTAAATAGTTGCTGTATGGTAATGCTTGGTCTTCTAGAAACTGTTTTATTTTTCCCTCAGATATGTATGGGTGCATGTTCTGAATATACATGCACAAATACATATAGGAAACCAAAACACTATCAAAATAACATGATACATGTAGACTTTGTGGTTGATCTCCTCTCCTGCCCCCCTTATGTGTCGGTACAGGTTTATTATTCAGATTTTAATTACATCATTGTGCACATTAAGGTTGAATCACAGGATGATTTTTCCTTAATTTGCCTTACTAACATTCTGCATCTGTTGTCAGTTGCTTTTCATGGAAAAAGTTAAGGTTCCTGCTGCCTCGCCCTTAAATTCACACATGCTGATCTGGCTTCTGGACTGCTTTATCTTGACTTTTTTCCTAACAGTTGTTCTACTATCTTCTTCCTACATCTTATAATTTTCTTTGACATCTATCTTGTAGATCATCCATACTTTGTGGGAGTTCAGTTCCACCCAGAGTTTTCCTCAAGACCTATGAAACCTTCACCTCCATACCTCGGACTGTTGCTAGCGGCAACTGGGACACTCAATGCCTACCTGCAACGTGGATGTAAATTGTCTCCAAGGTAATCTTTCTTACTTGCCTGCAGTTTATGACAGTCACATTTTTGGAGGGACTATCCCGTCCTTCAATTCAGCAGTCCAGAAGAGGCAAAGGAGTTCTTCATGTATTGATTTACTTGTTCCTGTGTGTGCCTGACATAAACCCTGGTGTAAACATTTCTGTAAGCAGTAAGCACAGTTCCTGACTTCCTCCTTGTCAGGGGCTGTTAGAGCTAAAGCCAGATCCATACGTTATAACCAGAAAGAAGTAAAAAACCTTTAGTAAATTTATGTGAAGTCAGTGGCCTCCTGTGTTACCTCTCATTAATGGTAGTTTCACAGTAAAGGAGATTTGCTAGAGGATCAAGCAATGAAGTGAAATTCTTACCTAGTTGTGTTTGAATGATGATAGTAACAAAAGGAAAACACTGATTTTATTTTGCTGTAACTAAATAATTAATACCATCTAGCAGAGACAGGCCTGAAACAAAACAGTTGGGTTATCTTTAGATTTATGGAGGGGTTTGGATCTAGATCAAAACTGCATGGTTCAGCCAAACTAAAAACCTTTATCCCAGTTCCCTTGGATGCAAGAGTTTTTGGTTTACTGAATGTAGCAATGGTTTTTAACCAGTGTTAACTGATTGTTGTTTATTTCAATGATATTAATAACAGTTACAATTTCATTACGATAACAGTAATAAACAGTTCAGAGAGAAGCCTAAGGTACAATAACAAAAAATGAAAAAAAATTTAACATAAATCGCAGAATGACTGAATAATAACACAGAACAGATTCAGCTCTGGCTTACTGGCTTTTCCTCTAAACAAGGCACCAAACTTACTTGTTTTGTGGGTTGGAGTTTTTTTGAGCATTGTTTTCTATTAAAATGAGGTCCTTTTCTTAAGTGAGAAATAGAAATTTTATTCAGGTTTCAGTAGTGATGGAAAATAGCCAAGCTAGACCAGATAATCTGTTTTGGTACCCTGCTCCTTGTGGGTATCAGTTATCTTTTGTAAATGCACTTAATCCTTTTCTTACCCTGGCCAATTGTACAATGTACATACTGAGTTTCTTTCTGATCTGCAAACTACAGCTTGATGGAAATCCTCCTCTTACCTTAGCCTGTCACTGTTATTAGTGGTCATAACATTATCTGCCATTCAAAATTTGTGCCAGTGCATTACACAGGTCAAATTTTTGTGGTGCTTGGCAGGAGGGAGTCTTCAAGCACAGTGATCTTCAGTCTTTTCCTCTTGTGGTCACTCTCTGCCTCACAGTTCATCTTATTTCCCAGGTTCCAATATTCTTTCCTTTACTGCTTCCTCCCATAAGTATACCCATTCTTCTCCCTGAGGTAAAGAAAAATTACTTTTTTTTTGAATGAGTGATCTGCATGTGTCCTGCTAGTTTAAATTCAAATCCTTTAGCATTATAGCAAATATGTTTTCTAACCTTGACTTTAAGTTTCAGCAGTTACCGACTGTGCCACACTTATACTTATTTGAATGAATCAATAAAAAAGAATACCCAACTCTTTTTCTTCATGTTCATAAAATAAACTCCCAACCAACACTTAAACATTTAGCAAAGACAAAAATTCATACCGCAAAACTTTATATATAAAAATACAAATTTTACCATTTACCTAGTTACACAGCAATCAAGCAAACCTCCTCTGTCTTGAGAAAGAGCATTGAAATAGAAAATATTTTGAGGCTAAAAGAGTAGCATTTTTCAGGGAAGAACGTTCAGGAGGGAATTTCAGTGCTAATTACAGCACACCCCCTCATATTAACATACCCACCTGCTGAGTGGAAAGGATTTCCAATTTAAACCTTTAAGCCTCAGAATGCTAGTGATTTCATTGAGCGGTAAAGCTAAGGCATGTCATACAAGACTGAAATAAATCTGAGGAGAGGATTTTCTGCACACCTCATCCAGCGTTACCTATATGAATTGTAGTTATGTTGTTGATTACAGCAAAGATGTAGCCTGAAAGAGAATTTGTGGAGGCCGGCAAGTTGAGCAGATTACCTAAACTAGGCTGTTAAAAACACTAAAAAGAGAGTTAATGATGAAGTCCTGAGACAAAAGGAAATAACATATTTCAGCGTGAGATTCTTAACAGGAAATCATTACCCCAGAACGTTTAACAGCCTCATAATTAGGACACGCTTTTAGAACATCTGACACCTGGACAGAAGCCCTAGCTTCTAAGCAGAGCAAACAGTAAATTTAAAGATGCATCGTACCTCCCAGGTGAGTGCTCTAAACAAATAAAAGTGAATAAACCTTCTCTTAATTTTTTGTGAGGCCTAGTCTGGTAGACAGTCCAAGGATGCTTACACACAAGCATGAGCATAGTTTGAGACTGGAATGCATCCTTTGGGGTAAACTTAGTCCCAGAAGCTTTGATGTGTACAGAGACAGTCAAGAACTGAGCAAAGGATCAGAGTAACTCAGTGATGAGTTATTACTTAAGTTACCTGAAGTGGTAGTTGGGCATCTAAGTTGCCTTTGTGGTTTCAGCCTCTCATGCTTTATGGCATGAGTGCCTAACCATCAGACAAAGCCATGCACTTCATTTCCTTGTGAATGCTTTTAGATCTTGACCTTTTCCAAATCTTTCCATGGAAATACTGAAGTGACCATTTCATACATAGCTGAGGACAGTGAGCAGCTGCCAGTCTACATGCTTCATCTTAAAGGACAAAGAAAACCAGAACCACAGGAGACTCAAAGTGTACAATACCCACAAATACATTGGTTTTTAAGAGAAACCAAAAGGTTTTAATAGAAAACTAGTGAATGAAGAGGGGAACTTCAGATATAATGTTGTTGGCTTTTACTTAGTCTTGTGGAATTTCACTTGGAAAAAGTAATAAAAACTGGCTTATCTTTGGGAACAGTGTCATATGGATTGCAAAACCACTGATGTACAATAAAGCCATGTTGCTGGGGTTTTTTCCCATAGCAAGTTTAGCATCAGCAAGAGTAGGCTACAGTATATTAATGATATTTGCAAATAATATAATTCAAAGAGGAGCTGAAAGCACTATTCAGAACAAAGGAATAACATAAAAAGATACAGAGAATTTAGAAACCTGAGCTGAAAATAATGAAATCTTGTGTTTCTTTGGAGGAAGAGAGTAACAGGCTAAAGATAAATAATTTAAACACAAATGTCCAGTAGATGGGAGGAAATATAGGAAGTGAGATATATTCCTAGGTGTGGGCAACTAGGACTGCTGCCAAAAGAAATTTTTACAAGTCATTAGTGAATATACTAATGGAAGGCACCAATCCAGTGCCCTCTAGTCACAGAGTAATCTTAAGTTCTGGGCAGGTTATTAATAAAAGATGACTTATGAGTTGCATTCAGAGACAAAGGAACAGAAGTGGCCAGAGGATAGGAGTGGTGCATAAAGAAGAAAAATCTCAACAGACTTGTCCATATGGTGCTTACTGCACTAACGTGGTCCAGCTGTCTCCCAAACCAGCTGTGTAGGGATGTTTGGGCAAGCACCTATAAACAGAACAGGAAAGAGCCTGTGTGACGTGTTCTGGAGTGAGAGAGGAGATAGGGGCAGGGCTATCTCTGGTGTCCTCTGTGCATTGTCCCCAACCAATAACACATCTGGCACAGCTTCATATTTGTGCCACTGGCCAAATACACACATTTCAGAGGAAAGTGAAGGAAATCTTGTGGCTTGAAGACTGTCAAGAGAACAGCAAGAGAGGGGCTGCTCCACAAAAGACAACAATCCAGAAGCCAGGGGTGGCAGCTGGTACTAGTAGGGGTAGTGTCCTCGCCAGCAGGAGTCAGTGTCATGGTCACCAAAGAAGGCAAGTGGTCTGGCTCCAGTGACAGTCACCATGTCCTACAGACAGTCCAGTGCAGAAGTACAAAGTGATGAGTCAGGTCTGAGGTCAATCCAGGAAGTCCAGTCGACAAGTGACTGCAGAACTACAGAGATGGGTACAGGCATGCCCGTGACATAGCTCAGGCAAGGACTGGGGGCCAAGGCTCCTGGGCCCATGGGTGAATGCCCCAGGGGAGGCTGGACAGGGCAGCTAAGATCTATTGGTGCCCTCAGAGCTCTTACAGAAAACTACAGGAAAAGTTTTAAAGGAAATCCCTTCTCAACCATAGCAGTACTTAGTGATGAACTTAGTAATGGTTAGTTATGGCAGTTAATTTGTCATTTTAATGTTAGATGTTTAGAGTGAAGATACTTCTGAGCTGGTCACCCCAAGTTGTCTTCTGTGGTTGCTAGGTGAATATGCACTCCAAGGGAGCCAGACAGCTCATTGTAATGGTTGAGTGGGTCAGAAACATTATAGCCTGCAAGTGCCTGTTTCTTTCCATTGACTGTAAGAAGCTGGTGGTAACTATCTCAGATGAAGATGTCTAAAGAATTAAATCCCATGCATGAGACTCAGCTGAGAGTTTTTATAATACCCAGATATGTTCTGGCATCTTGGTTATGATTTTTTTGTAATGCTGGGTACTGATAAAACCGTTATCCTAAATCCAGTTACGTGAGTGCAGATGTCTGGCAGGTTGGAACTGGGAAGTCTTAGGTATGTGCTGAGGGATTCTTTGATGAAATGATGTTTCATGAAAGCATAGGATCATATAATGATGGTGATCATAATAAATAATATATGATCATATAATGATTATAAAAATATGCACTGAGAAATACGGGTGACTGCAATTATAACTATTACACAATCAAATATGCATTTATTTTAATAATATTTTAATGACTATAATAATTGTAATCATTCAGCTTTATGTGGAGGGATAAATAATTGACAGATATCTTTTTGCTAGGTTCTTGATAGCTATAACAATTTTTTGTTTTAAACAGCCACAGCCTGTACTAAATGTAATTACATTTATCTTTAATTTGCATTGAGGAAGAAATGCACTTAGCTTGGCTCCTGTCTTTACAAGGAATGGCATTACTGTAACAATTGTTTAAGTTGTTTACATTTCTGGAAGAGGACTTTTTTGTCAATGATACATTAAAAAAGGATGAAAAAAAGCCCCTCTGAAACTGTGTCAAATCCTTTGTTTTTAAAGAAAGTTGATCTGGATTTTCCAAAGGAAACAAACAGAACGTTCAAGGAATACCCATTTTACAGTTACCTGTGTTTCTTAACAAAAACATTGAAAGCAGGCAGTTTGGTACTTTTGAGCAGCTGTTTGAGAAATACAGGTTTAAAATTGATCTTGATTTAATTCTAGTGGTTTTGTAGCTGAGATTGGTTGCTGGGGTGATGCATTCCAGCTTCATGCCATGTGGCCCCAGCTATCGCCTGCCTTCTGTACCATACCAATAGGGAATCTTCTCATCTTGCCTCCTTCCCTGCCTTAGACTGATGCATGGCAGAGGTATGATAATGCCTCTGTCAGTAGAACAGAGAGATCTGAAATGGGCGTGAATTTGGTAATAATGGAGCATATGCAGGGGAAGCTCTTTTTATGGCTTACATCTTGAGAAGACAGGGATCCAAGAATGAGTGAACTTTAAAACAAAACAAAACTCTGTAAGATAATTTCTCAACAGAGGATGTTTTCCTTCCTCCAGTCAGGAAATGTGTTGCAGTTCACTGCAAAGTGAAATACCGGCTAGGTACTGGTTGCAGTTAACTGCAAAGTGGAATGTCAATTTGAAACGTCTACTAGCTGGCATTTCACTTTCCAGTGAATGCATTTCCATTATCTACAGGTAGATTGGGTGTAAGGATCAAAGTGACCAAAATTCTTCATCCTGATGACTGAAGTGATTGACCAGATGCAGTGACACTGCATACTGTTTTCTCTTGGCCACATCTTTATACTCTGGATCCCATTTAAAAAGGGTGTAATAGAACCACTGTGGTGGCCTTAGATCTGCTCACTAGCTCCTTTTTGTTGGAGTCCACTGTTGTAAGAATTGTTACAAACAAGGTGAAGTGGGTGTCAGGTTCCTGCCCAAGATAATTACTAATTAATTTGTACACAAACTGAGAGGAAACTTGCGGAAGGAAATGTAAGCATATTTTTTTAGTTGAGGGCTCAGTGTGAAAAAGAATTTCATAATGGAAAAGCCAGGCTTATTTGATTTCCCACCACCACCACTTTCATAGCTAGCACATTTAAGTAAGGTTACATAATATGAGTGACTGTGAGCCCAAAATATCCATTTGGGATTTGTGTTTAATATCCCTGTAGCAATTCAGTGTAATTTGAAAGGAAGTACACATTTATTTTGAAGAGAGGTATGATGACTCATTTATGGTTCATACCACCTGAAGTCTTTCTTCAGATTACTCATCAGTTTAATACAGTTCATATCACAGTAAATCTTATGAGCTGGACATCAGCACTGGTTTGAAGCTATAACACCTAGCTGCAGATATACCAAGATTCATGAGGCCCTGTTTGCTTTCAAGTCCACTGGCAGCTTAACTCTTGAAGAAGTTCAGGTTTCCTTGGAGTCCAGGTTGTTCTTGCTACTATGATACCACAGCTTCTGGGGGTGCTTAGAGATATCATTCAAGAAACTGTGAGACTGACAGTTACCTGAGTCTGAAGCCCAAGGGCTGATTCTTGCCATTGTGGCACTGCCTGTTAGAGATAAAACTGACTTACACCCAACAGAACAGTCCTAAAGTAGGGGAAACTGTGAAGTGCTATTGCAGAAATCAAGGATGTGATGACAAGAGCCCTTCTCTGGGATGTGGAGTCAAATCTTGCACTGAATTGGGTAGTGTGGGAACAGGAACAAAATTGTCATCGTCTGAGTAAGTGTTTTAGCCTCTGAGCTAGTGGCTAGCAAGTGACCCTCAGCTTCTGCAAACTGGAAACAGGCCTGAGGAGTTGGGGTGGTAAGTCAATGAAATGACGGAAGCATCCAGCGTTGTGTGACTGCTTCTGTGGGTGAACGCCTCTAAAACCTATGTCATTGAGTGGGGGAAGACCTATGATGAGAGTGCTGGATGGGGGTCAGCGCCTGTTCAAGAGATGAAGCTGAGCAGTTCTCCACTCACCTTATTGTTCTCTGCACATTTTTATTTAAGCATCTGTCTCCCATACTGTTGTATATGGAGCTCTGGGATATGTTTTTGGGCTGTGACTGCCATTGGGCAGCAGAGCTGAGTAAAAAAAAAAGTAAAAAAGTTCTCTGAAGACTTTGAGCTTAAACTAGGACTATCATAAGATTACACAGCTCTCTGCAATCACAGTTTTACCCTCTGTTATGTGCACAATTTTTGCTGTGATATGAAAATGCAAAACTGTTTTAATAATACTGAATTTTTATTCCATGTTTCCATGGGTACTTTCAGAAAGAAGTAAGTACAACGTCGGTGATGTTGTGTTTGTCTGTGTGCATCTGGCATGCTTGTTCATACTGTTAACAACACTTTCCTCACTTGAACTGTGTAATTGTTTGCCAGCTGGTGAAATGATCAAATTGAGCATTTCTCGGTAGACTGATAGGACACACTCTTTAGAAGAACTGCATCAACAACATGTGTGTCGTGAAGAAAGCACAGAATGCTGTAGGCAAAATCTTAATGTTTGAACAGTCAGAATGTCTATGCTGTCTTGTACAGAATATGGTACAGTGATTTGCTGTAATGTGGGAGGTTTTCCTAACAGTCAGAGGTAGAAATTAAATGAGAGGACTGTTGGTGCCATTCCTTCTATCCCACTCTATTAAGATGGCTGTGTTTTTACCTAATATTTGATTTTATTTTTTCCCTGAAGATGAGAGGGTGATATTCAGGCTACAAAGCAGTGCTGAGCCAGTATAGCTGAGCTCAGTTTGTTCACTGTTCCACATTACAGTCTAGATCAAAGATCTCCAGCTGCAGGATTACATAGTTCCCCTTGAAACATTGCACAGCAGGCAGTCACTGTGGATCAACTGATAAGGCTGTGTCTAGGTGGGTCATGGGCTGGTTATGTGCTTGATGTGTCAGTAGGAGATCACGCCTGGAGGTGGGGAGTGTGATGTGACTGAGGTCCTGTTGACTGGAGGGTGAAAGGTGTATGTGATAAAGAGTGAGATGTGACAAGACAGGTGTGCAGTGGCTGGAGTAGAGTTGGTACCCAAGGCGTATTTATTGCTGCTTAAATGTACTTGTCAGTTCCCTGGGCTCCCTTTACTGCCTTCTGATCTTGGGAAATTCAAGTATCTGGAAAACAGACTGTAGAGGTGAAGTGTGGTAGGAGGAGGTTGAGGCTGGAGGCTCTTCTGAATGAAGATGTGCACTTAGAGTTACGATAAACCTGGAGACCCAATAGACATCACAGCTGACAGAAAATGTGATTTGTGGGCACTTCTTTCTCTCAGTCACTGGGGTGATTGCTGTTCTTCACTGTTTCCTTGTTCTGGCCACTTATAAGACAATCACTTGCACAGCAGCTTTTTCTGTGAAAACTGTTCTACTTCTCTCAGGAAATAGCAGAAGGGGAGAACTGTCAGGGTATTGCTTGGTGCAATGAAAATGATTTACATTCTGACTGGAAGAGTAGGAATTATAATTTAAGTATAAATTGAATCATTCTGAGTAAATAAAGTTGTCTTAACTATTTCTTTGGTCAAAACAATCATTTACTTTATGATAAATGAGAAATTCCTTTTAGTCTTGCACCGAACACCTGTTAGTCTCCACGTTGTTAATCATGATCGCAGGCACACAGCACCAGCAAACTGTAGAATGAATGAATGTACAGGAGCCAAACAAAAAGAAATTGAACATACTGTTTATCAGGTAGAATAATTTTTCTCATCAGGTCTTAGACTCCAAACTCAAGCCCATTCCTGTAGAGGAAGCTGTTCTAAAATACCAAAATCAAGCATGAGCTCAAAGTAGTTTTCTGGAAGTGGGTTGTATTTGAGGAAAGTGTTGGTCATAGGCATCATCTGGGTTGGAGGGTTTGAAATAAAATACTTGTTTTAGATTCTTCTGACTGTATTGCTTTTAACAGTGACAGCTACAGTGACCTCAGTGATGACAGCTCTCCAGAAAAAGAGTTTCCTAATTCAGAAATGAGCTGAAGTGATTGTATGAGATCACAGAAATGGATGATGCTACTGAGGTAAACTGAATCGTTTTGATACTGCTTTGTGACATTTATTTCTTCTAGACTTAAAGCAGGAGACAAAGTTATCTTGATTCTCCCTTTTGTTTCAAATCCCATCTGAGAGCTTATGTTTTCTTCCTTGCCTGCAGCACTTAATCGTTTCCCTCTTCTGCTGCTTAACTCTGCAATTGTGATATTAAAGCCTACTAAGTGTTTTGGGTACAACTTAGATGTAGGATGCTGTGTACAAAATCAAGTTGTGTTAGTGTTTGGAGACACAATGAAAATACATTTAAAAATTATGTTTTCTTTGTTACTTCAGTTTGCAAGTTTGGATCACTTAAAGTACATTATGTTGACATGGCTTTTTATTTTACATTAATATTAACCTGTAATTACATTTGATGCATTGATACAACAAATACATCCCAAGATAAATACTTGGATTTCAACTGAAGAGTGATAGAGATACAAACAAGTTCTATAAAATTGTAGTTTTGTTTGCCGTAGGCTTTGCCAAAGTGATGTTGGATTGGTTGTTTTTTCACCTGTGAACATGGTAGCCATAGATTTCCTTTCATTTTGGAGGTTATATTTCGTGTGAGACACCTGATCTCTGCAGGATCTGGGTTTGAATCTTAGTCTTACTTTATTTTCCATAAGAAATTTATCAGAGTTGTGGCTCGTATGGTACTGATACGTGTGTACATTCGTGCTTTTCAGTATTCCTGAGCACTTCCTTAAGCAGGACACAACTTTGCCCTCTGATTTTATTTCTCTCACATGGTGTAGCCACTAAGCAGCTGTGCCAAAGAGATGTTTAGGGCTGCATGTGAATGATGCATTTCTGCTTGATGGCCTCCTGATTGAAATACTGGCGTGAGATGCTAGAAATTGAAGTTTAGTCCTTAGCTGCAGCATGGGTTTCTTCTGTGATTCTTAGTTTATTTCTTTTTCCCCTCTCATGGACCACATATTAAAGATAATAATACATCCCCAAATCATGAGAGTGGAGAACAGAATGTCAGATGATTTCATGACCTGGTGCGTGCAGATACAGTAGTGATGCATGTCCTAGAGTGACACATCATACAGGACAGCCCCTTTAACGTTGACCTTGCTTTCCTCAATGGAATTTATGAATGGTAATTCTCCGTTTACCATTGCAGCTGTGACTTTTTCAGTGCTTGGATGAATGTACTTTTGTGATGCTTTTAAGGAGTTGTCAGTAGTCAACCTGATTTTGTTTGAACATGTCACTAGCTGATACCAATTGTATTCAACTGAATTACTCTAGAAAGGATTAAATAACTAATTCTAGATATAAAAGAAGGATAGAAGCATTGGCTCATTTATTTTTATCTCTGGGTTAATTCTACCCATTAATCAGATCTGGATACATATGTAGACTGTATTTAGCCTTGTGGTTTTGCTTTTATTCTGTTTGACCTAGATGAAATGTATCTACTTGTAGTATTTACCATAGGATTGATTTGAAGCCGGTCAACAGATTTGAGAGAAACTGACATAAGCATGAGTTACAGAAGAAACATTTTTAATAATTTTTTTTCCATTTATTCTTCATTCTCCCTCTTTTTATGTTGCAGAAAGTTGGGAACAGGACAATATTGAATAGAAGAAAGTAGAAGAGTAAGCTGCTTACAGTCCTCACAGTTTCTCCTCTTATACTGTTTTCAATAATTCTCTTTAGAGATGACAGTTTTACTGTCCCATAGCAAAAACTGTTCTGTATAAATGCTGTTTCTCTTTAAAAATGGCAAAATGGTAGTGCACCTTAGCTTTTAATCATTATTGATCTTGTCCTATATTTCAGAATGATCTTGGATGAATATGTATTAATTCGCTAGTTCACAACTGTTCTTGATTTGAAGGAAGATTTGATTGTTTTTGGTTTGCCTTAGAACAGGAAGATAAAACATGTTAGTTCTTCTGAATGAGAGGGGAATGCACTAAAAAATCTAAGGGAAAGTTGTCTTATCCATAAGCAGTAGAGAACTGTTTCAGGTTTGTTTCCCTATTAAGCTTGTTGTATAGATATATTTTTATACTTTTTTGCTGTTCAATATGTACAAACAAGAAATTGTTGCTGTATTTCAGCTCTTTGTGATTAGAATAATTCATGTTGGATACATGTCTTTTCACTTTGCTTTTATAAGTGATTTCACTTTACAGAAGTTTGCTTTATCTCTCCTGAAAGTCTGACAATACTGAACATAATTCTGACCTACAAAATTACAGAAGTTATATTAAAAGGTGGTTTTGTATTTGTATTTTGTAAGAGAGAGAGTAAATACACTCATATGTTAAAAAGTCATTTGAACACTTGTATGAAAAGAAGAACCAGTCATAAACCTGGAGCTCCAGCTGTACAACACTCAGTTAATTTCAATAAATGAGTATAAAGATGAGTTAAGGTTCACCCTTATTTTCCCTTATCCAGTGACCCCTCCATGGTCATGGCACTCATTCCCCAATAGAATAGAATGATGTATTTTAATTTAGAAATCACAAGTTACTCCACTGCATGACAATTGCAGACAGCGCTGCAATGCCAGGACTGCAGCCTGAATCACTGAGGCAGAAAGGGAAGGTGGGAGGTGCTGTACCATGTTTAAGGCTGGATCCCATTAGCAATATGACATCATCAGACTGGTCACAGAAGCTGGACATGAGCTGTGTAACTGGCGGCCTCAGAATGCCTGGGACTCCCTTTCCTATAAAGAAAACTTCTGAATTTTAGTTTTGTGTTTCATTTTGGTTCTGGGCAAAGTGACTTTTTAATTCATCAAAAGGCACATATCTGTACAAAAATAAAAAGCACCGTGTCCCTTATTACAGCTTTGTAAAGCAGTAAGTTGGAGAGCTTTGCATTGCTTTAACGTATCTCAGGTTACACAGCCAATTTCTCTCTTCACTAAAAGAAGCTTTAATGGTAATGAAATATAAAATGTATTCCTTTGGCAGTGTTTTTCTGAGATGGTTTGCAAATGCGTGCCTTAGAAATAGCAGGTATTGACAGAATTGGTGTCACTGTCTTCCCCAATGGAAGACACTTGCCACTGGTTTGTGAAAGGTGAAGCATTTCCTACAATTGTCTGTAACATGCAAATGTATTTTCAAATATATTAAATTATGTAATTCAGAAGTGTTTAGATACTGTGTTAAAGAGTCATGGTGCCAGTTGTGAACTGTGTTGTCAAGGAGGGAATTTTTCATTTAGTCATGTCCCAGTTGTATTGTCTGTGAGAAGCTGTGATTTATCCAAAAAAATGAGGGGACAAAAAGACATACAACCTGGAGTGAAGCTATAGACAGCACCTTAATCTCCCAGCACCCTTACCAGTCCTCTTCCTGCTAACTGTGCTACACAGAGCAGCATTCTGGAGACAAGCACATCACTGCCACAAGGGATCCATCTCCTATTGGAGCTGACAGAAGCAGCAGCATGCCATTTCCAAAATGGAAGAAGGCAAATGAGCCATTTCCAGCCAAATCCTGGCCTGCATTAGGAGTGTTGCCAGCAGGTCAAGGGAGGTGATCCTACCTCTCTATTCAGTTCTGGCGAGGCCACACCTGGAGTGCTGGGTCCAGCTCTGGGCTCCCCAGTACAAGAAAGAAATGGTCACACTGGAGGGAGTCCAGCGAAGGGCCACTAAGGTGGTTAAAGGACTGCAGCATCCCTCTTGTGAGGAAAGGCTGAGAGTGTACTGGTTTTGTCTGGGATAGAGTTAATTTTTTTCATAGTAGCTCATATGGAGCTATGTTTTGGATTTGTGCTGAAGACAGCAGGGATGTTTTCATTACTGCTGAGCAGTGCTTACAGAGAGTCAAGGCCATTTCTGCTTCTCACGCTGCCCTGCTAACAAGTAGGCTGGGGGTTCACAAGAAGTTGGGAGGGGACACAGCTGGGACAGCTGACCCCAACGGACCAAAGGGATAACCCATGCCATGTGATGTCATGCTCAGCAATAAAAGCTGGTGGAAGAAGGGTGAAGTGGGGGTTGTTCAGAGATACAGTGTTGTCTTCCCAAGTCACCGTTACATGTGATGAAGCCCTGCTTTCCTGGAGATGGCTGAACACCTGCCTGCCAGAACTGGGACTGTTCAACCTAGAGAAGAGAAGGCTCAAGGGGGAGGGGAGAAATCTCATCCACGTGTATAAATACCTGAAAGGAGGGTGCAAAGAGGGTGGAGCCAGGCTCTTCTCAGAGGTGCCCAGTGACAGGACCAGAGACAATGGGGCAAACTGAAAGGGGAGGCTCCATCTGAACATCAGAATACACTTTTTCCACTGTGAGGGTGACTGTGCCCTAGCACAGGTTAGCCAGGGAAGTTGTGGAGTCTTCATCCCTGGAGATACTCAAAAGCTGCCTGGATAATGGTCCTGGGCAAATGGCTCTAGGTGGCCATGCTTGAGCAGCTGGGGTGGACCGGATGACCTACAGAGGTCCCTTCCGACCTCAGCCATTCTGTGAAATGAAGCATGATTGTCACAAACAACCTATAGGTAAAACCTCTCACTAAAGAGAGAGGAGGATGTGAAAAAGTTAAACCTTGCACACAGAGTCTGAAGTCTGAGGAAATAATTCCTAAGCATGGATAGAAAGCAAAGTTTGAAGGTTGACTCTTACCCTTTTGAAGCAAAATGTTTTTGAAGCGTGCTTTTGCGTTATTTCAGACCTCTCATCCTGTTTGGAAAAGGCCCTTCAGTGGAAGTGTATTCATTTCCATTTTTATGTTTACACCTAATATGGCAATCTAGCAGAGAGCAGTATTTTCTTAGTGCTGCGGTAGGACAAGACAGCCTGCTAATACAGAAATACACACCAAATTTTAACAAAGCGAGATTGCTTATACGTTTTTCATTTACGTGTGAATAATGGAATTTGAATTCTTGTAAGGGATAACAATGAACTAAAGCTGTTTCCTTTGGTGTTTTCATTCCAAAATGGGCTATATAATGAAAGAGATGTAAAAGAAAGATATATTTACTCAGAGAGTATTGATCTCCATCTGTATGTTGCATGATCATGTCTTGATAGACTTGGATCTTTCTCCTTGGGAAGCATGAACTGTCTAGGTCAGTACCACTGATTAAAACTCCTCCTCAGCATATACTTGGAGCACAGCAAGATCTGAAATCTGTATTTTCTATCCTATGTTGGCTCAGTTGACTGTTGCTTAGGCTCAAGGGCTATATTTGTAATAGTAAATTAGGGCAGGGACAGTAGTCTCTTTTGAGCCCAACTGCAGTGGCTGAGATTGCTTCCATACAGATAAACTTTCATAGACGTACTGGATTGAGTTCAGTGAAGGACCATGAAGATGAAGCATCCATCGTATGATGAGAGGTTGAGAGAGCTGTTGTTTAGTCTGGAGAAGAGAGGGCTCAAGGGTGATCTTAGTGTTTATAAATACCTGATGTGAGGGGAATAAGGAAGATGGAGCCAGACTCTTCCCAGCGGTGCCCAGTGATAAAAGAAGAGGCCATAGGCAGTAACTGAACCACAGGAAATTCTCCTCAAAGGTAAGAGAGAACTTTTTTATAGTGAAGGTGGTTGAACACTGGAACAGGTTGCCTGGAGAGGTGATGGAGTCTCCGTTGCTGGAGACACTCAAAACCCAACTGGACACAGCCCTGAACAACTTGCTGTAGCTGACACTGCACTCAACCAGGGGTTGAACTGGAAAATCTCCAGAGGTCCCTGCCAACCTCAACTATTCTGTGATTCTGTGAAACTCGCCTCCAAACAAGGGGCCAAATTCAGGCTGCCTTCTGGGAAAGGTCCCTAGTACATACTGACTCTCAGAAAGGTGCCTGGGGGAGTGCTAGATACCCTGGGACAAAGCTGTGCTGTGTTTTGCCAGAGTGGATGATCATGTACCTGTTCCTGGGTATGTTCTGTGAGCCTGTATAGTTTACTAGCCTAGACAGCTAAACCACTCTGTTTGGGAAAACCTGACTGAAGATCTGTCGAGTGTGGGTGTTGGGGGCTGAAGATCTCTTGGCTGTTGGGAAGATCTGTTGGGTGTGTTGAGTATGACACTTAGAATCTGTGCCTATCACATCCAGAAAGCAGTCCTGTGCTGATAACGCCAGCTGCGCTTGGGTTTTCCCTCACAGAAAGTTTGGTAGCTTGGTTGAGTTGGACCAGAGCCTGTGCTTGTTTGTAAACAAGGGGAGCAGCATTCAAGTTTGGATGACTGTGGGGTAGGTATTACACTTAACTGATACTGTGGACAGAACTGTATGTTGCTGAACCTCTCTAGTCAAGTATTGCATCTCAGCAGCACAGTTCCTGTTTCACTGTAAGCTTTACAAGTGAAATCCTTTAGCATCCGCTCAACATACATTAACATGCTACCTTGAAGTTTCTTTCCTAGTTTATTTAGCGGCTTGGAGAGATAACCTTCATGTGCTAATGTAATGTCTGCAGAGGTTGAATCTAATGAAGAGGCATATATCTAAGTTTTCCAGAGACAGTGAGGAGGATTTGCTTGGCCAACCAGACTATTCCTCATTAGGGAGTACTTGTGGAAGGATGTGCCGGATCCCCCACCAGCTTGCTGTTTTTCTGAAGCCACTGAAGGGGTGCCATATTCCTGTCACACAAAGTATGACTTTGTTGAATACAGGGTGGTACCAAAGAGGGCTTCCTGTCACCTGGATTCATGGGACTCAGGCGTAGTTCTAAATTCCTCTGCAAGCCCTAGCTTGCCAGGAAGACTAGAGGTTTGTGGCAACAGCTTGAAAGTAGAGGCTGAGTTCTCTGCAAGAACCTGTGTAAGCAGGAATTGCAGCCCCAAGATAAAGGAAGTTTTCAGGAAAGAAAAGGCAGATTGGCAATGACCTCAAAGGCAGGGGCTTGCTGCCCAAAAGGGTGTGGAGGACGGGAGGATCAAGTGTAAGAGCAACAAGTGACTTACCAACCTGAGCTAACCTCCTCCAGGAGCAATGTTACATTTACCATAGCAATGCAAATGAAAGGTTCTTCCCAAACTCTGTGTGTGTCTTGATGACAGTAGGGAGTGTAATTACAGCATATAGTACTTCTGAGTCAGTTTGGCTACAGCTGGCAGCAAATCCAGGTCAGCATGGAAGTGGACAGGGGCTGTGGAAACCCATGTGGGACTGGCTGAAGCTCATTTCCCCCAGCTTCACCATTTGCATATGTGAGGTGACTAAAATTTGCTGAGAAGGGGAGTAAGGTGGATCAAGGATGGAATAGGAATAACACTGCCTTTGGGAGAGCACTTGGCTTCCTCCAGCATCCTGGGGAAACTCACTCACTGCAACGTGACAGGGAAGAAAAACAATATAATCATTTCTGTACCTAGGACTGAATAACACCTCATCCTTGCACACAAGCAGGAGGAGGCTCCTTCACTTGGGCATCTGCATGAGAGTCAAGATAAATTTCTGTGCCTCAGCATTTTATCCCATATAGTGCTTACTTTTTCCCTGCTAAGCATAGTGAATTGGTAGCTGTTAGCCCCAATAGTGATAACTTCCAGACAAACTCTTCCTCTTACCAGTTCACCCTATCCCCACTGTTGACATGGCCAGTGCTTTGTTCAAGGATTTCACTCATTTTCCCAGTTAGCAGCCTTTATATTTTTGATGTCAATGAACTTAGTGTCTCAGATATTTCTCCCTGTATCACGTTCTCAGTACTGTCTAGATTTTTCAGGTTGTTAACCTGACAGGGTGAAATGAATTAGGGACTCATCTAAAATAAGAATAAGACAATAATCTACATATTGTATATTACGAAGGAGGTTCATATTTGGGTAATTCCCCTAAAATTACTCAGAATATTTACATAAGCATCTATTAGATATCCAAATAAAATGTCTATGTTGCCTTAGTTGGAAGTTCATTCTGAATACCAATTCCAGAAATGCTGATTTTCCAATCTCTAGTTGATTCTCTTGCTTTTATCTGTAAGATTTATTATTTTTTAAACTATGTATTTCTTTTTAATGTGAATTAACTTTTCATGGAGCACAGAGGTGGACTAGTTCTGTTATTCTTTATTCATACACAAGTGAGTCATCTTCAGTACTGTTGGTTCCTTGCTCCTTAAAATTCCCCATGTATCGCAGGATTAAAAATCCTGGTCTGACCTAGCTAATCTGCTGCTAGAATAATGTCTATAAAACTGTCCTTCATCTTGTAAAATCTATGTATTTTAATCTTTACACTTTAATAGTTTGTTGGTATATGAAATATTTTCTGTGCTTGTAACATCCTAGTTGAGTTGAGGAAATTGGTTGCCTTATTGGAGTCCTGGTAACATTCTTTCATAGATTTGGATCAGAGCCTAGAAAAACAGTTTCGCCTGAATTGTGGACATTCTGTGTTTCAGGAGTGATCCTGGAAAGGTAAATCTATCTTTTCTACCTCTATGGGCTCTCTGTTAATAATTTAAGAAATTTAACAATTGGAAGCTGCTAGTGAAGTTAACAGTAGTATAGTTTGGATAACCTAAGAACTGACTCAAGTCTTGGATTAAAGCATAATCCAAAACTCCACATATTTAAAGGAATATTTAGGATAGTCTGCTCTGAGCTGCTGCATAACATAACCTCACCCAATAACTGCTTCAATAAACTTCTGATTTCACAGAGTCAATTTGAGAAATAAAAATATATCCTCAGGTGTCTTTTAGTTTGAATATCACTCTTGCTACCTTTGGAACATGCTCCTCCTTGTCTAAGTGTAAATTAACAATTCAGAGAAATAGTGCAGTTTTGAAGCAAACCCTCTCCATTTACTACATGTGATTGGTTTCCTACAGGAGTGGTTGTGCACATGACCTCAGTTAGTTTTGGGGGAAATAAAACTGAAGATCCTTTCCAAATGCTGACGTGAGCACCAGGGAAGGTTTAGACTGGATATTAGGAAGTATTTCTTTACAGAACAGGTTGTGAGGCATTGGAATGGGCTGCCCAGGGTAGTGGTGGAGTCCCCATCCCTGGAGGTGTTTAAGAGTTGGGTTGACATAGCACTTAGGGATATGGTGTAGTTGGGAACTGTCAGTGTTAGGTCAATGGTTGGACTAGATGATCTTCAAGGTCTTTTCCAACCTAGATGATTCTGTGATTCAGTTCTGAGTCCACTTGAGGAAGCACACTGCTGTGGGTGTCTCCAACGGGCATCTAATGAGTGTGTGCCAGCAGAAGGCTCTCAAATCATCAAGTGTTCCTGTGACACGCAAAAATGGTTCCTATCCTATATGGGTGTCATGGTCACCTTCCTATTGGCCATTTTTTTTCGGAAAGCTTCCTCAAACTTCCACACAGACATCCGCTCTGAGTCGCTGGGACTGTATTCCCATGTGAGACTAGCAAGCAGGCAGCACAGTGCTCAAGTCGCCCTGGATGGCCTGATCTGGGTCCTCTTTGAGCTTGGTAAGTGTCCCACTTGAGTGGTGGAACATTATGCAGCACCACAGTCCTTGTTTTAAAAAAGGTGAACCATGCTCATCTAAGTGCCTGCACAGTATCAGTTTAGGTAAATGTTGATGCATGTATGTGAGCTACTCGCCACAGGCTCCTTTTATAATCAGCAGAAAAAACAGGTGCTTTTCAGTCATCCTTAGCAGATCAGATAAATCACCCGTGGGTATTGCTTCTTTCTTATCATGAACCTTAAAGAAGAACCTGGCTTAAATGACTCAGAAATCTATGTTTGGTCAGATGATCCTATTCCTGATGTGTAGATGCTGAAGTGGGGATTAGTGATTACCATCAGCTCATCGTTTTTGACCAGCGAGATTTAATGCTCCCTTGTTTTGAGGGGCTCAGATAGGCAGACTCACCCCTGGGTAGCCTAAGCATCCCCACTGTACAACATTGGTCCTTCCTGTGGGCCTCAAACCATCTCCGTGTTAGTCAAGGCCTCAAATTTGGCAGCTCTTTCTTGCCTAAGCCTGGCTAGGGCTGTGTACCAGTGTGTCCCCAGTGTGGGTGCTCAGGAAAGCGTTCTCTGAATGCCCTTGCTGGGCCCAGCTCCACGTCAGCATCTGCTGTCATGTGTTATCATGTCTCCCTCCCTTGCCAAATAATAATCTATTTTCTGGAGCACTCCTCCGGGATGTAGGAGACATGGCCAATTTCTTCCTGAGTTCCAGAGGCAGCCAGGCCCCCTCTGCTTTGGGGACTGCCCACGCAACAATGCTAAAATCAGTTCTCAGTGCCAATGTTCATTCCTGTCACAACAAGGTTAGGGCAATCTGCAAAAACCCCCACCGGTCCTCTGTTGGAGAAACAGCAAGTATATGATTCTGTAGGTGAGACAACAGGAGGTTCCTTGGGAGTGATGGAGGGAGGCAGAGAGAGCACCTGAGCCCAGATCTTTAGACTGTGTATGTATTTTAAGTAGTTATTGAACAAAAGACAGAAACAGTCATTGGCAAAGGAGACAGAGCACAAGACTCTCCCATGTGCTAAACCAGTGCCATAATAAATAGGTTAAAGAACCCCTCTTGCTTTCTCTCTATGGCCAAATAAATCTTGAACCTTTTTCTCTGGGGTGGCCCAGATTCAGCAGGAAGAAGTGACGGCACATCTCTTTTCTCTCTAATGCCTGGAACTTGCTGCATCACTGCTTTGTCCATCCAGTTATTATCCCTGCTGGTTCATAAGAGCCTGTGCCAGCTTCTGCTAGTGCCAGCCTCAGGCTGGGGAATGCTTATTATCTTTTCCTCTGCTGGCTACTCATTCATCTGTCCTACCCAGGATTTTAATTTAGTTTATTCCAAAAGGGACAGAAGGAAGCTTGTAAACATTAAAGAAAACTGTTCTCAGCATAGTTCCAATGCAAGCACTACCTGGAAGAGCATGAACTCCTGGTAACGTACCTGCCTAATAATATGCCTTGGTTGAGTCTCAAGGTTTGAGAAATTGAATAGGCATCCAAAATTTTAAATAGTCAAAACATTAACTTCTAAGGCTTGTGGTTGGCTAATGTACTTTCCTTGTGTTTAGTCTTGGGAGCATGGTGTGGCATCTTTTACAAATTTTGGTCAGTGCTAGTTTGTAGTCGAATATAAAGCAGATTCCCAATTTAGAGTTATTTCTGTGTATGCTATCTTATTGCTAAAATCATTATTATTGTCAGAGTTGTGTATACAGACTTGCAAGGATTCCACTCTTGGGAGCATCTTCTTTCAGTGTTACACAAGCTTTAAGAAAGCAACCTTTTGACCAACAAACATTTCTTTCCGGCTAATTGAAGATACAAAGCTCTCCTGGATACGTGAAGTTGGATAGCAGCACAGTATTGTGAGCAAGAGAGAATCAGATCTCCTGAGGGGCATGAATTAGGAGATTTGCTGCTTGCATAACTAAGTGAATTAGGTATGAGATTATACATGTAATGATGTGCTTTTTACTCAGGGTAATGCAGTTCTGAGTTCACTGGGGAACAAAGACGTGATTGCTTGTTAAATTGAGAAGTGTATAGAAGTCCTGGGATTGTTTTAGTTGAGACTTTTGACAGAAGGCTTACTATGGCAGGTTAGAGTAACCACACAAAGTTTATGCTTATGTACTTTTATATTTAATGTTGCAGTGATGCAAATGTAAAAGTTTAACCAAGAGTCTATGCATAGCTTAAAGTAAAACTCTAGTAAAGCTTAAGTAAAGTAAAGCTTAAAGTAAAGCTGCATAGCGTAAAGTAAAAATCCAGGTACAAAATAAAATATGTCAGTGGCAGTTCTCTGGAACTTCTGTTTCTAAGATGATACCTTCAACATGTGTTGATCATCTCATGTGAGGCAGAGGAATATGTGAGAGTGAGAGGGGTAAAAGACTGTTACTCAGTCTGCTTGCTTGCTTGCTTTGTTCTTAGAAGTAAGGAGCCTTAATTCACAAGGGTGCTAATTTGTATAATTTTTGTTTCTAGTATACAGACTTATAAAAATTCTGGTAATATTTACTGCAGTGTTCAGCGACATGAATCTGATGAAAGAACAGACATCTGCTGCTGTCTGAACTAATACCCTGTGCTTTGCTGGCTCTTTGACACATTGGTTAACAGTTTGACTGTGAAGCAAACTTGAAGGCAGATGATGTAACAGTCTTAATGAAATGAAAAGATTTAACTAGAAGAGTTTTGACAAGCTTTTGGGTCATGTGAAGGAGAGCTTGTGTACCTGGAATTTAGTTTGGTTTTCCCAACAATATAACTTGATCTAATAAGAATACTACTTCTCCCTGCAAATCATGCCTCGCTTTACCCTTGGTCCATCATTGCTGTGACAACAATCCTGTAACAATTTAGCAGCATTTTTCCACTGTATTTCTCTCTCTCTACTCTAGGGTGGTCTGTGAGTTTTTTGCTGTTGCTCAGGTTGGATTTTAAGAACTGCCTCAGCGATGTGAAGTCCAACCCTATGGGTGCTTTCTTCATACTGAGACTTGCCATGCTCTTCCTTGTCTTTTGACTCACAACAGAACAGAGGAGGATACCCTACATAGTCTCTTGGACTACATTTTGTCATAATTAAAAATAACCCAATATTGGAAAAAACATTCTTTTCCTTTATGTTTTTCCCCACAGAGTTTTCAAATATTTGACTTAGAGGGTCTTTATTTCCCAAAAGATTGCACTGTAATATAGCCTATTATGACATCTTTTTCTTACTTTATCTCATGTCAGGCATTTCAGGTATCTTCAGGTATTTCAGCTCTTACCATCACTGAGTAAGTGAGAGTCCTGAGGAGAACGTTAAAGGAAGAAGCCTTTGTGTTTGGACAGATAAACATTGCTTTTGGCAAAATATTCTTCCTGGGTTTTCTCAGATTTTTGACCAACTCAGTCTGAGGGCTTATTTATTTCTATGTTGTTTCTAATTCCACTTACTCAGGGGCTTTTATCTATAATGCCTTCTAAAATGAGTTTGAAGTCCTCTTTGATGAATCAGCAACTGGTTGTCTAGTATACTTTGTTCCATGTTTCTCAGATGGACCCCATCTCTTCTTTGTATTACTTTGTAAAAGTAATACCTTTTTGTCCATAGTTTCTGTGAAACTGGTAATTCATTCCCAATATCACTGTATGTTCTGCTCCTTATTGCCATGACTATGCAGTTTCTGAGAAATCTTTTTTAAAGGTAGCTTTAGTATCACTGACTTCTATTGTAGTTTGTAGCATAGATATATGATCATATCTGGTTTTGGATCTGGAGAAGATGCCTTCCAGATGTCCTAGAAGTGAGGATTGAGAGAGGGGATTTCATTCTTCACAGCATGACCTTAGGTCAATGAATTTGTTAGTGCACGCCTCAGTTTACCCAGATGGATGTCCTTTGGAAAGCATTGGTAATGAAAAGCACTATGTAAGTATTTGGTGAGATGAAAAATTCATTTAAGAAGGATTATGGTTTCATACATTATGACCTAAGCTGAGATATATTTTAGATAGCAGCTTCAGAGTCAGCTATAGCTCTTCTGTATTTGAATGAGAATTTATAACTTCAAATACCAAATGAAGTTCATTCGTCTGTCTATGTAACTTACAATAATGTGCCCAAAGGCAACATTTGGCCCTCTCCTTTCAGCTAAGCTGAAAGTGATAGGGAAAATTTATGTTACATTGTCATTAAGAACTTAATTGCTTTAAAGCTAAATTGCCACAAATCCTCTACTGCCTCTACTACAATTAAAGATTTGTGCATTATGGTGAATCTGAAAAAGAAAGTCCAATGTTGGAGAATGACCTTCTATCTATTTATTCTATCTATTTGATAATACAGAACTGAGGCGCTACCACAGGGTAACCATTTTAGTTGACTGAACAAATAGTTATTTAATAATGAGTTTGTTTATTAAGAATCCAGTTCCAGAATATAATCCAGAAATATCACTATTTCATTCCTAGTTTAATTTCATCTACTAAATAAAAAAAATCTTATTACAAGTGAGCTTTTAAAAAATTATGTGTGCTAGTTATATTCTTTGTAGGGAAATTCCTCCTAAGGGAGAACCTGGAACATTCTTGCTTTCACACAGTCTGATTGTCTTTATTACCAACAGGGTTTTTTTGCCATTTATTTGTAGGAGACTCTAGTCTGAAAGTAAAATATATGATGCTGCTCTTTTAGATGCTATTTTCTGTAGTCATCTAGAGATGGACAATATCATAATGACACATTCTTCTGAATTTCCCTTTGATTTCAATTGCTGCCTCTAAGCTGTATATTTTGGCTTCAGATTACACAGTCAAGGAGACTAGAATCTCATTCTGGCTTAAGTGAAATAAAAATGCCATGGAAACTGTGAACAGATATTTCCTAGATGTAAAATCCTGGCCTTGTTGAATTCAAATACTGGATAAACCTACTCCAGAGTTGCCTTGGTCTACTTTTGGTGTAATCATCATTAAATACAGTGTCCATACTGACTGTCTTCCACATGCAACCAATAGGGATTCTGCAGTAGTAAAGATCCCCCTGTCTGCTCTGTTTTAAGCTTAGAAGTCTGAGAGCTATCTATCTCAGACTGGACATATTTCACATGTTAGGATCTGATGGTTGGCTACAGGTACTCCCTTGGACATGTCTAAGCCTTTTTTAGAGGGTGACCTGAAAAATGAGTCCTTATAAGCTAGTATGGCTTATTAGTGCAATACAGTGTTAACTAATCAGATATTTATATGGAAGAATAAAGCAAGAATACAAGTTGCATATATATAATTTGTCTTGCAGTAAGTACTAGGGAAAGCAAAGGAGGAGCAGGAAGGTATAACCTGGTAGAATACCTCACTAGTATATTTTCTTCTGCCTCTTAAGCAGAACATGTCTAATAAACATTGCAACAGCTGAGGTGCTATTTTTATTTGTCTCAAGTGTTCTAGAGAGCTGTGGAAGATGTGTATTTTGGAGCACAGTGTGCCCTGTTTGAGCATTCTTGTTACCATCAGAGATGAGGGGGCGAGCCCCAGAGCAGTTGTCTGTGACTCCAGGCCAGAAGGGCTCCTGCTAAGGCTCGCCTTGGTAGCAGTGCAGGTCAGCCCAGCCTGCGCTTAGCCAATGCACTTGTTGGGCCCCCTCATGCTTTTTGGCAGTAATAACTGCCTTTTACCTAGTTATTTCTAGACTGTTTCCACAAAGTTTGGAGGAACTTAACATTTCTGACACCACTGTTTCTTTGTTGCACTTGTTTGAAAATTTCCTGAACATTATGAGAAGCTCATTGACAGACTGAGGAAAAGATGAGGAAAAAATGCTGCAGTCACAGAATTCTCTTTTTTCTAATGAAACAGGACAAAAGTTATTACTATCATTGTAGTTTTTTAACATCCCCAATCTCTTAATATGATCACAGCCTTATGGCATGTTGATGTGACAGAGCTCTTACCATAAAGACCTTATAATCTGTTTTAACAAGATAGACAACAGAGACAAGCAATCCTGAAGTGTTTAATATATCACTTTAGAAACAATTACATTTTCAGAATTGGAGTCCAGAAGCTGCCTGCTGTCATGTATGCTCATAGTCATTTCCATTTAGTGCAGATTTAAAAATCCAAATATTGAATTTGGTTGTGTGTAACGTATTTGGGGGAATGGGAGACATTAAAAAAAAAATCTTCAAGTGCTAGTCTACCCTATGTAAAACTATATCCCAAAACCCAAATTACACTGTAATGTTACTTAACAATGCAATGAGCTGTAAAATAGACGATTTTTATACAGCTGAGCCCTCAAGCTTATTCTTACTTCTAAGGCACTGATTTCTTACTGTGGAAACAAAGAAGTGAATAATATACATTGCTTTCTTTAGTGTTTGTTATGCCACTATCATTTTTGACCAGGGAGGACAATGAGATACTCTAAATGATACAGATCACTTGTTTTCTTCCCTAATAGGAAAGATAATGAATGGCTTTGATTAGATGGCTTTATTGCCTGCAAGATAATGAAATATCCCAGCATGGATTTCATTAGACTTTCTCTAGTCTCACTATGATACACCCATTAAGAGGCCAGATCTCCTCTTTGATGTAAATGGAACCAGATATTTCAAAGAGTATAGCATACTCTGAAAATCTGGGCATGGGTGTCACCAAAGCAGTTGCTGGGTCTTTAGATCAAGGCTGGCTTTGGCCATGAGAGCCACAGAAGCATTAATGCAGTTTATCAAAGTGAAGTAGTTAATGGTGCCATAGGTATGAGGCTATGAGAGCTTTGGCATTTAAACTTCCTAATTATTCACAGGGTTCAGGGTTAGAAAGCGTTTAAATATTCAAATACCTGCACTGGTTTTATTTGCTGGCTTCCAGGGGGTGGTGAAGAGCACAGGACTGTCTTGTCACCCCCAAACCAGTCCTATGGAGAGAGTCAGCATCAAGACAGCTGCAAGGAAGGACTTCTTAAGGCATGAACTGGGAAGCAACCCAGGATTTGAAAAAATAAAGTTGTAATGTCCTTCAAATGGCCAAATTCTCTGTACTGTTATCCCAAGGATGAAAGGAGGAGACTAGGACTGGAGTGAACAGAGAAATATGAGCCTCATGAAGTATTTTTTCTGCTAAAACATTATGTTCTTGTTGTTATGAACAGCTGCATGTTTTATTTCTACAAGGATGACAACAAATGCATGTTTGAATAAGAACAGGAAGACACATTGTATGAAAACAAGAATATTATCTATTTGTTCCTTACATGAATAGGAGAGATTTGGGACTGGAAGTATGATAGGCCAGAGAGTAAGGTTAGGTACAGACTTTTAAAAGTTGGCAATTTGTTGTATTTCTCTTTTTTTTTTTTTTTTCAATTTTTCATGGGGGAAAAAGCCTAGCACAGTTCTGAGGTTTAATATATGTCTTTTGGATGCAAGAGAGCAGGAACCATAGAAGGCCAAACAGAGGTAGGTTGCAGCAACTAAAATAAGAAGAAATGAAGGCTGAGGAGAATTTGAGCACCAGACGTTATCAAGGTAAAGGGCTGCACCATAGCCAGCATTTTAACATTTCTTTCTTTTTTTCTTGTCATCTCTGCAATAGTAGAGTAATTGAAAGCTCCTATTGGTGATTATTTTCTTGAATCAAAGTATTATAACAATGTTCCAAATAAAAAATTGGCAGCAATTCTCTAATGAATTAGTGCAGTGGAAGAAGAATTAATAATTCTTAAAATGTCTTGTAGTCACCTTAGGGAGTCCCATACACTCTCTCAAGAAAGATGTGCCTGCCAAGGAAAGAGAATCGCAGGTATGATGCCTACCTGGGCTTTTACCTCCTGAGTTTCTTTCTTTATGGAACAACTTACATGGGGGTTCCCAGACTTGACGACTGCACTGCTGACACCATTAAATGCTGCAACTTGAGATGAAATGGAAAGTGAGTTTCTGTTCTCTCTCTCTCCTTATACTTGTCTGAAATGGGATTAGTCCTTTGCTGTGACTGGAACCACAGTGACAGCTTTCTAAAGGTGGCTGGGGAATGGTCCTTGCACCATGGTTTTCCCACAAAGCATGAGTCAGTTCAAAAGCTGCCCTGAAAAAATCAGGACATCTGATAGCTAGCATAGATTGAAACAAGATTTCAGGTTTTCAACCTATTTTGTGAATCAAGAATTGGAATCTTAAGAGTTAAGAGTGTTTCCAGTTGTTTCATAGCTCCTTTCCCACCAGTGTGGATAGGGAAGCTGAAGGAAGATGACATAATACTTACACGACCACCCTGCCTGTCTCCATGACTGCTACACAGGTAACAGTCACATCGGCGGCTCGTTCTGATGAAGCAAAACAGCAGAAATGCCAGGTTGGACTGTTGGCTGATCTTCTCATCAGTCACAGCTCTGCGTGTCTGAGTCAGTATTGTACAATGACACCTGCTTGTTAAGAATACTGAAGCCAAATTATTTTGAGACAAAAATCAGAGAGAGATGTGCCCATCCATGTGCCTCATTTAGATGCTTTCCCTGTGTCTGGCCTTTTTTGTCAAAACCATGCAAATTTATGTCATTTTTTTTACAAAGCGTGACCTAATGCATATTTGAATTGCATTTGTTTTTCTTCATGCATTTTTCAGACTTCATATTCACAGGAGAGGAGATACAGGGCATAGGCCAGCCTTCTCCCATGACAGATAGACACTATTGGAAACCCTAGTATGAATAAAGTGTGGAGATTACTCTGCTCATCTATAAGTGTTTGTATGCCACACTGCCAACATCTCCAGTCCGGTGAAATACAGAAGCATTTAGGTTGTCCTCACTTTTCTTTTTTTTTTTTTTCAGCATTATGTGGACTAAATCATGGCAGCAAACAAATGCTCTGGGACATAAACTTTGCGTTAAGCATTTGCACAGCATAAGTTTAGGTTGGAGGCAGATGATTCCTGCTGGAATACCTGTGATGGTTTCAGAGGTGATTGCTCCCCCAGCTGGAGGAATCATGAGGTCTTTTCATCCACCTCAGAGCAAAGTAAGCCAGGGTAGGTTAAACTGCCTTCTAGTAAATAGTAAATCAACCTTGCAGCTGGCACAGGACCGATTAAGGAGAACTCTGACAGTCGGTTCTCCTGATTCAGATGGAGAAGTGTTCACCTCCAGCAGAGAAGCTATAACGTATAGATTGACAGTCATTTCTGCAGAGCACATCTGACCACAGTTAGATTAGCCTCTGAAAGCCCCAACCCAAGGAACTAAGTAGAAAGTTTTTGGAGGTTGAATTTCTCCTATGAGAAATGAAAAAAACCCAAGCCCAAACCCATGGCAAGTCAGATAATAAAATGTTCGGTTTTATTTCTTCCCCAGTGGCCTGAAAAGATGATTAGAACAGATCGTCAAAGTCTGCTCTGACTTCCAGGCTCATTGGGACTTAAACAAGTTAGGAGAGAATTCCCTTAGGCTTCCTGGCGACAGAGTTATTGATGGCTCTGTTGCGTGCTGGATAATGCTTGGTTACCTCTTGTGTTTTGGGCCAGGAATAGTCAACACACCTGCTAGAAGATCAAGAGAATTAATAAAAAAGAATGTGTTAATTTTACCTTACTGTCTTTTTAATATTTATTGATTAGAGCTTTCATTACATAAGAAATATTTGTCTTTTTTCTCTCACTCACAGCAGTATTCTCTCCTGCCTGGTGATGTGCCACATCCTCAGCTTTGTTCCAGTCCTCGTTTCTCCCCTTATCCTGGCTTTCCTCATCACACTTGGACTGCAGTGAAGTTTCCATCTGGCTTGCACCCAGGGGTCTTTCTCCCCATGGAAACCACCTTGGAGAGGATGCTGATATGTCCCAGGCCCTCCATGGAGTATGGACTTGGGCCATTGCCTGGGTGCTTGTCTCAGCGTGGTCCTTTTGCTCCTCTTGCCACAGGCTCCTTTTTCCTGTCCCAGGCCTAGGTCCGAATCCGCTGTACCTGGCCAGTCTTTTCCATTCTTATCATTTTGATTTGCATCCCTTCCTTATTCAAAGTAGGACTGGTCCTTCCCTTGGGTTGCTTGGATGCCAGCAAAGATACAATTGAGTACAAATTCTTTACTTATCTCAGGTAGGTCCGGAATGGTTGAGAGCAGTGGTTCAGGGGAGCTTCCCACCACTCCTGTGTGTTGAGCAGTCCTCTGGGTTGTGTCAGTGAGGGAGCTGGGTGCAGTGCCCTCAGGGAGGGCTGGACCTCTGGGTATCACAGCTGTCAAACTCTCCAGAACATCTGTGGAGTGTCTGAGGACTGTGAAGCTTAGCTGAGCTTGGCTAGATCCTATGGGGAGGCCCAGGTCCATTTCCTGATGCTAGCTTCCACTTTCTACTGCATTTCAAATCACTCCTCCAAAGCAAAGGGCAAGCAGGTGGAAAGAAAAGTCTTGGAAAGTAACAAGGCCAAGCAGTATCCTATTCACTATTCTCATTCTTGGAAATGCTTGGACTCTTCTTGCTAAAATTTTCTGGAAGGATCAGTCAAAATTAGATATTGCATATGGAAAATTTCAGACAGATGAAGTTTTGCAAGGAATAATTGAGCTCAAAAGCAGGTCTTCTAATAGCAAATGTCCAGCCACCTTCATAACAGGCAACACTACTAAATTTGCTATGACTAATCCTTGGTATTGATTTTGTTGGCTTGTTGTAGAAAGACAGTTTGTCTGACTCCTGTAATTTAATTAAGTTAATTAGAGTAAATGACTCTGCCATTTGCCAGGACCACTGCCTACTTGCCTGTTTTCTTTTTTTGTGCACAGCTTCACTTATGCTGCCCCAAGGACTATTAAAACATAGAATAAAGTTACCACAAACTGATACTGTCTTTTCATATCTTAAAGCTATCTCTTTGCGGTAGCTAGGCCAAATGTTTAAGTAATCATGTTGCATGATTTCGAAGTCTCTCAGTGGGAACTGCTTGCAAAGATGTATTTATTATCTTGCAGGCATATACTACCCCTAAGCAACTAGGGTATTTTAGCCGTGGTACTACTAGTGCTGAGGGTCACACAGTACTAGGCCCTCACCTCAAGAAGACAAACTACCTGCAGTGGGTGTTTACAGCTAGTGACTCAGAGGCTATGGAAATAAACTTTAGAACAAATCACATGGAGGAGTCTAGGTTTGGTAACCTTGTCACACTGCATCTTAAGTCATTCACTGCCTGGACATGCCTCCGTTCTGATGCTGGGTTTAAGAGCTGCCAGCTGAAGGGTGTTTTAAAGCAGTGACAGCACAGATTTTATGCAATTCTTGATTGCCCTGTTTTTCAGTTCTGGAGGCAGAGAGCTAAATTTGTTTCCGAGTATTGTAGATAATGCTGCACTAAGGGGCTCTTACTGTAGAGGCAGAGATGGAAGAAGGGCTTTCTCTTTCTGCCTCCCTCCAGGAGGAAATTCAATCAAGGTGTTATTTTGCTGTATCTAGCAAATGGGAAACTTCCTGTGTTGCTCACAAAGGGTGATGCTGATTAGGAGAGAATTGGTACATTGAGTGCTCAGCTGGAACAGGAACAAAGGAGAGGTGGGAGCCTGGGATGTGTCTCCACAGTGAACTTTGCTATTCAAGGTCATACATCGAGTTCTCTTCTCCTGGCCAAGCTCTTCAGCATAATCTTTTCCTCATCTCCTCCTCCAGGGATTCAGACACCCTCTTCTACTCCCCACAGGAACCCCACTTCTCTCTAAGGCAGGGCTGGGAGCCAGGAGAGCTGCCTTTAGGGGCAGATGGTGAAAGCACAGCTCCCCTTCTGCCTTTCTTTGCTGCTGAGCACTGGGAGTTGCTTGTGGAGTCAAGAATTAAGAGGCTCTGGGGCCGGGTTGCGCAAAAGGTGGCTAGACTGGGCTGTGCTGTGCGCTGTGATGCAAGATGGGGTGTAATGCTGAATGTTCTGCATTTTGTTTATACATACATGCCTGAACAACGTTGGGACTGTTGGTATTACATTTGTGTAACACTGTAAAACACTCACTACAGCAGACTGCCCACTAGCAGGCTGAACCTGTTCCTGTCCCCATTCTGTGTGAGGGCAGAGTACTTCAAAGCCTAAGATGTGCTGGGAAGTGCACTAAGTGCGCTTACAAAAACCCAAGTAAGACACGGTCAAGTAATGTTAACCCTTTTCTGGGGGGCATTTTATTAATGAAAATATAGCCCATGAGATCATTCTGGTCTCAACTTATGGGTCTAACAGGTCTTTGGCACTACCCATATGGACCTCAGACAAACCACATCTCCAACTTTTTTTAATGAAGATTTTTTTAAAAAAGTTGTTTGATGTCAAAATCAACCTGTCTCACAGCCTTCTGCATCAGATGGGATAATTAGTGACTAGCCATGAAAAACAAAGCAAGGACTAGAATGAGCAGCATGATCTGAGATGAAAAGGAGCGCTTTACATAGCACTTGGGGAAACCGAGTTTAGTTTCTAATGCCCTGTGGTGTGGTAAGAATCTGTAGCAATCAGCATTCAGAAAGCTACCTGGATATTTCTGAGATGAAATCCAGCTTCACATACTGCTGGCTTCTCCTGGGCCCTGTGGATCCCCAGGGGACCTTGGAGAGTGCGGTTGGTAGCTGCTATGGTATGGTGAGTGTAATCTGACAAGAGAATGACCTTCTCCGGCAGAGGAAAACTCTCCACTGGCATACAAAGCTAATTGCTGCATATGCAACCATAACCCGTCCTGCACAGAGGATAGTCCAAAAGAAGAGCTGTAGCAGAAGTGTAGGCAGGCTTCAGCCAGGCTGGGTCTGGTTGGACTGATTCTCAGCCTGGAAAGTCAGAGCAGTCTAGAAGAACCAAAGAGTGGGGAAGGCTCATTCTCATCACATCTCCAGCAGGGCTTGTGCTTTCTTTGCACTGTGTTATCAGCTCTGCTGCCTTTGGAGCTCAGGTTTAGTTTGGCCTCTCTGATGAGGCACAGTCCTGCAGGGTCTGAGCAGGGATGGGTTGGTGACAGTGGCAGGATCCACTGACAGTCCCAGATGAAACAAGGTAGTGAGTCAGGTCCAGAGTCCAGCTGGCAGCAGCTGAGACACTGCTACAATGTGGGTTTGAGGTTCATGCAGGAGGCAGGGCCAGGCAGGACTGGGAACACAATGATGACCAGGATGCCCAGTTGGTAAGGAATGCCACAGGGGACAGGGACCTGCGGTGTAGCCCAGGCAGGGACAGGGGCCAGGGAAGGTCCTGGTTTACATGTTTCAAATTTTGACACTTGGATTTCCCTGAGGGCGTTTTTCAGCGTACTGTTTTGTAACAAACATTTTGTTTTGGTCAGATGTTGATAAGGTGAAATCTGTGTCAATACAGACTTAAAAAGTGGGTTTGCTTTTCTGAAACTCTTCAGCACTACCATGAAGTTCATTATGAAATATTAAGAGTCTTCTCAAATGATGCCATGCTGGGAATAGTACTGAAACATCTTGACAGTCCAATTAACTTCCTCAAACTGAGGACACCTCATTCTTGGTTTTTTTTCCTTTTTTTTTTTTGACATGGAATATTTGGTTTGCTAAGAAATAAAGAACAAAATGAGCTGAAAGCAATGTTGAACACAACATCTTGTATTTCCCATCATCTGTAAATGACATTCTCAAGACCTGTGCATATGCACTTATTTCAGTGTGTGGGCCCAGGAAACAGCCCTGGGATAGTTCAAGTGTGGTGGAGAGCATTGCATGAGCAAATTGCTGTAACCCTGGCAACATCCTGCCTTGAAAACCTCCAGCTTCTTCCGTTGCCTGTCTTGTTTCTCTTAAATCTAGCAACTAGATTCTAGTCCTTTTACTACACCAGAAATACGTGTGAAACTAAACACTTCAGGTGATTATAGAGATGCTAGTAAGAATAGCAGCGAGAAGGGCTTTTTCTATGAGTTTTACTAAAGCAAATGTACTACTGTACTGTGTGCTGCAGCATTATTTCACACATCTTTGACTTTTTTTTTTTTTCCCCAGTGGTCATCTCCATGCTTGCTTGTGTAAATGCGTTTGAGTCCATTAATATTTGAGTACATCTCCAAGTTAAAAACATGTTAAGAATTGCAGTATGAATGAGGAAACTACCTTCTCAGATGTAGAATGAAGAATGGTAATAACAGTGGGGCTCAATTTTCCTGGATGTGGTTAGTGACAGGCTTCGTCATTAATTACCTACAAAAAATCCAAGGGGACCATTAGCCTCATATATGTGATTTTCACAACACAGTCCTCAGAGCCTTATATTATGTGTCAAGTCTATAACTTCTGAATTAGTTACAGTGTATTTTGAAAGACTCCCAGACTGCTTTTCATTTTTCCTGGCTTCAGGCATCTGCAATGCTGATGAAGACTTGCTACATTTGAGCCACTTAGAATCTCTAGAATCTGTATAGAGAGACGGGCGCTTTCAGACTGATCAGCAGAAAAAGAAGGGGTAGATCAACAAAAAAATGACAATTTGGAAATCAAGAAGATTATGACTGAGTCAGAAGTACAGAAAAATTGAACTCATTTAGACTTTGTAATGCACTTTAAAGCAAATAAGTTTCTTCAGCAGTATAGATGCCCAAATAGACATATTACATAATCAAAAGATAGCCTTACAAATAATTAGATAAAATAATTCTGAACTTGATGATAAAATATGCTGGTTCCCATAACCAAATTTGAATTCAAAATGCTGAATGCAGTCAAACTAGAAAGTTAGACAATATTCATCCCAGAAGTCTGAAAGAATAATTAAAGGCAAGGAACTAGATGGGTAATGGTATAAAACACAACATAGATTTACAATTTCCTGATAGAAGATTGTGCTAGTCTAACATAATACTTATCTCTCATAAACCAATTAATTTTTGATGCAAGGGAAGTGAAATAGCTCTATTCTGTCTGGACTTCAGTAAAACATTTCCTCACTGAAAATGATTAATCAGTCTGGAGTTCTGTGTATTAGTATATGATAGCTAAATAAGCAGATGGCAAGAGGCTTGCAGTGGAGGGGAGCTAGTCAATAGGAGGAAAGAGAAGACCTGAATTCCTCAGGAACTCATGTGGGACTCAGAAATGTCTTAGAGTTTGGCAGAAAAAGTAGGAACAAGCTGATGAACTCCTGATGGTAACAGCTGGAAGGTAGGAACAGTACATGAACAACAGGATGACCTTAAATCTTGACATAATAGAGAAATAATGAAATTGTAAAAGTCAAAATTACAAGGTTGCTAAGTAGCAAAAATTCCTGCTGTAAGATGGAATTCATTAGTTGGAAACAAAGGAGGAAAGAACAAGACCTTGTTATAGTAAGCAGCTGCAGGGTGAACAGGTTGAGATGCAACTGTGGGAAGGCCAACAAGGGGCCTTTGGCTGGATCAGACAGAGTACTTCCAGCAGAGACTGGAAAAGTCTTATTTACCCTGTGAGAACCACTGATAAGTTCCCACCCAAAACACTGCTCACAGTTGTGGTGATCCATCCTTTCTGAAGAGGAGTAAGAGTGGGGACAAAAGGGAGAGGAGGATCAGAAGACAGGAAAACCCATTTTCTGGCAGTTAACCAAAGGACCTTGCTGTGTTTAACTGACCTAAATGCTAATACAAGAATGACTGGAAATAAACACGGAAAAGAATAATTTCAAAGTGGAAATGAACCTAATGTTCCTAACTAGTAGATGGTTTCCGATAGGAGTAAAATAAAAAGAGTTATGTACTTGTCTCTTTATGAAAAATGTGTCTGACAGCTAATAGAAATGACAGAAGACTAGATCTGATGATCCAAGAAGATCCTTCCTCTTCTTTTCTTAAACAGTCTCTTCCCATGTTTTTTTCCTCAGGAAAAGGAGAAGAATTTGGGTAAAAATCCACCAAGTTCACATGCCTTTCAAATGGATGTAAAATGGTAATGGGAAAAGGAGACATAGTTAATGTCTGTCTAAGTATTGATCTCATCAGGTATCCAATATGGTGCTTTATTCTGAAAAACTTTTCTATTAGAATAAACCAGAACAGTTTGTACAATATACAGTTTCTCAGTAGCAAGTAGTAAGTAACGCAAAAATGTTCTTGATAAACTTATGTAACCAATCACCATTCTTAATATATTCAATATTAGTCATCTAAAAATCTAACTTGTAAAACATGGATGAGGCTATACAGAGGTGTATTATAATGTATAGACACGTGCCAGGGTATTCAATGCAATTACAGAATAGGAACAGGTTGTATAAGAATGCAGCAATTGTTTAGATAATTTTAACTATGAATGCTGGGTAAAGGGAGAGTCTATAAATGTCTATTTACTTGTGTGACTCCCTTCTTAGACATCTTGTGATATTCTGTATCAAACACAGGAAATCCCATACAGAGCACACAGAGCTGATGATTGGGCCAAATCATAAGAAGGATGGTGATGCTAACAGAAACGTTTGCCTACTGCAAAAGTTCTGCTGGAAAAAGACAGGTGCTGCAGGACAGATATCAGGTTTGCACTTGATAAAATTATCCCTGAAATCCAGCTTGTTTATAAATCTGCTGCTTGTATTTTAAACGGCATCTTGTGAATAGCTGTATAGTTTGCAAAGTGAGATACTGGTATGATGAAATGAATGGACATTTTATTTATTGAGATTTACAAGTAGCATCTTTTGACGCCTTTTGTTGCTGCAGTTTTCAGAGACTCAACTGCATATTTTGGGTAATTTTTTTAATGAGTTTGGAAACAAAACAAAAGCTGCATTATATAACTGTACATAATAACTCAAATAACTGCCCTTTTGTATTTATTTTTTGCTCTTGTAAGTAGAAAAAGTTGATAAATTGCTGATGCAATTATTTCATTCCTTTGTATCCATATAATGGCTTCTACTTGACTTTCAGGGGGTCATTATGGTAAAGGCTTTTTGTTTACAAGAAACAACAAAAGTATTGATGTTACTTCCAGGAATGATGATAAAATTGTTCTATTATGGGGGGGATCATATGTGCTGGTAATTACTTTTATATTTAGAATTGGAAATGACAATCTGAAATCAGAATATCTCATTAGTGATAATGAATTTTAATTTCTGACAAGTGAAGTATTCCCGAAGAAACTACAGATGTTGTTAGAACTACAGTGAATTTTATGTGGTTTAAGATGCTTCAGTAACTGAAATCCAGGAATTTAAAAGTGTGAAAACATGATAATGCTTCTTTAATTGCCTAGATTAACAGTGTGAATCAGTTTTTCCTAATATCCCAAATTTTTGCTAAGTGAAAAGAGTTTTGAAGGCTCTGGGAGAGTGCTAAAGAAACTCAGTTTTAGCACATCTTTTGGTCTCTTCTTACCTAACAGCAGCTATCAACAAACCCTTTGTTTTTTCCAATGTTTTTAAATTCAAGAAGCATAAAACATGTTTTGGATTCAAGATATTAACGATCATTTCAGTTCATATCAAGGTAGATACAGTGACACAAGTCTGTATCCAAACAGGTCTTTTTCTTATAGGAAAGTTCAAAACCAGCCTTACAAATAGCTTACATGTAACTTTGATTGATCTGAAGACCATGCTCAGGACAAAAGCAAAGCTTGGCTTAATCTGAGACTGCAATTATTTTTGAAACGAAGCTGAGCTGGAAACAGATCTAAGCTATTCCAGTGCCTGTGCCTTCTGGGCAATGAAGAAATAATGCATTACTTATGTTAGGTGACTGAAATGAAGTTGACTGCAGTGGCAAGAGAGAAGCTGGGTCTCCAGACAAAGGCTGGACAAGAAGAACTTTGTTTGATGGCACCTACAGTCATGTTTTCTGGGAAGCCCTTTGAAGATATCAGGTTATAACCTGAAACTACTCTCAGGCTCTCTGATCTTATTCTGGACGTGGGGCAATCAGTAAACAGTTTCCAGGACAAAACGTCCTCACAGAATTGAATGCCAAAAAATCTGGTCAACAGCAAGGTGACATTTGATGCCCAGGGCAATGGTGTAGTCCCATGTTCTGGAGAGCCTTTCTCTGACCATACTTCTTGCTGACAAGATGGCTGACCCATCTGGTCCTCTCACTTCCTCTCCCATCCTGAATTTTACCCCATTTCTCCTTCCCTTCAGGGAATTTAGAGTGTTTTATCTCTATGCAAGGGCTTTTGGGCACTTTTCCTCAAGATTTAAGAGGCATATGCCATAGCTTACCATGTCTGCAACCATCAGTGGTCTCCTGGAGAACAGGTTGTGAATGCCACCCCCTGATTTGAGCAAGGAGTGTCTCTGAGGGCCTCAGCAGTGAGGACTGCTGAATTCTCCTTTCCCTCACTGTGTTGAGTTTGTGTGTGATTGTGGCTTTTGCTAGCGGGGAAGGGGGCTACAGCGGTGGCCCCTGTGAGAAGATTCTTGAAGCTCCCACGGCTCCAAGTTGGACCTGCCTTTGCACCAGGGCTGGACCAATTAGTGATGGTGGCTGTGCCTCTGTGATAATGTATTCAAGAAGGGGAATCTGGAAGGAGGAGTTGGAATTGTGAGGAGTTTTGAGGGAGACACCTATGCAAATGCCAATGTCAGTGGAAGAAAGGAGGAGGAAAAGGCAGGGAGCTGCACTGGAGCAGAGACTCCCCTGCAGCCTGTGGTGAGAGGGGAGGCTGTCCCCCTGCAGCCCATGGAGGTCCACGTTGGAGCAGATGCTCACCTGCAGTCTGTGGAGGACTCCACACCAGAGCAGGTGGCTGTGCCCGAAGAAGGCCAGGGAAGCCCCTGCTGTTGTAGTTCAGCACTGGGAGGACTGCAACACACCGGAGGGATTCATGCTGGAGCAGTTTGGGAAGAGCTGCAGCCTGTGGGAAGGATTCATGTTGGAGAAAGTTCATGGAGGACTGTCTGCCATGAGAGGGACCCCACGCTGGAGCAAGAAAAGAGTGTGAGGAGTCTTTCCCCTGAGGTGGAAGGGGTGGTGGGACTGATCACACCCCCTATCCCCTGCCCCCTGCGCCGCTGGAGGGGAGGAGGTAGAGAAATCAGGAGCAAAGCTGGGCCCAGGAAGAAGGGAGGGGTGGGGGGAAGGTGTTTTTTTAAGACGTGGTTATACTTCTTACTATCCTACTCTGTTTGTTAAGTGTTGTTATTGGTGGTGTTTGAATTAAATTGATGTTCTTTTTTTCTTCCTCTAACGGGTCTGTCTTTTCCCATGACCATAATGGGTGAGTCATCCCTACCTGTTCTTGTCTTGATTCCGGAACCTTTTATTTTATTTTTCTTATGCCCATTCCTGAGGGGGAAGGGGTGAGTGAGCTGTTGTGTTGTGCTCAGTTGCACTTTGAGCTCAAACCACGACACTCACTGGCACAAGGATTGTAGCACCCTATGCTTGAACCATCACACCGAAGATTTTTTTGCTTCTGCCTTGCTTCAGAAAGTTCAGCATACTATGTTTTCACAGACCTGCTAGTGATGACTTATCCTGAAAGAGACAGAGTAAGATAAAGCAGATCTATAGAGCTGAGGAATAAACACTCTTCACTCCCTCATGGAGGAAAATACATCTTTATTGCCAGAAAGATACCTAAGAATAAATAACATAGAGAAAGTCAAAACAGTATGAAATGCAGTAACAAAACTCTTCAAGAAAATCAAGGGGGTGTTACTTTTGTGTCTGATTCAAGATGCACATTCAGAGAAGATACTCTTAAAGGCAGCTGCTTTGGTTTGAAATAATCCAGGCCCCCTGACCCTCTGAATGTGCTGCAAAAGACGTTTGGTGAAGGCAGTGCATGGAGAGGGATCAAACTCTTATTCTCACAACAGAGAGGGGAAAGGAGCTCTTGAGAGTGTTTGTGGCATTTCTATTTCAAGTACTATTTTGTCGATATGTTTGTGTTGCTGTTGGGCTCAGGAGTGCTTGCACAGAGCAGGATCCCTGCATGCTGCGTGCTGGCCAAAGACCATCCTTGCTCCCCACTGGACAATATAATTAGCTGACAAACTTCCATGGGTAGACACAGCTGGACGGGCAGGGTGGTAGACAACAATTGCAGAAACAGCAAGTGCCTTTGCCATGACAAGGTTTCCTCAGCCATGCAGCAAAAGGGGACTTGCAGAGGAGAGTGAAGTAGCTGAGAATGAAGCTGAAGGTTTTTGTAGAAGTAGTTATGTGCTAAAGTGCCTAGAAGTGCTTGAAAAATTCCAAGAAAACAGTATTGCCTGACTTCTGCAGAGTGACAGAAAATGAAACATTCAGTGGAGATAGCTCAGGCAACCAGGGAGAAATCAGCCTGACTGCATGACAGTGGCTCCTGGGACCTGGGGCTCCAAAGCCACCAAGCAGGTGCTGTGCAGAAACTCCTGGATTTCTCTGTCATGTAGCACCAGAGAAAAATTCTTCCTACTTGAAATCCAATAAAAAATTTAAGGGCTGCAGTCACACCCCATCTTTCCCCTAAGTTAGCCTTTTTCATTCAGACGTGTTCTTCTAGGCAAACAGTCGGTCACGAAATAAAGCTGTATTTTAAACAGGATTCAGTCTCTAGGTATGATTGCTGACAGAAACACAGGCTGAATAAACCATTCCCTGTCATTGCTTCCTGAATACTATCAGTATTTGGGAAGCTATCAGTAGTGGTATAAAAGTATTTTCTCCAGTAGGAAAAGACTGTTCCAATTCAGGAAAAAAACAGCAAATCCAGCAAGCTGACTGATTGTGTGTGGGGGGGTGTGTGTAGGCAAAAAGCAATCAGTGCACAAGGGAAAAGGAGTACCTTAACCTTGCAGCAATCTTTTGAGGGCTGTAGAGAACTTGGTATTTGATTATGCTTTGCCTGCGCAAATGCTTTATTCCCATATAATCAAATAAACAATTAAATTTTTTCTTAAAATGTCTAACCACTCTACCAGCAGTGCCATTTATTATGAAATATACTGTCTGCAGATGGAGTAGAAACTATTTTTGAAAAACAGATCACAGTCAATTGCGAGACTGTTTTCTGGGCATGCCCCCCCTGCCTTCCCTTCCTCACCCAGCAGACCACCTTCTTTCTCCTTCCTGTCTTTATTAGCTCTCCAAAAACTAGAGCAACTGCTTATTTGGAAAGTAGTTTACGGTTTATTTTAACATGGTTCGGCAAGTTAGCAGGGTTGGCAACACGTGCCGACAGCTCTGCACCGCACATTGGAAGCTGTTGTTGGGTCAGTCCATGATCAGCTGGATTGTCTGCAGCAATACTCTGCCTAATGCACAATGTCTGTCTCTTGTGCTGTGAATCCAATACGTCCACCTCTTGAGCATGGACAAGAGTTACCACAGCAGCAGATGGGAAAGCCACTGGAAAGCCATTTAATGAGCCTGCTTTCTCACTATATCTTGTGCAAACACTTCTTCATCCATTCACGAGGTGCTATTCTTTGACTGCTGTCTTTCATGTATGCAGCTTTGTCATTCACCTGCTGCAAACCTGCAGTCTAACAAGACCCTTTCACTCCCTTGTTCACAACAAGCAAATACAAAAATACTGTGAAAAACAGTAAAAAAATATAAAAATCCACCCTCCTGCTGCTGCAGGCAACAGCATCACGCAGTCCTTTTCAGAAACACACCAGGCTCCAGCTTAAGGATGACTTATTTTTTTGTCCCAACAACTCTAACGAGAAAGTTGTTCTAAAATCTCATTGCTTTGATGTCTTGAAGCCTTTGTCAGACCCTGATTATACGATTACATGCCATCAAGGATGTGATGATCTATATATATCCTGTGGTCAATTCATTCTCAAGTGTATACTGTGCAAATCTTATCATTCCCTGATCGCCCCCAGCTCAGGCTTCTTCTGTCATCTATTATTTCAGCTGTAAGCTTGTTAGAGGGCAGACTGTTGTTGCATTTGTTGAAAGTACTATGCGTACCTCAGGAATTGAATGAATAATATGTTGCACTAGTAAAGACTGAATATGGACTTCGAAAGGTCAAGCAAAATGAAATAAAATTATTAAGTAGCACAACTTGTGTATAAAAATGAAGCAATTTTAGTAACTAAAGCTTAGTAAAAACATGGGTGATAGTGTATTTACATAAGAAACGCTGCTCCAGAAGACAGAGAAAATAAGGTGTTTCAGATAGGGGGACTAACAGAGTAAATAGACACAGAAGGACTTTTGAAAAAGATTAAACATTATATAAATTAATGTGGTGGGCTTACCTTGGCTGGCTTCCAGGTGCCCACCCGTTCTCTCCATCAACAGGACAGGGGAGAAAATATGGAGAAAATTCACGGGCTGAGATGAGGACAGGGAGATCACTTAACAATTGATGTCATGGGCAAAAAACAGACTCAACTTGGGGAAATTAATTTAATTTATTGCCAATTAATTATAACAGACTAGGATAGTGAGAAATAAAACAAAAATAAAACCACCTTCTCCCTTATCCACAACCTTCTTCCCAGGCTCAGCTTCACTCCTCACTCTTCTGCCTCCTGAGTGACACAGGGGGACTGGGAATGGGGGTTGCACTGATGCTTTTCCCTTGCTGCAGTGTGGGGTCCCTCCCATGGGATACAGCCTTTCACGAACTTTTCCAGCACGGGTCCTTTCCATGAGCTGCAGTCCTTCAGGAACAGGCTGTTCCAGCATGAGTCACCTGTGGCCACCACAGGCTCACAGGTCCTGCCAGAGAACCCGCTCCTGTGTGGACTCCTCTCCATGGGCTAGAGCTCGTGCCAGAAGCCTTCTCCAGTGCGGGCTCTCCACAGGCTGCAGCTTCCTTCAGGGCACATCCATCTGCCCCACTGTGGACCTCCATGGGCTGCATGGAGACAACCTCTGTCACCGAGGTCTTCACCACAGGCTGCAGGGGAATCTCTGCACTGTCGCCTGGAGCACCTCCTCCCTCTCCTTTTTCACTGACCTTGGTGTCTGCAGGGCTGTTTTTCTCACATCTTTCCACTCCTCTTTCCCAGCTGCTGCACCATGGTTTTTTATCCTTTCTTAAATATGTTGCCACAAGAGGCACCACCAATGCTGCTGATGGGCTCAGCTTTGACCAGCAGTGGGTCTGTCTTGGAACTGTTTGGACCTGGCTCTGTCCAACATGGGGGCAGCTTGTGGTGTCTTCTCACAGGAACCACCCCTTGCAGCCCACCTGCTACCAAAACCTTGCCACATAAATCCAGTGCAATGAAATAGGAGAGTAATTTGAAACAGCTTGTAAGAAAGGCATTGACTGATATTTTTCCCATTTGGGGATTTAATTTAGAAAACACTATTTTTTTACAGCCACTAGGAACATCTACCTCTAGTTGACAGTCTGTATATACTCAATATTTCTAAATGTCAGACTAACTGAGTTTGAGAGCGATGACCTGGCTCTACAGGTGTGTTGCTTATAATGAACAATACACTTCTAGCACTGCAATAAAAAGGCGAACTGGCCCAGGGATTTCCCTAGTGTTCTCTAATGTTCTCACTGGCCTTTTTAGAAATACCACATACTCATGCCAATTACTTAATCTACACAGATTTTGTTTTCATTTTTTCAGATTATATTTTAATACTTGTTCTTAAACTTTTATTAACTATTTGCTGTACCAAGATTCTTTATCACGGTCATAGTTGTTGAGAAGTGTTTGGGAAATGATATCACAGGCATGCAATTTATGAAAGAAATGAATAGGCCAGAATGGAAAGAGACATTGTATAGCTGCAGCTTGCAGACCACAAGAGACAGAAAGGCATGGTGTACATGAATACTAAAGCATTCATCAACACTTTCAGTTATGAGAACCAGACCGGGTAAAAGCTGAGAAATAGTTAGGAGTGAGTGAAACCTGTGAAACAACTGATTCTTGGGATTCTTTGGGAACTTTCCTTGCCAGGAGTTACAAGGCTACATGAGGTAAAATTAACAAAGGATTGAAAAAAAAATCAGAAACACACCAACAGCTAACTGAAGTCGCATACTTGAGAAATGGCAGTTGAATTTGTATGCTTCTGTGTGTGCAGCAGAGTAACAATGGTGAATTAACCTGATTAGCTGTTCCTATTACTGCATCCAGTAATATAGAGAATAAAATGAAATGCATTAGAAACACTTTACTTAACAATCAATGTTAGTTTGTATAGAAAGCTCTACAATAATAATTTCCCTCATTCAAAGGAAACCCTGGTTTGGACTTCACAAAGAGCAATAAGGGACAAAATTTCACACACCTTTGGGATATTTATGAGCAGTTAGTTATGTAGCCAATATTCTGTAAATGAAATCAAAGTAACTTTGAGTCTCTTCTCAGTCTTTGAAGAAGCCTCTTCACAATCTTTTAAAAGTGGGAATAAAGACTGAAATAATTATGTTTTGAAAAGTGCTGAGTCTGCTTGATTCAATATCACTGGGGCAGTAGTATCTTGCTCCATCTCCATGCATGAGGAGAAAGAAGTCTCTGCGACCTCCTGCTCCCAGGCTGCACTATGAACACTGGCCACATATACGAGGCTAACTTTTCATTGACTATTTAACATGCAAGCAAATCAATCTCTGACAAACGTACCTGCCAATGGTGTCTTGCCCTGATGTCAGTCACCCCTTTTACAAATTGAGCTGGAGTGTTTTTCCGTAAAAAGTTATGTGATACTTAATTTTATAGAGTAGAAAGCTACTCCTCTAGAGTTTGTCCACTGAAAAGAAATACATGTATTAAAGGCCTGGACCTCCAAAGACAGGGAGGTTGAGAGGAATACATGTAGGCTTTTATGTAGAGGCCATCAGCTTGTTGACACTATTATCAGCTAGCCCTGGGAACCAGAAAGGTGATAATAATGTAAGCGTATCTCTTTACTGGCCTCGTTTCCGAAGAAACTAAGCTCATTCTCCATTGCTACACAAATATGTCCACCATCAATAACTTTCAAACTTGCAGGTCAGTTTTGACCAGATTTGACAGACCGCTGAAGGCCTCCAAGACATTGCATTTCCACTCATTTCCTTACCCAGGATAGTCTGGAAGGATATTCCAGCCTGAGCTCAAATCAGACTAGTTGCCAGAGGATCCATATGGAGACTGAAGGGATGCTATGGCTGTCTTCAAGGCCTCCAGTGATTTGTGTTTCATGGCTGACTTTCAGCTGCACGATGCACAGGGTCAGTAACAAGTAAAGAGTCTTCTTCTATGTCAACGCTTGGCTCCTAAGGAGATTATCTGGCATTTATTAATAATACCCCCCCCCCCCTTGCTAATTGCAATTTTTCTCAAAATTCATATTATTTCTTTCTCCTCAGAGGGTTCTCTCATGTCTACTGACACAGTGAGTTCATGCTGCAGCCTTCATGCAATTCAGCTACCCACAAGACACAAATCCATTGGAAACTGGGCTCCACCACTTCTGGAACTACTTCTTGAATTTTTTTGTCAAAGTAATACTTTCTCTACAGCTGTTAGCAAGTACAACTTTAGTGTGCACTATCCATCACAGCTCTTCTATCCACCACTATTTTATATGATGGGCAATTTGTCCATTCCAACCCATCAGAAAAGTTCCCATCTTACTCTTCCATGGCTCGTGAAAGGGAAAAACAAACAAACAAAAAAACCCAAAACCAAAACCTGACAGCAGAATTCATTGCTATAATTTAGGGAGGTTTCAGCAAAATTAATGAGGTGCCATTATCAAGGGAACATGGGCTGTTTTCTGCATAATTACTACTATTTATATAACCACAGATCCAATGTATTATTTTCACATGCTCGAAACAAGAACAAGGTTCCTTTGTGTTGGTGTGCATGCATAATACATTTTGGTGTCCAGGCACACCCAGTAGGAAATGAATAGGGACCAGTTTAAAGTCACAGAGCAGCTGCCTGTTGGCTTTCTCGAGAGTGAGGCATGAAAATAAAGCAGGATGAGAACTAATAGGCTATTCGTTTTATTATAATATCCCGTTGTTATTAATTGACAACAGCTGTGTGGTGAGTTGTGCGACACCCACTTCTGGAATGAAATGCCTCCAAGTGAGTTGAATATATAGGATCTTAAAAAGAGGCAGATACGGCATTGAGAGAAAAAATCACATCCCTGTCTGGCCCTACAAGGGGAGTTAGTTTCTTGCTCAGCTGTTTACAGTATCAGTGCCTGTTCTTGTGTAATGCCAGTACAGGTATTTTTACATTTAATTCTCTATACTACATAATGCATATCGCTGCAGGGATGACCTGTTTGTAGACCTGAGGGCAAAATGTTCTAACATGCTTTAAATAAAGCAGACCAAATTTTGTGGGCAGGGGTGTGTGTGCATATGTCAGAATATATTTTAACTCTTCAGAATAAATCTTGCTACAGATGAAAATTAAAACATCTATATACTCTCACTGATACAATCATCACTCCCCCACCACCCAAATCAAAGCCGAGTCATTGTCAAAAGTTTGTTCCTATGCTTCTGACAAAATGTATTCATATTTTCCACACTGGTATTAGTGGAAACAACTCCCAGATGTTTTATTCTGTCAGCAGAAGTGAGAGAAATGTAACAGCATCTTAAAGATGGGTAACCACAGGAGGCTTTCTACTGACTTTTGGCTGTTAAGGGTCAGGGCAGCGTGAGAACAAGCACTGCTTGGAAAGGACAGAGTAAGTGGAGACCAGTGAAGCTTAATGAACGTCGATCTGATCCACAACACTATGACACCACCAGTTCCCTGTGACCTTAATGGACTTTCCCTGGGCTAATATAGATTTAAATTGCTTTAAATGGCACTAGTCAGGCCAAACTGAGCTAACAGGGGTAGGGTAGAGCTTTCTCTTCCCCTTGGTGCCTTCTTTGCCCCACCCAAGAAAAGTGACCAACTCCTAAGTGGTGTGGAGTGTCTTACCTGATTTTCCCTCACTCTATTTGATTCAACTTAAATCTGTTTCTCTATGAAAGTCCTGCCCTGGGCTTGTGTCACACCCAGCAGTGCACCCTTGGCCTGGAAAAAAAATGTGCCTTTTTCTCTGTATGATGACTGACAATAGAGCCTAAGTATAAATAAAAAAACACAACAGTTTGCAGCTGTGAGGGAGACTCTTTGTGTTCCTCTGTAGTAGCTAAATTTCAGGCTCTACAGGAGAGAAACTGGCAGAGGAATTGAAAAGGGGATTGCTGATATTAAGAAAATGTTTCTAATGTACTAGCTAAAGGTCTTTTCAGTGTAACTTGAATCCACAGTCATGGCCTTGATTTCCACAAGAGATATCTTGCAGTACGCACAGAAATTTCACCTCATTTTTCCTTCTAGACCATCCAAGAGTGTACCTTTTAATCTGTGGCATGCTACGTAATAGCAAATGCAGTCAGGGTTTGCCAGTGGAAAAAATACTTCCCTTTAGGGTCTTGGCCACTGATGTTGGAAATGTCTCAGATGGGTTAGTTCTCTCTTCCTGCTCACATAAATGGGAAGGATAGAGAAATTTTGGCTGGTGGTGAGAACCACCACCACTAGGCAAGCCTCTGAACTACTCTACCCACATGAAGCCCAGCAATCTGGCAACTGAAAGCATCCCTGCCCTGTCCTGCTGCCTTGGGGCTGGTGCCACTGGGAACAGGAGCCATGAGTTGGACCTGCAAATGCTCAGCCATTCCTTGACTGCACCACAGAGGCCAGAGATGCATTTAAAGCAATACTCTCTTTCCTGGGGTTAAGTTCCTATAAAACAGCCAAATGGTTTTCCTGACTCAGGCTCCTCAAGTGGGAATTCCTGGTCATCCTTGCTGATGCATCACTGCGTTTCAGTGAGGCTGCCCTGAGCCCCTCTCTCCCCACATTGCCAGCTCAGGAGCTGCTCCTCCACTGTCCTGAGGAGGACAGTACTCAAGTAGCATTCAGAAATTGGTTTTGGGTATCTCTTTTTATCGCTTGAAAGTGTTTGAAAACAGAAAGAGGAGGTGCTGCCATGTGAACAGTTATCCATTTGTAAGAAGCTAGCAGACACTTCAGTGATTGCCAGAAGCCTCAGCGTGAGAGCAAGCTTGCAGCACAGGGCTGTCTTTGCCAGCTCATGCAGCCACCACAGGGGAAAATGGGTTGTTTCAGGGAAATGGAGACCAAGGTGTGTTAAATGGGCAAGTTTAGCCTGAAATGGGAAGCATGGAGGAGAAAGCCTGGAAACCTCCTTCACTTTTAGCTCCAATCTGCAAGAGGTGCGACTTCCCCTTGCTCCTCTGACAGAGGACCTTGTCTGCAGGGCTCGGGAAGACTAGGCCATGAACTGTTGGCGTGGGGCTGCGCTTGCTTGGTGGGGATAGCTGCAGTGTGATGAAGTGCTTTGCCAAGTGAGAGTGAGTGAACTGCAGAGCAAAAAGTAATTTCATTAACCTCATGGGCAGTCAGGAACAACTGTTGAGATCAGAAAAGCAGCTGGTGAAATAAGAAAGGCCTTTCCGCCTTTCCCTTGTTGGCCCAAAGCCTGCTACTTCTTCACAATCTTCTAGAAATTGCCCATCCCTATTTCACTTCTAAACCATGTGTCCAGCTGCTCTTGTACCCTGAAGCCTCCAAGGGGCCCTGTGTACTGTTTTGGGAATTGTGGAGAAATCAGTAATTGCCAAAGCCAACGTTTGCTATAAAAAGGATGAATTAAAGGCAAAAAGTGGCAGAATTGAACAGATATTGGTGTACATTTGTTGTCTGGCAAACCTAGGGAAAGGGCTGAGGCAATGTGGGAATCTGCTCCTTTCCTGAGGCATTGCAAAGCCCTGCAGGGCACAGGTACAATTTGGAAAGCCTATGCCATTCTTCTGACCTTGTTCTTCCCCTGTACCTTGCTCCCTCTTCAGCCACAGGTCTAGCCTCTTCATTTAGATCAAGCTTTCCTCCTAGATCTGTATGGACCTGGAAGGTTATAGGTGCTCCTGTTTGGGGAGTAGACACTTTTGCATCTGAAAGCAGGAATGGGTAAACTATATGCATAACTTTCTTGACAAAAGGTTATTTCAGTGATCATCTCTGGAGGGCCAGGTTTCTCATGACAGCTTTCCAGTTGTCTCTCAGCTCTCAGAGTTGAAGTTCGTGACCTCCAGAGGGCTGTAGCTCACTGTAATTCCAAACTTTTTTTTTTTGTCTTCAAGCATTTCAGCCCCTCTGTTGCTCCACTCTGCAGAACATGGGAGGTTCTTCCCTGTACCTGATGCACTGACAGCAGCTGCCTGGCAAAGGGGCAGCTCCTCTTCCTCTCCTGATTCAAAAGATCATTTGGTCAATAATATTTTACCAGATAGAGCTGAAAGTGTTCTTTAAGCATTGCATATAAGTACTTGGGCCAGGCACTATCACTTCTCAACACTGAACTCACTGGGAGAATTCCTTAGTCCTGCCAGGGAATTCTCGGCGGGGAAGCACCCACAGCATGTATTGTGCCTGTGGTCCAGGTAGCTAATTCTAGTTGCAAACTGGGAAAAACTTTTCTGGTTCAGAGGGGAAATCACACTGGGACAACCTGTACTGCTGTGGAGACAAGGGCTCAGCTGTGCTGGTAACTTCACTGCCCAGCATGTCTTGGTCTCAGAGTCTGGTCCCATTTAACAACTGTTCTGCTCAAAATGCTTTGATTCCCAAAGCAGCCCTCCTTGGGATTACTCACATTTGCAGTCCCGCATAGCACATGCTGCTTTGTTTGTTGACACTCCTCATAGCAACTTCTCTAGAAGAAGTCCTGAGACTTCTGGAGGAAGCTAGATGAAATACAGCAGAGCACTTGGTTAACGTCACCTGTAAAGAAAGGAAACCCCATGTGTCATTTGCAGGAGCTACCTCCCTTTGTCCAGCATCTCTCTTCTTCCTTCAAAAAATGGTTTCACTGTGCAGCTGTGATAGATGAACAGGCCAACCTGCGGCAAGGCCAGCCTTTCCCCAAGTTTTGTTTGGGAGTGGTCTTTCCAGAGGGTGTTTAGAAAAAACACTTGTCTTCCTTTTCATGCTGTATGTATTCAAATCCATAAAGATGCAGCAGTGTTTAGAGTTAAAAAAGTAGTCAAGACCGTCCCAGTAACTATAGAGCTAGCAAAATAAGCAGAGTTTATTTTCAGCATATATTTGTATTTGGACTTTGGAAGAGTATATGAGACACATATTCTGTTGATAAAACTTGAAACACTGTGAACTAAAAATAAGGTTATTTGTGTCTGTTGAAAGGGATTTAGAAAACTGCATGTATAGTGAACTGCTTGAGCATAGGATTCATATACTTGGAAAAGAAAATTGAATATGCTTGAATCCATAGGTATTCAGGCCTTGTCTTTCATAGACATACTGCATGAATTTAAACCTCTGAACAGCAAAACTTCTCTTTTTCTGAACAGTACGCTAAATATTAATTCATTCAGCACTGTGAGGACTTGTCATGTCTGCTAGGGGAGACCACATTTCAGTGTTGAAGCCAACAAAGTAGATCACAGACATCTTCACCTTGCTGTGAACATTACTGTGTTGCTGTATACCCCAGAGAACATTTCTAGCAAAACCACTACTCACTCTGTATTTCTAACTCAAGCCAAAGTTATGATAAGTTGCTCAAAGAATAAACTAATTTCCTGAAATTAGGGTTCTGCTTTGGTGGGGGCTCCTGTGACCAGAGAGCAAGGAGCAGTGAGCCACCCCTCGGTGATGGGAGCACTCGGGAGATGGCAGTGCACCAAGGGAGGAGGCAGCTTGTTTTTAGCTGTGGTCCTGTGACCCTCCAGAGGTGGGTGGATGCCTGGGAGGTCCTGAAAACCTCTGACACTGTTGGGCAGATGTGCAGGCTCAGTTCAGCTTCAAAGCTAATGTGATTTTTTTCCTTTGTTTCTGGAATTTCTTAAATTAATGTGTATTCTTTCTATATTGTAGCTTTTCACTGACTAATTATTAGTGTCTGGAAGCTCCATCAGGACTGAACTCAGCTGCGCTAGGTGCTCTGCACCCTCAGGAACACACAGACCTGTGTAGAGACCTTGCTAGTTTGTATTTTCTTTTCAAAGTTGGATATTTCTTCCTCTAATATCACCTATTGAGGAATAAGTGTGGTTTGACCCCTGAAAGTTTTCTTAGAATATCGCTTGATGGACAGATAGTCTGATGGGGTTTGATACCAGTTCACATGATGACTGTTTTTATGGCTCCTAGTAACTAGTGCAACTAGTTAGTTATATTTATATAACTATAAATTGCAACACAAGAAGTAACAGCAGTGAGTGAGCAGCACCCCAGTATTAAAGAATCCTTAGTAGTAATCATCACGCTGTGTTTATCTTCTTGGTAATTTTCTAGGAGAAAGCAACTTTGCCTTTTCTTGATTTGGTTAGATCATGCTCTGTATGTATATGAATTTAATGCACATATATGTTAAAAAGAACTTGAGAAAGTCAGAAAAATGGATCTGCAGTTAATGGGGTGAGGTGAGAAATTACTGGGTTTGTCCGCTCAGTAACTCTTATTTCCAGGTAGTCTCAACAGAATGCAAAAATCGGGGCTTGCCTGTAAAGAGGGATAAAAGTGAACTGGATTCCCATCTGGAAATGAGAAGTGAAGAGAATAGGAATCACGTGTCATGCCTTAGGTATATTGTTCCAGTATGTTATCTCATATTACAGTCCCTGTCTCCTGAAATACACTTGCCTTGCATTATTTTGATTTTTGCATCTACATCTGTCTGTTAGTGAAGAATAAGAACCGTATTTAATTTTCTCCTGCTTGCCAGTCCTGCTTTAGAAGGACTTCTGTAGCACCCACATTTGCACTTACGTAGCACCCACATTTGCACTTACGTAGCACCCACATTTGCACTTACGTAGCGCCCACATTTGCCCTCTGGTCTTTGGAGTGCACAAGGTGCTGGTCCTGGTGGTGGATGAGTGCAGCCAGACATTACAGATCCTTCAGGAAAGCACTGCAGCCATGAGAAACAGAAACCACTTTAGCACTGCTGCACTTCCCTGTATTTGCTTTAAAGACATTTTTACATTGAAGACTAATTGCTCGGGTTTGTTGTAAATAACAAATGTTGGTTACTTCAAACAACTCATCTGCACTTCAAGATGTCAAGGTAATTATACAGGATACAACTTACCAGGATTCAGCTGATAAGTCCTTATACCTCTTACCCTATTTTCTAGGCACAAGAAATTTGTACCTGTTGCATATCACTTATTAAATCAATTCTAGACTTGCTGGCTTTCGCGTCATTTTGCACTTGTGTAATGTGGTCTTTTTGTTTCAGAACCTTCCCTCTCATTCATTCGATTTGTTAATGTTCATACCGCCTGTTGCCATAGCACTTAAAACCAAAGATATCGGGAAGGTGTCCTAATTAGAGAAACACATACACCCTGCAGTAAGGGTCGGCTTTTGATCTGCTGTGTTTTGCTGGTCAGTAATGGTTTTTGTTTTCACACTGTGAGCAGAAAACCGGTGTGGAGGAGAGGGTGTCAGGTACTGCTGCATGGCTGGGCTACACAAGCATCTCTGAAGGGTTGCTGAATCAGAATGACAGTGTTTTATCCTTGGGCATGGAGGGGCAATGCAATCTCCCATGGTCCCACTGAGTGCTTGAGGACAAGATTTCACCCAGAACACCAAGAAGCAGGAATTAAGACCCTCTGTGCTAAAGCTCCCCGTTTTCAGGACTGGATTTTGCAGGGGGCATGTGAGGGTCTGCAGGGCACAGATGTCCCTGGCAGCAAATGTGAACACGCACAGCCAAGCGCAAGCCCAGTTTTTCTGGGCTTGTTTCCATTGCTCTGAGCCTCTTCAGCCTCACCCTGAGCAAAGTGCTTACCCAAAGCAGATTGCACCAAGCCCGACACAACAGACCTGTAGCTCTCACCTCCGCTCTGTTATCTGTCCCTGTTATGGAGTGTGTCTGGGCATTGTTATCTGGGGGAGAAAACCTGCTGAACTGGGTGTTTGTAAAGTGCTACTATATCTTAAGGAACAGTAAATATATAATGTTTGAAGTTTTGCGATAAAACACAGGACTGACTGAAACGGCGGTGGAAATATGTAGTGGAAATGTGAAAGTTCAGTAAAATGACCTACTTTGCTGCATTTACCTCAGTGGTTAAACATCAGCTGGGACTTGGCTAGCTGCTCTGGGCAGCAGGCACAGCACTAGTGACACACTAAACCGACCTTGAGGGACCTGTCTGCACAGACTGCTAGGAGGGAAGAAAAGAAATGAGGCTGAAATACAGTGCATACTCTGGTGTTAATACCTGAAGAGGGGAATACTGGGGAGATGGGTCTAATGTTGAATGTTCATTATTATCTAGAAGTTTGAGGGTTTTTTGTTTGTTTGTTTGGGTTTTGTTTTTTTTTTTTGTTTGTTTGTTTGTTTTTTTAAGAGAGCATATAAACAGGGGACTGTGAGCAGAAGAGTAGGCAGGGTCTCCAAAATAAAATTTAGATGGGTATTTGCTTGTCAGAATTTATCCATGGCATATGATCAGCAACATCTGCAAGCAAGTCCTGTCACAGCAGATGAGGACAGAGAAATACTTCAGGTGGCAGTTATCATTAGGTTTTCTTTTCTTTTTTTTAAACTTTGTTCCTATAAATAAATTAAATTACCACTGTCTTCTGTAACAATAAATATGATTTAGCTTTTCCGTTACGATGGGTCTAGCAATAAACAGGGTTACAAGGTGAGCTGATGCTGGGGGATCCTGTGCCTACTGGAACAACAAATCTGGTTGCAGGCTGGGCTGCAGTACTTGGGGAATGCGGGCTGGCCACAGATCGCAGCAGTGGGGGCGCTTGCTTCATGCTTCAGCCAGGGCACTAGTGATATATGGAGACTGTCAGGCTTCTGACACACCAACTTTACCAGCGTTCCCTCCAGGATAAATCAAAATACAAATGCCCTGTGCTATGCTCAGGCCTGCAGTTTAGATGTAATTTTACACAGGCACATTGACTTCAGGACCTGAGGCGAACTGTTTAACTCACCAGGAATATTATGACTGACTTCACTGAGGCCACTTTTTTTGCACCACACTCGCCCCCAGTGTGTATGTATGTATGGAAGCGATGATCTAGAGATAGTGAGCAGAGATGTATCAGCACAGGGGAAGCTTTTTTCAGGGAAGCAGTTAGCAGCTCTGCATGCGAGCTCTCATCACATTAGCAGGGTGCTGGTGGCTTTTCTTAGCTCTCTGAGTCATGCTGGAGGGTTTCAGTCCTGCTGCTATTCTTGTATTCTGCAGATAACATAGAAAGGCAAATTGTATAAAAAAAGAGAGCCCATTTTTTTTCGCATGTAAGCATAAGCTGCAAGCTTAAAGGGGAAAGTCTGTATGTCTGAGTGCAGACGAGAAGAGCCTGTATTCAGTATTGGCTCAGCTGCAATAACTGTTAACTACAGTTGTACCCTACTTATTTACTGAAGTGGCCTGCTGATGGGTGTATGCTCTGTGTGTATAAAAACATTAGTAAATAACAGCCCACTATAGGGTTCAACCCTGATAGTATCACAAACCATATTTCTCTTTCCAGCAACATACTTGTATCAATGCCAGTTTTCAATTAAAAGCTGTAATTTTATACATTGCAATTTCTGTGTGTTAATAAGTATTTTTCACCATACAGATTATCAGAAACATTTTGGGTTTTCTACTGAGAGAAATTATATGGTTTTCCTTCAGTATGAAAGAACATGTAACTGCTAAGGAACACTGAGAGAAATTAACTTTCCCTGTTCCCCTTACAATTTACATTGCAGTATCTCAAAGGGTTGGACAGTGGGACTTCCTACTACGCTTGTAACGAGGATTTCCTGGCTCTTGGCCTGCCTGCAGAAATACTCTGTGACTATTTTATGAGGACAGGAGCAGGAAAGGGAAAGCCCATATGGTCTGTAACTTCCCTCTAACCCCTTTGGATGGGATCCACAAATCTGTGCTACAGTCACTATTACCTAGCAATATACGGCTTTCAATTGGCTTTTTTTTGGGTGCACAGTGCCACCTAAACTAAAGACTTTGTTGTCCTGAGCTGTCTCTAGTAGTAGAGATGATAATCTTTCAATTATAAGGCCAGGTAAGGGATTTCCCTGGCTACACAACCAGCTGGTGTGGACTGGCTCATGTCTTTGCTCCCACCATTAGTGCAGACTGGTGATGTCTAAGCTGCACGGCTTTTGGCCCTTGGTTTCTGCTGGACCCACGTGGATGCTTCTCTGCCCCAAGGCTGGATTTATTATTCTGTGTGTTCTTTCAGTTCCTGTGCTTAAAACAGCAGGAGGGCTGTGGTTTAGACCATCAAAGTGGTGTTTCTATAGACTAAGATCTAAGTTATATGTCCTAAAGCAGGACATCTGTTTGAGAGAGCTATTCTGCTATTGTCTGGGCTGAGCATGGGTGAAATCTTAGAGAGAATTAGTTGAAGCAACCAAAACCATATCAAAGAATAAGGAAAGTTATAGATGCTCAAAGGTTCGGTGTGTAAACTTCCTTGCCCTTTGCATTTATCTACATTGACAATCTGTAGTTTGGAGGGTCTATCTTTTTTCTTAACTACAGAAGAAGATTAGGAAGGCCATACATACATCTTCACATAGTTACATAGATGACAAGGAAGCTGGCAGAAGTATATGTGGAAGACCAGATGATAATCAGATGCTGGCTCAAATGAAGAGCAAAGTCTCAGTTTTATAGCCAGTTCCTCCAGTAAAACTTTCATGGAAGTCTGTTTTGGATTTAGATACCACTCTTTGACATAATTAACTATATTTGGAGCTTATGAAATGATTCATAAAAGAAAAAGGTACTTAGGCCAGAGAGTAACTCAGATGTGAATATAGAGGTTAAATTAATAGTGAACTCCTTTATTATTAGATAAGGACAGGAAATCATACTTCTTGCACCCGTAGATCCTCAGGAAGTGTAAAGCTATATAACGTGAAGCAGTAGAAATCTGTCTGGCCTGCAAAAGCACAAGGATGTCTAAAATGAATGAACTAAACTGACGTTAATTGATATCTTGTAGGATTGGGGGTTTTTTTCCAGCTCTGCAAGCAGACATATATTGATTGATTGAGTTGCCTGAACATGGTACTATTTTTGCTGCTTTTGATAGCTGAGACAACTAAGTGGGACTGGGGAATATACAGCCATGGGAGCAATATACAGCCATGGGAGGGCTGTACCCTTGTGAAGCAGCATCTGTCAGCTGGAGAGATCTGTAGGACATTTCAAATGACACTAGATGCCTCTGTGTTCGTGACTGAACTGTGTCCACTGTGTTGAAAAGGATCCTTTTTGCAAAAAAATTAGCAACCAGATTATAAGATTCTGTTCAGTTCTGTTCAGTTTTTCCTACCTGGACCTTTCAATCCCCTTGAAAGGTGTAAGCGAACTGGAGCATGCCAAAGGTTGAAAGGCAACATTAATAAGACAGATGACTTGAAGACATCATGTCTGAGAGGCAGGTTGAAAGAACTGCCTTTGTTTAGTCTTAGGAAGAGAGGATGGAGGTGGTGAACATCATAACAGATTTCTACTATGTGAGAGATAACAGTAAAGATTATAACAATTAATTGTTTTCCATGTCCAGTTGTTTTCCACAGCTGGCAAGAAGTATTCAGTTTAATTTCAGAAAAGAAGATGTAAGTTTGATTTTGGGAAAAAAAATTCAACTCTAAAGATATCTAGTGACAGTGACATGGAAGGCTTTGGAATACCCTTTGTCAGAAAATTTCAAGGAGTGACTGGACACTGATCTGACAGGGCCATCTCTCCATCCATGTTGAGCAGGGACCAGATGGCCTCTTGAATTTCTCTTTTGCAGGTGATTCCCTCTCCAGTTGCTCCATAGCAGTATTCCCAAGTGGTTTCCCTAGAGAGCAGCCTGATCCATTACAATAACAAAGCAAAATAAGGAAAATGATCTGAAGGTAACAGTGCTCTGAATTAAAAATGAACAAGCTCTTAACTCAAGGACCTTAAACAGACCCTGTGCAATCTCAAACAGTTTTGGTTTATTCTTCTATAAGCAAAAAAGTTAATAAGCAATTTTAAATGTTGGCCTTCACATCATACCACAGGAGAGGTAAGGGACTGTACACATAGGGCTGTGCATGTGCTGCCGTGCTCAAAGCCTTAGAGAATGCTCTAATTTTCATTGATACAATACCAAGTTTTGCAAGTTTTAATATGTCGTTTTAGCTTTTGTAGAAGGTGATTTTCTTGTTAGCTTTTCATGTGGATGCTGAATGGCTCATTACAGAATGGGTTATGCATTTCTACGCAGGCACTGTTGAACAATTTCATACCAATTATTAGGAGTGAAACTCATCAATATAAGTTGACATCTGTGCCTAAAGAAAAATGTTCATCTTATATAGGCAGGGTGCAATAATGAGATAGAGTTCCAAGAATGCTAATATAATACTCTACCTGAACATAATTTGGGAACTAGTATTTATTAGATGATATAGCCTGAAAATGGATTTCAAATGGGAAAAAAAATACAATTCTGCAAAGGAATTCTCTGTATTTGAGTGGACAGCTTATTTTTCATACAATACTAGCTCAAAAAGGCCAAATTTGTTGCTGTAGGGGAAAAGGAATTGCTGAATCTAATGTATAATTTTAACATATATAGATGTTGAAATTCCTGTAGTAGGCAGTTTTGATGCTCTTGGTACGTTTGGGAGACCAGGTATAGCCTAGAACTACACCAGAATGAAGGTAATTACATTTCCCTACTGCCAGTAAAAATTAACCACCCAAGGAGAAGGGAATCAAACATTACCAACTTTTTAGTGACAGAGAAGGCTTGAAGGGATATGAAATTAATTCCTTTTCTCCATCACCATACTCTAATGGAGATGTAATGGAACATAAGTTTAATGTGCCTGAAGCTATTCCCATTGCAGTGAGTAGAATATTTTCTGATAACTTCACTGGCATTTTTGTTCAGCTTACGCAAATCCTTTGCATTAGCCAGAACAAATATTTTCTGACGAATAAATAAAAAAAGTAAAGCCACATAGGCTGATTTCTGAGTGCAACCATCAGTCTATTCTAAAGAGGAGAAAAACAAGAACAATTTGAAGAACAAGATGATTATATTTGTGAAAGTTATAACTGTGTAATGTTGTGGCCAGTGAAAATACTGTTTGAAATTTATGAAAGGTAAGGGTTTATTAGTGAAACTTGAGATACATGATGAATACCAAGGGACTGAGGGACTCTGTAATAACCAAGGTAATAATTTCTTTTTTACCAAAACAATATATTCTGTAGTCACATTTTGTTTAATGACTATGACTTTTCTACCTATATTTATTTTGTTATTATTCTATCATGAGAAAAAATATGCCAAACACTACTCCTAATCTTCTCAGCCATTGTAGCTTTGGCCTGCTGTTAGGGCTGCATCTTCTTAGAGGAAGCTGGATTGCAGCATGACTGCAGAGCTCTAACTGGTCTGAAGCTAATGCCTGCTCAGTCCCTCTGTGCTGTAAGTCAAGCATCCTTCCTTGCTTCTGAAACTCTCTCTCCAAATTGGCCACAGCAGCAAGGGAAGTATCCTTGCCCACTCTGTATCACCTCAGATTGTCCAGCACCCTCAGCAAGCCTGTACTGTGCCCAGAGGAGTTCCCGGTGCACATGGGAGAGGCTGCTCTATGAGTGTGACAGCTGCCCTTGACTCCTGTGGTGTCTGTGGAACCGGCAAGTCTAAGTGGACAGTTCCCATTGTCCAAGCTAAGGTGGCATTGCCCATCGGGGAGATCCTACCTTGGTAACCTCCATAAAGTACCTGAAGTTAATGGGATGGATTGACCAATTGATCTCAATACTATATCAATAGCTTTAGACTTTGTCTCTTTTTTAAAAATCTGAGGTACTGTAATTGACACTTTTTATTTCCCTCCAGCACTTCTTACAGTAACAGTGGCACTGGTTTAGTATTTCTGCGGAGTGGCTATTAAACACCACACCACTTAAAAGAGAGTTGAAACTGGGGAATGTGTTCTTAGTTACAAGAGAAAAAAGTTTGGAGAAACAAGTAAGAAACAAACATTTCTAAACGATCCAAGTGAAATGTTTGATTTAGACCAGTCCGCTTTGAGGAGGAGCAAGGTATCCCTTTTGACAGTCTGACTTTGCATCCTGATTTGCAATGACATACCTCCAAGGTTTGCATGGGACAAGGGAAATTTTTCTAACTCAACTCCTAACTTAAGCTTCTTAAAGTAACTTCTGCCAGTTTTCACTGTCTGAATGCAGGTAGCATAATGGTTTGCCTTGCCACAAAGAGCTTGTTACGGTGACACTTCTCTGGCAAGCAGCATTACCTGGGTAGCATCTTTCTGAGCAGCTGTGACTATGACTCACGTAGGACCCCTGAGATCAGCATATTATCATGGGTTATGAACATGTTGAACAGGTTTATAAACAACATTAAGTTACATTGAGGCTCACTAATTACTTAGATATTAAAGAATGTCCATAGTACAGAATTCAAGTTTTGGTCTGTGCTAGTATGGACATACTTATGAAGCAGGATGGTGCATGCAATGAGTGACACGACCCCTTTTCTCACTCCATCCCCTTACTTGGTGCTTCATTACACATATCTTGGACACTCAAGGGGGGGTTTTGCAAGGCACACTGAATGGCAGAATGAGAGGATGTCCTAATCTCACTGTGTGTTGAAAATGTTCTTCAAAGCTTCTGTTTTGCACTGGAAGTAGAGGCTGGTGGAGAGGTCTTGTTGGAAAATGGAGGCAAAACCCCTGGCTTTTTAACTGAGCAATTGTCTTTATTAGCTGCTGCTCAGATCTGGTTCTCCCAATGCAAAAAACCTCACAAAAAGCAACCACCCTCCCAAACTCCCTCCATTCCCAAACTTCCATGTCTGAGAAAACTACAGATGAAGATGCTTAAAAGGAAGGATATATTGGGGTTTTTTTTATTTCTGAAAACTTCATGGTTCACATAGGGAGAACATAGAAATAATGATAAATCTATATTTTTTTAAAAATGTTGTTACCTCCTGTTAAAAAAGTTATTGTCTTCATAATTTGTGCTTAATTTATTTCTCAAATATCAGATTAAATTGTCCATTGTCACTAATGTGTCTGCACTTTGATCTCAGTGAATTACCCGGTGTAACAGGCAGCAGGCTGAATTTTCAAGAAAATTCTATTTTTACATTTACATCTAATAGAAAAAAAGTTACATTCTGCACTTACACATTTTCTCACTGACATGAGAAAGAGAAAAGCTTTCAGTATACACATACTCAGCAGAGATTAAAGAGCAGAGGGCCAGTCTGAAGTGTCGTGGTCATCTAATTATTACAGGTGCTTGAAAGAAAGCTAGAAGAAGAAAGAAGATTATTTTTGGAAACACAACCCTTCCATCCCCGAGCCTTTGCAATGTAATTAATTCTTTTTTATTTGAATTTTCCTTTATGGGGACAGATGAGGACTTCAGGTAAATGGAGACGGCTGCTGTAGAAAGAGGACTATATGGTAAGGATTTGCTTTTGCTTTGCCATATGACATCCCAATGAAGAGGTCCTGCAGACTAGAGTTGTCTCTGGCTTATGATAATGTCACTTAGCTTGTCTTTTCCACATTTGTATTCCCAGGTGAAGAAAGCCACAGACTGTGGACAGCATGAGGAATCCCAGAGAGTGGCTATAAAAGCTGGGCAGAAGAAGAAAGAAAGAAAGATCACATCAGTTATCTCTTCGTACTGTGCTGGGTGGCACACAAGCTAACAAACTGAAATCATCTGTAGCTGCTGAGGTGAAGCTTTTCATGGTGCTGGAGAAACAACTGTCATTATTCAATGGCTAAATACCCTTGTCTGCAAGACATCTTCCTACAGACCTCAACCTGTCTTCCAAAAGTTTGTCATATAGGCTGGAAGAGAGCAGTGAAAGCATGATTGCTCTGTTCACCAGGGTACGTGCTCATGGATGTTAAATCCATGCTCAGTGCCTTTCTAGAGCCATTGCCAGAACCATTTAGAAGTAGTTGGCAAATTTTAATTTTAATCTGTTAGGTTATATAATAAAAGATGGTTTGCACACCCACAAAGGAGTGCAGAGACACAATGGCAGGGGGAAGTCCAATTCACATTGTGTCCCGGCTACTCCCAGGTCCATCCCGGGGACTACTGTCCCATCAGAGGCCCCTCTCCACATGCCCAGAGGAGCCCAGGGACACAGAGGCAGGTGCGAATCCAAATTAAGGTCTCAGAGGAACAAACACCCTGTCTGGGCCCCTCTCAGGACTGCCCTAGCAGGGCCTCAGCTCCAGCATCCAGGCGTGAAACCCATCATGAGGAGTCACCGGGAGCAGCTCTCCAGATCACCTTTTGGACTAAGGGAAGGTTCTGCTTAAGGGTGGGACACATTATGAGATACAGGGGAAAAGCAGCTCTGGATTACACAGGATTTATTATTTAGGGGATGACACCCTGCCTCCTGACACCTTGCCCCTTGACCAATATTGGCAGCTAGGCAGGACTGGTGACACTGCCTCCGCCTTGCCTCTCGAGTGACATGGGCAGCGTAGGCAGGATGCCACCCATATGATTTATGTAAATATGATTCTCTCAAGTCATACTGACCTTGGTAGAGCCAAGGGTTGGCGTGACTCTTACACACGTTCAAAAGGCATTTGCATGATTGGGTGTTGCTGCCAGATGACCTGGGACATTCAGTGTCCCTGGCAGTCCACCAGAACCATGGCATCACTTATGATCCTGTGTTCACTATAGGTGATCATGTAGGTTGCCGTATGGGCATGTTGCCACTCATCTTTCTTACTGCCTCAATAAAGCTTTGGTTTATAATGTGTTTTCAGATGCCATCACTGCTTGGACCACAGGGGAGAAACCAAAGGCAGGGAAAGGCAAAGCTAAAAATGGGCAGATGAGCAGTTTAAGAAATCAGAACAACTGAGTAACATGGAATCAGGTTAGAATTATCTGTAGATACGTTTTTTGTGTGTTTAGGACTTGTGACTAAAACAGTGTTGGTAACACACTAGTGTTTTGGCTATTGTTGACCAGTGCATGCAGAGTGTCAAGGCTTTCTCTTTTTCCCGCTCTGCCCCCCCAAAATGTAGGCTGAGGGTGAGCAAGAGACTGGGGATACAGCCAGGACAGCTGACCTGAACTGACCAAAGGGTTACTCCATACCCAATGTTGTTGTACTCAGCAATAAAAGCTCAAGGAAAGGAAGAGGAAGGGGGTACATTTGTGATTATGGTGTTTGTCTTCCCAAGAAACCATTATGAGTCCTAAAGCCCTGTTTTTCAGGAAGTGGCTGGACAATTGCCTGCTGATTGGGAAGTAAAGAATAAACTACATATTTTGCTTTGCTTCTGTACACAGCTTTTGTTTCAGCTGTCATTATCTCAATCCATGAATCTTTTCATCTTCCTTTTATTTTCTGGCCATCCTACAAGAGAGTGGAGTGAGTGAGCAGCTGAGTGGATTTGGCTGCTGGCTGGGGTCAACCCAACATGGTACAATTTGAGCATTTCAATATATCTATGTATATACATGTCCATTACCTATATAAATATGTGAGTGTGTCACATGAATGTGTGTTTCAAGCCAGAAATTGTATAGGAATATCCAAAATTTTGTTCATCCATATGGTAACGTGCAGTATGTGTACTAAATAGAATCATAAAGCTTTGATCCCATCACTTATTCTTTGCTCAGTATTTCATCTCAGTTAAATTTTTGTAAGTTTATCCAACTTCTCTGAGGAGGCGAAACTGTTGTCCAAATACTTTGTTTACTAAGGACCTGCAAGAGGGAAGGCTAAACTGCCTTTTCCTTCATCTCTCTGGGCAGGCGTCTGTAGCTCTCCTGAGGACAGAGGTGGGGACAACAGCTGGATCCTTCTTGCTTTTTCTAAAGGTGGGCATCACCTGCCTCTCTCCAGTGTCTGTACAGAGATCGGGGGTCTCTAAGTACTGGACATTAAGTGCTGTGAATTACTTGTTGCATTTCTGAATAAAGCCATTGTGTTAGGTAACAATGGATGACATCTAACTCTATTCCTCCAGTCTGTGTGCCTGAATTAGGAACCAAAGGACCTTTGCAGAGCTTTGAATGACCTGCTGGGGCCTCATTATCCATTCAGGCTCCTAATGTCCCTAAAGGGACTTCCTGGCCCTACTGTTTCCCTGGCATCCATTCCCCTGGCAGACACTGACCTTGCTGCTCCCACCCACCGGCAGCAGCCAAGGCTCTAGCTCAGGGAGCACAAGGGGGATGTGCACTGCACAAGCCTCCTGCCCCAGTCAGGTTGCACTGGTTGTGCATCACAAATGCCATAAAGCTGTTTTGATAACATGCTAGTGATATTACTATAAGGAATGTTAATAACAAGTAGTTAACAAATGTTTATATGTAACTATCCATCTAGCTGCCTTATAATGGATCACCATTTTTGTAGAGTGAACATCAATGTCCCTAGAACAAGGGTGTATGTGTGACTAGGTTGTGCTGTTGTTAAATATCAGTTATGTTAGCAGGAATCCACAGCATGAAATGTTGAAGGAAATCTGGAGGACAACAGGGGCCCCAAAAAATAGAAGAATGAGGTAAGGGAGGCCTTGAAAGTGTAGGCATGGGATGGTGTAACAGTGGCCCAAGATCTATAAATGTAAGTCCAAAGTGGTCGATTGCTGGTTACTAGAGGAATGCAACCAGCCTTGGGACCTGGGCAAAACAGATTTTAGGGATAACACAGGGGAAACAAGCATCCAACACATGTAAAATATATCATATGCAGAGAAAACAGTCTAAGAAGGATTGAAGATCAGTGAAGAAAGGGTAAATAAGCATTCTGTGTTAGCTAACATGCAACCATAATCCCCATTATCAACATCAGATTCCCCCCAGGGAAGAAGAAGACAGGATAATGAGCACATGTCTCAGGAAAGGCTGGTACCACTGACCTTAGGAAACAGAAGGGCAGGGGAAAGCTCAGCAATACCCATGGGAAGGATGGATATGAGGGAGTTTGCAGCTCAGTTGTAACTCTATTATTAATTAGGCTGTAATAATGATATAATTTGGACAATAATTTTAAGTACCATTATAACTGGACCTGTAGTGACTCTTTGATTAGACTTTTGCAACTTTGATTAGGCTAATCACACATTTTGGCTTTGCATATAAGGTGCACTGCTTTAGCCCATGGAAGTTGGGTGGGGTATTTTGCTTTGAGGCTTAGTTTCAGTTTGGATGCACTGCATCCATATCTTCCATGTGCTACAACCAATATTTGATGTTTGAAATTGGGCACTCCCTGACTGTCTTAGGAAATGCATTAGAATTTAGTGCTCATGGGTATTCAGCAACACTTCCATAGTAGTTTTTATGAAACAGTTGGTTTTAGCTAGCAGAAATTTTCTGTCATGACAAATGTGTCAGATTTGACATTGACACATCAGTTGTGGTGTTGTGAAAAAAGGGGTGTCTTCCGCCTGGAAAGGAAAGGAGTTGCTGCTCCCTTCCCCCTGCAGGCTTCTAGTCACATTGCAAATGAAAATATGTTCCCTGATGATCTGAATCTGTTGGGGTAGACGATTTTTCTTGCACTGTTGTACTTTTTGTGCTTCCTCATATTTGTTATCAATCAGTCTGCCTTTCAGTGGAAGACCCAATGTGAAAAATGCCGTTCTGTATTTTGTTTGAAGGCCATACAGCCCCCTGTAAATGAAATAGGGAAAAAAAAAAAAAAAGCATTTCGGCTTTGTAGACTTTCAGTCAGATGTAGAGATTTCTGCAAAGAAAAGTGAAGAAATTTAATCCAGAGGAGACTGAGTTTGTCACAAAAGATTGTAAGGCTTATACATATCGGCAAATTCTTACTCTGTTCAGAGGATATGAAAGACAGGCTGGAAGAAAAGACACAAAAGAGCCTCTATAAATAGCAGTTCAAAATCTTATCAGCATAATGCCAGGAGCGGAGCAATATTACAACAGGAAGGATGTTGCCATCTCCAGCTGGGGGAAGCTGGGTGCTGGGTGAAATCCTCACCTGGCCCACTGGTAGCAGCAGAATGAATGGAAGTGGGAGCTAGGGGTCTGCAGCTGGGGCTTGTGCTTGGTCTCAAGACCTGTCAAGGACAACACACAATGCTCCGGCCTCTCTTGCTGGTCACTGCACATCTTGCAAGTTACTCACACAGCTTACAGCTATTCCAGAGAGAGCCTGTAAAATCCATCCCAAGGGAAATGCTGAGAGTTTGCACCATGCTCTTTTTTGTCTAGGTAAAAGTTGAAATCATGGATTTTCCTTATGAAGAAAAATGATCTGAAGCCTTTCACTGAAGAATTTTAACCTTTGTATCTTAAAAGTTATATGTTATGAGAAAATAAAATAGAAAATGGCAAAACATAATTTCTTTCAAGTTAATGTGTTTCCACTGGATATTTTTCAGATCTTCTTCAGGGAATATTGTTCTGTGAATAAAATGTCAACAACATCATTTGCAATAAAGGCAGCAGGAAGTTGAACTGTATTCCTTAAGTAGTCTGAATTAAATGTTCCTACTTTTCCTCTAGCTTAGCATAGCTACACAATTCTGACAAGGTTTCATGTTCACATCATGTAATTTGTGTTTACAAGGTTGTATTTTATTTCCCTCTGTCACTCACATGCATATGAAAGTGCCTGGAATTTTGGTCTGAATGCCTATGTCATAGGAGAACAACTGAAAGCAGAAAAGCAGTGTAGCTTTATGTGAGACTAGGGGAAAAAATTTTCAAAAAGGTCCTTTATTATTGCTCTCCAATAGTCAAGATAAGGCTTCTCACTTCATCTGCAAATATTGATGACAATTATTATGTTTCAATCCTTATGTCTGCAAACAACAAAGGCAGGAAAATACCTTTGTCATGTGTCTAAAACTTGATCCTGGAGAAAACATTAAAAGGGGACATCCTTGCCTATTGAGCTGTTGTTCCTTTTCTGTCCACTCCTTGTTGATAGATTAAAGAAAAAGAGCTGGGGAATAGTATCTCCCCACTGTTGACTTGCTGTTGCTCATTAGGGTGGTGTGAGCGCATAACAATTCAATCTTCAGTTGAATTGTTGCTGTATAAGTATTCTGTTATTTGATCTCTGCGGATTAAAAGATTTCTCTCAGTGAGAAAATGTATTCAGTTAGCTGTTACTTAGGGTAAATCTCAGCCCTTATGGAGCTTGGACAAGAGGCAAGTGGACAATGAAAGGCGAGTTTGCCGAATAATGAAAATATCAGCATTGTCTGAAAGTTTAGATAGCATCGGCAGTAAATTAATTGACAGCAGTCTATCAAAAAGATGGCAAAGACTTTTATCCTGAGCAGCATAAAACAAGGATAAGTTTGGATGCTCAACATGTCATCGACAGACTTCTTAGCTCCCCACAGCCCTTCTGGCATGTGACTGCTGGCACCATAGATGACAGGCATGTGTGGAGATGCCCTCACAGAGCTGAGATCCTGGTTTGCATGGAAATGGCACCGCTCCCTCACATGTAGTGTCCTCCAGGCTTATCACTTAATCCCCTAGAACTGTAATGATCATTTGAAAGATCTGACAAACAGGATGAAAGCTGTTCAGATAAGTGCAGTTTCTAAATTCCTGCACTCAGAAGTATTTTCTGGAGTATGTTCAGAAACTGCATGAGTACTTAGTACATTAGTGCAGACAATATATTTAATGAGTCATCTTTCTGCTGATTAGTGGAAAATGGAGAGTCTGGACATGTGTGAATTTGTCTTTGGTCAGAAAAAGAAAAGAGTCTATAAATCCAAGCAGTCAGAGACAGACTGTACAATAGGGGTTGAACAGAGGTACCAAATTCCTTTCCTTAGTAAATGGAATTATTGCAACGATTGATCCAGTTTTGCAACAAGCTACTCACAACAGGCATGGGGAACCTGCAGCTTGAGGCTTGTTGATATTTCAACAACTTCTTAAAATCCTTGGGCTACAACTGGGAGGTCTCTGCAAGTTTAGAAGATGAGGCTAGCTTGGACACCCACAGGTGGCCCATGACTCTCTAAGGAGAGCAATAACTCCTCTTGCACACCCAGCAGCACTTCTGGAGAAATTCATCTACCTGTTGCAGCCCTATCTTAATCTGTTTGTACAGAGCTGGATGTCACTAGATGCTTTCTCTGTGCTTGTCACAAGAGTCCAGTAGGGAGGGCTTGGGGCCACAGGATCTGGGACTGTTGGATGCTGCTTCTCATGGGCACAAGGACACAGGGGTCACCCCTATCTTTTTGATCAGAGAGAGCTGCAGAAGATGGCTGCTGGGAACCATATTCTCTCACCTGGGCACATCTTGCAGAAACCAGCAGATCCTCACTCTGAGAGAAGTAAGGTCTTTTCTTACTTGCTGTAAGGACAAGGTCTTGCAGTTCCTTTCTCTCTGTACCCCACGGCTGCTATCCCTTACAGAATTTTCCATATCGCCACATAAACAAAAGTTATTGTTCTGGAATGTAAGATGTTCAAAGCCATCATTTATGTCTTTCTTGCTGATTTGCACATGCTGTGATAAGAAGGGAACTCTCTCCTCTCTGGATGGCAGTCTTCCAGTGCTGGATCAAGCCAGAGCACCAAAGCAGCTACAGGCCAAGGGCTCCCACTCTGACAGAGCTACAGGGGTGACCACCAGCCAACTGCCAGTGCCTTGCTTTTGGGAGAAGCCTAGATTCCCACATTCCCCAGGAATTTGGAGGGATACCAGCACCCCGAAACACAGGCCACAGGGTTTCATCCATTAGAAACTGTGGCCACACAACAGTCTGTCCCACGGTCTTCAAACGGTGATTGCACACCCTCTCTGTGAGCCCTACCTTGGGAATTGTTGTTAAAGGTGAGCTGAACACTTTATTAATTCACTGTAGAGGAAAATAAAACCCTACAATCTGCTTTAGGTATTAAAGTAATTGAGCATTTAGGGAATTTCTTATTTTCAAGGCAAGTGCATCTATGCACCTGCCTTCTGCTTTAATTCTCTACAGCTTATTTTTAAAGACATTTTTGGGTTTCAGAGAAAAAAGTTTTTTATTATCCCTGTTTGCTGTGTAGCTCTCAGAAATACTGTTCACAATCAAACATCAGTTCTTCAAATGGAAAATTCAAGTGATTTGTCTTCGATATCATACCTATACTATTTCTCATTGATTTTCTCATATGTCCTGAAGTACAAATTTTAGTTTCTGAAATGTACAATGACCATCACAAATACAGATCTCTTCCCCTTTTCACTCTCAATTGCCTCACTAGCAATAACATTTTCATCCATGCTTTTTTCAGAAATACGGGTATTTTTCTCAAACTGTAACTGAAACATTTCTCATGCTGCAAAATCTCTTTTCATGTGTGTATCAAACCAATCATATAATCAAATTGTTCTTGTGCCTCATAGAAAAGAAAGGTTGTCTGATTTTTAGATTGCTATACTTCTAGTTTTGCAGAACTTGCTGTTTCTTGATTTCTGTAATACTGTTTATTCCTGCTTCTTATTCCTTCTTCGTCTTCCTCAGTGTTCCAGGACCAAACTCTACCCCTTTTTTTCACTTTGTCTTTTGTTCTCAGTCTTTTCTTTCTTTCTCTGTAGCTCTCAAATTTTCTTCCTTATAGCTGAGTTATCAAATGACTAGGCTCCTCTTAACTTTCTGTTACCATTGTCTACCATCCCATTGACCTTAGCACTTTCATTCAGCTTCTCAGCTCTCAAGCATAATTCAGTCTTTTGTTGCCATTTCAAAATATGCCTTTCTTTTGCCAGTTCCATTTTTTGGGGGGCTTTCTTCATCTAGCTATTTTTATTCTATGATTGTCTAAATGTCCTCCCAGAACAGACTCTTATTCACATTTTGTCTTTTTCTTTTCTTACAGGTCCAATATGTTACTTTCACCTGTAACCTCCACACATTGGCTATTATTATTTTTAATGGATTTGCTGTGTCCATTTCTATCATTTATGTAGCTCTTGGATCTGAGGTGCTTCAGAGGCGATTGCTACTACTCCAGCTAAACACAATTGCCAAAGTTGTGGTCCAGATAATGGAGAGTAGACATTTTTTTTCTAAAAGCACACACACGTAGGAATTACTGTGTAATGCTCTTGGGGACTGATTTTCTTTCCATTTTCTATTAGTAAATCATCTAGCAAAATGAAATTCTGATCCATGGCTGGGGTTGTATGCATTGCTACACACAGAGAAAAGGTTAAAAATGCCAGTTACCTCACTTTGTTATTTAGGTACTAATTCCAAGTCACTTACTGTGTACTTTTTCACATCCCTATTTATCTAGTTGGTTACCTATGTCCATATGTTTTGGCTAATGCATACTACAAGCCATAAAAAAAACCAGCAGTGCCATGTACCATGAACTTTGGTGCAATAAGAGTCTAATGCTGTGCTCTGCCAGTTGTAGTGACCCCAGGTTAAGACTAGGAGTGTGTAAAAGTTAAACTGCGTCTTGTCACTGTCCTAGAGTGATCTTTTCAACACCTGCCAAGGTGATCTCATAAAAAGAGTGCTTGCTTTCGCGGTGCTTTACTATACCCTTAGGCTCCACATCTAGAGTTAAACAGAAATGTGGTCTTCAGCAAGGGAAGAATTGTGATACTTAATCTATATTATGTTGATTCACATTAATTATGCCCATCTGTTATTTAAAAAAAATAAAGTGACATTTAGGTTCATGAACAGTGTTGGAATGCCATTTCTGGAAAATGGGTTACTCACCAAATAGAAAGAGCAGCCAAAGCTGGTACATGAGCAGCCCTCACAAACAGCAAGAGCAAGTGGGAGAAAAGCACACAGCGGCCACACCAGTCACAGCCAGGCTGGCCGTACCATGGTGTCAGCAGCAAAATCAGCACTGGCTCTGGGAATGGTCCCATCTCCTGTGAGTGCCTCCCTGCGTCTCTGCACCATCCCCAACTGCAATTCCAGCCCTGCCATGCCCTAGGACCAACCTAGCCTACTTGGGAGGGACATGAGGGTCCTGGGGGAAAGAGAGAGGGCAGGGCTTGGTCAGCAACAGGGCAGGACAGGGAGGGCTTGGGGAGGGCAGCAGAGAGAAACTCTATAGGAACTCTGGGAAGGTGGTCTTGGGGAGAATATGGGGCATTTTGCCTCTGCTCCCACTTCCTGGTAAGTGACCCCACTTGCTTGACCTCCATTTATATTTCTGGCTCAGACCACACGGACCACGTACACAACAGCGTCAGTGATTCCCGAAAGCATCACCCACCTCCCCCACACAGGGCTCACACCATGCCCTCATCTTCTGCCCTTGCTGCTCTCCCCCAAACAACTGGAGAAAGGAGGATCAGGAGCGGTTGGCCACCACGCTGTCAGCTATGGCAGAGCAGTGCGTTTGCTCATGAGGGAGCATGTGTCTGGGCAGAAATGGTCCTGGGGCTCAGCAGCTGAGCTCCAGCCCTCTGGTACAACCTGCCGTTCCCACATCTTTACTGTTTATTGTAACACATGCCAAAGCATGAGCAAAATGAGAAAAAAAGAAAAACAAAAACCAAACCTCACTGTCAAAACGTTCATGAATTTATCCAAAAAGAAAAATGAGTCTGAAGGGAATTGGGTAAGCTAATGGAGAAAAGAGCTATTACATATAGTCATGGGTACATGACCTTTAGGTTAAGAACTCCTTAAAATGTTGGTTTCTAGAGGCTTGGAGGATCTGTAAGGGCAGAGGGCTGTTTTTTACACTCTATTCTTAAGCATCTTTCTGAAAGAAGCTATTAGGCTAAAAGACCCTTGCTCTGAGTCTGGGTGTGTTTAAATTCTTAAGAGCCCTCTTAGAAGTTGCATGTAACACTGCGATGTATCCCAGGTTCATAGTTCCCTTGAGCCACAAACTCGGAGCTGAGGATGTCTGAGAACTGCCCTGTGGTTTATTTGTGAAAACTTCACCCACATACAGGATTTTACATGGCTGTAAGGTATGCAGGGTGACAGCTCCATGCAGATGTTGTCTCCTCCCCTGGGGCAGAGTCGTGAGGAGTTAATGCGGAGCCTCTTGAAAGTCAGGTCCTGAAGATGAGAAAGGCAACCAGACAGGACAGATTTGGAACCTCCACAGCACATGTAGCTGACATGAAGCAGTCAGCCATAGCTGACCTCTCTCAGAGGCAAGCTGCTATTTCTGGAGTGGGGGAGCTGCAATCTGGGTCACAGCACACCACAACCATGAGATGAATGACACATCACTCTGTGGGGAAACACAGCTCCATGGACAGGCACGAAGGACATCCACAAACCATCAGTGCACTGCACAGCATGTGAAGGAAAGGGCCGTGCAAGTGGAGCCTCCCTTCTCCAGACAGTTGAAGCACTGTTTCAGAAATGAGCAGATAGGGGATTCCTGCATTTTGTAAAACATGCTGAACTAGGATAATTCCCAGGGGTGCCAAAAGAAAAATCTGGCAGCTGAGCTTCTTCTGAAACCAGTCCTAAATGCCTCACCCAGCAAAACTGCCTCGTGACAGGAATGCAGACACCCATGCTGTGTAGTTGTAAAGTGGATGTAATTTGTGGAGTATCAATTACATCAAACTCATTCGTGATGGACTGAAAGCTGATTGTGTTTCACAGCCTACCTACCAGTTGCCTGTGGTGAGGGTGGGATACACTGTGTTCAAAATGGCTAATGGGAACAGCTAGCTAATTTTCTTATCTGGCATGTTTTATTAAAGGAGAAAGGAAATGTGAATAAAAGCACCATCCCCTGCATCATTATGTAAGGTGTAATCAGGAAATACACTCTTAATTCATTCTAATTTAGAGGGAAATCACTTTAATTTTGGGAGAAGGCAGCATAATAGAATCAGTTAATTATTAGCTCACCTGACTTACAGTTGTTCAATAATATTCTGTTTTCCTGCTCTATAAACTGTGTTTTAATTGCTGCCTAATGAAAGAACTTGAGTTTTCCTTACCTCCTGCAATGAAAATGTGGTTTTACTCCATACATCTCAATTTTGTGTCTCTTCCACTGAACATTTTGCTGTATTTTATTTTGAACTATACTAGAATGGTCTGGAATACATTAAAAGTGATTAGAAAGGGTTGCCATTGCATCAGTTGTGACATCACATAACTAGTACTCATCAGTTATATATGGCTTGGTTGTGTTGTCAGTGCTCAGTCCTGAGTCAGAGGTGGAGAAAATCTTCCCCCAGCTCTGAGCTGTGCAAAGGTATCATTTGATGAAGTGCTACTAACACACTGCCTCTAGATTGGGTGCCCTGGTCATTCGCGTCTCTTCTCCCTGATGAGAGGCAGGGCGGATGTGGCTGGGCTTGCTGTGCACAGGCTGGTCCTGCTCCCCAGGAGCATGTGTCAATGGGAACGGTGATGGGAAACAACTCATTTCCCAGCATCTTTGCTAGATCCCAGGTTCCCCTCCTGGGGTCTTGCTGTGTGGGGAGAATAGCCCAGACCCATGGTAGTCACTTTACTCCAGAAGTGAGACTCCAACTGTCTTTGGCCAGTCTAGAGCCATACTGATGACATGTATCAAAGTGTTTACAGGTCCCATGTGGCCCAGAAACCTCTGACCCTCCCTGCAGCCACAGTCCCGTAATGTGAAAAGTGCTCAGGCAGAGAGTAGGTGCATAGAGTAAGTTTGCAATTGTGCTGCCCCAGTAAGTTCTCTCACCCACAACCTGCTGCTTAGGGGCTTGTTCAGTCAGAATGTGTGGGTTTATGTTATGAAGCCCTTTCCTTCTATGAATTTGTCTAATTGTTTTTACGTTCTGCATCCATAATTTTATGCATCAATGAGCTCAATAGTTTAATTATATTGGGTAATTTGGCCCTGTGGTTGTTTCAAATCTGCCTGCTAAGTGATATTCTCATGTGAAGGGTCTCAGTTCTCCAATTATCCCATCACTACCCATTTCTCCCATTCCTATTCTAATTCCCCTCTGCTATATATTTTCCTACTTAAAGGATCTTGGTCTCCTTCCAAATGGTCCTGTTCTCTTTCCAGAGCAATGATCATCCTTGCTGCTCCTCTCTGCACCTTATCTAGTTCTTCAGTGGCCTTTTTGAGATGTTCTGGCCTTTGTGAGCAGTGATAAAGAAGAATATGATGCCAGCTATGCGATATGGTGTGTTTCTTCAGAAGAGCTACACAGCCACTGACCACAGAAAACTGACTGTGAAACGTGGCAAAGAGCAGAGAATATAGACTTCATGGCACCAACTGAAACAACAGTCAGATCTGTCTGTAAAGTTTTGTCGGATGTATTCTCATGTCACTTACTTTCTCTCTTCTATTTGTTTCTGTTTCTTACTTCGCTACTCTTTAAAACCCATACCGTCTCCAGATGGCAGAGGTCATGAAACAATCCCTGAAACCGCACTGCACGTAGCTTTCAGTAGAGACTCTGGGATTCATAGCAAAACAACCGATCATGATTTGATCCCCTGACTGAATATTAATTCTTTCTTGAGGATGAACAAAACAACATAAATTTGATACTGAGCTCCTGGCTGAGTGCTCCTGCTGCTGCGGGAGTGGGCAGGGGTCCCCAGGAGGAGAACCGGCCAGCACCGTGCTTGGCAGCCTGGCTGATGGTCTGGTCCTTCAGCAGCTCCTGAATGTGCCCTGAGTGGGACAGGAAACAGCTCCTTTGGGAAAGCAACTCCTGTTCTCACTGCCTCTCACAAGAGCTGCTCTTTTACCAGAGCTAACATGGCATTCTTTTTGGAAGGCTAATCAGAGAGGTCAGAAGGTAGATAGATGTGGGGATAACTGTAAGATGGGACCAGCCTCCAGCATCATATGAGCTGTTGCGGAGGACTCGGTCTGTGCCGCAGACTGATGTGTCAGCAGAGCTGAGCAGGACCCACACCGGAGGTGCCTATGGACAGGGCATAGCAGCAGATGGCATTGCCCCGGGCAGAACTTCTTGCTTGGTGTCATACAGGTGTGGACACCTCTAGGGTAGGGCTTGCCAGCTCCCTGCTGCAGACAGGAACCAAAGCACAGGCAGAGGGGAATTCTTTCCATCCCTCCCAAGATGAGACAGGTTTAGAAGCAGAAAATTATCTCAATACTTTTTGGGCCATAACTGCAGCTTCAGCTACAAGTCTAGGAACTAACTAATTTCCGAAGAAGGTTTTAAATGCCTTAAAAGTCTTAAATGCAGAAGCACCATGGGGCCATCACCATGTGTTGTCTGCAGGAACCTGCTCTCATCACTGGACATCTTCTCTGCACCCAAGTCCTGCCACTGGAGGTGGTGGGTCCTCCATGTGCAGGGAGGGGTGGATTAAACAATGGTGATTTCCAGAATCCTGTCCAGTATCTGAATGTTAAATTATGCCAATACCTCACTGCTATTAACAACTGAATTACCTCTCATTACTGAATTGTACATTCTGTTAATACTATTTGAGACACATGGTCATGGGCAGTTATCATTTATTGTACTGTTAATGATAAAGGTATCTATTATCATTCTGTTCATTGTAATGATACTCTCAGCTCAGTGATGGTAATGAAGGAGATTTTAATAATGTCATGTTTTAAGGCAATAATTGTCTTAAAACTCTGTCCCTGCCCAGCCCTTTCTGAAAGGAGGAAGAAAAGAAGACATAAAGGGCACAGGTGGAGGCAAAATAACAGACACCCGGAAAAGTACTTGACCATGGAGTACCTCCCTCTCCCATCTGCTCTCCCAGCAGAAACAAAGACAACTCATTTCACTCCAGAAGTGGTGGGTGGAGGGATAAATAAAGGTGAAAATACAGTGACGTTGTATGCTGTATGCTCAGTGGAGGCAGGAGCTTCCAGTAGACACCTGGCTTCCCTGCTGCTCTGCAAGGCACTGTTTGGACACCTTTTTCTAGCAAGTATGACCTCACTGCGTAGAGTGGGCAAGTTAGAGAAAGGTACTCTGGAATTGAGAAGGTGGTAAGGGCTGGCTGGGGGAATAGGGCAGAGATGAGCTGAGGGGAGTGATCTGTGAATTTTAAAAAACAACAGACAGAATCAATAAAAGATGCATCTGTGGCCTATTAATGTACAACCCCTCTCCCTCGCTGTCTGTCTGTCAGCAGACCCAAAAAAAGAGGTCTGTACTCCTGTAAGCTGCATGATGGTCAGCTGATCTGGGAGCTCTCCCATGTGCTTCCCCCAGGCGCCCAGCTGTGCAGGTCTCGCCACAATGGTGCTCTGGGGCTTACTGCTTTGTAAAAGTGACACAGCACATCTGAACCCTCTGATGTCCCACTAAACCTGTAGCACTTCTAATGCATCATTCCACAGAAGCACTTCAGGGAACTTCTGACATTAAGTTCCTAGACTTTGTAACTCAAATAATTGAAAAAAACCAAGCCTTTGAGGAGTCAAACGTAAATTTCACATTTCCAAGAAAGAAGTGACTGCCCAAAAGGTCATTTCTGTGGCAACAGGGCCTTGGAAAAGCTGTAGTTTGATAAAATGTGGGGAAATTTAATTTCACACACCTGTTGCTAAATTTCTTATATATTCACTTTCATCAGCTGATTACTTCCATACTTATGAATGATTAATGTGTTAGGTTTTGGTTTTTTTAAAGAAAAACTTCTTGGTGTTGTTCTGGCCTTTGTGACCTAGAAATACAAACAGCTGATACAGTTCTCCTCACTGAAAGTTGCTTCAAATACCTCCTCAAAGGTGTCTTCATGATGCAAGGCCCCTTTTCTACCTGCCTCTCCTGACACTCCTCCTTGGGTCAATCTTTTAAAACAACCCCTACATTGCTGTTAGCTTTCTGTCCTCCTTCTTGACTAGTATGTTGAGAAAAAAATTTTGAATATTCAAACTAAACTTTCTGAGAAATGAAAAATGGAAGTGAAAAAATGACATCATCAAGAGAAGAAAAAGGCTTGCAATGAAAAATAAAATGAGGTGGGGGTGTGAAAACTTCAGAGTTGTTTTTGGAAATTTATACATACAAGAGCAGTCTGTATTAGGCTTTAAGCAAAAATACACCAGTGTGATGCATATGAAACAGACCACACACATAACACTTCTGATGCAAGCAAAGACTAGCTTGTGGTTTTTTTTTTCTGTTTTTGTGTGCTCTTTTTTTCCTTTGAAAGTGTGAGAGGAAAGTAAGTAGATATAATAATTCATTCCTACCATATCATTCATTCATACCATTGATTTAACTAAGTTTGTTTTGGTCCTCCATTCTACTGGGATTATATGAGGGATCTGCTCAGTGTTTTACTGGATTGCTCAGTCATGTGTGTGACAACCCTGGCAAATTAAATATAGTTGCCATTTATCTTGTACTTTGACTCTAAAACAATTATTTTGAGGTTTCCTTTTTTTTCATTAACCTAGTTTGTTCCCTCAGAATCACAGAATCACAGAATCATCTAGGCTGGAAAGGACCTTGAAGATCATCCAGTCCAACCATCAACCCAACATTGACAGTTCCCAACTACACCATATCCCTCGGCACTATGTCGACCCTACTCTTAAACACCTCCAAGGATGGGGACTCCACCACCTCCCTGGGCAGCCCATTCCAACACCTAACAACCCGTTCTGTAAATAAATACTTCCTAATATCTAGTCTAAACCTTCCCTGGCTCAACTTAAGGCCATTACCTCTTGTCCTATCGCTTATTACTTGGTTAAAGAGACTCATCCCCAGCTCTCTGCAACGTCCTTTCAGGTAGTTATAGAGGGCGATGAGGTCTCCCCTCAGCCTCCTCTTCTCCAGACTAAACAACCCCAGTTCCCTCAGCTGATCCTCGTACGACATGTGCTCCAGACCCTTCACCAGCTTCGTTGCCCTTCTTTGGACACGCTCGAGTAATTCAATGTCCTTTTTGTAGTGAGGGGCCCAAAACTGAACACAGTAATCGAGGTGCAGCCTCACCAGTGCCGAGTACAGGGGTAAAATGACTTCCCTGTCCCTGCTGGCCACGCTATTTCTGATACAGGCCAGGATGTCATTGGCCTTCTTGGCCACCTGGGCACACTGCTGGCTCATGTTCAGCCGGCTGTCAATCAACACCCCCAGGTCCCTCTCTGACTGGCAGCTCTCCAGCCACTCCTCCCCAAGCCTGTAGCGCTGATGGGGGTTGTTGTGACCCAAGTGCAGCACCCGACATTTGGCCTTATTGAAACTCCTACAGTTGGCCTTAGCCCATCGCTCCAGCCTGTCCAGATCTCTCTGCAGAGCCTCCCTACCCTCGAGCAGATCAACACTCCCACCCAACTTGGTGTCATCTGCAAACTTACTGAGGGTGCACTCGATCCCCTCGTCTAGATCATCAATAAAGATATTAAACAGGAGTGGCCCCAAAACCGAGCCCTGGGGGACACCACTCGTGACCGGCCGCCAACCGGATTTAACTCCATTCACCACAACTCTTTGGGCCCGGCCATCCAGCCAGTTTTTTACCCAGCACAGCATGTGCCCATCCAAGCCTCGAGCAGTCAGTTTTGCCAGGAGAATGCTGTGGGAAACGGTGTCAAAGGCCTTACTGAAGTCAAGGTAGACATCATCCACAGCCTTTCCCTCATCCAATAAGCAGGTCGCCCTGTCGTAGAAGGAGATCAGGTTTGTCAAGCAGGACCTGCCTTTCATAAACCCATGCTGACTGGGCCTGAAGATAACCTCATTTTTTTCTGAGAAATTAGTAGCCTGTTATGTAAGTTTATATCTATCAATATAAGAATAAAATTCTGAAGAAAAGCATGTGACAGAAACGAGATGAGGAAGCTGTTTCAGTGGCCCTGTGAAACGGCCTCTCTGCTTTCCTCTGAAGCTGATGGCTGGCACTTGTCTGACACAGTCCTAACAGTGTGAGCTGGAAAGAGTTATCTTTGTGCTTAAGTACATCTCCCAGGTCCACAAAGGCATACAATAGATTGGATCTTTGTGCAGAGTGAAACCGAAATCTTTCCCCACATTTTCCTTGCACTATTACTTAGGAATAAACATCCACCCACAGTTAAGAGCTTTGTTTGCAGCATTAAATATGGAGCAGGAAAACAGCCTGAAAATAACCACAGGGTTGATGGAAGAAGTTGACCTTCCTCAGAAAAAGGCTAAAACCCCTTTCCTCTATTTCTACTAAGTGAATATATGAACAAAGACAAGTCAACTCTCTGGCAACCACACAAAGTCCTTGACCAAAACACATGGGGATCATCTTGAAATACCGTACAGGTGCGCTGGCGCTGATATTAGCATGTGGTGGTCATCATGCAGAAAGGCTTGTATCATCTCATGCTGCCAAGGAAAAATGCTTTTAAAGCGTACGTCATCTAGTCACTGCGCAATTTGTGCTTTCCTGGTTAAGTCATCCCCCAAACAAATAAATTGACTCAAATTAATTTTTCTAAGTATGAGAAATTAGCATTAGTCCTGTGTAATTCTAACTCTGGAATGAATTTGTAAAAGGAATTAAATTATTCTTGCACACAATTGCATGGATTTAATGCAATTACATAGTAAAGTTGACAGTTTTCACTTCATTTATTGTTCTTTAAAATGATTGTGTGTGTTTGTCTAATTCTTTGGAGGGCACGAAAAAGAGAAATACTTGGAAATGGAGACTACTTGGCAGCATGTTTTTGGAAGAGAGTTGCACAAGCTGCTGAAAATTCAGCAAATGCATTGTGTACAGGACAGAAAGATCTGTAAGATGCTGGAAGGAAACTATCCTTCATACCAGTTCTGCTGAACTTGGCTTCAAGTTTGAACCCTTTGATCTTATTCTTTACTTCTCTGTTTTCTTCTTTGATCATGAGCCTGCATTCCTTGCAGAAGCCCTGTGGTTGTCGCCTAAATCAGGAGTGAATCCAACTCTAAGTGTTGTTGCAAAGAGCTGAAATAACCGGCACTGTTGGCAAAGCTGCCCTGGCCAGCTGGTGTCATGTGGGGCACCCTTTAATCACATCTTGCATGTTAAACCAACTGATTTGTGTTGGAAACTGGAAAAAATTAGTTCTCTGAGTGCCAAAAAATTTGGTGTAATTTTTAGAGGCTCCTGGGTAGAGCTTCTAGGCAGTGTTTTGGTGGCACATCCTTTAAATTGCATACCAGCCCTTACTGCTGCTGATCAGCTCCTGGAGAAAGGGCAACGCTTGGGACCAACTGTTTGGACTTGATTCTCATGCCTGTTGGGGGGCTGGCACCAAAAGTAGCAGACATCAGCCCTCAAAATAACTTACTTTAATACCTTTCCACCTTTCCTAACTGCTTGGATCTACTCAAGCTGCAGTTTTGCACTCCATCTTCAGTGTTAATAAGGTGATTTGTGAAGCTGGGCTGTAATCCAAACCACTGAAGTGACAGTAGGAATCTGCCAGACCTGCAAATGCCTGCAGAAGAAGAACCTGGAGATTCAGCTTGCAACTTCAGTGCAGTATACTCTTCAATGTTTTCTAGACATTAAAATCCCCAAACCCTAGAAAAAGAACCTGAAAATAGACATAACCATTACTACTGGTCTTTTCCATTGACACGCTGGACATCATCATCCAGTCTATTTGGAGACATGAATGAAAATTAAGGTGGCTAGGAACAAAAGGGAGTTCAAATACATGAAGCAATTTCCTGAGTCTAGAGGCTCTCCCCTCTCTCCATCACCTTGGTGTGAGAGGCGTGGAAAAAGGAGGAAGCACATCCCTCCCCAGCTGTTGAGAGAGCCCCACGGCACCATGCCAGCCCAGGGTGACGGTGCAAGAGCTGCACTGCCCATGGGTGGGGAATTTCCCACCACATCTGCATGGAGCCATTGCAGCATTTACCCTCACCCAGCATTGGCTTGCAGGATCCAGCAAGGGCGCTGCTGCCGGGACTGGGGCTGGGCCACCACCCAGAGTGGGCAACAATGCAAACCATCTGACACTGCCAGGGCTGCTCTGTGCCCAGAGCTGCCTTTGATGCTTGGAGATATTTGCCAAGTGGCTCAGAAACATGGAGCCTGCTGTCTGGTCGAAAAAATGGTCAAATGTGCCAGAGCAATTGGAAGCAAATCCAGAACACTTTTCAGAGCAGACTGCATCCACAGTGTTGCTGATAATAATGACACATCAGGCGAGGTGTCTTAACATAGGATGAAAATGAGAACAGGCATCTGCATCCTCCTATATTATTTGCTAATTCTCAATTTAGAGACAAGGATGTTGTGTGGAACAGTGTTAAATCCTTTGCACAAGTCCAGATCTTTCAGGTGCTCTGCAGCCTCTCTCTGTTGCTGTCACTGAATTAGAGCATTGCTAATTTTCCTTGGTAAACACCTGTTCCTGCTATTGAAATGTGAAATACTACAGATTAGTCAGTCAGAGTCTCTTGCAGGAGACTTTATATAATTCAGCTGAATTAAGAACATTTTCATTTTAGAAATATGGGATAGTTGAGAGCATTAAGGATTGTTGTAGTGATGAACTCCAATCTGGAATTGGTTGTGGGCATGCAAGGAGTCCCTATGGGTGAAGAAATGGGACTGAACCCATAAGAATTAATGTCCACAATTCCTTTAATACACCTCTAGCTGAATCAGCTACAATATATGTTTTAGGAGGAGAAATACTGAATATAGCCTAGCTCACACTTCATGGTGCAGATGTACACAGAGATCCTGACACTGACTTTGCTAGAGTAGTAAATAAATTCTTGCTGGCTTCTGTGGCCAGCAGATCAAATCCCAACACTTCTCACCCTTTTCTACAAAGAATGGATATCATAGTCACCAACCTGCAGAAAAATCAAATTCCTAACAAGAACATATGCTCCCATTTTGTTCTTAATCTGTTGTTTTTAGGGTCTAAGGCAGAACGAGAAAGTACCCCTCCACCACAACATCAGTAGCAGTTGCTATTATCTCATCATGATTATGTTCTTGTATTTCATACACCCATGAAAATATTGATTTCCTAAAAGTTCCTTTTATTCTGGTAAGTTGCCACTGACAGAAAGAAAAATAACCCACATCTGAAAGAAAATTGAAGTGTTTTTCCTGGCGGCCAATACGCAGGTGAATCAGAAGCAACACAGAAGGGCTGGGGGCCATAATCATCTAGGCTGCTATTTTCCTTCTGTATAGAACAGAGAAGAAAAATATGGGTGACTCTTTCCTGATCTTGCCCTTTAACCACCCCACTCCTGAGAGCATCTTTTTCCCATTCACTCCCATGGGGGCTACAGAACCCACAAGATGAGTGCAAGATGGGTGCAGAGGTCACTGCAGCACAATCAGAATGTGGTCATGGTTTGGGGTCTTACCAGGAACTCGGGTCCCCAAAATTGAAAGGTTAAATCTTTACCTTATTCTGCTGATAAAATTTTATATCATTTTCACCTTTTTTTAATGAGGCACCTATCTCAGAAGATGATTGTTATAAGCACCAACACAGTTCAGGTACAGTCATTTGCAGTGCGGTGAAAAGTGCAAAATCGCTAAGTGCAAGCCTCCCTTCTGTACTCTTTGTTTACAAATGTCTCACCCATCTGTTTAATTTGTACATGACCTTCAATTTTCTGATAGAGAAGGTGTACTGAACCAATCCCAGGACTTACATTAGTTCAGGACAGGGAAGGAAATGGGAAGGAAACAATGAACAAAATTTTTGCTCTGAACCTCGTTGTAATATGACTAAATAGTACAAGAAAAAGAGAAGCAGCAACTCTGTGCACAGTACATATGACAAGCCCAGAGCCTGGAAAACAGTTTTTAAAAGATGGCAAGCTGAGATAGTAAGATCAGAGAGAAGGAAGAGGAGATATCCTTCCTCAAGAAGCATAATGATGTGAATGGTGAAAATCTATCCCAGGAACTGGAAATGATACAATGTTGTAAGTATGTGCAAGATCAAAGGAAAAACTCAAGGCATAATCTTAATAAAGCTAGTAAGAAGTTTTCAGTGTTTATAACAAATCAAATATCTATGTGGAATTGAGCTCAGAACAGTTGGGTCGAGATTGGGTCAAGAGGAATATAGCATGTAATAAAAGGCTTGGTAATTGCTACTTTCATAACGGTGTAGAGATAAAACAAAGACAAGTGCAGTAGGAGCTGCAATACCTTTTATTGCAATACTGTTACTGCATAACAACTTTTTTGCCCCAGTGTTCACTGGCAAGTGCTCCAGCCACACCACCCAAGTCTCAGAAGACAAAGGCAGCAACTGGGAGAATGAACTGCCCACTATAGGAGATCAGGTTCAAGACCATCTAAGGAACTAGAGGATGCACAACTCCATGGGACCTGACAAGATGCATCTGTGGGTTATGAGGAAACTGGTGGATGAAGTGGCTAAGCCACCACCCATCATATCTGAGAAAGCATGGCAGTCTTGTGAATTTCCCACTGACTGGAAAAGGGGAAATATAACACCCATTTTTATAAAGGGAAAAAAGGAAGACCCAGGGAACTACAGGCCAGTCTCACCTCTGTGCTTAGCAAGATCATAGAGCAGATACTCCTGGAAACTATGCTAGGACACCTGGAAAATGAGGAGGTCACTGGTGACAGCCAACATGGCTTCACTAAGGACAAATCATGCCTAACAAATTTGGTGCCTTCTACAATAGAGTTACAGTGTTGGTGTATAAGGGAAGAGCAACTGACATCATCTACCTGGACTTGTGCAAAGGATTTGACACTGTCACGCACAACATCCTTGTTTCTAAATTGAAGAGACGTGGATTTGACAAATGGACCACTCAGTGCATAAGGAATTGGCTCAATGTTTGCACTCAAAGAGTTGCGGTCAATGGCTCAGTGTCCAAGTGGAGACCGGTGATGAGTGGCGTTCCTCAGGGGTGGGTATTGGGATCGGCTCTGTTTAACATCTTTGTTGGTGAGATGGTCAGTGGGACTGAGTGCACCCTCAGCAAGTTTGCTGATGACACCAAGCTGTGTGGTGCAGTCGACATGCTGGAGGGAAGGGATGGCATCCAGAGGGACCGGGACAGGCTTGAGAGGTGGGACTGTGCAAGACTCATGAAGTTCAGCAAGGCCAAGTGCAAGGTCCTGCACATGGGTTGAAGCAGTCCCATGCACAAATACAGGCTGGGTGATGAGTGGATTGAGAGCAGCCCTGGGGAGAAGGACTTGGGGTTATTAGTGAATGGAAAAATGAATATGACCCAGCAATGTGTACTCACAGCCCAGAAAGCCAACAGTATCCTGGGCTGCATCAAGAGAAGTGTGGCCAGCAGGTCGAGGGAGGGGATTCTCCCCCTCCACTCCGCTCTTGTGAGACCCCACCTGGAGTTAATGCATCCAGCTTTGAGGCCCCCAACATAAGAAGGGCATGGACCAGCTCAAGCAGGTCCAGAGGAGGCCATGAAGATGATCAGGGGGCTGGAGCACCTATTCTATGAGGACAGGCTGAGACAGTTGGAGTTGTCCAGCCTAGAGAAGATAAGGCTCTGGGGACATCTTATAGGGGCCTTCCTGTACTGAAAGGAGGACTACAGGAAAGATGGGGAGGGACTCTATCTGGGAGTATAGTGATAGGACAAGGGGTAACGGTTTTAAACTGAAAGAAGGCAGATTTATACACAAGGAAGAAATTCTTTACTGTGAGGGTGATGAAGCGCTGGAACAGGTTTCCCAGAGAAGCTGTGGCTGCCCCCTCCCTGGAAGTGTTCAAGGCCAGGTTGGATGGGGCTTTGAGCAACCTGGTCTAGTGGAAGGTGTCCCTGCCCATGAAAGGGGAGTTGGAACTAGATGATCTTTAAAGTCCCTTCCAAACCAAACCAAATATGATTCTATGATTCTATGATAACGCACCAGAAATAAAATTTTTGCACAAAAATCTTTAGGCTGTGTTTCTGCAGTCATGCAGAGAAGGTTTATAGACTCTGGCTATTTCAGCAGCTGGGGATACAACACCTTAACAGTATTAAGAAGTCATTTTAATATTAATCTCTTTGTTAAAAGGCACAGATGTTTAAAGAGTGAATGCTGTATGCTCTGATAGAAATAAACCTGGATCTCACTGTGTTCCTTGTCAGTTGCATAACTTATGTAGCAGCACTTATGTCACAGGTTTGAAGCACGTCAACATTAAAGAATGCATGGTAGAGTTTTACACTAATTAATTTGTTTTGTCAGATTATGAGAAAGTACTTTCCAGTGAAAGTTGCCAAGTCACAATCCCTGATAAGCAACCAGACAGCAGTTAACAAGATAATTCAATGATTTTACTATAATTCCTCATCTGCAGCTTCAATGTAAAAGCCTGTAGTATCAGAATACACTAGCCAAGGTAGAAGAAAAATGGGCTTTGAAAGCAATTAGTGATATCTTAACAATTCTTAATTTTTTTTAAAAAAATCTTAAATAAAAATGGTAGTAAATTTTGTAAAATATCTTACTTTCCAAGCAGTGACTATCCTGGTGTAAGAAATTAATAAAAAAAATAGATCTGGCAAATGAATTTGGAACTTCAAACATTAAAGATAGAAAAAAGAAATGTATCTTTCTTTACTGTGTGCTTCATCACCTGTTTCTTTTTTTTAGTGATACTAAGAAATCACAAGTGTTATTTGCCAGAGCTCTTTCATATAAATGTCAAATATTTTCTGTATCATTATTTTCCTTCCAGAACTTTTGGTCTGGAAAGTCAATGGTATTCATGTGATGCTTTTTTTCTGGAAGGATATTCTTGGAGGGTGAAATGTGATTATTCTGAAGTTCAGATTCAGAACCACGCAGCTCAGCCTTCGCTTTCTTTTCCTTATCCCATTCTTCACTATTCATGCTATTTTCCTACATACAGCTTTTCCTCTTTTGTGTACGATGGTTTCTTTTTTTCCTAAAGAAAATTTGCAGCTTATTTTCAAGGGGAGCACAGAAGATTTGTCTTCTATCAGCTTCTGGCACATACCACAAAGAATTGATCTGCAGAAGGTGCTGCTGACCTTGTATATCAAACAACACACAGTTCAGTAGTCAGAGGGAGCTCTTCATGATACTAGCACATAAATCAATATGTTAAATTTAAAGATTGACCAGATGTCAAAACGTTTATTAAGATATGAGCCCTCAAGGCTGCCTGCACTGATGAAGTTCAGCATTGGCCTGATATTGCACGGTATCCTATGGGTAATAAAAAGACAAAGAGTAAAGCAGGATATTATCACAAGTGCTTCAAGCACAAACCACTTGGGCCAATGAGACTAATTATCCTGCATCATCTACATTTTATTTGATAAGAGGTAGAAGGAAGTTGAAGTTGAAAAGAAACTTATTTTTTTCTCCTTTTAATTAAAACATCCCCTTCAGAGACAATTACATGTACTGTGTCAGAGTAATGCTATTACCTCAAACCAGAGCCACCTCAGTCTTTACAACCCTTTCACTGTGCTGTTACTGATGTGTTCTCAGTCGTTTTCAGGATGCCCTAACAGACAAGGTTCTTGTCCTCCAAAAGACTGCCCAAGTATATTGTTTTTCAAGGAAGCCCTTGTGAATGTGCTCGACTTTCAGTAACCTCTGGGATTAACAGTGTGCTTAAAATATAGAAAATGATCAAGGTAGGGAAAAGGGAAAAGCATGTTTTCCCTAATGGGACCTAAGGTTATGTCCAGATCTTCCTGGAAGATGATGCGTGGCTACGGTAAGGTGCCTGCAGCTCTGTGCCAGCTCTTGTTCTTGTAACTCCATATGGGCATATAACCCGATGGCCTACACGGATGTGGCTGACGTGTAAGTGGCTGTGAAGTACACCCACAGGCTATGCCTCTACAGTTTGACAGCTTTAAAATGTGTGCAGCAAGCTTGCTGCTGTGTGGCTGGTAAGATGCTAACTTGGTTCATCTGCTTTGTGCCATGCTGCCTCTTATGGACTCAACATTTCGAAAGGGGCATGCTCTGGAGAGGACTCCTGCACTGCTCTCTGTGAAAGTGCCCACAACGTGGAAAGATAGGTGAAAAAAAGCATTTAAAAGTGTGAACATTCAAATTTTTATACTCTTTGAATGACATCTGAAAACCCTCTCTTCTAGGGACTGATAGCATCCATCCAGTGAGTTTCAACACATGAGTATATGTTCTGACAGGACTTTCACATATTTATGTTGTATAAAGATACTTATGTAATTTCTGTTGAACACGCTTTTCTGTTTGTTTTAGTTTCAGCTTTGGAAGAAAAATATTTTTAAATGAGATAGTGCTGTGGTCTCCCTTCAGAGAGATGTATAATGTGTTCACAATACTCTGTTGACATCTCCAGAAAAGAGTAATTGTGACTGATTTTCTACCCCTGAATTAACACTTCAAAAACAGTGGATGCCTGTAATTGTTGTTCCTATCTGTCAGACTTACACACACACACTGTCTCTATAATTTTTTTTTGTGACTCAAAGTAGCCAGAGGCTTCCTCTGTACTAAGAACATAGCAACAGTGCACGGATGTAGATGTACTAAAGGAGAATAAGATGAGAAAATAATATAGGAGGATGCAGATGCCTGTTCTCATATTTGTCCTATATTAAGACACCTCACCTGATGTGTCATTATTATCAGCAACACTGTGGATGCAGTCTGCTCTGAAAAGTGTTCTGGATTTGCTCCCAGTTGCTCTGGCACATTTGACCATTTTTTCGGTGAGGCAGCAGGCTCCATGTTTCTGAGCCACTTGGCAAATATCTCCAAGCGTCAAAGGCAGCTCTGGGCACAGAGCAGCCCTGGCAGTGTCAGATGGTTTGCGTTGTTGCCCACTCTGGGTGGTGGCCCAGCCCCAGTCCCAGCAGCGGTGCCCTTGCTGGATCCTGCAAGCCAATGCTGGGTGAGGGTAAATGCTGCAATGGCTCCATGCAGAAGTGGTGGGAAATTCCCCACCCATGGGCAGTGCAGCTCTTGCACAGTCGCCCTGGGCTGGCATGGTGCCGTGGGGCTCTCTCAACAGCTGGGGAGGGATGTGCTTCCTCCTTTTTCCACGCCTCTCACACCAAGGTGATGGAGAGAGGGGAGAGCCTCTAGACTCAGGAAATTGCTTCATGTATTTGAACTCCCTTTTGTTCCTAGCCACCTTAATTTTCATTCATGTCTCCAAATAGACTGGATGATGATGTCCAGCGTGTCAATGGAAAAGACCAGTAGCAAAAAGAAGCAAATAATCATTCAAAGGCTTCATATATATCAAAAGGATGTAAACATCCATTAACAACATGATTATTAGAAAAAAACAGGTTTTCTCTCCCAAAGCTACTGCCAGAATCTGTTTTAGTCATGAGACACACTCCACTATGCTATGGTGGTTGATACTGCTTATCTCCAAGATGCCAGAGACTGTCAGTTATTTTATAGGCTGGGTTATGTTCAGCAGTATGTCACGGCACCAAAAATAAACTGAAAATTCCACTTATCAACAAAGCATTTCGGACGTTGCTTACACTGGCAGAGACTGCAAATGTTTTGTCAAGTTATTTCTTTTACAGGCATGAGCAAACCTATGAAATGAAACGTAAATTGATTTTGTTCAAAGCATTGTCCAGATCAAGGAATCTAACACACACAGCTGTTCTACATAAGAGTTTTAGATCTCAACTGCTTTGAGTAAACAGATATATATTAATCGGAGTCACATTTCAAATCTTTTTTGTTAGGCAAAACTTACAGATTTACATTAACAAAAAAAGCCAAGTAATGGCTTAGGAAATAGGAGTAATTTAATCACAGAATCACAGAATTGTCTAGGTTGGAAAGGACCTTGAAGATCATCCAGTCCAACCATCAACCCAACACTGACAATTCCCAACTACACCATATCCCTCAGCGCTATGTCGACCCTACTCTTAAACACCTCCAAGGATGGGGACTCCACCACCTTCCTGGGCAGCCCATTCCAACACCTAACAACCCGTTCTGTAAATAAATACTTCCTAATATCTAGTCTAAACCTTCCCTGGAGCAACTTGAGGCCATTACCTCTTGTCCTACCGCTTATTACTTGGTTAAAGAGACTCATCCCCAGCTCTCTGCAACCTCCTTTCTGGTAGTTGTAGAGGGCGATGAGGTCTCCCCTCAGCCTCCTCTTCTCCAGACTAAACAACCCCAGTTCCCTCAGCCGCTCCTCATATGACATGTGCTCCAGACCCTTCACCAGCTTCGTTGCCCTTCTTTGGACACGCTCGAGTAATTCAATGTCCTTTTTGTAGTGAGGGGCCCAAAACTGAACACAGTAATCGAGGTGCAGCCTCACCAGTGCCGAGTACAGGGGTAAGATCACTTCCCTGTCCCTGCTGGCCACGCTATTTCTGATACAGGCCAGGATACCATTGTTGTATGGAAATTCAGATAAAGGGGAGAAAAGGCGTAACAACAGCTATTGATCAGGTATCAGAGTAAAACGGCTTTGTGTGCTGAAAGGTAAACAAATGCCCAAAGCTATTGCATCAGTTGAATTTCATGGATGTGCAAACTGTGCACTTCCCTGCCAGAATTTCACAGCAAAGAGATCTTATACTTTAAGGTGCAATGCTGTTTTGGCCACAAACTTCAGAAAAGGATTGTTGGAGGCTCAAGTTCTTGAAATTGTTCAAGATACAGCAGTAAATTCCAAAGTAAACCTACACATTGGAGAACAGATTTTATGCTTTCACCCAAGACTTCAGCTCAGTCAAAACCAATCCCAAACACCTTCTTTCTTCTCTTTTTACTTGTCTCTTCTTTTTTCCAAGTCTCCTCTTGCCACCAATGCATATTCTTTTCTTCAGAGGATCTCCATTTGACTTTGATGCACTCTGCTGAAACTGGTTCAAGGTATGTTTATGTAGCTACCAGCTTAGACTGCTGTGCTGGCTCTAAGCTTTTGTTCCTGTTAACCAGGCCTTGCTCTCTGACTCAGCCCAGCTCCTCTAAGGGGCTTCTGTGACTCCCACTTGGAGGGCATGGAGGGCCATCACAGGGGCTGAGGAGTGCTGTGAGAAGATCTTACAAATGAGTGTTTCAGTGTAGAACACAAACATGCTTGAGGAAGTTCCAGTGAAAGTTCATTTACCAAAGCAACTGCAGTTTCTATTATGCAATTGGGGAAAGAATTAAAACTAATGTATCTCTTGTTTATCTGCTTTCAGGGCATTTTAGAGATATTAACATTCAATATAACAAATGCTCTGTGGACTCAGTCTTTGCTGACTCTTGTTTTAGAAGGTATTCCATCAGGAAACTTACATGAGAGGTTTCTCACTGCTTGTTTTGTAAAGCATAACATTAAAGCATATTTCTTAAGTATTTTATCTTTTCCAAGATGCCAACAGAATAACTTTCTCAGTGTTTGCTTCCAGTATGCTGATAGCACTTACACTGGTCCCCCAGACAGCAATTTTTCACAAGTACATTAACTTTAGATCAATGTGAGTTTATGGGCATATTTTCTCTGTGGCAGATCTTTCATTATGATTGTATAGAAGGATGCCCTTGTAGATAGGCTGTGAGATTGGATGTCAGTAGAGTTGGTCAGTCCATTCTTCTTGTCTAGTCCTTGAGTGAATGTTATTTCTAGGCTACCTGTCCATCAGACATCTAACCAGCCGGTTTATTCCCAGTTTAACTTGTTATGTGATACTGTGACAAAACGCTTGATTTCCCCATGGTACAAATCCTTTCAGAAGCCTCACATCTTTAAAAAAAATGAAATCTGAATGTTGACTCTAAAGTGTTTATCTTCTTATTCAAGTTGTTGGTCATTTCTTGTCCCTACCTGTTGTGTCTCTGCAGACCATTGGGTTAGTGGTTCTGCCGAGCTGGCCTCAATTGTCTTGACAGACTCTTATGCCTCCTCTGTTGTAGTTCTTCTGTTCTGTGTAGACTAGTCAAATACGAATGGAGAAGAGAAGGAATGGGACATGATTTCTCTAGGAATTCAGAGAATGAATTTGAGGCAGCAGAGGCAGTTACTTAGGAGGCATAGATGGTCGATCTGTGACATAGTTAATTAAAATGGAATGCATTCCATGGGGCCCTGTGTGTAAGCCCCTGATTCAGACTGTGGCTGCCTCTTTCCCTATAACATTCCCCGCTATGTCCAGACAGTAGTGCAATATAAGTCTGTGGTGTCTTGCATAGGCTTGCACAAGCAAGGATGACTTTGTCAAGTAGCTTTGCACAAAGACCCTGAAATATATTTCTTACACATATATATATCACTATAACTACAGGTAGGAAAACCCGGTATTTCATATAGCATACTCGTCACATAGTGTATGGTGGTCCCCTGTGTCTTGTGCACGAAGGGTATTGCAACACCTTTTTACATTTAGAAACATACCAGGCAAAGAGACAGGAGAGCTGATTGCTACACTGGGAAGTGATGGTCCCCAAAATTGGAGACTCACCAGCTGTGGCTCTTGTCTATGGCTCAGTCCCCCACCTTGTACCATAGATTTTATTTCTGGGGACTCCAGGAGGTTGTAGATTCCCAATCCTTGGCAGTTTTCAAGCCTTGACTAGAGTAAGCTCTGAGCAGCCTGGTCTGCCCTCAGAGCTGGCCCTGCTTTGGTCAGGGGATTGAAGCAAAGATGTCCTGAGATCCCTATCAGTCTGAATGACTGCCACTCTGTGACTGCCCTTCCCTGGCTGTAACTCCTACAGCATGCTGCTCCTACCCTGCTCTCTGGATTACTGTTCCCCAGTCTGCAGCAACCCCGTCTCTGGCTGGGGGTCTCTCATATTAGCCCGCTAGCCCTGCACATGCAACAGAGGCTCCACACTCATGAAAACAGTTGTGTAGTTTGGCAGGGAGCTCTGGAGGTCCTCTGATCCCCTCTTCTGCTTGAAGTGGGACTATCCCCAATGCTGGATTGGACTTTATCTTGCTTTGTGTAGATTGTCATACATGAGAAAAAGGTACATTGGTTATATTTTGGGTAGTACTAAATGGACATGATGTGCATTCATCACCTACCTGATGACATCTACTTTTGGTCGAGTCAGCACTGTCGCTGGCAGGAGCAGTTCTGGTTTCTAATGAATGTGTAAGTGCTAGTTAATACCAGTGGGTTTAAAACCAGCATCAGCAGAATGAAATCCAGGAAGTGGTAGGTGTCACTGAGTACGAGCTGAGAGACCCTTGGCTTAGCATCAAGCACTGTCGCATTTGTGAGTTATTGGACCAAAAGTACCACCCGGAAAGAGCAGATGACCCAAACAAGAGCTACACTGCTTTTGGCATTCAGCAGACATCATATGTCTTTCTGGCTCTTCCCACGGGTGTGGGGACCAGCAATTTCATCTGAGTGGTCCCTCAGCAGGCTATCAGAGACAGGCCTGAAGACTGACCTTGGTGCTCTGCCTACTTCTTCATGCCAAACCTTCCAATGTTTTTGCACCAGTGTTCCCAGTCACGGGACAGAAAATCCCATTACCCTGATCAGAAACATGAGCACCACAACCTCTCTGATGTGGTACCAGTCTCTCCCTTAGTAACATGCTGCTCCAGCTCTTCAGCCCTCCCTGTTCCCTGTGCCTCAGGGACTACCCTGGTCAGGCCCATACAGTGTGGTTGTTACATGTCCCTCTGCTCCCATGACAGTTGAGCTTTTTCACCCTTCCAGAGCTGACAGGCTTCTCCATGGCTCTAGGTCAGCCCGAAACTGATGTGCAAAAGGACATACTGCTGCTGCAGCTTAATTTTGCTTCTTGGATTGTGGATGCTTACACCTGACTCCTCCAGCTCCACAGAGCAGGGCCATAGCACCCTCCAAGAAAAGCATGACCTGCTTGCCCCTAGCAGCTCTTGATGGGAGTGCAGAGAGTAGGGGAGGAAAAGAACAATTTCCATAAGCTGGGACATTTACTTCAGAAAGACCAGGGCATGCTGCTGTCATCTCCACCCAACTATGGAGATGTGGGTAAGGCCGTGGCACATGAGAAGCTGCTTTGCAAAATCCCAATACTGTTCTTCTTTAATTTTTCACCTGTCAAAGTCTGCAATGAGATATTTTTAAAAAATAGCAAAGCAACTGAGAAATAAACATAAAAGGGATGAGTTAATGACATTGTTTTGCATAAAACCAAATTTAAGCCAATAACTACAGGCTAGGCAAGCAGCTCTGGCAGGACTCACTAGGCGATTTTTCTGAGAAGGAGAGATGACTCATCCTGCTCACTGACTGCCTTAATGTGTCTCTGAGGCAATATTTGCTTCCATACCTTCTTTTTTGGTGCATCTGTGAAACAATCAACTCCTGACGTTTGTGCTTCCGCTCTGCACACCCTCACTGTCAGCCAGGCGCCATTTGCAGTGTCCTCTTATAAACCCAGAATAAAACCTCATTTTGCATTTGTCAGTCATGTCTGGAGGTTCTCCAAGGTCTGTTAACCATTTTAGTGTGAAGCCCACTTCACCTCTGCTGTAATATTTTACTACTTTGTAGGTGGAAAAACGGATTACATTCAGGTAACCTGCCTGGGCAAGCTGAAATTTAGTGATGACTGTTACTAGTGAGCTCACTTTTTAGTCCAACTGCTTATTTTATGGAAATGTGCAGAAATATCCCCTCCCTTCTTGACTTTCTCTCCCCTTTTTGCATTGGCTGCTGAACTGTGAACACTGGTTCATGTGATGAGAGAATTGCTCTCTGCCATAGCTTTCCACTGACGTTTTGGCTCCATCTCACCCCCAAAACTAGGATTTTTACAGAGAGTGAGAAAATTGACATCCCTTTAGTCAAAACTGGAAGTTAGAATTTTCTCTTGGGGTGGGAAAACAACTTTTCAGTCAAAGCAGGAATGTGTTAAAAACACAATTAAACCTAATAAGTCTGCAAATAGCATCTGGATTTCTGCAGTTTGCCAGAGCTCTGAAGAGAATGTGTTAAAAGCACAATTAAACCTAATAAGTCTGCAAATAGCATTTGGATTTCTGCATCTTGCCAGAGCTCTGAAGAGAAAGTTCTTTAGTGAAAAAATCATCACTGTTTATGTAGGAAGCTGTTCTAATCTTATTTCTTGAGGGTTTTTTTAAGCATTTCTTTAAAACCTGAAAAATTCTACCAAATTCCCCTTGCATGATGCATAATGTAGACTATGCCAGATTTAATGAAGTCAGCATGCTAAATGAGCCATATCACAGAGCTTTAATATGACTGTTGTTGTTTATTGGTATTGTTCAGTTCTGGTAAATGCCAACCTATTCCTGTAGTGTAAAGTTATGAGTCAGGACTTCTTTGATCAAAATAATTCTAATGTGTGCTAGCAAAATGTATGTTAACACATTGCAACAAATCCTGTCTATTTGACACAAGAACTTTTTGGAAATGTGCTGTGAAGTGCCATAAAATAAGCACTAAATGTATCGGGAAGAACCGCTTCCAGCATTAGTCTCAGTGCTGGGTTTGCCTCTCAGACTGTGCGAAGGTTGAGCTGCTTCAGTCCTGTGGGTGGTCACTACCAAATGCCCATGCATGCCGCAACTGTGCAGTGAGGCTTCAAACAGAGATTGCTGAGGTAGAGAAACATCTTGAAACTATCCACTCTCAAGAGTTTGCTTTGCCACTAAAAGCTGCCTCTTTTAGCGGCTCCAGCCCACCCAGCCTCATTCTTCACACTGAGCTTTTCAGTTTGTACTGGCAAGGACAATTTTCCTCATTAGCTGCTAAAGAATAATTGAACTTTTTTAGACTTGCTTGTTTCTGATGAATCACTGTGGTGATGTTTCAAAGACATGAAGGGATATTTTATTTCTAGAAACATAAAGTCTTTCTTAACAGTCCAGGAGACTTTGCACGGTTTACTGCCATCTTTGCTGAAATACAGCATCAGCAAGTGATTTCTACTCCACAAATGCCACCTAAACCAGAGAAAGTCTCAGGGAGAAATATTTCAGGTGTTGAAAGGTGCAAGTTTTAGAAGTATTTTGGCCTTATAGTGTCAAATTTCTCCCTGTTGTTTTAAGCTCACACTTTTCATCCTGTAAACTTTGGATGGTATATTTGAAGGTGAAGTATAGATCAAATGAGGTAAGTTTAAAGGTGGAATACCTTCCTGTTGTCCACACATTGCTGGGCCTGAGAGAATTTTGAGAGAATTCATGTGAGTGATGGGTGAGACCACATGAAACCCTTGAGCCCCCTGCACATTTGAGCCCCTTGGGTGGACTATGCATGCTAGACCAGGTTCTCTGTCCATCTTGCTAACAGAGGTGACCTCGCAGGTGAAGACGGACCCATCCTGAGGACTTCTCACTGTGAAAGCTTTCTCAAATGAAGGATGTCCTTAGCCAGCACAGTCTTCTCATCCCCTTTTGGGGGTCTACAGAGTTCTGCTGACAGCGCTGCTCTGACGCCTTGCTGGGGAGAGGGAGGAGTGCTGCTGGGAAGAGCATATCACACACCTCCTATGAATGCCGGGGGATATTATTCAGGTGTTATTGACTCATCCCTCAGTTCTCACTTGCACTACAAACGGAGTGGGATAATATTGGGTTCGCAAAGGAGGCAGCAGTGTACAGATAAAGCAAACTTGCAAGGTTCTTCTGAATTGGCTTTTGTCCTCTGACTGTGGATTATGCACAAACACAGTTTCAATGGCAATGGTTTGCTCCCAGCTGTGTAAATCAGGATGAGACATTTAGGACTTTGCATTGTATAAATGGGAGAAAGCAGAGATGAGGAAACACATTGCACAGTATGCTCATGAAAAAACTTTATGCTTAGGATTTGTTTTACTGCAGAGAGTGATTGAAGAGTTTGATCACCTCTGAATGAGGGAAGCCTGGCTTTATCATGCACTACAAAATGAATCAGCCTTACAGAGAAAAGAAAAAGAGGAAACAAAACACAGGAAGACTCCTGCACCTTAGGAATGCCTTACCAGAAGTGGAATGGTAAACAGTGCTGTGCATGCATGCAGAAGCAGTAAAGAAATCAAAGCTCACAAGGCCTGCGACCAAGTCATAGCAAGAAATAAGCACCTGTAGGCATGACATCTTGTTTCTCTGCTCCCAGGTCCTGCAACATTTTGGTCTTGTGGGAGTGGTACCCATGAGTTTTGCAATTTATTTAAACAGCTACTACTTGATGAGTGTCTGCTCCTTTGCTAAAGAAAAAAATGGAGAATAAGGAGGCACAATATTTCTGAAGGCAGCTAAAATCTTTCCTGAATTAAAATAAAGATAATACAGTCATAATATTTACAGTCATCAGTTGGCCTTGGTGATGAGTAGAAGCATTTGAGGGCATACAAATCAGTTCAAACAATTCCAAGATTTACCACAATCTTGTTCCAACACAAATGATTTAGTGAGCCTCAGTCTGTGCAGGGGATGTGTGTCATTATGGATCCTTATGGAGCCATAAGTGACAATCCATGCTTACTTCTAGCCAAGTGTGGATGCTCGTGGAACAGCTGATCTTAGTTCAGTGAAAAATGTAGATGTTTCTTAATCATCAGAAAGCATCATCTTGGTTCAGAGTTACTGCATCCAGGGATAAACTTTGGAACTTAAATACCTGGAGCTCTGTCACATGCTCTCTAACGAGAGGTTCACACAGAAGAGAGCCTCTCAAAGTCTTGCATTAAAAATCTTTTCCTTCTTTGCTTTCTAAGAAGTTGTCAAGGCTCTGAGACTTTTTGACTACACTTTCTGAAGTGCTCTGGCTCTCTTGCAGCTGGCTTCTGGTAAACGGAAGCTTTATTCCTGGTTACAAATTATACCAGGTTTAATGAGTGTGATGAACTTTCCACTCTCAAATTATTTATTGATTCTCCTAGGCAACAGACTAATTTGTTAGTGAAACAGAAACACACACTAGACATTCAGTTGGTCAGGTGATTTTAACTCATGTGCTTTATATAAATGATACAAAATTTGTAATTTTTATATAATTTGGACTTGGCATCAAGTTGACTCTCCAGGATGATTTTCTCAGTAGGGCAACTGGTTTTTTGGGAAACTGAAGTGTTTCTTGGGACATTCAAAGGATTTACTCAGGGGCTTATGGTCATAGTATTGCTTTTCTTATTCAATTTCTCAAGAAGTTGGGACTAAAATGCTGAGTCCAGAGCTTCTGCAGCATGAAGAGGAAGTAGTTTGTGCTCTCTCACAGATGATAGTGATCAGCAATGGTGAGAAGCTGATGCATCTGATGAAACGGGAGTGAGAGAGCTTTGCTCAAAAAGCAGCATTTGGAAAGAGGTGAAAGCTTGATCAGTGACTGCCACAACCACCCATTTGCTCTGTTAACACTCTCCATTTTGCCTACAATTTGGCTATAAAACTTCCTACTGTCACTGCTGGTGAGGCAAGCACAAGAGAATTAATTACTTATGCAGGATGCAATCAAATGTTTCTATAGCTCTTCAAATTAATTAGTGAACTTCCCCCAATAACAGCGTGGAAGCAGACAGCTTCCGCACATGACTCTCTGGCGTGCCCAGAGCAGAGCACGCGGGGCTGCCGCAGGGAGCATCTGATGCTGCCCTGCTGCACTGAAGGCTCCTTCAAGAGTTTTAGCATGACAAGGCAGTGGCTGTTACTGCTGCCTCTGGGACTGGCTCACCTCTGACTGCTGCTTCTTTCTCTGCCAGCCACTGAGAGGAGCAGGAGTTATTCCTACCAGTGCTGCTCAGTGAGTAAGAGCACTTACTGCTCCTTACTTTCTCACCCCAAGCATTTCAGTCACCTGTTCAGGGAATGGTACTGGTACCATTCAGCTGCATGTAATCAGTAACAGTGCACAATGAGGAGGTTCCTGAAGCAAATGTCTTGGGAACAGGCCATTAGATGAAAACTGTTCTAAATTTTTGGCTTACTCTTCAGGACAAAAATTTCTCTGACAGATCAGGATCCATTTGTGGCTGATTCACAAAAGGAAGATTAAATTCATCAGACCGTACATTTAAAATTATTAGTTCAGCTTCCTCCTGGCTGAAAATGTTTCACTCCGTTTAAATCATAAGTTTATACAAAAGATTAATACAGGATGACTCTCATATGTAAAGTTCAGCAAGTTTATTAATATTTTCAGGATAATGGCTTTCATTTCCCTGTGAGACATCCTGCAAATTCACAAGCCTCTTTCAGCTCCTGATTTCTTTTTCAAGATCATTGTGCCCTGAGGAAGGTATCACCATTTCTCAGATTGAAGATGGCTTTCCCATGAGCTGCTGTATTTCAGTCACATGAATGTTCACTGTATTTTCATATCTTATCACCACAGCTAAAGTAATGTAATTCTACAATTTTGCATTTTTACATAATTCCCAATTTTATTTTTCATAGTAGCAGTTCTCTGTTTTCCAGCACGCTGCCTGCTGTGGCTGTTTGCAGGAAAACAGATATGTCACCATGCTCCACTGCAGAAGTGAATATATTTACACTGTAAGTGGCTTGTATTTTTAGACCTCAGAATTTCATCAGGTAATTTTAGACTTTGGGCCAGAAATATTTTAATTAGGTTTACTTTCTGTTTAAATGTAGCTTGAAACAAATGCTGAAGGAGTTCAAAGTAGGATGTCTGTCTGTCCAAGAGCTGCCCGTGGGTGATATGGTCAGCCAGTGCCTTGTGGTCAGTTCTGCATTGACCAACACTGAGCTGGGGCCCAAGCACTCTCAAAAGCAGTATTCAGCATGGTTTTAGGCAGGAACAAGTTTCAACAAGGAAAGACTCTGGTTTGAAGTGAATACAGCTGCTAGCTGCAGTTCAAAAGACTGAAATTTTGTGAGTTATTGAGTAAATGAATGAAAGAGCAAATGGTGAGGTGTAAAGCAACTCTAATGCTCATAATTCATTTAACTGGTCCAGGAAAGTTAGGTTTTAGGTCAGTGTGATAAACTAAATGATTGGTATACCTGTCATTTGCTGTAAAAAAATTAAAGAATATGGCTGGTATACCTGTCATTTGCAGTAAAAAAATTGAAGAATATGGCTTCTCCTAGTTGCTTATCTGAGATTTCATAAGGTGTCCTGTTTTATCAGCTTAATTTGACTTCTGTGATCACTATTGGGAGTAAATATATTGGAATATATTTGGAGTGGTTATGGGTGTAAGTAGTGTTCAGGACTACCTGCAAAACATCAAACTTTCAGTCATGTATTTATGAAATCTTTTTGATTTCATGCCGATATGTTTGTGTCAGATACACGTGACCCAGCCTGAGCTATTAGTCCTGGGTTTCTCCCATCCAACCACCATTAAAAGACTATGATCATTATTCATTAAGTGGAAAAAGGGAAAAAAAGTGTGGACAAGTTAAGATTATTAGTACAAGCCATCAATAGTTATAATTCTATATAAAGAACAAGTTGTAGATTATAAATCAGCTCACATCTATTGTATGTAATTTGCATGTAATTTTGGTAATGTCTGTATATTCTACATAACTATATTGTAACTTCATGGTTATGCTAAGGCCTCTAATCATACTTCTTAAATAGCCATCAGTGCTTTATTTTTGATATAAAGTCAAAGAATTTTGAAACATCAAACATATTATTTAAACCTTATTGAGTTTAACTATGTTACCTGTGTGAGGCTAGTGGGTACTACCTAAGCCAATTTTCATAAAATATCTCTTTAATGAATTTTCCCATTTACTCTTCCCCTGGAAATATTATGTGTGCAGATGTAGGCTCTGAAAAACAAAGGATTGAAAGGAAAACAATTTCTTAATATAAGATCCCACTTCATGGCAAAATAAGAGAAAGTTTAAAACCAAAGTAGGACAAAACTTCAGCTTAAGGCCAGGAATTTTTCTTCTCTCTCTCATGAGTCAGTCCCTGGGAGCCTTTGCCTCCTGGCAGACTAAGATGGTGAGAGAGGCACCTTCTTCACCTCCTTCCCAAGGCAGAAACAGAAAATATGTGCCAGTGGCTGCATCCTGCAGTGGGGCCATACATAATAGAGAGCCTAATGCAGTTCCCTCCAGTGCTTTATTAAACACTGTCCGTTGGCTGTTTTTTCCCCTCCTTTTGTTATTAGTGTTCTCTCAGTCACTTTGCTACTCCTGGGAGAGCACTCACATCCAAATCAATCTAAGTGAATTTGGAACACAATATTTATGTGACATGCTATCAAATGCCTTGCCATAATTTAAGTATGACACTCACCACTTTTTTGCTACCTACTAATTTTGTTAATCCATCCAGAAAGCAATCAAGGTAGTGTGACAAGCAGTATCATGGGCTGCTTATCACTCACAGTTTCATTACCTAGAGAAGGTCTAGTGATTTTTTGTTGTCACATTTATTCTAATAATTTACAAGGTTAAGAGTTGATCAGGAGTGTCAATTCATCTCTGTCAGAGATCCAGGTTTTATAGCATGTGAAAACATTGCTGTCATTCACTGTTTGCAACAACAGTGATAACATTAATTGGAAAAGAACTCTTCACCGATAATTTTCTGTCACCTCCAAAGTAAATATTGAAATACATTTCTCTTTGCTTAGCCCTGGCTTTTGTGCTCTCAGCATTTGATCATGACAGGAGAACAAACACATATGTCATTAATAATTCACCAGGAAGGTCAGTTCAAACAAATCAAAAAGTTATTAATACTAAGGGTTTCCAGTTGGGGGTGAAAGGACACCTGGATCTCTCATTAAAGTGTATTTAACTTTCTTTTCATGGTAATGCATCATGTTTGACCCTGAGGGAAGGAGGCACAGCAGCCAGGATGGCATTTGGATGCTCAGATGCTTCCAGAGAAAAGGTTTTGGGCATAGTCACCCCGAGGTGGGGAGGCTCACAGATGAACTTGCACATGAGCCTATAAAGACCAAACAGATGGAGAAAATTGGGGTACATGAGTAGCAGGGATCTTTTTCCTTTTTTATTTCTTTTTCTGGCAACCCCATGATACAGCGATGGTAATACAAGAAGGTGAAAAAAGGAATGCAGTAAGGAAACTTAGTGTGTGAAGTCTTCACTGAACTGCTCTGCCCACAGGGTCGCAAAGATTGGTGCACTTCCAGTGACTTGGTCTTCTCCACACTGGAACAGTCTGGTGGCTGGATGGGCTGAAGAGGGCTGGCATGGTGAGTTGTTCTGGGCTATAGCGGAAGCTGCTGAGGGTGTCCGCTAATGTACTCTAAAGGAGGACATGGGATAAATGGATGTGGGGATTTCAAGGGCAGCTTTGTACTGTCTGAGATAGCTCTGACTGTAACAGACTCAGAACTTTTTTCATGTCTGTATCATCGGGAGGGTATTGACTGGTCAGGTATTTGCATGGTCATTTCCTGTTGGTGAGTTCTGGGTCGTACCTGCAGGGGAAGGATATTCAGTCACTATCTGGCCTCTGAACGAGGCAGTCTTGTTTTCCTCTGTGCCCTCGGATTAAAAGTATTTCCCACATATTGTGCCTGTTACACAGAAGACAGTACTTCAGCTCTGCACTACAGTTACGGTCAGCCTTCTGAGTGATTAACATACCCAGCACTTCAGTGTCGCCTGTCGTCATGTCTGTGACTGTTTTCCTCTTTTACTGGCAGTCACTGCTTGTGGAGGCAGAGCAAAAAACCTGCTTCACCTTCGCTTCCTGTAGCTGCTCTCTGGTTTTCAGTCCCAGCTGTAAGGGCTGCTCTGTTTTCCCACTTAGTGTGCTCTTGATGTTTTCTCAGCGATGGCTCGGGGATGGGCTGTGCCAGGGACCTGCCTCTGCCAGTGTCTGCCTTCCAGGTGCTCTGCTCTGAACTACACATCTCTGCACAGCACCGACTCTCATCAGTTCATGCCAAAGCCTTTTGACTACAATTCTCTGCGTTTGGCAACAGAAGCATTGCTGCTGGTGGGGGACTGTGAACCTTGTGCCTATGATTCCAGGGCTTCCAGGCTTCCAGTCTCCTCTCCACAGCAAAGGCCTGATCAGAAATCTGCACAATATCCAAGTGACAGTTTTCTCAGGAGCCTTCAAGCTATCTAAGCCCTGTCAAGTGGGTGATCGCAGATGAAGGATGTCTTGACTCATCACCAGGTTCTGTGGTGCTTCCATGAACACTAGCTGTGTCACTGCTTGAGGAACTGCCTCTTCTTGCTTTTCCTAAACTTCTGGGAATATCACTTCACAACAGTTGCTGATCTTACAAAATCTTCTCAGAGTAAAAAACATGAATGCAGTATTATTGCCTCTAAATGTGAAGTGCTATGACTGAGAAATAATCATTGTAATCCAAGTATAAGAAAACAATACGCAGAACACCTAATTAAAGTCAGAGTTGAAAACAGTTGCCAGTTCTTCTGGCTAAAATTATTACCTTAACATTTCTTAAGGGCTGACATTAGAAGTCATCAATTCAGTACAAGCAGGCAGGAGATGTGGTATATGTGGAAAAGAGTAGGAGAATACAAATAAAACGACATTCACTCCTAAGCTTCAGGGATGACGTGAATTCCAAAATGCAGTACTTGCTGTCCTGGTTTAACCAGGATAGGGTTAAGTTTCCCCAGCAGTGGGGGGGAGCTCTAGCCGGGTTATTCAGATACCATGCAGAAGTCACATCCTGGCAGGTCACATCTCCTGGGAGCGCGGTGCACACGTGGTTTTGTACATCTGCTCCTCTCACTGCTGTATTTGGTAGCTATTTTGCTCTGTTCATTGCTATCACTATTACTGTTATTGTTATTGTTGTTGTTTGTTGTGTTGCTATTGCATTATTGTATTAAACCTTTCCTTGTTTCAGTCTTGGGGCTTTGTATTTCACTCCCTTTGTGGGGGAGGGGCAGCGGCCGCGTGGTCTCAGACCCCGGCAGGGGCTAAACCACCACACTTGCCTTTTGCATACCCTGACTGTAAATGTTCCTTGCAGCTTGGTTTTGACTTTTAGTAAAGGAATAATTCCCATCATCTATAAAGCCCAGAGCATGTGGGTTGATAAGGAGACAGACTAACAGAGCAAATGCAAGGCAGAGTTGGAACAAGGAGGGTCTTCCTTTTATCCTCTCTCCTTACTGTGAGCCTGTAGACATGTGAGTGCATGCAGGCCCACACATACGCACATATCCAAGTTGGATGGGTGAAGTTTATTCAGTTAAACAAATCATAGACCTTCTGTCTACAGCCATTCTGCATTCTCATCTGTCCAGGTAATCAGGTGTCAACCCTCCCATATTTCTTCTCATCTAGTCTGGTATCCCTCTTGATCTATATTTCCCTTCAGTGCACTTATTCGTCTTTCTAGTTCTGACTCATCCTTTACATCCCAACCTCCATCTCAGTGGTCAATTCTGTGCCTGCCCTCAGCTCGTCACTTCATTTTCAACGCTCCCACTACACAGGCTTCACCCTGTTTTAGAATTATTCAACCCATTCACTCTAGGACTTGAATCATATTTTTCATCTCTGTAGTATTTTAACTCTCACTTGTTCCCCATGTTTCTGACAATCAACTCTCTATTAAGCTTCATGATCTTTCTAAAAACCTTCCTCTTCGCTCTGCAGAAGGTATGCCTGCAGGGTCCTTCTAGCTTTTCTTTCCTGTGTATACATTTTCCTCTCCCTTTTTTCTCTTGGAGGTCAGCAACAGTGGGGGAACATGAACAAAAATCTGGCCTCAGTTCCCAAACAGAATCCCTCAATTCCACAAAATGGCAAGCCCCAGTCCCTCATAACTACAGCACTTGGATTAATCTTTCCTGACGGTGGGACATTCTTAGCATGTCTTCAGTTGGTGTGTGTGATCCACCATTGTAACATTTTGTTTCAAAAACTGTGCAAGTCCAAATTACATTCACTTGCTCAGACAGGATGGAAATGATAAAACTGATGTCAGTCCTTCTAGGGTATAGAGGAGTTCTGACTCCATGGGAAACTGTGAAAATTCCTGCTAAGGAGAGACCATAACTGGGATGTCAGAAATAGGGAATTTAAATGGCTCATGTATTTGTGAGTAACTGGAAATACAGTTAAGAAAGAAAACAAATCTGGAAAAGAAATATAAAATTGCTGTATACATGCATATACGTGTATGATGAACTTGAGCACCGAATATCCCCTAATTTAAAAGAAATGAGATCTGATTATTGCAATGCCCTGCAGAACATTCCCCAATTAGAAATACTGACATAATCTGTGAAAAATGAATTCCTGCCATTATGAATTAAGACATTAAGTATACAGTCTTGCTTCCACTGAAATATTCCATTCTGTTGCCCAGCACAGAATGTGGTTCATTTACTGAGTAACTCTCAGTGGGTCCCTCTTCCAAATTCTTGTCCCGGTGTCTCCTGAGCCCATGTAACCTTCTTTCACCGAAAACATCCTTTGGCAAGGAGCTCCACAGAATATATTGCTTAATGCTCAGAGAACTACCTCTGTGGTATATCTATCTACACAGATGATCTGTCATTTCACATCTCATTCACCTTGAGAGACCTTCGCCTTCTACAGTTCTGTTCTCATCTTTACTGTCTTGAAGAAATTCTTATTATTGACTGACCTCATTGTTTTCTTTCTCGGCCAGGTTCTTTACGGATATGTGGAACATCACAGGTCACAACAGAGGCCCTGCAGAAGTCCTCTGACAACCTCTTTCTGACATGTGAACCAACTATTTATTTCTCTCACTTAGATTTCAGAGAGTTCTTTTGCTGAATCTCTGAAAAGGAGTGGATGCATGGGAATCATTGCAGATTCTTCCAGTGTGAAGAATTCATTTCTCTGCTGTGCAGCCATCTTATCCTCTCTGAGAGGTTGCTAATACCCTGAGCATTAGTTGGCACAATGAATTCTTTCTTTTGATATGCTTGTGAAAGGATTTAGTCTATTTTTCACTTCCTTCTGCTAGTTGCTCCCTGGATTCTTTTTAAGCATGCCCAATTGTATTTTCTTATTAGTTTTCCAGACTTTCCAATCTTTTCTGTTTTCTTAATTTGAACTGACCTGCTGTTTGGCCATGTGACCTACTCTGCCTGAACTTGCAGTGTGCATGGCTCTGTTTTTAACGTAGTGCCAACCTGCACGTTTTGCGTAGCTATTTAGCCTCACTGGAAGGATTTAAGGTGCCCAACAGATAGGAAGAGTCTTGAATTCAGATGAAGTATAGGCTGTAGCCTTCAAGTATAGTCTGAAAACAAACATTCCATTCTGAAGTGACTACAAGACTTACTGAAAAGGCACCTGATATTTCAGCCAGAATAAAATCCAGTCAGACTTCAAACCTGATCAACACTTTTAACCTGAGATCTCACAACTGAACTGAAAGCAAATAAAGGACTATAATAACCGGTAGACTTGCTGTGTGGGTGAGGCTGTGTGATAATGGACATACATTTTTGAAGGCCACAGGGTGGCACAGGCTTGTAGCCATAGCCATGCCAGTACATTTAAGGCTGTAAAACAATATAGCAGTGCTCTTCTTGATATTTTACCAATCTTCCAGACACTCTCAGGTCTTGGGCTGAGGGCCAGACTAGTTTTTCTTCTGACATTTTTTTTACCTGCTGTCATGCACTTTTCCAGTGAGCTGTCCAAAACAATACTCACCTTTTGTAGGCTCTTTCTATGTGTCAAAACATTTCTTCCAATTTTCTTGCTTTTATCCCTGCTTGAAACAATTTGTTGCTGCTGAAAAATCATTACCGCTATTGGTCATTCACCTAGTTTTATTTGGCTTCCTCTGAAGTCCCTGGGCTGCTCCAGCCCCCAGAAACTCCACTTTGAAATAAAAATGAACCACGGAAATCTGGTAACAGCAATGGATGAAAGAGCAAATTCTCTGAGATCCCTCATTTCCACCTGGCACTGTGCAATGGCCGTCTTTTTACACCTTGCTCACTAGCAAGACTTCCAGAACCAAGGATATTAGATCCTGTATGACCCTCTCTGCTACTGACTTTGTGTCTACTGGTTTTTGATTTCTGTTGTGCCCCCTTTCAAACAGGAGCAACTGAGGGAGATTAATGCCAGCAATTAGCGGGTTGTACTTGGTGCTGAGTTTAAGGGTGATCTTTCCTGACTCACATATCTGAGCTGTCAAACAGACCAGCAAAGCAACTGCTCTCGTTTTCAACAAAATCTGCAACTCCCCATGGTCTGCACTGCACTGGCTGAAGCAAGGCTATGCCTGCACCAGGGCTTGCCAGCACTTCCACCACCATGGCAGAAAACATCCCACCAAACCCAGACCTTACACCAGCATGTCCCAGCATGTGAGATGATGCTCCGCAGCTCTGCGTGATCACCACACAGAGGAAAATCAGCCATCATGGGGGGCTCAGGCTGGAACCTGCAGCCACCACCTTTGATACAGGGGGAAGACCCCACAGCCCATGGACACATTCCTTGCAAAGCAGCCACTTCACCTCTGATCTCTCAGCCCTGCTCCTCAAGGGAAATTGATAAGTAATTTTGAAAGACAGGTCTAGGAATGAAAATTAATAGTAGCAAGGAGAAAAAGTGGTCATAACAGAGGTGTTGGTTTTCTGGTTGGTTTTGTAACCTCTCCATATAGGTTATAAATTATTTTTCTAGCTGTTTTCCCTAGGAGATAGCTAGCTGATGATCTCTCACCCTCTCTCTATTTGCTGCATGAGTGCCAGCTACCTGCTTTTAATTGGTCCAGCTTGTGTACACCCAGTTAAACTGAATAGTTTTTTCAACTTGCATTTAGCTTCGGGCACTCAACAGCTTGTCCAGTTTTTCAGTTAATCTAATAAAATATATGTCTGGAAATGCAACACTTGTCTGGACTGTGTCTTTAGGTAGCTGTGGCCACAGCAAAGCACTGCAGGTTTCCCAATGACACCATGGTCTTTTCCTGGTATGGCCAGTCCACAGTATTGGGTACCTGGCACTGCACTGGCCTCTCTCAGCCACACTCTGCCCTGGGGAAAAGCAGACGTGCATGCATGGAGTCAAGAGGTAGGTCTTTTTTATTCTTCAGGAGCTTCTCTTGGTTGGAAAACAGAGCTAGTCTGCAGTTTATGACATCATGCAACATATAATGTGCATTTCATATTACGAAGGGGCAGTCACTTGTTACAAACCCCAAGCAATCAGAGAGTCTGTAGTTTGTTGTGGAACAAGTTAGTTGTGGAAAGTGTGGTCAAGCAGAAGGAAAATGGCTGTGGACAGGACATAAGTCATAAAGTCATGCTAGATATAAATGTAGCTTGAATTCAAATGACAGGTGAAAAAAATGTAGCAGGAGATAAGTTGAAGGTAATTAGATAAAGATTTACAATAATTCATGGCATTCTTTTGCAGCTCTTCCTTTTGTTATCAGTTATGCAAAAAACCACACACACACACACAAAAATACCCACCCAGAAAAATATTCAAATATCGTCAGAGTTTTTATTTTTAATTTTAACGTCCAAAATTTAGTCAAAAGTCTCATTGAAATTCTGGTGAGCATCTGTTTTTAAAAACCTGACTGCTAAAGATATTTAGGCATCTAAGATGAAAACATGAAAACAGGAATTCTCAAAGGAGTTGCTATACCTCAAATGCATTTAAAAATTCAAGAATGAGAAATGAGATCTAAGGGATCACTGTGTCTTTACTCCCAGTATTGTCTTTTTAGAAAAAAAACCCCAATGTATTAATCTTCTGAAATTCCAGCGTACTTTCAGGAATATTATAAATAAATCTATAATTTTAATATATTATTTCAATTTTGTTGAGTTCCTACCAGAAGTACTGGAAAGTTCATTTATTATGTTGCATGTATCATTCAGTTAAATCTACTTCTGTTTGGACTTTCAAAATGCAGGCATTTGTAACAGACTTGATTTATTAGAAAGCTGAAGAACAAATGTTAAATTCTAGGTATTTGCAAAAAGCTTTAGTGGTGGACCCTTGCTGATAAAGCTTGACATCCCCTTATTTGGAAAACTGTATTTAACGAAAGATATTTTGAACAATGTTGAGGAAGATGAGAGCTGCATCTTCTAAATGATGCTGTATTTTATAATGGTTTTATAGCTACTGCCAACTGGTCTAAAAGTCAGAAAAGCTGCCTGGTAGATGAGAACATTAAGTTCCTGGATTCTAGTTCATTACTGAATGCAAGCAGTAATCTGTCATCCTATTACTGGAATAAATAATTGAAATGTAGGACTACATAGTAGCTGCAATGTGAGGAATCATCTTTTTTTTTTTTTTCCCCATAAGCCCCACCAATATGCCCTTTCCATCTACCCTATCTGGATTGCAGTGTATTGCAGGCTGGCCAATTAGCCACATTAACAGCTAATCTGGGGTAGAATGAGTCAGTGGAGAAAACTTACATTTTTGTGATCTCTGTTTCTAATGTTCTGTCTGTGTGGGTTTAATGTGATAGTCCAATTACCATGGGAATAGGCTTATTTGGCAACCATTTTGCTCTGTATTTATAGTAATGATTTTGAGTTAAAAATGTACCCATGTAGACATACCTCTATATTAACAAACAGCGTACACTGACTCTCCAGTTGCAACAACAGTGGCGGTGAACCAATCCTGTGCTTTATTACAAAGGATGGCTTGAAGTACTCTCAGCAGAAGACAGGAGCACCATTTCCTATTCCACTACAAACAGGACTAGGAACAAAAATAGCTTTGTTATGAAATGAGTTATTCTGTTCTCTCTAGATAGGTGCTAACAGTTTGAAATTTATGCTGGACTCAGCACAGCAGAAATAACTTTTTAAAAATAGGCAGTGTTATTAGAAAGAACAAATTTCAGCACTGATTAAAGAAGAATCACACACAGGAACAGCTTTTCATCCTGCACAAAGAAACTTCAGAGACTGAGTCTGTAAAGCTGTTAAAATAATTGAAATCAACAGCTGAATTTAAGAAGAAAAAGTTATTTTCCTTTGCCTGTTTTAAAATGAGAGACTACTGTCTGGTACAACTCTGAGCGAACAGAGAGAGTTTTATACAAGCATAGCACTGGGGAAACTGAAGCAAAAAGTGTCCTACTGAAAACTCAGATTCATTCTTTATCCTTTCTTTATAGGATGTGTATTTGTTCAGTGCTGTCTGTATTCCTCATCCACATACCAGTTTGTGCTGTTAGAGTGACAACGTGGGTTTTGTTTTGAAAAAGAGATTAGAATTCGTGTTATAGTCCTCAAACTTAATCAAGAGTCTATAAAAAGCTGAACAAAACATTGCTCAACTTACAGAATGAGGAAATCCAAAAAGTGCCAATTTTTTTTAGAAGTTTTATTTTAAATGCTAAAAAGAAAAATATTAATCATCTTCACTTTGTTTGTTTAACAACAGACTGTTCACAACACTGTTGTTCAAAATGACGAAACAGTGTGTTGGGCTCTTACCACAACACAGTCTTCCAGAAATCCAGCCAGACACTGCAGAAGCACTTCCACTATATAGGCAATTGCGGTGGCATCTGCTCTGCAGCAGGCTCTCCTCCTGGCTCTTTGGTGCCCATTGCTGTGAGGGAGTGATGCTGTTGATAGCAGTATTCTGCTTGCTGTGCCTCAGAGGTGCAGCCAGGTTTGCATTACAAGCCAGGTTTGCATAAAAGGTCTAGTGAGAGGCTTATCTGCCAGATCACCTCTTGTGTTGTTTTCCTCTTCTGACGCCTTTGCAGAATTTCATAAGGATTCATGTTTTTCCTAATGCTGTTTGACATCAGTGTAAAGATACACATTTGTTATTAACACAGACATCTGGACTGAAATTCCTTTTGCTGGTAAACCTCTAATTTGATATTTTCTTTCTTCTGGATGTTTTAATAAAGGCCAAGTGACCAGTAGCCTAGATACCAGCTAAGGTCCTGCTGAGTTTCGGCCAGTGGGATTCCAAGCTCTTTACATCAAAAGCTGCAGGCTCAGGGCACTTCCATCACTATCTGGCTGGCTTTCCACTGGCTTTTTAAAATGTTTTGTGCCCTTGGCTTCTTTGTAAGAAGGTCATTAAGAATTTTTTCCATTAACATAAATACATGCAGGTTTTTGAGACTCACTGCAGTTCCTCTTGAGACACAATTCCTTCCCAGAAAGCCACTGCTACAAATGACAACCAGACCCTGTGGATTTAGGGAGGAGCCATGTCCAGGCAAAGACTTGCTGTTCCTCACAGACAACAGTGAATACAGACCATGCACGAGGCCTTGAAGAGCCTCATATGCCTGACTAAATGGGCCAGGCTTTCCATCCTGCTGAACAGTTCATTTGGTTATAAATCAGCAAGAGATTTATCCCCAAGAGCAGAATTAGCCTGTGCTGCATTGAAGCTCTCCACCCCTCATTGCTTTCCGATTGCATGGCTGCCCCCCCTGAGCACCAGCTGCATGTGTCCCCTGGCTCTTGTATTTCTTCCTCGCACAGCTACTCAGTGGGGCTCTGTTGTGTTTTCCTCCCCACCCCCCATCTCAGTAATCTGTTCAACAACATTTTACTTTGGGATCTTCTCCCACAGGCTTTCCTGCCATGTGATGCAGGCGAGGTCCCCAATGGTACTAGGGATTTGTTGGTGCTCTTAGCTTTACAGGAGGTCTGGTTTTGCCTGTGGTCCTTACTCCTACATTTGGCTGGCCCACGGTACTTAAAGAAATTAGTGGAGGGATAGAAACAGGGAGACTCACAATCCACTTGCAAATGATTTGTGAGCAGGGGAAGTAGTGAAATCATCGAACAAATTATCTGCAATGAATTATTAGTCCTGCTCTAATTTGAAGTCTATGTTGGAAAACACATAGCAGATTTCACAAAGGCTTTTCTCCGGCATTCATCCTGATCAGCAGTTTACATACACCCCTCTTCCCAGAGAAGCAAAGTAGCTGCTAAGTAACTTCACTCACAACTCAAATTTTCTCACATGCATCCCTCCCCACTTTTCCTATTCTGGCCAGAAAGGCCCAGCAATCTTTAAACTGATTCATGTATTTTGCTCATCTACCCATGGCTGGTAAGTCATGATGATACATGGAAGTGGAGGTGGGAACAGCATTAGCTGCAGCTGAGCTTATCTCTCCCAGGGTTGCATGCACACAACCACAGAGTTGGACCTTGAGAATAGCTCTTGCTGGTAAACTTCTGACTGTTATTGCTCCTGCAGGGAGGTACATTTATACTGAAAATCGTGGCTGTCAGTGGAAACAGAAACCTTAAGACCGCTCTGACCCCCTTGAATCCAAAGGCAGGTTTTGTTATGCCTCTGCGCTGACTCTCTAGTAGGAACCAAAGCTATTTAAGTTGCATTTCTGACAAGTGACAGTTCTCTAAAATAATTTTATTTTTCTGTCAGCCTTATTTTCCAGGCTGGAGAATCTGGTACTTTTGTTTTTTAAAGCAAAAACTGGAACTTGACTGTTTTTGGCATCTTCTCTTGCAAATTTGTTTCTTAGTTACACCCCCAGTTCCATTTCTGACTCTTGCTTTGTGTCTAGTCTGTGTGGCTGCTGCAGAAAAGATGCTCTAAGTGTTTTTTGTTTCAATCTATTTCATGGAGAACTAAGCTTTTCTTATTCTTTTAAATTTTATAGACTGTGTAATAGTTCCTTCAAGCTAGACTGGCAGTGAGAAGACTGAAAGATTAATACTATCAGAATGTGTGCCTTCTACATACAGTGTAACAGTTCATAAGAAGAGATGCTGCATCCTCATGTCCAAAAACAGGTGGGCACAGGAAGGAAGGCAAGGGTCAATGCTCGCTAGCCCCAGGGCAGGCTCCTGGCTGCTGCCTTTTCCCAGAGCCTGCCCAATGTCCTCAGCAGGCAGTATGGCTCTTTCAGCATCAGTCTTCTGGTCCCTGGCTATGGGATCCTGGCCTGCAAAATCCAGACCTGCAGTGGCTTCCACCTGGGTGGTGAGCTGGGCTTTCCTTGGCATGGCAATCAGGTCAGGTTGGCTTGGCTCTGAAGAAGGGTCAGTGTATCACTGGGGAGGTGTTCCCAGCTTCCATGGCCCAAAGGGAGCCTGCAAATCTTTCTATTACATTCAATAGCCATTTGATTAGGCTGAAGAGATGGAGATAAAAATGCAGGCTTTGTTGAAGAGAATGAGATAAAAATGCAGGCTTTGTTGCAGAAAACTTAATCTCTGACCTTTTTGTTCCATTACATGTTGTCTCCTGGCTGGTTAACCTGCAAGCAACCAAGAAAACCTGTATTGTTAGCTCAAGCAGGCAGGAGTCCTCACAGGGTGTTTGCTAAGTAACATCTTACTTTTCCACTTGCAGCGTTTCCATGACATGTTCCTTACCTGGCTTCAGACCATCTCAGAGATGACTGTCCCTGCCCAGCCCTGAGGCTGCTGTGAACCGGGGCTGTGGGGCTCATGGGAAGGAGCTCCTGCCTGCTAGAGAGGTACTGTCCCCTCTACCTAGAAGCGTATTTCCTGGGCCTCTCAAATTTTAGATCTTTGAAGCACTTTTGTTCCCATTTAGTCCTATTTAAAGAGTCTTGTTTCTAAGAGCAGGGTTGTCTCTGTCACTCTTACCTGAAGACCACTGCTGCCATGAAGACCTTAACTTTTGATGTCCCTGTGATACTGAGGGATGAACCAGAGGGACATACCACGTGAATGATGGCTGCAGAAAAGGGGGATGGGTCTGAAAGGAGAATTTGAACGTTCTTTCTATTTTCTCCTCAGAATTCTTTAGCATTTTTCTCAAGCGACATGAAAGGCATGATCTCACCTGCCCTTTTCCAGGTGCCGTAAAATGTTATCCTCAGTCATCAAGAGCCGAAACTATGAAATGAATTTCCACATTTTGATTATTTCCAACATCATTATGACAGTGGATTAAATGTCAAGGACCCTACATGTTTTATTAGTATCTATAATGAGTTGAAAGATATGTGGTCACTTTATAGCATGTGACTGGGTTGTCTATAGATAGCATAAGCCTGAACTGCTCTTGTGATGGAAACCAGAGGCAAACTCAGATACAGAAGCTGAGGTTGAATTTGGGGGTTAGATCTTCAAGTGCTGTAAAGTGGTGAGATTTTTTGAAGGCACTAGAGTTTTCCTGATTTAGCACAACCATAGATCTGGCCTTGGGACCAGTTAAAGTCTGTTACCAGTGCCAAAGGATCACACAAACAGCTACTTCTTTCTTGAAGTTAGGTGACTTACAGCACATATGCTTCTGCTAGTAAAAGGAATACACAGGAACTTGTCAACTGCTGATTGTGTTTGCTGTGATTACCGTCTCTTTCAACCATGTTTGCAGATGACTTACAGCATTTCACTTGTTTCCAACAGCTTGTTCTGTTGCCAAGGCAGTTTTGGCAGTCTCCTATCCCTCTGCATTGACCTACAAGAGCATCTGTTCTCTCACTGTGTCTCTCAGTCTCACTTTGGACTTGCACATTTCAGTTTTCCACCATGAGCTTCCCTTACAATCACTGGAGAGCAGGAGGTACAGTCAGGATCTGAGCCATGTTAGATGACTGTTGCAGGAGGAGGTGAACACAGGGCATGTGTATTTCACACAGTAATTAAGGTTGGTCTGAAAAAAAGAAAACACAGGGGTTTTTTTGGTACTTTTGGTACTAATTAAATTATTGCTTTCGATCACAATCTCCTGGAACCCAGGAGAGACAAGAGCCATCTGATGCTCTCGTTGGCTCTTTGGCACCTGTGGTGCTTAAGAAGGAATACATATCAGCAGACAGAGTGCCTCAGGGCTAGGCTGTCAGGACTTTCTCTTTTCAGAGAAACATTGCGTCTATATTTCTAACCAGGAGAGGCAAATTTTGAGGTATCAAAACCAAGGAAATGCAATTACGTTTTTCTGGCTGTGGCTCTGCTATGCCAGTTCTATCCTATGTAATTGCTTTGGCCAGATGCACCCGATTCATTGCTGTTGTATCCATGATAGTGCTGTCAGCCCTTGGATGTCACTCAGAATATGGCAATGGACAGCTGAGATCCCACCAAGAACAGCAACCTAAAGTGCAACTTGAGGGTGGCCAGGACTTGCGGGCTTGCCTTGCCCAAAACAGGGTGGGACTCCTCCCAGGCTGAGCGCTGTGGGTGATTTTGGGAGCTGTTCCTCATGGATATAGATCAGCCATCTGTCCCTGCTCCAACCATGCTGTGGGCAGGAAGGTGACCCAAAGGATGAGCCAGGAAACACTGTGGCTGTGGACTGAGTGGGAGCAGTGGACACAGGCAGCTAAAGCTCAACAGCTTTGGACTCAGGTTTGGGATAAACTTACTATGTGGGTGAAGCCTTAGGCATATTCTTAGCTGCTAAATGACTACTTTGGTAACCACACTTAGGAGAGTCAGTGTCCATCAATGAGCTGTGCCACTGCTTTTCAGGACAGCCAAGGTTTGAGGCCAAATTGGCCATTTGTCCACTTAAGAGGGAGAGCTCTGCATAGCCTGGGGAAAAATAATGGCTGCAGCCTGTACCTTAGGGAACATTCATGAGGCCCATTCTTAGGCCTGGCTACCTCCACCATAACTCCTGTCATTACAGCAACATCATGATGTTGATACTAGGCAGACAAGTTACTCCAATGTCCTTCTAAGAAGGCTTGAAATGTCACTTTTTGCAAGGGCAGGCTAGATTTGTATGCTGCCTGAACACTGACAATCATCAATAGTGTTTAGGACGGCTGCATGGCAGCTAGGAAATGCCTGGACCTCACACTACAGGCATATAGCATTGATGTATTGCCCCATGTAGACTGTTACAAGGATACTCACTCAAGCTAAATGCTACAGGAAAGCTCTTCCTCATGAGCAGGAGAAAGATGAGACAACAAAGTTAAGAAGAGTAATGTGGTAATGAAAACAGAACAAAGGAATATAGCAGTGGCATGAAAAGCATAAAAATATGTCTAGGACATCTGACAGACTGATGTGACTGGATCCAGATTTGGACTCTGCCAGATGGCTGAGGAGAGCTGGCATTCAGATTTCTTAGTCTATGTGAAGAAGGACCATATTTACAAAACTGACCCAGCACCTTGCAGCCCTAGGCTGAGTAAGAGAACATTTATAGTCTTAGAGAGGAAAGCTTGAGGAACAGGCTAAGGACAAGCTTAGGTCTCAGCTTCTATTCTACCTTTATGTTCCCTCTGGTTTGTCTCCCATCTCCACTGCATCTCTGCACCCTTCCCCCCCAGGTTTTTAGGTCCTTTTAAAAAAAAGGTCTTTTTCTATGCACCAAATCATTACTCATTTGAAAAATAACATACAGCACAATCAGGTAACCCATCCTTGGGGAACTCTGCGGAGAATGAGCATTGAAAATTGCTTTCTAGCTGGAACTTTGTTCTTCTTTTCACCTGATCCCACGAGAATCTCTTCCAAATCATCTCGGGGACCTCCCCGTGCCCTGGCCCAGGTCCTGTCTGAGCCCTCCTTGTACGGTATGAGTGGTCAAAGCCCTCACACATCTAACTCCAAAGAGAAGGAACCTTGTTGTAAGAGGGTACCAATGTAGTTCTATTGTTTGACCAGTGGGAGGCCCTTAGAGACTATCAAGTTGTCACAGTCTATAAAAATTACACTTGGGACTCATGTAGCCGCCTTTATCTGCAGACCTGCAAGTTCTTCAGAAATTTTGAGGAATACCCCTGATCCCAATTTTACAGACTAGAGGTATAGATAGAGACAAAAGAGGATTTCCCAGTCATTGTAAAATAAGTAAATTACAATAATTTGTGAGATTTTGCAGAATATAGAAAAAGGTGAAGTCCCTTCCGTCACAAACAGTAACATCAAGTTCATACACTTTTATTGTTGTTTTCTTAAATAATTGGTTCTCCCTAGGAGTTGCTTAAGAAAATTAACCTTTACAGCAATTTCTTTTATTTATTCTCATGCACATTGTTACCTTGAAAAAAACCCACCTGTGATTAATCTCATTTCTTTCTGGCTCCAGACAACCAGATATCCAACAGAGGTATTTTGTCTTTTTCCTTTGAACAGCTGCTTCAAACACTGAGCTCTTGTAACTTTCTGGATCACCTCCTCCATTTTCTATTTGTTTTATTGGTATAGGTTTGAAACACAGAAACTCCTGTCTAAGGCAGTCCTCTTAACAGCTGTGATTTAACCTGGAAATGTCTCTGCAGCCTTTTGAACCAATCCATCTTCTAGTAAGAAATGAAAATCTGCTGGGAGTTATAATCTTTCATAAATGGGCTGAACTTTGGTCTCAGCTGCATCCAAAAAACTTTCCTGTGATGGCATCAGTCTTTCCAAGAGCTAGAAGCTACAGAATATGTCAAACAAGGAAGAATCCTTAGGCTGAATGCCAGCTTTTCTGCTAGAAAAAACATCCATATTTCAACTCTTGCAGAATTATCTGTTTTATCAAGATGATGGTAATGTCCACATTGATCTGCTTGCCAAGCTTGAAATGCTACTTTTTTATATTATTAGATAAAGGGAACATGCACAGGAACAGCATTACACACTATGAAAAAATATATCTTGAGTGGAATAACAAAAAAGCATTGTATTGTTCCGACTCTCTCTCTGAAGGTATTTGAAATAATTTGTATTAGGCAAGAACAATTTTTTCTTACATGTTCAGGTTATGATAAATGTATGCAAACTGGTTGTAAATGTACAGAAATGGATTGAATTTTTAATTCCTTACAGTCTCTGTTTGTGGAAAGAGCCCTTAACTGTTGGACTGCAATACTTACTGCTCCTGTTGGCAGCCTCAGTTTGACCCTGATTCAGAGGCGTGTTGAAACTCCAAAATTCATTAGCAGAAGCAAAAAATGAATGTTGCATACATATTAGCTAAAGCAACTAGGCTGGAATGATTGCTCTGAAAAACAGAGATAACTTTTTATATGTTTTTTACTATCCATGTTTCACTGTTCCCCAACTTTTCCCATTCAGGGGCAAGTGATATTCAGAGGTTTTTGAGCAGGGGGGATCGTGCAAAGACAGTTGCTAGGAAGGGGAGGTGGGCAGGAAGGTTTTGCAGATATTTTTGCCAGTGTCAAGACAATTCTTGCAAAATTATGGGATTTGACCTTCTGAACAGGAAGAAAATAAAGTACTTCAGTTCTAGCTGTCAACCAGCTCCATACAGAGTACCAGCTTTCAGGCTGGGTTGCCCAAAGGCCAGCTGAACTCCTTTTGCAGTCAAGCAGCATATTTCTAACCATCAAACTATAAATATGGGTAGCCAGCTCCAGATAACAACTTCTGAAAACTTGATGGGTAAGGATTACTGTGGACCTCCCTGCAGGGAGCATGGCAAGAGGTAGCATGACCGCAAAGGTTGAAAAGGAAGGGAACTACCCTGCAGCCACCTCAGCTCTTGAGGAGTGCAGCAGGGTTTGCAAGTGCTAACTATTAGGCATATCATAGCTTCAAAGAAAAAGGTAAATACACTGACAGTTTCTGCTCTAAGGCTGCCCAGGTGTCAAAGTGTACCACATGAAAGCCAGCAATTTAACAGCTTGATTAGGGGTTGTAAAATCCACAGAGATGAAGAAAAAAACCCCAAGCACACAGCATCTGATTGGTTTAACCTGGTTCCTATAGCAGGAAATGCATGCTGACATTTTCTGTGAGGTTGCTCTGGGTTTCACACCAGGTCCCCCCCAAGGAGGCAGATTTATTCAGAATGAAACAACAGGGCAGTGATCTGTGAAGGACACAGCACACGACAGCATGCCACCAAAGGAGGAGAGCAGACAGAAGAAAGCACCTTACCTTGGGCTTCCCAGGATGATGGGAGAGGAGTATGTGAAAAAGGAAAGTACAACAGAGGGAACTGTAGCAGTGAGCAAGAGTGGTTAATATTGTTCTATTTTATTCTTACCTTGAAATAATGGAAAAATGGGGCTTTTTGTAGATAATTCAAGAAATCATCTAGTTCATTCCTCTGTTTGAGACAAGATCAGCTATGCTTGCACTCTCTCCAACCAATGTTTACCTAAACTGATGTCAAGAAAAACCTCCAATGATGGATTAAAAAATGTTGATGGAAGCTGTATCAAAGTTGAATAGAGGAGTTATTCTGTGTATTTTGCAGGGTCTTTCTATTTAAACAACTCTGTATTACCTCTGGCTTGTTTGGTGTTTTTTTTTTTTTTTTGCCACAGACTGACATTGCCAATGGCACAGTGTTTGTCTCACAACCACTAGATCTCATTCTGAAGAAAGACAGTCCAGCCAGATGCTCTTCATGCTGCCTTTGTGACTATTTCTGCCTATGTAGCAAATTAGCTTGTCCCACTAAATTTCACCTCAATTTTTCCAGGCTGTTTCCCCAACTGGTCATGGCAATTCAGAATTCCAATCCTGCCCTCAAATGTGTCTTCAGTCTTGACTAAAGTAGTGTGTCCTGCAGACTTCTTGAGTGCAAACTGTCTTATCAGCTCAGTTATTATGGAAAGTACTGGGCAAAACCATCTTCAGAAGAGACTCCTGCTGAAGCCTGGCTGTTCTTTGACAATGAACTCTTGATAGCATCTTTCTGAATATTGCTTTCCAACCAGTTTTTCATCCACACAGTCCCTAGCTACCACAAAAACCTTTTCAAAACTGAAGTCATACGCAGCATCTAGTGCTTCCTCCCCTCTTCTCTGCAAAGTCTGTTACCCTATCATAGAAGGTAATCAGATTGGTTTGATACAATTTGTTCTTGAAAAATCATATTTATTTGCTGAATCATTATAAACTTAGTTGTGCATTAAAAAACAATAGCAATTGCTTTTGTACATGCCTGGAGATTACAAATTCTTACATTTTTGCTTTTAGATATTTATTTTATTAAATGGGAGGCTAACCAAAGAAGTTACAGGAGATTTCCATTTTCTGTCATCCACAAGCAAACCTGGAGTCAAAACAGGTGACACCCTTGGCCTTAGAATACCTACTGTGTTTCTTTAGCCTTCCTACCTTCTAGTGTGCTTTACCACCTGTGATTTTATGAGCCTGGTTTAGGAAGTGTAAGTCTTTGCAAGTAATATTTTAACAGAAATATTTAAGAGATGTTCTGGGGTTTTTCTGCTTTATACCCATTGTAGGGAATCCTTCAGAAATCTAGGACTTCAAATCTAATGCTTTTGCATCACAGAGACCATGTTTCTCTTGAGTTCTCCATGCATATGTAAGGACACAGGTTACTCACAGGTTCCCAGCTATGCTGTTTTATGTGGTCCCACTGCTGACAGAAAGATGGAATGTTCTTGGTTTCACCTGTATCCACTTGGTCCACCTCACATATGGGCTTAACGACCAAAACCCCAACCAAATGAAAAACTAGGTCCCTATATATCAGAATTCGGATCAGCTTTCCAGTAAAAAGAATAACTTGCACTATCATCCTTGGGAATCCCCAAGATGTGCCCAGAGTTTTGAGCTGTGGTCAGCCTTGCAGCAGCATCACCCTCTTCTCAATGCTGTGTTTGCTTCTGATTAGCACTCATCTCTACCTTCCTTTCAGCAATTTACAACTGAGATTTGCAGACACAAGCACCTAAATCCTATCCAGAATCATCTGCAGTGAATACAGGTAATTTCTCCTATAGCTTCTAATGAGCTGATCATGTAAATGCTGTTAATTGCTCTTGCTAGACCTGGCCACCTGGGATAGTTTATGGCTATTATCCCTTCATTCTCAGCCAGTGTACTTGCTTGCTGTTTCCTTACTTTCTGCACCAACCACCTCATCCAAGACTATTTGTGTTTTCAAATCTGCTATTACATAAAATGCTGCTTAAACATGCAAACTTGTGATTTAGATACATTACCAGATTTCTACAGATGTGCTCAGTACACACTGACAACTGCTTTGTCTGTAGGAGTTATCAGTTTTCTCCCATCTCCTCCTGGCTGTTACTGGGTTGTCAGTAACTGTACATCACAGTGCAGGGTGTTGTACATCGCAGGCTAGCTGGAAGGAGCACCTACAGCTCCTGTGGCAGAGCATCAGCCATGAACTGCTTTCTCAAAGGGCAAACAGGCAGCAGCCACCTTACAGGAATGGACACCCTTTCTTAAACAGATAAGGAGCTGACACAGGAATGGATGAAGTTTTATCCCAAGAAAGCAAATAGCCCTTGGCTAGGAAAAAAAATGACTACAGGAAAAATACGTTAGGGTGTTTTATTTTTTAACAGAAAAATATGTCAGGGATATTTTAAAACTACATTTTAAAAATTGATCTTCGTCACCTCTCTTCTGATTTTCTTCTGCTTAAAGAAATCTAGCCTTTACTTTAAATAGCTTTTCAGTACATACTTTCTCTAAAGCATTCAAATCCTAAAGATTGGAAAATGTTCTAAAGGAAATGTTAAGTCTCTTTATCTAACTCCCATTTCATGTCAACGAGATAAACTTTGGTGTTTCTTTAAATCCTTGAAATATATTTCTTTTGCCAGATTTATATTAGGTCTCTTTAAACAATGTTTTATTTAATTACCTCCTGATATCTTTTTTTTTGATGTGGTAGCATGAAGACTAGCATACAAAGAAGTCAGCTGAATTCTCCTGTCAATATAATTATTACTTGGCAATACATTAGCAAATACCTCACTGAACTCAGCCACAAGAATTGCTTCCTTGAGGTTTTAAAGAAGAAATTCTATTGACTGGAAGAGAGAATGGACTATTAAATGCTATAGATTCTATTCAAGAACTAATCTGATATTGAGTTTCTATTCAAATACTGGAGCTTAAAATCACTTCTCAGAAAATAGTTGAATAAAAGAAAAGTTATAACTCTAAATATACAAGATAATTTCCTGAGAGCTCCTGGGCAATTTCCAGCTTTACAAGCTGCAGGTATGTAAACCAGGAGCCTAAGGTATGATTGACATCAGCCTGAAAATATGCTGATTGAATGAGAAGAAGGCAGTTTCAGCCATGTCAGAAGGAGGCCCCAGGAAACTGGAGTCTGTGGAAAAAGCAGAGCTGAAAGGTTCCTTCAAACCAAAGAAAAAATACTTTCTTATCTCCTGACTCACACTGGCAGTGCTCACACACTTTTCTAGTTTCACCTCTGCAAGCAAGCAGAAGAGACACTCTTCAGAGGGGAGAATGAAAGCAGCCCCAGTGCCTGTGATGAAACCCGGGTCGTCCCTGCATCAGTGAGGTGGAGGGGACCAGAAATTCTGCAGAGGAGAGGGTACTGGGAGTGTGTGGTACTGGCGAGAGAGGAGGCACAGGTGCATGAGGGGAAATAACCAGATTTAGGAGCTTTCAGTAATTGCCCTGTGGCCTCACAGCTCCTTGAATGGATTGTCATAACTGTTTTCCTTTTTTTTTAAACTTTCATAAGGTTTGTCTACACACAGACGTGTTCAGATTATTTCAAAACCAAGGAGATACAGCAAGAAGACCTTGCTCTTTTAAAATTAATTTTGCCCATACATAAGATGTTGGATCTATGACAGTCTGAAATAGAGCTCAATACTAGTTTGGGAGATAAAGTACTTCAGTCCCTTTTGAGGGTCAATTTTCCCTCAAAAACCTAATCCCTCTTAGAAGTCCTTCAAAACAAGGCATATAAAAAGGGCAAAGGTTGAAATAATTATTATTTCTTGCTTGTGTTCTGTTTGGTTTTTTCTTTGATTTCTTAAACTGTCTTTGATAGGAATCTATTTTCAAAAACTGGCAGCATTTAGCTTGCCTTTAATTTTCATGGATGATGATGTGATGGAAAGCCCAATAAAACAACAACAACAAAAAGAAACAATGTCCCTGATTTAGGATTAAAAACTTCAATTAATTTACTTACTTTTTCTACCTTATTACTTTTTTAATAAAGAAATTGTGTGGCACTCAGAACAGAAAGACCCACTTTATGCTGTCACAGAAAGGTGGGAGGAAACCAAGCACGGATTTTTTTTGAACAGATTAAGGTTCACTTGTTGTCACAATATGGGACAATGACAGTAATATGGAGAAAAAATGTAATCTGTGACTCTGAAGTTTTATGAGTCAAAGTTGTTTCAGCAGTTTCATGTTTAGGTGTCTCTGAGTTCTGCTCAAGCCTCTGTAGCCCCTGTGTGCCCACAGACAGAAGTCTTGAAATAAAGTCACTTTAAGGTTAAGTCTCCGTGGTTTTTTTCAACATATTTCTGTGTGTACTCAAGGTCAGTATATACTCTTAAAATGTTTTTGCACATGCCGCAGTCTAAATTGTCACATTTAGTTCATAATCAGGGTGCTGACATAACACGGTTTGTAGTCTAGCTACCATGACAAATGAAATGCATAACGGCCAAAACCAGATAAATGCTTTCTCCATTAAATAAAGGATTTATTTCTCCACATACCGATTTTCTTCCCCTTATGTTGTTACTTTTTCAATTTTATTTTAAATATTTGTGCTGTGATTTTTCTGGTAGGTCCACTATTCTCCTTGCTATTAATTTCAGAGAATCTAAAAATTCTTAAATCAATTAATCAAAATCCTGTGACAATTTAAATAGTGGTTTTCAAACAAATCAGAAGCAAGGGATTGTTGCCTGCATACCATTACCTGTATGAAAAAAGGGTGTTAATACTGTGAGAGCAGCTACCCCAAGGTGCAAATTATATGATTAAAATAAGGTATATGCATGTTTCAAAGGACTCTTATTTGGAAAATTCCTGCTAGCTTGTATCCTGAGATTCCTTTCATGTACCACAGATGTTGACAAGTATTTTCAACAGAGAGGAAAGCACACATCAGAAATAAAATATTCTGTAGCTAGGTTACAGAAATGGTCAGAAAAACTAAAACAATCCTTCACAATTTAAACTGTTTTTGTACACAGCTTTTGTTCCTTGCCTTGCCTTGCCTTGCCTTCCCTTCCCTTCCCTTCCTTTCCCATCTTGCTTCAACAGTCTCCCTGATCCTGAATTCAAGGATAAGACAGGAAAACAGTAGTTTGTTTCTGGAGATTACAGCCCTAATTGCATATGTAATTTCCGAATTTGAAAGTGATGTAACTGCCTCATGTCTTAAAAAATACCCAGGAAATAGTGGCTGTAGGTTGTGTTACTGCATAATTCTGAAAACGTTTTTTAAAAATAGGCTTAATCAGATTTATAAAACTGAGTATGTCAGACATTCTTCTATCAACATACGCAGATTTGATTATCTCAGGTGAAAACCCCTACTGGAATGGAATTTACATTACAGAGTATTCCAGCTCAGTGGTCAGCATGTGTAATTGTCAGATGGAAATTAGAGTACAACTATTTACCGAGGCTAGCCATATCACCACCTAGAAGAGATTATTCTCGGTGTTAGATCAGCACTTCACTGAAGTAACTCTCTGCATCATGTTGCAGTTTAAGATTATTTTTTAAATTTCACATTTTGTCTAAATAAAAACATTCTAGTTTGTTATTTTCTGAGGCGCAAGCCTGTTAGTTATTAATCTGATGCATTTATTTTCTGCTTATCAAGAAAAAAGTTGCAATACCACCGAAGCTGTTTTCAAATAAGTAAGGCTGAAAAATAACTGATCAGTATCAGCTGCTTTGTCTAAATTACTCAGCACATTTTACTTGTTCTTTTGAGGATGAAATTTTCTTGGGGGTCAGTATAACTCTTATTTTCAGAAATTATGCCTGTGTGCCAAGATTCAGTGTGTGACCAAGATGGCTCTTGTAGACCCTAGAAACCTGCCCTGCTTTGGACCTGCCACCAGTCCCACAGAAGGTACAGGCTGCTTTTCTATAATGAAATATCATCATTCTTAGGTCTGGCAAGGCTTCAACTTGGAGCTTAGCTCGTAGGCTGACACACCGGGTGCTCATCACAGGGACATCTCTGAGCACAGATGTCTAGCTGGGGCATTTTGCAGCGCTTGGAGCTGTGCTCATCCTTCTGTGGGGTGATACCGCTGCCAAAGTGCTATTTCCCATGGTTCTCACTGCTTTGAATAGGGTCCCTCATCGTGCTCCCTCCTCTGCTACTGCCTCCAGGGGGTTTTGGTGTTTCTACTCTGGGTGGAGGAAAGTCATCCCTCTTCCCTTCCAGTGCTCCAGCTTATGCTGCTCCATCCCCAAAGGGATTCCCAGGCCCTGGGGTCCCTTGGATGACCATCACAGCTGCCCGTAAGCTGCAAAGACGGGACAGCGTGTGGGACAGGCTCCTGGAGGAGATGCTTGGTAGCTTTGGGGGCAGGAGCATCTGGAGTGCCTGGTCAGAAGGAGAGCAACTCACTGGCCATGGGGCACAGGGCCAGGCCAGGGAAAGTTCTTCCTGGAGGTCAGCAGGCATGAGGCTCATGTTGTCCCTCAATTAACCTATCCTCACAGAGAAAGGGGGATTTCAGGCAAATACTTGTTTATATAACAATGGATGCAATTAGGATGATGTTGGGCTGCCCAGGGGATGAGTTGTCACAAGACAAAACGCTGTGTGGAAAACATCATGGTCATGATGTTCCCACCTGCTGCTGCTGCTCAGTTTACAACCAGAACCTCTGCCAGTATTTCTGCCACTCAGCATCACAGCCTATGCAAGAGGTTTTGCTTTCCCAAAGCTGTGCTTCTCCAGAGCCACCCTCAGCAGACTCAGCTGGTTCTTTCCTTTAGCGAAGATTAGCCTTGGCTCATTGATTAAAATGCACCTCAGCTTTGCCAGTCATGCTGGCTCTGCTCTACCCTGACCTCTGCGTTACAATCCTTGTAGTTGTATTTGGCAGATATTTGCCCTGAAACTTAATCACACCTACCATATATCATTTATATTTTCTGTTATAAGGCCTGCAATTTGCTGCTGCCTGGCTGTGTCCCAACAGATGATTTACGTCCCAGCAGTGTTATTACCCTTGCTGAGAACTGACATTTTGTACTGTTCAGTGTCAGCTCATTCAGCTACATTTCATATGTGCTTTAGCAGATCATCATGCCTCAGGCTGAGCTAAACAGCAGCAAGGGTATAGAGCTGTACCAGGTACAAGCCTGGAAACACCGCAGTGGGGTCACCTCCAGTCCGGTGGCTGCAGGGACCTGCTATCACAGGCTGCTCCCTCCTTCCCTTTTCTTAGGTTGCAGCTCAAGGGCTCTAATTTGCAGTTTGGAGCCTCACAAAGCTCCCCTGCTCAATTTCTTATTTCTGTGAAAGAATTCAGATGTTGACTTAAAGTCAAAGGTTAGATATCAAAAGTGTTCTTGCAGTGCACTCTACATCAGGAGGCGAATTTACGGAGAAGCTCTGTTGCATGAGCACGTTCTGGGTGTCTGGAAGCCAAAGAAAACAACACTTCTGTTTGAGGCCATGGGTATTTACAAAGCAAACAAATGGCTCCCTGCAGTGCCTTGCAGACTGGCACTCTCCATGGCAGGGCAAGAGGCCCATAGTAATGAGACCAGTGTGCCTGTGGAGTGGGGGCTTGAGCTGAAATGCAGCAGCTAGGGACTCTTCAGCCCCCAGCACTTCTGCCTAAAGTTATCCAAGCGCTTGCAGCACATGGAAAGATACACGAAGATCTTGCTCTGTGTCTTTCTCCCTTTCTCTTTTCAAGTTTTTCCCTCAAATGTTTTTTGGCTTGTTTGTGTCTGTATTAAAGATTCATCCTAGTCATAAATGCCAATTAAGATTTTTTCCTTAATGACTCCTAGGAACATTACATTCATGTTGCACCCAGTTTCCTCAAGAAACAGTTACTGAGGGTGGCCTTTGCAGCATCCTTACAGAGTCATTGAAGCCTGGCTGGAGACCACCCAGACTAATAATTTCCAGCACCTGCCCAGAGGCCACACTGATGGCCACCCCTTGCTCTAAGAATACTGACTTTTCCCCACAGAAGCAAACCCACTGGTGAACTCGGTGTAGCTCTAGTGCTGCTGCAAAGCCTCTGATTTGGTATCAAGCCAGAACGAAAAGAAGCACCACATTAACCATAGCTTCTTGGATTTCAGAAAATATTTACCTTCAGTTCACTTACACTGCTTAGCAGAATGTTAAGCTCAGGTTCACTCCTACCTGCTGTCTCATCAGTAATCCATACCATGAACGGATCTACCAGTGAATTCTCTCCACTAAATATACTACGATGCGCCCGATAACTACATACTAGTGCTACTAATTCATGGGTGCTCAAACTCTGCCACCATGCCACTCACACAGTTGCTTTACAGGCACTTGTTTTAGACTCAGAGCATGAAACCAGGATACTGGTCTGAATTTACAGTGTTGTTTCTAGACCTCTCCAAAAGCCATTGATTTCAGTGAAGGTTGGATTTGCATATATATCGCATATATATCCCAGGAATCTCCTTGGGAATAATTACAAAGCCTGGGTAACCTGAGCATATTACGATCTGGGAGATACACCTTTGAAGCATATTGTCCCGGTAACTGTCAGGTACCCTGCACAATTCAGAGTGCCTCAGTTACCTTTTCCTGAAATTGGACAGGACATATTTTTATTCCAGTGTTGTCAAATTTGAGATTAAAACCCCAAACAATGTAAGAATTGATTATTTCTGTCCAAAAGAGAGAAAAAAGCAAATTATGGTGCTTCTCAAGAAGAGACAATCCATCCTTTTCACCAAATTGTTCAAACGATTCATCATTCAAATAATTTGATATCAGGGATTTTATTTTTGATTTAGAATAGTAAATTCACATTTTAAATCCAAACCTTTTGAATGAAATTAAAACCCTTAGTTCAGAGAATGATGAAATGAGGTATACGGGCAGTTTCATAATTCTGTAATGTTATCCTAATGGGAAATTCCACCTTCCTTCTGAAAAGTTTGCTTTTGTGGCAGCATTTCTCTATGGAAAAACATTATTCACAAATTCAGAAAGGTTTTGTGTTAGGTTATTTTCTTATGTACAGTTAGGATAGATAAGAGGAAAAAAATGTGTTTATATTGACTATGAAACAAATCACCATGTCCAGTCTTGGAGTATATTTATCTTTCTATTTTTCGAAGCATTTCACTATGTCCAAGTGTCACATCTATAAATATACTTGATTACTTTTCTGCCAGAAGGACACTCTACACTACAACCCAAAGTAAAAATAAATCATTAAGGATATTACTATAACTACAGCTGTGGTCTGAGCTTTGTGGAAACATTTTTTTGCCTCATAAATCTGCTAAATAACAAATATCAGACTCTACAAATAGTGTCATAAACTTTATATTCTGATATCATCTAACGTCCACTCAACAAATCTACACTTATATAGGACTCTGTAAAATTACTTTCTAGTTTTCAGGTACTTCCCCAGACCAAAAATTCTTCAAAATAAACAGATGACAGCATTAGAAGAGTGAAATTTGCCAGAGATGTCTTACTAGGTCCTGATCTTTGAAACAAAATAAATTTGAGGCCAAAGGAGAATGGTTTTGTTTGACATGTTAATTCCTTTATATCAGTAAAGTCAGTCCATAGACTGGGCTGGAACATCCTTGTCATGAGTATGGAATATTTTAGAAATATAATGGAAGTGTCCCTGCTTACTTCTTTATAGGTCATAAACGGAGAGAAGCACAGACCTGCAGAGGGTTTCACTTGTCCTGTTACCTGGCACCTGACAGGTATCAGGAGTGTCAGGTTTGGCTCCTCTCTTTTTGACAGTGGTTCCCCAGAAACCTGTGAGATATTTACTTGCATGCACAACCCTTTCATTGCCCTATCTCCTTTTGGTAAAAATACAGTCAAGTCTCTGATGTTGCTATCAATGCACAAACTTCACAAGTTTTATGACATCTATTGCAAAAGCCCTTCTCCATTATTTAAGTTTTCACTCGCTTTTTGTAATTATGCTTATTGCACCAGTATTCTGTTTTCAGGGTTCTTACATACTAAAACATGTTTTCCAAAATCAAGAAACATTTAGGAAACAAAAGTAATGTGTCCACTTCATGTCTTAAGGCACATGTTTGCACTAGCTATCTATGTGTGTGTGAGGGGAAGAGGAGGTTAGAAGACCACCTTAAGCTCCCTTCCCTGCTGTGTTTCTCTCCTAAACCTTGTGGATGCTCAGCCTTCTTGTGCAAGAGAGGAGCTGGGGATGCGGGTGATGCCTGGACAAAACATGTAGCATAACCTCTGATGCTCTACACAGGCAAGGAGACCTCCTCGTATCACTACTTAGCCCCTAACTAGGAAGCAGGTGCTGTTGGTTGCTGTTGGGTGAAGGAAAGCTCAATATTAGAGTACAATCAAATCTGGTGAGGGCATCAGACTAGTCACTGTTCTGGGGCTGAGAGAAAAATCTGTCCTCATCGCCAGACTTTTCTTGCTTCCTGCCATCAACCCTGAGATCCAGCACTGGTAGTTGTAATAGTCATGTAACATGTAGCATATATTAAATTACTATGTTATAATATATAGTATACATAGTTACATATATATATACATATTTAGTTACATATATATTTAGTTATAACGGATTATAAAATACATGCTGTTCAGTGGTAAAATTTCAAACTGATCTTGACGTCTGTGGTTGAGCATCTTCAGATCAGCTGGTGATGTGGAGGTAATTTTCCCCTTTTTCTTCCCTCATTCTAATATATTAACAGCAGGTCTGGTACTCAAGTAAACCATATGAGGAAATAGAGGCAGGAAATAAAACTGGGGCTCCCCAGGACAAGTTCAGTGACGTGACTCCTGTCTCTCTGACATGTGTAACATTTGTCAAGCAATCTGATTTGGTGCTCCTGGACATAACTTATATACATAAAAACATGTCTCCACTAGGAGACATTAACATCCAAGTTGAGGCAAAATTAAGACAAATGCTACTAAAATAATATTTTAAAAAAGAATGTTGAAATAATTATGAAGATTTATGGTCTTTTTCCACTTGTCCTTGGTAATTTCCTGAGTCACACTAGGAACATGGGCTAGGATGTAGTGACAGAAATCTGTGAAAGACAGAATCAGGTTTGATTTTATGTATTTCCCATAATATGATAATTGTCTAAAGCTGCTACCAAGGCAGCCCTCATCAGTACATCATGGAGAGATGAAGTTAGATTATACAGCTGTTGGGAGAAAAGCAAACCAGCAGTTCCTTGAAGTGATTCAAATCATCCTCTGCCTATCTAATATGCAGCAAGGATCCCTTGCTTATGAAAAAAGCAAGCAGCACCCTCCTCCCTGCCTCCCCTCCTGCTGTCTCCAGCTCTGTCAATGGGATTCCTGGTGAACACTTTCCAGGTGAACACTTTCCAGGTGATCCTGTAAACACCCCAGGAAAGAAGAGATGATCTGCCAAGGATGTGGTCTTCACAACGTTTTTAAAGAACAACACTAAGTTTCTCTAGCAGGTGTGATCTCTCTTTCTTCCTTCCCTTCCCACTTTCTGTTTGAGGTGGCAGATTGCTTTCAAAGGCAGGCATACTTCCAATCCCACTTTCCCCTTTTCCAGGCCCGTGGTTTGTGACATATTTTTAGAAATACAGTTGTCTTCCTCCAAACCAGTTGGGGGGAGGCAAAAACCAACCCCAAACAGGTTCCTCTGGTGCTATTCCTCTTGTTTACACCTGGTGTGAACTGTCACCCTCCCATGAAGTCACTGTTACAGTGTTAAAGTGTCTCCCTTTTCTAAGTTTAGGAGAAATAAAGCACATTTGTTATTCCCAGCAATAAGAAAACATGAAAGGAGATGGAGCAACTAAACTCATCTTCTCCCAAAATGTGCTTCTAAGCTCCAGACTTTCTCCCTGAGCCAGAGTCCCTGACATGTCTTCATGGAAGACTTGTACTTACTCTTGCCCTTGAGCAGCTGTGTTGTACCTTTGACAATGAACTGAGCGACCTTGTGATAGAGCTTTTACAGGAGGAGGAAAATCCCACATAGAAGTAACTGCTTTTCAAACTCGAAGTACTGAAAGCAGCTGTTTCACACATCTTTTTGCCAATTTTTTTTTTCCTCAATGATCTTCTCCAGCAGCTCAACTCTTTTCAGGTATTCAAACAACTTGTAAAACGAGCAGGAAAGAAATAAGGCTCGCCCTTAGGAGTGATCTGTGTTAAACTGGAAAAGAGTATGTTGGCTAAAATGAAAATTGCTAGTTAGAGGTCACAGCTCAAATACTTCTTAGTGGGGAGCATTTGGCATCCTTGTTTAGCTCAGCTGTATGTAAACATTAATGCACTCCTTTCTGCCTTCAAATTCCCTGCAGCGCAGTCAATAACCCATATCATTCTCCCATATGACTTTTGTTTTCACATCAATCTGATGCTCAGAAGCAATATGGACCCCAGTTACAAAACATTCACTGAGAAAAACGAGCAGTGGCTTCATATACTTTAGACTCTATCAATTAAACAGATCTCAAACTGCTACAACCTAGTTAAATCTGGGGAGCTGGCTTCCTCCTCAAGGCACTTAAGCTTCTGGGCTGAAGTACAAATTTGATAAAACTGAGGCAAGTATTGCTCTTTGATTGCTCTGGTAAACGTATTTATCTTCCTAGGGAAAGACTCTGTTGTGATTAAAGATATTCAAATATTTAATTGACAAATAATACAATGTATAATGTATTATTACAACTGACATCAAAAGAACAGATGTTAGGCTTTTAAATTTCTTGCAAAAGGAGTAGAAAATAAATTTCTCTCTTGGATCAGAAGAGCTATCTGAAAGTGGAGTGGTTGAAGAAGTCTTAGAAAAAAATTATAGACGGCATAGTAATAAACAAACAGGACTAGGTAATATTCTTCTCAGTATTCTCAAAGAATTCACATATGAAAATCCTGAAATATCATTTGTGATGTGTATCTCTCTTAAACCAGTCTTGCTACAATGAGAACAGAAGTTAAAGAAGCTGTTGAGGATCACAGCTTTGATGTCTTCTCTACAAAGAAAACTAGAAGAAATTAGTAGACTCCTGGATAAATATGATGAAATTGAAAAATCAGCATTTTCCAAATTTCCAAATTTATTCTCCTTATTAGAATCTTGTAAGAGGTCAGTAAGGGGATGGTATATGCTGATTTCAAAAAAGGTTTTAACAAATTCCCTCATCAAAGATTCTGTAAATGGTCATAAGAAGAAAGTTTCTTTCCAGGATTAAAATCTTGTTAAAGGACAGGAACCAATGGTTAAGAACAAAAAGTCAGTCTTGAAAATGGAAAGGTTACTGATGGAGTACAAAAGAGATTTGTATTTATAAATGATATGGAAAGAAGAATGAATAGTAAGGTGATGATGTTGGCTGCAGATCAGAAAACAGACGGGAAAAAAGGAAGTCTGACAAAGAGACTCAGAGAATTTTAGGTTATTGAGAAGCTGGGTAATAAAATAGCAAATTAAATTCAGTGTTGATAGGATGCAAAGTAGGACACATAAGGAAAACCAACTTTAACTGTATTTACACAGTTATGAGCTCAAAATTAGCCATTATCATTCAGAACAGAGATTGTCCCTGTTCATTCTTTGTAAAGAATAGTTCAGTCTTGGCAGTGGTCAAAAAACCCCAACAAATGGGATGTTAGGAATGATTATGAAAGGAGTAGAGAACAAACCAGAAAATCTTATTATGCTGTGTACAAATCCATAGTGTGTCTACATTTTGAATGTTGAATACAATTTTGGTCTTAACTCTCAGTATATAGTAGAAAGAAAAGAAGCTGCAAAGAAGGGAAATGAAGATGATCAACAGCCCAAGTCAGTCTCCCTGTTAAGAAATTAAACAGGCTAGGGCAGAAAAGAAATGTCTGAGGGGGTATAAGACAGTAGATCATAAAATAAAGGTTAGCACACAGAATGATTAAAGAGCATCAATTTATTGTTTCTCATAACACAAACTCTAAAAGGTACCCAAGGAGTTTATAAGGCAGCAGTATAATACAAAGAAGTAATTTTTCATCAAATTCATAATTAAGTAGTGGAATGAATGGTTACCAGATATGTGGAGGCAAAAGCTATAAATAGGTTAAAAGAAGATTATACAAGGTTTGAAAATCCACCAGTTCTGATTAAACACACACATAGCCATGATCTCAGGACATCCCTAAGTCACAGGTTGCGGGGAGAATACATGAGGAGAAAAAGCACAATGTATCTCCCTTATTTCTTATGTGGTTTCCTAAAGCTTTTGATATTAGTCTGCAGTAGAGACAGGACAATGGAGAAGATGGACCTATATCAATGTTCTTATGCTCATAATATAAATCTTAAAATATATTACCAATAAATGTAAAAAAACCCTCAAAAAGAGTATGTGGTGTGTACAACTTTGTCAACAAATTTGTGGTACTGTGATCTGAAGAGGTTACAGATGCTGCTAGCACTTATTCAAATAAAAAATCTTACTGATACACACAATCTGACAGATATCAAGGAATGATCGCTCCACTGATACTGACTATTCGGCATCAGCTGGCTATCAGGATGCTTGGCAGAGAGTTTCTGTGATAATTTTTCCCTATTGTGCAGTAATGAATTGGCCACTCAGAGTCAATTCATTCAAGGAATGGCCAGATGATTTCCACTGGGGCTGAAAGGCAAAGTTAATGTTGCAGAAAAGAATAAAAATGGGAACCCTTTAAGTAGATATTCAAGACCAATGAAGTTCAGAGGGAGCTCTAAATCCAAGCTGACATTCACTTTGCATCCATGAATTGCTGGTTTTTGTACAGTGAGAGTTGCTCTGCTGCTGGGAAGACTGAAGCTCAGAAGCAGGCACGTGTGACTTGGGTGGTCCCTCAGTCCCTCAGTGTTCAAAGGGATGCTGTGACATTACTCACAAAAGGCTGAATCCCAAAGTGCTCGCTCCAACAGGTTTCTTCCTGGATCCCTACATAAGAAAATTTTAAGAAACCTCCACCCCTTTTCAGACAGCGTTAGAAACATGTAGGGCAGGAACAACTGTACCAGTTTGGTAGTGGGGCCAAGAGAGGTGCAGGATTCATGTGTGCCAGTCAGGAGATGTGATCTGAGCTGTCTGCAAGGACGGGACAGCAGATGAGCAGCTAGGCACCAGCCAGCCCTCCGGAGTTAAGGTTTTCCTGGGGGCTCTGTTCACGGATAACAGTCAAGCATTATGGTTTTGATTTGGCTCTCTCCTTTTGATTCAGCTCAAATCCACTGAGTAAGGTCAGGGCCATGTTTCAATAAGGATTTCAAAACCCACCTACTGCTGAAACATCTCAGAAAGACTGACATAGTGAGCTGAGAAAGGTGGCAGAAGTTTGAGACAGATAAATACTGCATTCCGGGGTTCCTTGAGCACAGACTATAAGAGATGGAGCCTAGCCCTGGTAATGTAAAGCAGATTCATGGAGCCTGAAGCACACCAAACTACTCACAGAAGAAACAAAGCTGCCAATGCAGTATTTCATTATGACAAAAGGACACATTTGAGAAACATGTCTGAGTGGAAGTGGTTGAAAACAACAGCTGCATTATTGTGTGTCTGTCATTTTTGATGATCAAGATGTAAATGTTCATTGTGCTGAATGTCACTTAATTCTAATCAGTATCTTAAAAAAACCTGTTGCATCTTATGGTACATCAGTTGCTCCAAATGAGGGTTTCTGGGTCCAAAAACCAGGCTAAGGTCTTTATCAGCTGTAAGACATTTCAAGTTACCAGACTGCCTAACTCATGGGGCAATAGACACTGAAGTAATTGCATTACATATGAAGTGCATGTTTTTTCCGTGAATCCCAAATACACATCAACATTGCTGCAAAGTCCTGGATGGACCTGCAGTCTGACTGGGTGGCCATACAGCCTAGTGACTTGGGAAATGTGGGTGCAGCCTGGCTTCTGCCACTGCCTTGGCGATGGATCTGGAGTGTGACAACGGGTATGACTTCCCCTCAGGGAAAGGGCCCTAGGACGGGGATTCACCCCACCTTGCTGCAGTAATGTACACCTCAGATGGTCCCTTGAAGCAATAGAGTGAAAATGGCACTTTTGAGATTTGAGATCTAATTTGTTTTATCTGTGCATGATAGGATTGGGATGAGTCTCACCTTACAAGTGCTTGTTTCTCTCTGGTGATGATAAGGGACATGAGGGTGGCTAACTCAATGTCTGCATTGTAGATATGTCAGTCTGAGCAAATGCATTCCACTCTCACTTTTGTACAGCAGCGTCCCAATTGCTATAACACAAATCATGGAGTGGCTTGGGAACTGTTACATTTTTTCCCTCTGTTACAAACCGTGAATTCTCAGACACGAAACTTTTGGAAGGAATGTACTAGTTGTGAAAACTTTCCTTGGGAAAGCTCCTCGTGTCCAAGATGACATTCCAGGTTAAAATAAGCATGATTAACATACACACATCATGAACTGAGCCAGGGATCAGCACACTTATTTGGGAGCTGGGTGGTTTAAATGAAACTCAGGCCTCAGCTCTGCTGGACCTTCCACAACATGCAGAGTGCCTTGGCCACCAGACTACTGGATAAACTCTATGTGTGTGTGTGTGTGAAAGTTTCAATGGACAGGAGAGAGCTTCCCATTGATCTCTGGCTGTACTTCAGTAGAAGCGTTACTTCGTTAAATACAGAACTGAAAACTGAATACAAATTTCAGGATTTGACCTTGCACACATGCAGTTATTTCACATACACTTTCTACAGTAAGATAAAAATTAATTAGGTGTAGGCTGTTTTATAGGAATCAATAACTGACTTGAACGAGTCAATACTCCAGAGCACAATTTACAGCTATTAACCTTAGTCTGCCTCAAGCATCCTGTTCTTTCATCATTATTGTTTAAGTAAATGAAAATGAAGATCAAAAGTAACAACCTTTTCTGGTCTCTAAAATGTAGCACTTGTGAAGCATGACACTTAACCATCTGGTCTTAGAAAAAAATGTTATTTAAATGCAATACGCAGTAGTGGCTGTACAGTGCCACTTAATTGCAGACAGGTAATTTTATCATACAAGGCTGAGAATTCATGCTGTAGTTTTAGAAAAATTGCATTTTGCCCCTCTTTTGTTTACAGTAGTATCACATGCAAAGTTCCTTCTTTCTGAACATTGTCTTCACCACTTTTTTGATACATCAGTGTAATCTTATTTGGCAAGTTTTACAAAGTATGCTTGAGACAAGAGATTTCCATTTTTTCCCCATACAAGTTGGTTAATGGAAAATTTGAAGTGTACTTTGTGCTTAATTTCCTAAGAGAATAAAGCTTGTGGTATTGCACTGTCTTCTGCCCTTTTCACCAGCAACCCTGAAATTTGTTGTCAGATTTCAACAAAAACTTCATTTCAGTTGAAAATCCGTATTTGAATCTTCTACTACCATTCTGTTCTTGAGACTCAACATTTGACATAACTTTTACTGTGCATTTTCTACCCACCCTGCCCATAACCTCAGGCTTTCCATGCAAGGTACCTTCTTGGAAAATAGCACTAAGTTCTGAAGAGACAAAAAATGCTGCAAAGGCAGCACCAAGTAAAGCAAAACATGGTGCCAGCATCCTTATACGCCAAAACCATGGGTTGCTGAGTTTTTTTGAAGCTCACCTCGTTTGCACAAATAATTCACTCCTAGCCTTTTACAGTGGCTGTAACCATAAATGCCCGTGGACTGAGTGCTTCTAGTTTTGCTCCTAGTGCACTTTGCTCATCCTGTCTTTGCCTGGCTAACTTGGCTGTGCTGTGAGCCACAGTTAGGCCTCTTTCTAGATTCTTTTGGTGGGATTCCTCTTATCCAGCCAAAAGTGATGGTTGAATTTCTCTCTGGAAGTACCTGTTTTCCTAGGGAAATCTAGGGAATTCGGACAACTGGCTTAGCATAGACATGTTGCCCATAGTGACCATGATGCTGTGATGAAGCACAGTAAGAAGTCCTCTTGGGAAAAAAAAACCACAACATAGGACTGATGTCATTTGAAGATGTGTAGGAATGGAGAATTAAATTTTGTATATGTAGAGTCATTTCTTGGTTTCATCTCTGCCACAGATTACTATGGGGCTTAAAGAACAGATTTGGAAAAAAAAAGCATTGAAAATATCTATTAAAATTAAAAAGAGAAAAATGTATGAATTGCTCTTCTAACCACTTGTTGCAACTGATGAATCTGTCTCAGGTTAAAAGTGATAGATACAATGAAGAAAAAAAACCCCCTCATCTCTTGCACTGGTCTCTGTCACTCAAACCCACCTTAGGGAACTTGGACAGGATTCCTGTGAAATGTGGCTGGGTTTCTATACAAGGGGCAGGGTTTTGACACTTCTAAATGCTACAGCCCCTTTACCATAGATTTTAGCTGAGGCAGCAAGGTGCCAACAAAATTCAGAATTTAGCAGGGTATTTTTAACTTCCAAGACTAGGTCAATCTCCAGTCTAGAAGACTGTGCCTGCCACAGCTGGAGAGAAAGTATTCTGCCCTGCCTGTCATTGGTTTTCTCTGGGTTCACAACATCTCCAGCCTGCTCCTTTTTTTTTTTTTTTTTTTTCCCCAAACACTTTTGCTGTACTGTTATATTCATTTAAATATACATGCAGAATGTATATGTCCCATCTTACCTGTGACAGTTAGCTATACAAAAGGCTTAATTGGAAGCACAGGTAATTCATGAAGTTGAATGCTTGCATCAATCATTGAGGTCAGCCAGTGTTTGAATGCAGATTTGCAAGAATAATGAACACAGGTAAGAATAAATCTATTGAACAGTTTGCAAACATGCTGCAGGCTGACATTTTGTTTCAAAAAGCATCATTAAATTATTTGGCATAGCAACCAAGTGAGTAAAAATCAAATTATTTGGGGATACAAAACAAAAAATTCTCTACTCCTGCTGAATGCATGGTTTACTGTGAGTCATTCACTCACATCTAAACCCAAAGAAGAATTTTTATGATGCAGTGGTAGAAAACAATTGATGTGGTAGAAACAGGGGTTAAATGAGGAGGAACTAAAATTAGAAGTGTACATGCTGGACAATCCCTAGTATCTGAAGGTCTAAGCTCATATATACTGAAAACTTCCCTGCCAGGATTATGTCCTTTTCAAACTGACTGTTTCACAAACCAAACTATCATGTTTTATTAACATCAGCCTCAGAATTCCACTCTGAAACTCAGTTGTTTGCATGTTTTTGATTATTACTAGAATTTTATAATGAAATTCAGATTTCCTGTGAGACTTTTGCACAGTTTTTCATAACCATTTCTTGTAAACCTGCTACCCCGCAGCATGTGAGAGGTTCTGAGCCCAAGTCCCCACCGGGTCACTTTTACCTCCATTTCAGATACATATATTGTGAGCTAGCTCTGCGAGAGGGGGCAAGAGGCAGCACCCAGAGGGCTTGCCCTCCCACTGCAATTTATGTGCTGAGAACCTGGCACAGATGGATGAGCAGCCTGATGAAGAGAAAAGCTTATGTTGGTGCTGACTGGAAACATTTGCATTTGGTATTTCATAGCAGTAGAGATTTGGTCAACCTGGTTCACCCAAATCGCAAATATTTCTAAAATGGAAATCCTCTGCTTGAGTTTTACCTAGAGGAAGAGAATCCGTCTCACTGCTCTCACTACTCACGGGTGCAGCCTTGGTGGTGTTAGTGCTGTGCCAGTCTCCTCTGGCTGCCCATCTTCCCAGCCACCTCAACATGCTTGGTCTGCTTGGAGCATTTCTGCAGATACCGTGATCTTTTGTTCTCTTCTGCTTTGCACTGAGGCAATGACCCATATTACTTACCTGGCTGTCAGATCCTAAAGGGAGACAAAACACTTGTTTTATGAATCAAGAGATAGTAAAGCAAGGACACAGCAGGCAATGTAATTCCTGCCTTTCTCCAGGGCTTAATTCATCTTGCTTGCCTTGGAAACTCCTTGCCTTCATGAGGGTAATCGATGAATATTAGTTGCTCTGTTTCCTTTTTTTTTTTTTTTTTTAGACAATGAAGCCATTGAAGGGAGGGGAAATATGTTATTGTCTTTTTGTCTGAAAGAAACTATGGGAATGTAGCTTCTGGAGATTTTAGGTCCTATATGCTCTGATACTAAACTCCTGGCTGCAGAAGAGTTTAAGTGAAAACCAGAGCTGCTCTTGCCTTGTGAATATAAAAAGAGCCACTGCAGTATCTAAACTGTATCCATGCTTTTCTGTTTCAAGCACAGAGAAACCAAGAGATAAAAAAAGCAAATTTACAGTATGTGAGAAGGATGGTGCAAGATGAGCCTTGGTCCACGGTGGTAGACCTTAATTTTAGATTACCTTCAGATGTCCAGACCTTAGCCTCTTTCACCCAAGTCCTGACTGTCATAATTATTGCTCTGGCGGCATATGCCTAGATGAGTATGCAGATATTATATTAATTGGTCAGTAGTTTTAGGGCTTTGCATCTCCTGTATATAGCAGCCACACAGTCTCATTCTCCATACCTACAGTATGGAAGGCAGCAAATACTGCATCAGCCACATTTTCCATTGCATGCAGTTGTCCGGGCAGAAAGTTGCAACATCCTGGAACAAGCATTTGGAGACACTTTGGAGATGAGAGACTTGCATGTTTCCTTAGATGTAGTTTGCTCCTTGAACTAGTATTTAGGGCCTTTTGGTCTCCTTATTGCTCTCTGCTAAGGTTGGCAAAGTACATCAGTAGGCTAAGGTTTTTAGGAACCTGGTTGAGGTTTTTAGGGACAGGTCATGTGTGCTTCTGTTTGGGAAGGCCTAGTCACACAGTCATATCTATTGCAGCAAACATAAAGCAGCTCAAATGAATATTATAATGGTGTCTTATATGTGGTAAAAATAAAAGATTAGGTAAACCTCCCTGTTTGATGGCTCAGACTCAAAAAACTACACCCTTATTTATACATGGTGTCTTCTGTCTATAAACATACATGTTGTTTGCTTTCACTGTACTGAAATATTAATATATGTATTTTAGTTGGAAAGAAAAATGTATATATTTTAAAAATACAAAGCAGAGTTGGATAGAGAAGATGCCACAAGCTCACATTTGATTAGTTCACAAATATTTTTCTTTTTAAATTAATAATGAGAAGAAATGTTTAACCTTTGTAAACTTTAGCATGTTTGCAGCCTGTTGTTCCAAGTACTGTTGATATCCTCTGACATTCATTCTGTTTTGCCTAGAGTCAATAACCCCCTGTTTTAGCCAAAAATCTCTCTCTTAATTGTGGTACTAGCCAGGCTGACAGTGTTACCTCACAGCCATCCCTTTCAGCTGTCCAAAAACCTTGTTATCTGTTCTTTTCTCCATTGTGTTCCCTGTTTGGTTTTTATCATAAATCTTAATAATGACAATAGCAATAGTAAAAAATTGTATCCTTAGAAAGACTAAACACATTCTCTAAAAAACATAAATCATAAGATACCTCACTGAGCCCTGCATCTTAGACTTAGGAATGGAGCGTAATTCCTTCTTCACGGCAGTTTTATCCTAGCAAAACTCTGTTAATGTTTTTTTTTTTGTATATGTGGATCATTTCAAGTGAGAGAGGGCAATTAAGTCTTCGTTGATAAAGTGAGTAGGATTTAGGAAGATTTCCTTTGCTTCTTATGTGTTCCATTTATCAAGGAAATAAGAACACCATCTAATACACTCTTCATACAACCTTCTGGGTACCATATCTATTTCCCATTTATAGCTTTCTGATGAAATTAGCTTAGGGTTCTTGCAGAACTTTTTGAAGTCAATGAGCCAAACTGTTATCTATATATTCATTTCTGTGTGTATTCACACACCACAGGAAGCTACCAAACAACTTCAGCAAAGCATCTGAGTGCTTTAAGTGCACAATCATTGCTCATCTCCTCAACTTCACCACCATGGAAGAAAACATTACTTTTACAGCCATGTTCTTACTGTTATTGTCCACATTTTACATAGGGGAAGCTATGACACAGGGATCACATATTAATGAACACAAAATCAGTTTGCTATAGTATGTTACCTCAGGTAAGTATAATTGCTATTTAATGGGTAAGAAGGACAGTAAGGATTTTCTTGTTGTTCATTTAGCTGAGTCAATACAAATATTTCAGCTCAATAGCCCGAATGCAGTTGTCAGTGTAAACAGTGTAAACTCATTAAATATAAGCTCTGGCAGTCACATCAAAAGTTAATGGTTCTTCAAATGTGAAAATAAAGATAACAGTAGGCTTCTCTCTAGGATTCTAACAGAATCATTTGTTCACTAGAGGAAAGATTTTATCCATGTGTCTATTAATCTCATACGAATGGTTGTGGTTAAGATCTGTATGTGGGACCACGTAAAAAAGAGAAAGGTTTTGTCTCCCTAAGCAGCAAGCAGCAAATGCAAAACCTTCACTCTGTCCTCTAATTCTGGCCACAGAAAGGGTAAGGAAATCCACATATTCATAGCAGATATGGTCTGTTATAACATATTCTCTACCAAAAAAAAAAAAAGGACGACTAAAAAAGGACAATTACAATCAGTTAATCTCCATATTATGCAGATTAGGAATTGTGAAGATGTGGCAATTAGGGGAAGATTTATAGGGGAGCTGCAGGCAGAGTTTGTTTCCTTTTCCTTCAAGAGTTTTGTGCTTGCTGGGGGAAACCTGAGGAGGCTGCACTATGCAGTCCTGTGGACAGAGATCTTGTGAACACAGCCACCATCCTGGCGGGTCAGACCAAACTCCATGCAGCTCAATATTCTGCCTGCAATGCTAGAAAAAGTCAATGGTATTTGGGGAGGGTATACAAGCTTCAGCACTTTCAGTGGTCCATTACCCTGATAATGCCTCAGCATCCAAAGCTGTTTTATTAAGGTTGTTAAAGGTGAGATTAGGTGAGATGTGCTGTGATTTCTGCAGTCCTTTTACCTTCCACCTTCAAGATCTTTTAAAACTCAGTCACATCCTCTTGTCTGTTTCCTCCTCCTCAAACAAAGATCCCCAGTCTTTTAAATCGCTAAAGCAGCTGCTTCACAGTCTTTGTTTTTGTAGTTGCCCTTCTCTGCACTTTCTCTAACTCCACTCCATTATTCTTGAGATATGAAGACTAGAATTATCTGCAGAACACAGTACAGGACTTGGTTTTATACAGCAGCAAAATGATGCTCTTTGTTTTATTCCCAGTTCCCCTCCTGATGATATTCAATGTTTTATTGGCCTTCTTGGCTGCCACTGTTCATTCAGTCAACTATTTTGTGACCTGTCAATGAGTACTCCAGGATTGATAGATATGATAGATAGGATTTCAGCATCATGGAGGTATGTTTTACATTATTTTTACATCACTTCATATTTCTCAACATTGAATGCATCTGCCATCTTTTTGCCCACATGAGTTCTTTCTGAAGTTACTAGCCTTTGGTACAGCACTGGACTGCTGGAAAGAGCTTAGTACCATCTGCAAACTTGGGGATTTAGAATGGACTCAGTTCTTCAGGTCATTGACAAAGATGCTTAATAAAACTGGTCCCAGAACTAGTCCCAGCAATGACAGTAGTGATTACTGCTTCATGTTTGTCCTGAAAAGTCTTACCTGCTATTTCTTATTTTTAACTAGCTTTCATTCTGCAGATAGATATTATACTTTTTTTTTCTAGGGGTACCAAGACAATGAAAACATAAGGGTTATACAGAACAAATAATAAGAATATCACCAGGCATGTTAGGTAGTTTTTAAAGATAAAGTTTAGTGGCAGGAGTCTAGATCTGTGTTTTGCTGATTGAGGATGCCAATTAAACTCAGACACCAAAGTGAAAAGAGTAGGCTTCTTTTACTGTTAATAATTAAAGGATATAATCAAGTAATACAGAAAATAAGCAGTGAGAAAAATACAGAATAGTACGCTTAATTATTACTACATACAGTTAATTATAGAAAATAAGAATAAGCAAGGTAATGCACCTAATCATTACTACATGATGGGGAGAATAGTGATTAAGAAACATACATCACCACTTGCATACATTACCAACATCCAGATCCACAGACGCTGGGGAGCCCTGGTTGCAGCGAGGATTTGGAGAGCCTTTCCCGGCAAGTGGGAAGTCCTACACGATGTGCCCGTCCGTAGGTGAGGCATCCAAAGTTGCGGCAAGAGGGTCCAGCCTTATACACCAAAAACCAGCAAGTCAGAATGACTTGCACTTTTCTTTGAGCAGAAACATCTGCTTTCATCCTCCTGTTGGATTCCACCCAAAGCCTGGCCAGGGCTTGGGGGGAGAACCAAGGGAGTTTCTAACAAGGCCAAACACTTGGGTTCTCAGCCTTGAACAAGGCTGAGAAAGGAAAGTTGAATACATTCTCATGACATTTCATCCTCACTACTGATTATATGTTGTCTAAGTTACATCTTTCACTAGTGAGCATACATGATCAGATACTAATAATAAATGCTAAAGGTAATACAGATTTTACTAATTAGCAGATACTAATAATGGATAATGTTTGGTTGTGAGGTTCATCTAGAGCTCAACTTTGTTTCAGGGCCTATTATTCAGGCCCTAGCACTACAATCTGTCAGGCACCTGGGAAAGGGAAAGAGAATGGCGTAAATTAGATTTTCTGCCCATTATTCTGTTTTGTGGTTTTTTTTAATGAAACACTGGGTACTTGGTCTTCTCTGCCATATCCCCTTGGACTGGTTCACCAGTCTCTGCTTTCCCCTGTTCATTGAACTGAAAAGCATTGAGGCCCAGCACAGTGATCATAAACTGTCACAAAGTTAACATCAAAATTGTCCATTTAAGTATAGCAATATTGAGGAACATAATATACAGGTTCTTGAATGATGTCTGAGAGCAAATTACGAGCTATTATTGCAGTAATTTTGTTTTTGGTTTGTGTCTTAATGATTGTTTTGCTTTTAGCACGGACTTCCCTGTGGAAGACACAATTAAAGTGCTAGTCAAGAAGCCTAAATAGTCAACAAAAGTCACCAACCAAATACAAAGGTGGTAGACAAGAGAGTCTGTGGTGCCAAACTGAAAGAGCTGTAAATGTAGGCCTATTACCATACTGACATGTTTAGCACTAGTTTAGTATCAAAGTGAGGAACCTGCCATGTACTGATAATTAGAAAAACCTCAATGTGGTTGAACTCCTTGGTAGACTTGCATGGATCACAGACTCTATCTAAAGGTTTTTGTTCTAAGAGCTTGCTCCATGTTTTATTCAGGTGTTAGATTTCATGAGCAATAACGGTCAAGCAGTTCTTCTCTTCTGGGTCACAACAAACCAAACACTTTTTATGTTTTCTTGAGACTGCTGTCACTTGTCTGGCAGCTCCTTTCCAGAATGGTATAAGATAATATACATCAGGGGAACTTCTCCCTTTTTATCCTGCACCTGATGATACCTGCCTCCAAATGGACACTTGCAACTTTGCAGAACACTCTGAGATCAACAAATTTATTTTGATTCTCAAATACCTTGCACGGTTTCTCAGAAATACAGTTCTATTTACATCTCTCATTTCAAATGAAAAATATGTGCTTTCTTCCTAGTCAGTTTCTCCAGAGGAGTCTGGTAACACTAGACTTCGAAAATTGAATACAATATTTAAAGGATTCTCTTTAATCACCCTAATACTATAGCTGATATGTGGATTTGGGGATTTTCTTCTCTTTCATGTTCCTCATTCACTCTCAGTCTTCTGTGCAAGGTGAATCAGAGCAGCTCCATTCTTTATGATGATCTCCTTTTTTCACCCTGCAGCCCCTCTCTGTGCCACTGTCCTGGCTCTCCGCTGTTCTCCCAGTCAATACGGGTGCAAGGGGAGCTATGCAGAGCTCCCTGGCCAAGTGATATGGGGACAAGTTCCCCTTCTTGTGCTCCATGAGATTTGATTTTTTTTTCATTCATACAAGTTTCTCTTTAGGTATGTTTCTATTATTTTCTAAAAAATAGTGACACCATCCAGCCTTGCTTTCTTTCAAATTACTTTTTTGAGGTGTTTTCTGTACTTTGTAAATCATGCCTGCAATGGTCACTGTATGGACATCTTTCATAGCACAGTGTTTATCTGTCTTTTGAGTTTCAGACACCAGATGTAGTACAGACTTGGCATTTCTATTTCTCCTGATCTCCCCAAGATCCATTCTGTTCCCTTCTGATGGCTTTTGAAGATCCTGCCCTCCCAGTCTTGCTATATATTCATAAAGTGCACAATGCTGGCGTTTCATCTTTGTTAGTAGAAAAGGTCATTGGGTTTAGTATTCAGATATCTTCCCGATGAAGACAGAAAAAGGGAAGAAAAAGAATATGCATTCATATTCAAATTTCAATTAGGAAAGCATAAAAACCCTAAGCTTAGCAGAGAAATTCAGGGAATAAATGGACAGGTCAGATGAGAAAAAGGTTGTTGGACAGAGTGAATTGGTTTCTTCTTCAGCAAAACTGAACCAAATTCAACATTACTCTGATAATCAGCTAGGAGACAAAACACTGCAGGTCCCACAGCTCAGTTAACATAAGCTTACCCTTCTGTCTCAAAAGTGGAAATGGTTTTGATTTATACTTCTTGAGCTCAAGACTACCATCCAAAGAGTGACAAATGCTGTTCACTTATACATGAAGATGATAAAGACTGTTTTCTAAGGGTTGTGGCTATGATTACCGTGGTCTTTTCAATGAGAAGTAACACTCATTGCATACTAAAACAGAAAAATACATAGTCTTGTTCACCAAGAGGGAAATTAGAATTAGACTTACTGTAGGTAAAGAAATATTGTTGCTGTCCTTAGTAACTGTAGATGTCAGATCGTTTGCATTCTGGTGGAGTAATTTCTACCTTGATGGGAAGTAACAAGAAAGAAGCTATTAAACATTTTTCATACAAATGTGTATTGCTTCATGCATATTTATACATATTGATTATTACCAATCATTGCTTTACATGTGGTCAAGAAGAGTGGCTTTAGGAAAGTTATTTTAGAGTCTGACAGTTAATACATTAATTCTCTCCAACTGACTGCAAAGTTTGCATGCTTCACATCATCACTATTAAAATTATAAGGAAAACAACATATTCTCCAGAGGTTACCAAAGCTTGATTTGAGAGCTGATTAGATGAGGGACAACTGCAAGACAACAGATGGATACTGTGAAATAGGTGGGGTGTAAGATCCTCATCCAGATACTCTGAGCCAGAGAACAAATGAGTGAAACAGTGACTACAGCACAGTAATGATTTATGTGGTAAAAGCTTTAAGAAACCACAAAAAAAAGAGGAGCATCATAAAGAGGAACATGAAGGAAGACAAGGAAATAATTTTGAAGGTATTGAGAAAGAAAATTTTAAGGTGGAGGCCTTATAGAAAAATCACTGACATGGAAATGGAAAATAAATCTTAAGTAACTGATCAAGATGAACATCATTTGTGGGGCAAGGGTGGGATTAGAAATCACCTGTGCAAGAAATACTACACAGAGTAAGCCTGGGTCATAAAGTACCTTGTCAGTGAAGACCAGTGAAGTTACACTGATGTACTGCAGAAGGGGTGCAAGGCATAGATGCTATGATGAAAGTAGCAAGTCAGTACAACTATCTGTGCCACACACTGTATTGAGTAAGGAGGACTTATAAATGTCAAAACTGAGAACAACTTGCTCTCAGGCAGATGAGGAAATGGATATAAGCATGCAAATAGACAAGAACACAAGAGAAGGAAAGCTAGAAATGAAAGTTTTATAGTTTGGAACAGAGCAGCAGAAGGTAGTTAAACATCTTTCTTAGTGGTTGTCACTCTTGTTTGATTTTCATGCCCTTAGACTTTTTCATCTTATTTTTAGCTCTCTTATGGGAAAGGAGTCAGCGCTGTAATATTGCAACAGCATCTTAGAAGCCAGACACATATTGCAGAGGCTCTTCCCCTGTTCTCAGGCTTAACTAGAGCCTGGTCTGCAAGGCAAAAAGGATTTGTGCTTTTAAATGAACCTTTTGGAAATGTTGCCTACATGTGAATATCTATTTTACATCCAATGGCCAAGTTAGCCTGAAAAATGACAGGAGCTGGAGTGTTATGATGTTCTCCCAAGCTGCATGGAGTCAAGGGGGAGAGAAGCAAGGCTGGACTAAGCTGGCATATGTAGGATGAGTACATGTCTAGAATGGCAATTTGCAATGAGGTCTGTTTTCTTTTACTCACTGACTAGATGTACAGAATTGTAAAGGCATTAAGGAATCCAAATTGTAACCTTGAACATGTCATTTAATAAGAGGAAAGGCAATAGATGAGTTTGATGACAAAACCATCACAGTCTTAATCCCCCTTTAGGGAACCTCAGTCACTTGTTCTCAGTACTTGAGCTGAGACAATGATACGCTTTACTATTTGTCATGCTGGGGATTGCAGATAATAGTAGCCCCTTAAAGTGATAATCTGTGCTCATACCTTAATTCTCATTAGCATACAGCACTCTTGAGTTTTGACCACTGTTTTAATTGCCCTGTTAACTAGTTACATACACCACTGGAGATCTTTTTCACTACTGAGAATCAAAATAAGCTTTTTAGGATCTCAATGGGAGAAGTAAACACAAGCACAGTGACTCCCTTTCCTGCCTTCTCACTCAACGCTTTTCATATGTCTTGTCCCATCCCTGTCATGGTACACACTCCATGCATTTTCACAGCTGACTCCCTATCTTCCATTCTATCCTGCTTTTCCTCTTTTTTTACTCCTCTTTTCTTCAAATTGCTTTTCCTCTCTAGACTCCCTACTTCTTCTTGATCCTTCTTCTGCTCATCTCATTTGTTTAAATCGAATCCTTCTATCTCTCCTTGCCAGTTTCTCACTGCTGGAGCTGGAAATCTTCTCAGTCTGAGATTGATCCTTTTGCAACTATGAGATGCATTATACAACTCTGCATCAAACCTGTCTCTGTTGCCTGCAGGGTCTTTTAATCTCAGGCTGGACTTAGACTGCATGCCAGCAAATTGACATCTGCAGCTGGAACCCGGTAACAGAAAACCAAAAATTGGCACTTGGTCAATTTTTAGGCTTTCATTACAAAAGAAAGACCAATCTGCTTTTCTGATAAAAATAAAATGTATAATAGTAATACCATGTGCTTGGAAATCACATTGCGAAACAACAAAGCTTACCTAGTTCTGTCCAAATAAATCTGCTATCCCTAACACTGAATGAAAGCAATAGGAAAGAAATAAAAGATCAGCCTTTGATATGGATGAAGATTAAAAACCTTGAGTGTACATTGCTGAGAGAAAAATAAGCAAAAGCATAAATCACAAATCACCACGTGACCCAATTTTAGCCTGAGCTGCTAGATTTTACTGGAGGTATTTTGGATTGTTTCTGTGAAGAGGATAAAACTGATAAACTTGTCTGCTCAGGTCTTTATTTGTTGTAGTCCTGCTTGCTTAGAAAAAGCAGGCAAAGCCTGTTTTCCCAGAAAAGCAGCAAGTAAGCAATGGAAGACAGTCTTTTTGTGCTGCAGCTCAAGTGCCCTTCCTACCAGTACCTCAGAGAAAACAAAGGTTTCTTGCTTTCATTTTCCCTCAACTAGATTCCATCCACTTGGACACCATCTCATCAGGCTACTCCCCCTCTCCAGCATTAGGGACCATGAAAACTCCCATCTGATCCATGTCACTCACTCCTCAGATCTGCATGCAGATAGCCTTAGGGCCTGCTGCAGCAGCTCCCAGTTTCCGTTGCCATGTACTCCTGAACTGAGTTGTTCCTTATTTTCCCTGAATGAAAGACTGATGCCTTCCCCAGGACCTCAGTGCCATGGTACAAGAGCTGACCCCTCAGCACAGCGCATCTGATTTGGGGCTATGTGGAACAGGATGTGCTGCAAGACCATGATCAGGAAGCTGGATGCCTCTGGGATAGGCAGACCTCCCGCACAGTTGGCCCGGCCACCCCATAAGTCTGATGTCTTGACGAAGTATTAGCCCTACTCCTCAGGCATATCAGCTCTGATGCATGCCAAATCATCAACTGCATTGTGAGGGAGCCATACAGTTCACTTGGGTATATTTGTGTCTCCGAGATGCCGGCTAGCAAGGTGGGAGCCCTACAGCTGTGGTGGTTAGTAAGTTATAGTTACAAGTTCCTAATGTTGTTGAGGGCTTGAGATGACTCCTTGTGCAGCTCATGAACTTTGTCACTCCACTGTTTGCAAACTGTCAAGTTAACCAGGCCTGTACATTTGAGGCTTCTATCTGTCTCAGCAGTATCCTTCCTCACCCATCTGGAAAAAATACATTAAAAATCAATCTAAAATGCTCAATACAATCCTCAATAGGGTATTTAAGAACATTTCTTACTGAAGCTTATTTCAACACTATATTCACTTTGGATTTTCCGTCATATCTGATGCTGAAAGAGTTTGCAACAGGCTTTGCTGTGTCGTTGTTGGTTTGGTTGTCACTGTTATTTTTTTGACAGGAACTCTAACAGTCCTGGGAAAACCCCAGCAATAAAAACAACCAAGCCTTCAAACAAAGCCAAAATCAGAACTGAAAAAATGGGACTCAGTGCAGAAAAAGATGTTTCCAGGGTATGCAAGGACAGTCATAGTGTTAGAGGTTTAAATAGAAATAAATTAAATTTTTCTAAAAACTAGAATAATTCAAAAATGATTGTGGCTGACTGTGTTCATTTTCATTCTGGAACTAACATTTCTTTGAGGTGCTGCATCAGGAACAGCTGCGATATTCTGTACCAGCATGGAACAAGGCACTAGAAGCCATGTATCAGATGAGATACTGTCTACCTTGTGTCAGAGAGTGCTGACAGACAGACAGACAGACATGTGGCAGGCCTTATTTACAGAATGCAATTAGGAAAAAATGAGCAAGATGACAGGAGCTTTGGTTTGTGCCAGATAGTGCCGTACCCTGTTACATGTAATGAAGCTGTTAGGACAGACCATGTGAAATTTAGCATTAAGCTGTACACTACTTAGCCACTTACTGTTGACCTGGCTTCTGCTTGCCTGTAACTGAAACTTCTGTTTGTGTGCAGAGGAAGAACCAAAGGGGCGATAAACTGGGATGGGACAGGAAGGTGAGTCTGTAAGGCTTTTGGTGAACTCTCTCCTCTGTTTTCTGCATGGGATTTCTAACCCCCTTGTTCCTAAGTGAGCCTGTGGGAGGGCAGGCTGATCATTGTGCACAGACTCTAGCGATCCCTCTGCACCACAGCTGTCTGCATCTTATACTGGTTTGTCCAGTGCTCTCTCTTGGCTGAGACAGTGTGAACAGTTCTCTGAGGCAGGATGAACTGGAGGAGGGACTGCAGATACATGCTCCACTAAACTCATGTCTTCTGACTTTTATAAGAGTAACCTGGGTGAAGGCATCAGGACCTGAGGCTTTCCCAAAAACATTTGCAAATATCACAGGCATGCTTTGCCTCTCACATCCTGGGAAAAGACATGGCTTTATGTGGTCTTTAGACCCCAAGCCAAGAAGCAGATTATTGCAGAGATAGATTCCCACAGACTGAGCAAGAGTTCAACTGCTACTCAATCCCACCACACACTTAATCCCGCCACCATCATCATCATTCCAGCCCACCTCTCCCACAACAGCACCCGTCTGACAGCTCACCTAGCAGCGATGCACATCAAACAACATCACCCAGTCTCTCCATGTCTAGGTGAAGGTGAGGCTGCCAGCACTGTTTGGCAGACCGTGGCTTCACAGCATGCAGTTAGTGCCAAACACCCTCTATGGCATGAGATTTTAAAACAATAGGGAGATTCAGAAAGCAGCCTGTAGACATTTCCTGGCTTGAGAAGTGGTATCAGGTGAGACACAGTGCTGAAACAGATGCTAGAAAGAGACAGAGGTGTTCAGGAAACTGTCCAAAAGTGCTCCATCACAGGGAAGAAGAGCTGGGCTCTCAGCTTCAGAGGGAAAGCAGTGAGAGCTAAAATGTCTCTAAAACAAATATTTAAAAATAAGGCACTGTAGGGTTTGACTGCAGAATATCCTGGGACCTTCATGGGGTAACTCAGGAGCTGGATTAATTCCTGCAAGGCACCACTGCTTCTGTCATGGTTGATCTGTAAGGACCAGATGTTCCTTGCCACAAGGAAGATGAGTTATAAAGAGAAGCCAAAACAACAGGATTTTGTCTTTTTTCATGTTCTCTATGTTGGGAAGGGAAAGGGAGGTCTGGTGTTAGCAGATTATTAATGAGTGGTCTGGTTTGTGTCCCAGTGCAGGTAGTCATGCAAGGTGCTTCTTTTAAATAGCAGCAAAAGAGCTGAGGTTGACTGTCTGCATAGGGCACCTCTGCCACATATACCCTGGCAAGCACAGCCCTCTCCAGGAGCCACCCAAAAATCTGGTGCTGGGGTACAGCATCTTGTCCAGGGACAAAAATACAATATGATTATGATACAATATGATATATGACGATATGATGCAGGGAAGCAAAGCTAGATTCCTCTCTTACCTCCAGAACCAAGCTACCCTGGTTCACTGTGGTGATTGATCTCCCACCACTTCAGGGAGGCTACTACTCACTTTTGGAAAGTGCCCAGACTGGAGAGTGACATGCTTAGAGCATCATTACTCCCAGACTCTGGCTCTTCCCTCAGGGTGACCAAACATCCCTTCCCTGTCCCTTGCCAAGTCGCCCCCTCTGCAAATGGCCTCCCACTCATCAGGGAGGAGAGGCACCCAGACCACCCCCCCGGGTCCCCATCACAGCATTGGGGAATAGAGTCTGCACCTCCTGGGACACCCTGTCGAAGCTGGGTCTCCTGTGCCCAAGGGAAATATTCTCCCATTTGGGGTCCCCCTCCCTTCACCGTACCCTGGGAACACAGGGTAAATGAGAAGCTCTGATGGGGAGTGGTCCTGCCTACTCTGGCATCCCCTTCCCAGGGTTTCCCCTGCTTCCTGGGAAGGGAAAGTAGGAGCAGGGCAGGCACCATGCCACCCCAAGCAAGGCCTGAAATGTCAGAGTCATTCATCACAGGTGGGAACCTCATCATGTGAACCTAGAGGAAGAATCAGTGTTTTCTGGAAAGAAGAATGTATTTGAAAAAATTGGATTTGACAGTCCTTGGGTACCTTTAAGAGGTGAGGTTGTCATGGCATTTATTTCTTTCTCTTGAAAGAGCTTGACTGCCAACTGTGTCTGCTATACGATGCGTTCTTGGCTCCCCCAGACAGTACGGATTTCTGGTGTGGCTTTGAGCTTACGGACCTTCTAATGCAAACCCAGTCTTAGTGTTCAAGTGGGCTGGATTGCATTTGCTGTCCGCAAAATTATTTCAGAACATTTACTCCATCACTGACTGTTGACATGATGTCTTATTTCTTCAACAGTCAGTTTGCAAGTGAAATAAGCACCTGAAAATTACAGTGTTATATGCTGTGTTAGCAACCAAATATATAACCAAGTACTGAGATCAGTATTACTTGGGGATACATTTAAGTTGTAATTCTCTCTTCACTGATGGATTTTCTTTCTATCTCTCTGGGAAACGATTGTTACAGCTTATTTTTCAGCCTGGTCCCCAAAGGAAATAAAGCTTCCTTGGCCTCTCTGTGTTTGTATGTGTCTGTGTGTCTGTTCCACTCTGTTAACTTCTGAACTACAGGCAACTTTCAACCCACATTAGAAAACAGTTTAATGAAAATAAGGACCTAGGTAAAAGACAGAGACTGCAGTAGTGCCTTTACAGAGGATAGGCTATTGCCAAACCTGCAAAATCCAACTATATGGAACAGATGGCAACAGGGACTGGGCTTCATTAGCTCTGTTGCTCACATGATTATTTGTTTTCTGTACTAAAGCCTACAGAACAGGGATAAGCTCTTTCTTGTTAGCACCTCTGCAGTAGATCCTGCTACAGGATATTTCCAGGTAGTTAATAAGTCAATCAGCTGGCCTGTGCTGGAATAATATTAAAGAATGCTGCTGTGAGCCACCTTCTGACATTTCAGTTTAGTCCTTGGGCAACACTTGGTCTTTCTGATATTGTCAGGTGGCATTTCAGACAAAAATGCAGGCCATTATTTCCTCTGAGAGTAGCTATATCAAAACGACAGATCTTCACTATGCATGGTATAGACGTGAGCTCAGTTTGGGAAAAATTCATGCTGTTATGTGAAGGTATCTGGAGACAGATGATGTGATAAATTTAGGCCAGATCCAGACTGCCAGGCAGTGACAGAGGTAGACAAGTCTGCTACTTGCTGCTCCTCTGCTGTAAATCTCAGCCTTGCTGACCTCAGTGTCAAATGTGGCTAGTAAAAGTGACTCCCATTTTGCAGCATTTTCTTCCTGTACTTTTGCTGTGAGGATGGGGCTGCTCTGAACACTGCGAGAGACAGCCCAAGGGGAGTGTGGGACAGCCACCCCTGGTGGGAAAGCCCTTTGCTGCAGCAGGATCAGCCTGCAGAAGAAACCAGCTGACCTGCCAAGGGTGCTGGGTGGGATTCATACCTGCTCAGTCACTCTGATCATTTCAGATGCCCTGCTGTTATTTTACTTTTTCCTTATATTTGCAGAGGACATCATGGACTTTAAATATGAAAAAGATAAAGACTGCTCCATGCGGCATAAGTATAAATACCTCTAACCAATTTCCTCCATCAATAACACAAGGATAGCACCTTTCTGCTCAGGAAACCAGCATCGGCATGCAGGAGCAGCCCCTGCTCTTTTGTGTACCCCTGGCTGGCAGCGTGGTGCCTCCCACACCCACTGATGGACACCCGTGGGGGCCTTCACCAGAGGACAACCCTCTGCTCTTCCCAGCTGCATGCCAGCTGCTACCCACCATCGGTGGGAGGGCTCTTGTGTGCTTGGGTGGAGTCACATCAGCGCGGGTGCTGGGACAACAAGGTAACACTCAGGGTAACACTGCCAGGACAGCTTAGCATTGACTGGCTTTTGCTGACTCCTTTCTCTCATATATTTTTACTTTCTGTATCCTCCCTTCCAGCACCAGTTATCTTTCTATCTCTCTCTACTGTCCTTTTTCCAACCTGCCTTGGCCCCATCCCATGGGCCTCCCATGTCATCCCCACTCCTTTCCCTTCTCTGACACTGAGAGGTGGCAGAAGGTCAGACTCCTTCCTCCAAAATCCTCTGCCCTTACCACCTGACATCAGTATTTTCAACATACCCTCTTCCTGACTCAGCCTCTATCCCACAGATAAAAATTTGTACCCTGCCTATGTTCCTCCCCCCAGGTCCCTTCTTCACGCCTGCATCTCCCACTGGCAGAGCAGCAGAGTCTGTGCCTTCAAGTGTGAAAACAAACAGGAGACAACTGTCTATGCCACTGCACAGGCATCTAAACGCCTGTTGAGGCTATCATTTTAAACACTGAATGTTTTGGAAAGTTTCTGTGCTATCACAAGGGCAGATGTTCCTCCACATGCTGCATCTGTGCTCTGGGCTGCACAGCAGGGAGACAGCTTCTCCTGCCTCAGGGTGCCTTCATCTCACCAGGCATCTGCCTTCCTGCCTGGGCACTGGCAGAGAAGACAAAAATCTTTTGGAGAGGATTTTCTTTATCATAGAGAAAACTCTCAGACCGTGGTGGTGGTTTTCTCTGTACCGATCTGCTTTTCCACCATGCCCATGGAAAGTTACTTGTGGCATTTCAAGGAATTAGCTTGGCCATTGTTATGGATTTCTGAGGACTTGATTATAACGTAATTTGTCTCAAAAGGTTTCTACTGTCCTTTTGCTTTTCTTTTGTCCTTTTACAGCAGTGATCTTTCATTTCAGCTCTACCTGTAACTTTTTCTTATGGCCTTACACAAATATGATTTACAAATAAATGCCCTGATACCACTTGTTCCCATATACATTATCTGCACTTAGCAGTCTCTGTTACCTCAAGTGCCTTCTCTTTCAAAGAGGAGATTTGTTAGCTTTCTCCTCACAGATACAAATCCAGTTTGAATTTTACTTCTATTCAAGGCTTCTCCTTTTTCTTTTTTTGCAATTCTGACACTCTCCCCAGTGGAAAAATGCTTTTGGCAGTTGCGGAGCTATGCTGGCGTAGTGGCCATTCACAGGCACACAGGCAGCTTTTCAATATCCGTTTGGACTTACATGTTTCATGCTTTTAGGGAAACATGAAACAAATTGAGTATCTCATTAGTCACTTAGAAGCAAATCTAAGTGTTTACTGTGTATTGACTAAACAATACATTCTGGCTATTTGTTTCTTGGGCAAAAATATTCCTTTCTGAAATGACAGAAAACCAACGAGCTCTTAGTATCTATTTTGCATAGGCTTATTTTGCGCTGTAAAGCAAAACAGAACCTTAGAGGTATGCAGACACCCCCCCACTTTCTCCCAGCTGTCAGGCTCAGGGACTGGAGGCCACTGCTGCAGCAGTGGGCAATCTGCTGTGAACCAGCTACCAGAGCAGTTGAATCATATTTCTCCTAGGTTTGGCATTCCACACAGGGTTTCCATCTTTCCCAGTAGATAACTTGTCTAAAGCTGGCTCACAATACCCTACACAAGCTGCAGATGACGCAGGGAGCGATGTGATCACTGAGGACTTCTTTGGAGCAATTTCAAATGGCTGCACAATATGTGCAATTGTGTGCAATACTTCAAGCGACACTTCCATGTCATGAGAACTCCAAAATTTTGCTTCAAGCTCAAGCCTTAAAAGAGGTTAAAGATACTGTCAGAAGTAGGGGAATACTGAGGATGGAAAAGAGAAGGGTTTCATTTTTTGACATTCTATCTTGGGAATCTCTTGGGTTTTTGAGTCTCCTCAGTTAAGATGAATCCTTGGCTACCAGTGATAACCATGTTATAGCATCTCATTAGGAGCCAATCTTCCTTTTACACTGCATAGGTTTCTTTACCTCAGAGTATCTCTTTTGGAAATCTCTTGGTTGACTTTTTTTAGGATTACATTTGATTTTTTTCCCCTCAGCTTGTATTGCATTGATGGCTTATAAACACCCTCTGATTGATAAGATGCATTCAGGTATTTCTTAAGTCTTTTTCCAGTGATGACCTCCTAGCAGAAGTTCTAGTCATGACTTCTGAAATGTGTAAACTTGCATTTGGCATAGCTGACATTCAACCCATGCCTGTAACTCCAGCTCTCAAAGTCATCCAGTCCTTCCTGTATGATCTGCCAAACCTTTTCTGAACTAATCATGGCCCTGAACACCTGTCACCAGTAAACTCGAAAAATTTCCCATGGATATGTCAGGTCTGTTGTGAAAATACAAAGTAATAGGAATTTCAAAATTTCATTCCTATCTTTGGAGCCTTCCCTGGTAAATTCCCAACATGACAGTATATCATTTTTCAATACTAGACATAATTTCCTCTCTGAAATAATGATGCCAACAACAACACAAATGTAAACAAAGACAGAAAAAAAAGAAACAAAAAAATAAAGCCATCAGATTGATCACTTTATAGTCCCTGTGTTAGTATTTTCTTCTCTAGCTTCAACAATAAATTATGATATGGGGTGGTTTGTCACCTGCTCCATGTTAATCCAGATGGATAAGGTCCATCATAAAGTTTAGAAATACTTTTTTTTAAAATCAGATTCTTACTGAAGACAGATATCATGTGGCATGAGCCACCTTTGATAGCTTATATTACATTTTATCATGTTTCTTTTTGCTTCTTCAGCTTTGTTTCAAAAAATCAAGATTTGCCCTGAAGCCATGCATACTATTGAGGCTGTAATATTTGCCATTGTTACCCAAGCGATTGATCTGCTTTCCCCTGTTTCTCTCTCTATCTGTTTCTTGAATTGGTTTATTTTTGGCTGTTTTTTATCATACCACTTCTCATTTCAGAGATTTAGTAGAAAATAGTTAATCTTTTATGTTTGTTTTCCTCTTCTGTTTCAGTATTTTGGAGAGGAAATATTTAGGCCTCCTGTATTTATTTTCATGAGTTTTTGTTCCAGATCTGTTGTGGTAATTTTCATAACCTCATTCCCATTAGCTGTGAGTTCATTTGGAGCCCTTAATTTCTCCAAAAAAATAATCCTTTGGAAGTCAGAATCCTTAATTACAACATTTAGTTTTGTTTATCCTTCAATTTAATTTAACTTGAATGATCTTGGTTCCCAGAACCCCAGAGTACTTTCTACAGCCACCAGTAATTAAAATCAGTTAAAATAACATTACCTCTGCCTGATGGCAGGATAGTCACAGAAGCTTTCTGCTGAGAGTGGTAGGCGAGCATGGAGCAGATCTGCAAATCTGGTCACAGATGTTGATATGAAGTGAAGGGTGAGATTATCCAGAGAGAGCGTAAGAAGGGAGAAGAAGAACAAGCCAAGGACAGACCCTCATGAATAAAAAAAGACTCAAAGAGAAAGACTTGCAGAGAAGCCCCTGGTGAGATCACATTATATTATTGTTGTAGAAATAAATGTCACTAAAAGCTCTGTAGTGAATGTGTGAGGCTAAATGGAGCAATCCTAGAAGACTGATGATTTCCATTGGTAGGTCTGAAAAGCTCTGGATAACAAACATGGGCAATACACATTCCCCTGTTAAAAGAGATGATAGAATTCCAGTGCAACTCTAACTTGTGAATGTGCTTATATAGCCCAAGTCATATACCTGTAATTTCCAGAGTAAATCCCAAGGTAAATTGTAGTTGTTAATGTGGTGTTACACACCCAGAACAATCTCAGGACTGAGGAGAATGAACTATTGCTCAAGTCTTGTGTTATTGCTTAGCTATGGCTTAAAAGAAAAGATAATGTGCCTTGATTGTCTTATTGCATAGCTCTGCATTCGAACACAGCAGCTATGTTCTAAGTATCCACTCAGTGGATGCTCTTTTGCAGCCTTGCTACTGCAAGTTAGTTGTGCTTGAGAACCGAATTCATTAGGATCGAGAATAACCATGTGTGATGCCTGGTGATCGGGTCCTAGAAATACAGTGCTTGGTTGGCTGCTCATGGCTAAGTTATTAGCATTCTTGATAGCTGTTGATAGTATGTTCTTGATAGCTCAAGCAAAATCACAATGGGTTTTGAGGTGTCACAGTCAGGAACAGGAGCAATTCATCAGGTGGTAAAAAAAGAGACTGTTAGCACTCTGTTAGAAAGACTTTTCTTTTCAGATTAGTGACCAAACTGCTACTTTACCTTGATAAGACATAGCCAGCTCAGGACTGGGACAACATGGGGGGATGTTCTTGCTCCATGGTAAGTTAGCTTGTATGTTAAGAAGCCTAAAACAGCAGTTTATTCCTCCATTTTGTTTTACATATTTAAAAAGTGGTCAGTGAGAATGTAAATCCTGAATTTGTAGTCAGGAATTTAGAGAGATGTTCTTTCAGACAGTAAGTTCCCTCACTTTTTTTTATTGCCTTGCCTTAATGCTGCTACATTTAGGTGGATATAGTGGCAAATGCAGGGAAAGGAACCTGAGTGTTATTTGATATGCTGGGACACTCTGTACGAGTGGTTTCCTTCCTTCTGTACATATGGGACAGCATAACTTGCGTGAGTGCTGAGAGTTAAACTATGTTTTGTGAAGGAAGTACATAAACATCTGCTCAGTAATAAAATTCACATTCTTATACTGACGGTTTACTTGGGGATACATAAAACTGTGTTGGGCAAAGCAGCATTTAATATATGTTCAGCAGTAGGCTTCACTGGTAAGAAAGAAGCAAAGATCATTAGAAGCCCAGGTGAGTATCAGGTAGGTATCTAGGGAATCTGTACCAGACCTACAGGGGATCCTGACTGTCTATTCTTTTAATGTCAGTCACTTCATACTGTTATCAATTCATGTTGTTAAATCTTTGTTGCTTTTGTCATTTCTCAGTTCAATATGCTTTTGATTCCTTACATTTTCTTCTATCTATCTCTCTATCTTTTGTGTAGAAGAAAAAAGGATAATTTTAGATCTGCCAACATGTATTTCATATTTGTTCACATTTCATGTCTAACAGACAGGAGGGGAAAAAAGTGGAGTTAAAAGAAAATTTGTCATTCCCCAGAGTAGGATAGCCTTCCTCTAGGTGGGGAGCTCAAACTGGAACAAGTAAAAGCTTCCTTTTTACTAGATCTTGACAGTTTTAAGTTACACCTCTGCTTACTGCTTTTGTTTCATGCTGTCTGTATTTCAGAGGTTTCCACTCTTGATACCTGTGCACAGAAAAGATGGAGGAGCCGAAAGAAAAACTGCTCCCTCAGGGGTGGATTGCCTTCCTCCAGTAAGTGGGTGTTAATTAGAAGTGTAAACAATATCCTTTATAGTTTTAAATAGAATTTAGTAGTTCTAAGTGAGGTTAATTCTTCTGTGAATGATTTGAAGATTCTTTCCCTGTGTAAACAATCTTCACAGGTCATTGCTTTCTTTTTTTTTTTTTTTTTAATATTTTCTCTGTTTCATTATGGCCTAATCATAATCCAAACACACATCTGATTTTCAACATAGCATTTGTTTGCCAATAATCAGAGTTCAGATCTTTGCATAGGGAAGTGAGACATCATTAAAAATGTTGTTAATCTGAAAGCAAAGAAGATAAGCAACAAGGTACCAGATCAGGACAGGCCTTCCCGTTTGCACATCAAGTTATGTATTCCTTGCACAGCTGGTACGTGTGTTGCAAATATCATGAAACAACATTGGCAAAATGTTTCTTTTGCCCTTGGAGAGAAACTGATGAAAGAAAAACCAAGCTTGGCATGCGGTTCTTCTCTGAATAGGTGCAGAAAGCAGAGGATAACATGACCATTGTCAATAATTCATCTGGAAGATTTATGTTTAGTGTAGTTGAGATGAGGGATGGCAAAACCATGCTGTAAACTACTTTTCATCCTCCCTTGCCCTTGCCCTTGCCCAGGCAAGCTGTTGCATGCAGTCGTATGCTCAAGCATCCTTCCCAGGACAGGAGCGGAGCGTGGAAGGCATAAGTTTATTGCAACTTCCTCTGCTATCCATTAGGGGCATGTTTACAGCTGCTTTGCTCTGTTTTAGGAGCCAGAAAAGAAGCTGTAGGCTCCGTTCCCTACTTGTCCCACATGAATAAATAACAGTGGTTGATAAAAAAATTAAGCTACAGTTGTCTTTGCTTTCATGGTGCTTTCATTAGCATCATTAGCATCAAATGTGGGCAACTTACTCCTTGCATATAAAAACTCCTCCTAGATAACCCATGTTCTAAACCTTCCCAACTTCTAGCAATCCATTTAGTAATCACATTTTAATCTCTTCTACAGAACAAAATCATGATGTCAATATTTTTTCCTCTCCAATGTCATTACAATGTTATTTACAGTCCTCCAAGGTCAGCAGCCTAAACGCAGTGCTCTTTCTTCTCAACACAGTCCATAGACAGCAGGCACCTTTCACTGATTTTCAATCTGAAATATTTTGGTAAGACTTCCAGTGAAATCAGGTGCTACAAAAAAGTATTTCTTCATACAACTTTTTACATGCTGTTTTCTTGCATTGTCCAACAACAACAAAAAAGTTTTCTGTGATTCTTATACTTCGTATAACTTCGAAAATTTAAATCTGTAAATAGCTAATTGCTCTTTCTTCCCTCAGCTTTTGCCACCTGCATGGATCTATAGAAACACCAAATCATAGAATGGTTTGGGTTGGAAGGGACCTGAAAGTTTTGAAAGGCCACAATAAGGTCTCCAAAGAGCCTTCTCTTCTCCAGTCTGAATGACCCCAACTCTCTCAGCCTGTCATCATAGGGGAGGTGCTCCAGCCCTCTCATGGCCCTCCTCTGGACCTGCTCTAACAGGTCCATGTCCATCTTGTACTGGGGATCCCAGAGCTGAATGCAGTACTCCAGGTGGGGTCTCACAAGAGCAGAGTAGAGGGACAATCACCTCCCTTGACCTGCTGGCCATGCTTCTTTTGATGCAGCCCATGGTATGATTGACTTTCTGGACTGCAAGCGCACATTGTCGGCTCATGTCCAATTTTTCATCCACCAGTATCTCGAAGTCCTTCATCACAGGGCTGCTCTCAATCCATTCATTCCCCAGCCTGTATTAATAACAGGGGTTTGCCCCAACCTAGGTTCAGGACCTTGCACTTGGCTTTGTTGAACTTCGTAAGGTTTGCATAAGCAAGCTAACAGAATGAAGAGTGGTATCTCACATGGTGACAGGAGTAAGATCGTAAGCTGTGCAGACAGAGCTTTCCCAGAAGCCCAGAACAAAGCAGAATTCTCTGAGATTTTATAATTTATTGAAGTTCATACTTAATAAAGACTTCAAACCAGCAAATACTTCTGATATCTTTCATCTGTTGAGTTTTTAAAATCCAGAAGGTCAAACATCTTGAAGTTAAGAGAAGATTTAAGGAGAAATTCATATTTGGGACAGGCTGACAATTCACACATGGAAAATTTCCGCTGCTGTTGTGACTTGGCTGTCAATAAATAACTAATGAACATGCACTTGAGGCATTAGGTAACACAGTTCCAGCTCAGACCTGACAGCTTCTATGTCTGGAGGCTGGTCTTCAGGAATTGACTGACTTCATGATGCAAAGCCTGATGAGGTTCAAGTACTCCCAGGTTCTTCAGCTCAGCAAGTTTGTCCTGGCTGTTAGCACTTGGTCCCTCAGAAGAAGTCTGATGTTTAATTTGATGAAGCCTCTTCTTTTGGTGGAGCAGAAGAAAACTGTGAAAACCACTCATTGGAAAATAGAGAAAGCTTTGTATCTGGATGGCATCACCTGCAGAAGAATTTGTGGTGAAGACAGCCCAGCCAGAGCTATGGGACTCATCTGGCTGCCCAATCTATCTACCACTGTGGATTCATGTGATTGATTCTCCACTCCAGAACTGTAGAATGACTTTTAGTTAGCCTTTGTTTTATTACTTGTTTTTATTCTTCTTGGATACAATCAATTATCCTTTGATATGACAATACTTTAAAAGATGGATCCTGACATAATTTTGTTGTCTTAATTTTCTGTCTGTCATTTCTCTTCTTAATGTTTTTTCTTTTTTTAGTGCCAGAACTCCACTGAATGAATAATACAGTAGTTATCTCAACTGATGCTACGTATTAGATGCATATGCTGTCTTTTCCTTCATCCGTTGCCTTCCTCTAGTCTTGATTTTAGATTTGGATTCAAAGTTGTCTTCACCTCATTCACTCAGAAACAAAAAATGAGAACCATTTAAACTTTGCCAGGGGTGGGGGAAAAACGGAAGGAGGAAAAATTTTGGCACATGATTTTTCGAAATTTCTCCTCGTGCTAATAAGAAACCTGATGGAGATTGAATGCTGTGCATGAATGGTTCTGTTTAGCTCTAAAAATTCAGTTAAAATAATTTTTTGTTACAAAAAGAAAGGTTCTGAATAAGTGATAACTGTTTCACATAAAGATTGCTTGGTTGGGAATAAAGAAGGAAAGAGGAAGATACGGGTATGTTAGCTAACAGAATAACTAAATCTCCATGTTATGTTAAATAGGCTACTGGAAAACAGTATATAGGAATATGAGCTACAAGATGAGACTTTATTTGTAGCTCCATTCTCTGATGTTCAAAAATTATAGACTCAAACTGAGACATATGTACATAGGGTCTATCTGAAGGATGATGGGTACACCTTTACAGAAGGAAAATGAAAGAGCTTTGCTCTTGTTCAACCTAGTGCTACAAAGGCTGATCTAATATTGCTGCCTCTAAAAACTTTGTAAGAACAAATATCAGGGCAAGAAAAGTAATCTTTAGGGTAAATAAGAAGGTAAAAATGCTCTAAATGAGATAGCTGCCCAGAAGGAGGTGTCTGAGACAAAGCACTTAAATTATTTTAAAATAAGAGTTCAACGAGTTCATAAAAGTTCATGTGCACAAAGGAGAAGAATGTCTGCAGATGATACTGTGAACAGCTCCAGTGCTGCTCCGGTGTCAGAATGCTTCAGCCAGAGGAAGGTATTTGGGGGAAGACAGAGAGGCCACATGCATGGCAGGTTCCCATGGCCAGAAGAAACAATTGAACCCACCCTAAACCCAGACCTATGCTTTTAACTGCTGAGATGCTGCCAGAATGAGCATGTCTTCTCATGGCTGCTTTGTGGATGTAGTGACACAGCTAATTTGGCCATAAATGGTGGGAAATTTTGGAGTGGCCTGACCTATACTTTTTGTCCAGTATTCATCAAAACCAAATCCATTAGCTCTGCTCAGATCTTCCAGAAACTGATTTAACACGATGCTATTTTCACCAAGCAAAAACTCTCTTTAACACTGTAATTATAGAAATAATAAAGTGATAACTTCATTTAAGTGATCTTTGATTTGATTTGACTTGAGATAAATAACGTTTTAAATTGTTTATTTACCAAGCATGGGATCTTGGTTCTCCCATTTCTAAGACATTCCACTTACCTGAAAAATGTTACCAAAACCCAGGTTGTTAATGAAAATGTAAGAATGAAATTTTAATGAAAAGCTTTGATAAGAGGTGTGGTTTGGTCTGTGCAAGCAATCCTCTGCTCTGACAAGGTTATATTCATTTACAAGATTTTATAGAAGAGGGGTCTAAAGTTATTCATTTTGCCAACTTAAGAACCTTTATTGCTGGGAAAAGCTCAGCTGACATGGCGTTACCATGTCTTAAAGAGATGGATGCAGTTCATTGCTATAGCTTGCAGATTTCTCACTACTTTAGACTCCAACTCCTTTTCAGTGCATTAGTTTGCCCTTGTGACAGTCAAGTATCGTACCTCTGTGACCAAACTGACCTGTACTGGTATGAACAGAGCAAGGAACCAGTGGGAGCACCGTGCTGCTGCCAGACTGCACCTATGGTAGGGCATTTCTGCAAATACAGTGAAGCTGGCCAAAGGCCTTTCCTCCTTCTACCCCTGACAAACACGTGAAAACCAGACGAGCATGCTAGTGATCCATGTCTGGAATTTTACACCTTAGCTCTCTGCTTCTGCAGTGGAGGAAAGTAGAGCTAGGTGGAAAGCTGGAGGGTGTTGAAAAACTTTCTAGAGATAATAAATCAGTTTGTCTTGCTGGCTTTGTCGAGCTTGAAAACTGATGTTCTTTTTTCATCTTCACCTCAGCACCTTCCTTTTCCCCATTTTGACCACTCAGATTATAAGCTTTTTGGGGCAAGGGTTATTTCTTATTGGCAAAGGTATCAAGACATCTCAGCAAAGAGGATGAACGACTGAGGCAGCTTGTTAACAGAAAATGAGAAAGAACTTTTAGTTGCACAATGGTTATGAGGTCAAAATGTAGACTAAACTGTAATATGCTCTTTTATTCTTCAGGTTACACGTTATATCACCCACAGTGTTTCAGTTTGTTCTGGAACAAATGACTGGGCTTGCACATATTGTTAGACTAAAATCCGGTTTCTCAGCTAGTTGTTGCTTAAGCTAAATGGAAAGTATCCGGTCTTACAGCTTCTCTGAAATCTTTTCTCATGCAAAAGAGCAAATTAGAGAACCATGTGCTTGCGTGTGGGTGTAGTAGAGGAGGAAGGGAAGAGAATGGATTTCTGTTTACTTCATATCCCCAAATGCTCTGTTAATTGCTTTCCTTTCTCTCTCCCTCCTCTCCCATAATGACAGCAAAATCAGCTCTTGTCTTTTTCTATAAATTGCCCCTGTGCCAAATGAACACATGGTTATAGAATCAGATAGCTTTAATGATAGGCATTCAAGGAAGCCTTAAAAAAAGAAAAAGATGTCTTCTAAAATATAGAAGAAATAAGTGTTAGGTTTCCTGCTTTTGGTAGAAGAAAAATATTTAGCTTTTCACTGGTCAAATGCAGTGAGGACAGGTCTCCTGCATGATGTGTTGGTGGGGGAAGTGGGTAGGGGATGTTTTTACACAAAATCCTGAATCCTATTCCCTGACTGAGGTGCCACTACACTGTTGGGCTAATGCATCTCAATGAACAGAACTAAAGAACTTCCTTCATTCCTGAATTATGTTAAAGTCAGAGGACAGATCCAAACACAAACTTAAATACTCTGCTGGACATGGCTAGGTGTGTGGTCTTTCATGTGGCACTGCCACAATATTTGTAAGCTTCTGATAAGATGGCAAAATTATTCTCATTTATGAGATTGGAAGAGAACTGTTTTTTACAAAACCTCTGATAGCTCCAGTGGTGTCTGACCTTTTGGCTGTTTCCCAGAAAGCCACCTGAAACCAGCCACAGTACCTGCAGACCTATGCTTCTCGTTTACATGTTAGCAGCGAGTGCTCCTGGGTGTTCACTGAGTCCACAGGCAGGTTTCCCCCTCCCTTCTCATGGTACTACAAGGAAAATGCACTGACCTTGAAACCTGTTACCAAGGGTTGTGCACGACACCTGCAATGGGGCAGCTTTCCTGCCTGCTAATAAGAGAAAATCCCTGAGCAAGGGTGCGATGGGCTGGAGGAGGACAACCACCCCACGCTGCACCCCCTGCCTGGGAAGCACAGTCAGGTGTGGAAATCCCCCCAGCATCCCTCCTGTTCCCTAGCAAGGAGCACCAGTGCAGCAGTTTGCCACTGAGGGAGAAAACAAAGATAAACCATGAGATAAGGAAGGAAAAGGAGGAAAGGATTCAGGGTTTAAAACAAGTATGAAAGAGAGCCCTACAATCTGCAGGCTAAGTTTAGTCACGAGCAGCCAGCAGGTAGGCAAGCACACAAGTGAGTACCCAGATGCAGGAAAAGAGACACAGTTTACACAGATTGAAATTGGAGAGAATAAGTTGCTCAGAAGTGCATTTATGGAAAAACTTCAGCTTCTGTGAGTTTTAGGGTGTCCTGCTAATTTAGGTATGAAATACATATCCATTTTTGATTTCACAGGCACTGCATTGACAACTTTCCATTGCCATGTATAATGGAGGAAGTTCTCTTTGCAGGAAAACCCTAAACCTCATCTCAACAGTTTCTTTAAAGAACCCCAGAGCTTCTGTTCACTTGTTAACACTTGCAGAATATAAAAGCCCTAGTATTACACAGGATGAATTTCCTTTTCTTTCTCCCTGAAAGTCAATATTCCTCCCAAAAGTAATCTGCTTTGCTGTAAATTTAGAGTGTGTCCAATAGTTATTGAAGTAGAGGATTAATGGATCTGTTGGAGCAGGCAAAGACAATCAGCAAACCTCACCCCACAGCTCTTCTAATATGGTGCAACCCTTGATATGTTGTTTCATTCTTCAGTCTCTCTTTTCAGGAAAAAGTACTTAGCAGTTCTCACAGTGTTTCTGTCTATTATATGGCTAAGAAAACCATACACAAGCAGAGGAACCAGTTGTGCATATGCCTAGGAGGAATTTTCCCAACTAACTGACTTACTGAGGAGCCTTTTGGCACTTGTGAAAAATTACTTTGCTAGAAAAATACACATTATCAATGCTGACTGTTTTTTTAACATCTACACAGAACACGTGCAAATGCAAACAATCCCTCCTGTGTTTGTTACAAGTTCATGCCAGATGATCTGTTAGTTCTTCACTTGAATTATAAAAATATAGCTGTAACAGGGTTCATCTAAAAAAAATTATTATTATTTTCTGGCACCCCTTCAACCATAAAAAGACTGTCCTGTTTTATGTCTCATCCTTCTCATAAACAGTCTCTCATTATGTATGAGATTTTAGCATGATGGATGAGTGCCAGTTGGCATAACTTCCTATCGTAATGATGAGCGCCTTCTCCACCAGTCAACACCAGCTGAGTGTGTTGATTTTCATGCCCTTTGCACTGCAGATGAAGCTGCCTGACAGATTTTTATGGGGGAAGGAAGAGAAAATGACAGATGCTCCAAGCCGCACCCTTCATTGTCACATAAGGGTGAGTTTTCTGACGTGTGCACCACTTTTACAACTGGAGTCAGGCTTCCCAAAGGAGCTCAGCTGTTACTCAGGCTGTGGTTAAGAAGGGCTCTCAGCTCATCAGGCATTGAGTACTTGTACTTGAGAAGTCAACATCACATGTTTAACAATCCTTCTTTTTTTTGTCCCTATTCACCAGTGTATCATTCCAATGTTAATTTAATCTATCTATCTGCTGAGTTTGGAGGAATTAAACTAGCATGAGGCCAAAATTAATATATGTTCTCTCTTTCGGTTAGAGAAACAAGACACTGTTTCAAGTGTTGTTCTCCATATGTTAATATGGTGCATGTTGAATAAAAGAGCATTTCAACTGACACAGCTTGGTAAAAGTGCTGTGGGCAATGCAATTGCACAGGCTTATTAATAGTACACTATAGAGGGGGCTGCTCTAAGGTCTCTCAACCTCCTGGGGCTACACCTGTGCTGGGGCCTCCTTTTGATGCCCAGTAACTCAGCTGGGACCTGACAAGGTATCCACAAGGCTCAGAAAAGGATTTCTGGATATATTGTGTAGGACTGTGCTGTGGCACCCTCAGCCCTGCCAATGTTGACCCATATGGTCGACAAAGGTGAGAGTCTGGGCCCAGCTAAAATCAAGTGCCCAGGCACTTCATTCCTCGCCTTGGAGAAAGGCTGGCGTCCAAAGCACATTTCATGTGTGATGTAGATGGTAGGCAAGACTGGTATGGAGAAAGGGGTGGGATAGTTTATGTCTGTAAGTCTGGACTATTCTGTGTATCTGGATAATCTGAGTTACTATTTAGGCTTAGAATCATCCTGCTGCTGAGTTACATCATGCAAAACTGGAATGATGTATGAGTGAGTAATCCCAGGCTCCCTCACTGGCTAGTGGGAAGAAACAGGTATTTCCAGGCTGTATTCATTCTACTTCGGACAGAGATGAATCACGCTGTAGAGATGCCTCTTTCTCTTCATTGACCATAAAGGGAGCCCAGGGTGACATCTTCAAAGCACATATCTATAATGCAAAAGACTGCCTCTGGTGAGATCAAACTCACAACTAGTGTCAGTTCCCAGTACTTTAAAAAGAGAAAGTAGCTTAAAAGAGAAAAATGTCCCATGATTTCCAAGATGATAGTTTCCCTCTTTGTATATCTATGGTAATCTGGCTAAATCACATTTGGTGAGATGAGCAGGGCGATACTACCACAAAGAGATGCCCTGGGGTCATAGCTGAGGAGGACAGATAGGGAAAGACAAGAAACAGCAAACTACTGACCTTTTCATTATTTAAAATAAAACAGAACAGGGAGTGGGAAATCAGAAACAGAGGAATTGTGATTAATCATGAATTAGCTAGCTTTGATTCCTGCAGTGACCCATCAGGAGTCTGCCATTTGGAGCTGAATCATTTTCTAAGGTCAGGCATAGCAGCAATCATTTCCACTGAGCTGATACAGAACACAGTTTACAGTCTAAACATGAGAAGCAAAAATATCTTTCAGCATTGTCACTCTTCAGTGGGCTCAGAAGTATCTTTTCAAAGATAAACAGGCAGCTGCTGTTTAACTATGGTTGATCTCCAGGTAAGCAAAGATTAGACACTGTTTTTTGCATCTGCGTCACAATTTCTACTTAAACTACTTAAACTACAAAAAAGTGTCAACACTGTAACTCACACCCTTTAAGGAAGCTGATGCAGCTCTGCTTTATTTTTCTACTTGGAGGGCATTTTTTGTGCAATCTGAGAGTGTATCTGTCACCTCATGGAATTTTTTAATAAATTGTCACCTGATTCTTTGCAGTTCATTAAGCATGACATACTTTGCAAAATAGCCTTTTTGTGTACCATCAGAAACCACTTCAATTGCTCTTTAAAAGGTTTTCATAAAGACATAACATTAGGTGAAGGACAATAAAATGCATCGGTTTCCCCACTTAAAGTGCTAAGGCTTGGACAATAAGCCCAAGCCAGAGTTGACCTATAGATGAATCCTGTATGTTTTATAACCGATAAGCATTGTATCAATAGGTATTGTACTAAATTATAACAAACCACCTATCCTGATGTAAAAGGTGGGAATATTGAAACCTGAACAATAGGTCTTGAACCGAAATTGCTAACTCAGTATGTAGTCATTAGTGAAATATGTATAGAAAATGTAACTTAAACATCATAAAATATGTATCCTTCTTTGTGTGTGTAAACAAGATAACAAGGCCACAATAACAGGGCCACAGAGACAGTTGTCTGGCCCTGTGACCTGGTGTGTGACCTTGCTCATAAATCACCTAGATAAGCTGGGAAAACTCCCTTAGTTTTTTCCCTGAGCCCCGGCCAGGCTCTGGGAAAATCTAATGTGAGACTGACTCCAGATATTTCCGCTTAAAACAAAGGGTGCCAGCTATTCTGGCTTACTGATTTCAGGTATATAAGGCTGGAGCCGCTCACAGCGACTTTGGAAGCCTCACCTATGGGTGGACGCACCGCGTAGGATTTCCCACTTGCAGGGAAAGGCTCTCCAAATCCTCGCTGTAACCGGGGCTCCCCCGTGACTGCGGATCTGGATGATGGTAAAGTATGCAAGTGGTGATGTATCTTTCTTAATCACTATTCTCTCTCTCAGTTAGTAACGATTTGATGCATTACCCTGTATTTTCCTATTTGTTTAAGTGCACTATTCTGTCTTCTCTTACTGTATGTTTTCTGTATTATTCTGTTATATTATTTAGTTATTTCTAGTAAAATATGCCTGCTCTTTTCACTCTGGTGTCTGAGTTTAATTGATATCCCTAATCAGCAAAACATAAATTGGTGTCAGAATTGGGATACAACAAAAAATGCCGTTATTTAAATTCAAAGGTAATTTGTCAAGTCCACCCGGTGTTCCCGGTTGGGAAGATCCTCCCTATAGTTCGCTGGCCTGGGAGTGGGCTAAGGTCGGAGGACCGTGCAAACAATGGGAGAGCTGGCTGAAGGAAGCCGAACCATTAGATGTTCTAAATTGTATGAAAAAGCTACCTATTGAAAAAGGAAAAGAAACCACAAATTTAAGTAAACGAGGGTGGATTTTGTTAACTGCGTATAGAAAACAACACCAGAGTAAAGAGAGGCTGTTGTTAGAGTGCTCCCAGGTGGAGCGACAGATGTGTGATTTACAGAGTCAAATGGTGCTGTTGCAATGCCAGAATAAGTTGCTTGCTGATAAGCTGGATACTTACCAGACAGTGGCAGAGAAAGCCGTGGTACGAGTAGCACAATATAAGTACAGGAAAAGGAGAGGGCAAGTGAATCGTAAGAAAGTGCGTGTGGTGATTGCAAATGCAGGTGTGCAGTGGGACCCAGAGAAATGGGATGGTGATATTTGGGATTCTACGGATTCTGATGAGGCTGGTTCCACAAATGAACTCATAGATGTGAAACCTGTGTTGAGGCGAAGGATAGAGGCAGATCCTACTAATAATGGGCAACATATGAGAAAGGATGTAATAGAGGATTTTACTCAGCATGAGGTAAATGATATAATTGAAAGATTTAAACAGAGACCAGGGGAATCCCTGCTCTCTTGGATGGTGCGCTTGCATGATCAGGGGGCTACAGGGATAATCCTAGATGAAGGAGATTCTAAAAAGTTTTTGATTTTAAGTTCAGATTCTTTTGTGCAAGATGCATTTCGAAACAATACTCAGGATATTAATTTGTTAGCATTGGCTGCTCTGGGATGTAATACCAAATATCCTACAGAAAATGATTGGCCGGCATCTGACCGTCAGTGGTATACTTTGCGAGATTGTATACAGCGAATGAAAGAGGAAGGGATGAAAGCAGCTATTTTTGTAGGAGACACTGACCTTATGATGCAGCATCCTTTGTCGGTCACTATGCGAAACAGAGTGATTAAAACCGCTCCACCAGCATATAAAAATGTAATTATGACCCTCCTCATTAATGAAATGGGGAATCCCCTCGATGAAGTAATTGAAAAAGTGCAACAGTTACATGACCTGGGGGAGTGGGGCCCCCGAGGGAGTGCAGGGAATCGAGATACTCGAGACAGCCCTAAAGGCAGTGAAAACAGGATTTCTCGTAAGGAAATGTTTACTGCTTTACTAAGGGATGGTATGCCCCGTGATAAAATTGATGGAATTTCGACCTCAGAACTGTGGAATATATATAAACAGAGAGGGCTGAATAAACCTAACAAAAAAGGACAAAATTCACAGGCCAAGAAGGCAGGGACAACTCAGCCTATGACGCCACCTCTTGAACTTCAACAGGACCCTCCATCTGTCCACGGAGGGCCCCCCGTGAGTGGATCACCAGTTCCGGGGGTGAAAGAGGATTGGGCACCGTTCTCTGACTTGTACCCTTTGCGGGAGGCAGGGGAGGTGAGTCAACATTATGATCAGCACAAAGGAATTAACCGCCAAGCTCCAGGGCAGTGGGTGCGGAAGGACCGATGGCCCCATGTAGAGCTTAAAATTTTTTTTTAGAACAACTGGTCCCCACAAACTGTAAATGCCCTAATTGACACTGGAGCAGAGGCCTCCTTAATATATGGGAATCCCAGGAAATTTAAAAGACAACCTGTAATTATGACAGGTTTGGGAGGAAAATAAATTAAAACTGTACAAACACAAATGGAAATGAAAACAGGAAACCTCCCAAAATTATTATATTCAGTCATGATTGTCCCCATTCCTGAATATAAAATTAATATAGACATTCTAAAAAGACTAACTTTAAATCTTTCTGATAGTCAGTATCAATTTGGAGTTAAACCCTGTATTAGTACCAGACCTGTTATGGTCAGCAAAGTAAAAATGCCTCCTGAGCAGATCCTGGCTGCAACTAAGTTAGTTACAATGAGGCAATATAGAATTCTGGGAGGACATGAAGAGATATCACAGACAATTAGAGATTTATCAGATGTAGAAGTTTTGACGTGGCAGTCCGGTGTGGCCTGTCAAGAAAAGTGATGGATCCTAGAGAATAACAGTGGATTTTAGAGAAGTAAACAAACATACTGCACCGCTTGCGGCAGCTGTGACAGACACTGTCACTTTAATAGAAGAAGTTCAGAAACATCCAGGAACTTGGTACGCTATAATAGATTTAACTAGTGCATTTTTTTTTTACTATCCCTATTGCAGAAAAGCATTTGCTTTCACAAGGATGGTTGCAGAGCCCCACTATCTGTTATAGAATTGTAGCTGAACACTTAGATGAAATACAGCTGCCTCCTCACACACAATTAATCCACTATATAGATGATATTTTGATTCAAGGAAATGATGAGGAGGAAATACAACAAGTTCTTGAATTAGTGGTAGATCATATGAAACAGAAGGGTTGGGAAATTAACTCTGCAAAAATCCAAGGACCGTCTGAGACAGTGAAGTTTCTGGGAATTCAGTGGCATTGCGGGCATCAAGCCAGCTCCACATGGCCCTGACCACCCCAGAAATCCATCTTATTTTCCAGGACAACCTGCCTTAGTCGAACTTCCCATGGTGGGAGCAGTACTATTGGTATTGGATACCCAAATAAACAAGTATACTTGGAAAGCCAAAGATGCTCATGGAAAGGAGCATAAAATTAATACAAGGTGGATTATCCCATCTTTCTAATTATAACCCACTTCCGGTTCTCAAAATGAACCGAGAAGCTTTTCTTTCCTTTTTCTTGCAGGTAAAACCCCTGGAGAAAGATATCCTGAGTCACGACGGGGGATCCTTATGTAAATTTAAATTTTTGTGCAGTGTTGATGTTCATTGTCGTATTAATATTTCTAGGATGTATTGTTTATCATTGCAAAAATTGCTTTGTGTAACTGTTCCCCTCTCCCTTGGTTCTGTGGGAAGCACCGGCTTCCTAAGTGTTAACCAAGAATGGGAGGAAAACGAATTTGTGGGTTTAAGTCATTCTGTTACCAGTATTATGAACAAACAACAGACACCAAACCAGGGCAAGGTCCCTTTGCTAATGGGGCCTGGGCTTTAAAAGGTCATTACTGGGCCCATGAAGGCGAGATGGAGGTATCAAGGCCTAAACCACACATGCACTCTGGGCTGGGGGCATGGAAATCCATTTTCCTGCTGCAAAGGCAGACCCCTGCTCCAGCAAGCCAGACCATCTTCAGCTCCACAATTGACATCAACAACCAGAATATTTTCCCTTGTGATATGTATGTGTTAGTCTTATAAGTGTCCATGTAAAACATCCTGTAATTGTACTTGTTCATGCAGTCAACCACCTTCTCCCCCCAATCCCCAAGGACCGGGAGTACATCCATTAGGCCCAGCATGGGACACATTTTATTTAAATATGTTTGGTTAAAATATTGTTAATTGACATTGTTATTGTTACTGTTACCTTTATTATATGTTTGGTTAGGATGTTGTTAACCATTGTCAGTGTTAATATTGTTTTATTTGTTATTTGTAGTGTTATTGCTCATTTACCTTTGTTTAAATCTGGGATAGAAGTTTCTAGGCCCAGATGACACATACACTTTAGGATAAAGGGGTGTAGAAAGTGATTTTCCTGCTGCGTATGCTGACCCCAACTTTGGCAGACCAGGGCAACAGACTACGTGGACAAACACTCAGTGATATACTACCAGAACCGCGGAAAAATAATGGATAATATGTTAATAATAATTTCAATTCACTTTATAGCCTTACCCTTGATAATCATTTTCTTATTTGTTCTTATAATATATCTTTTTTGTCCCTGTGAATGTCAATCATGTAAACTACCGTTGTGTTCTTCTACTGATTCCTCGCAACCTTAAAATCAGTTTATAGAATGTTTTGGTTTTGTAGAGTTAGTTAATTTTAAGCATGACATGTTTGTTAGAGATGTTAGTTATATGCTTGTTAACTGAAGATATTCGTATTTGTTAAAGATATTGTTAGTTATATGTTTATTAACGGAAAATTTATATATCTGTTAAAGGTGTTATTAGTTATATGTTAGCCAGAAATATCGTTAGTTGTCATGTTGCACGCTATTTCTGTCCTTTCTTTCTCTCTCTCTTTATATCTCTATCCTTTGTGCCACCACGAGGACAGCAATGTCAGGCCATGGGGCAGTGTGACAGACTATATTGCCTCAACATTGCTGCTGCACCACTACCACTACCTGGCCTCAACATCCTATTGCCGTAGAGGAGTACACTCTAAAGGACATGAATTGTCCCCGAAGAAACCACCATATCTGCCTGAAGCCAGAACAACATCATCCTTGGCAGTGCCTGCCAAGCTGCACTTGCGCATGAGCCAGGTGGAGAAGAAATCAAGGTGAGGAAGGTGTGCGGAAGCTGAAGACGCCACAGGCCAACAACCCCCTCCAGCACGACCACTGTGAACACCTGGACATGTGCACCTGGAGGAACAGGGGGCGGCATGTATGACAATGAGCTCCGTGGAAATGGGCGGACTCTTTGGAGAAATTGTGGGGACTTGGACAATAAAAAGACTGCGTACTCCTCTCTCAGGGCTCGGACCTGACTAAGCCAACAGGACATCACTGGATTCGTGGTGGTGGTAACTGATTTTGCTGCATCTCTTCTGTTTGCTTGCTTAGGTATTCTGACTTTTTCTTTCTTCTTCCCTCTGTCCTATCATTATTATTGCTTGTTACAGGAAATAGAGTTTACAAGGTTGCATGGTATCTAACCTCCTTTGTGTCTTAAGATCGCAACTGAGATCGTTTAAGAACCCTCCCAGATATTGGATCGGGACATGTCTGACAAAACATCATCAACTGATGAACGAAAACTAATGTCACTAACCATAGAAATGGTTTGAGAACCATGATTCACCTATAGGTCAAAGGACCGAATAAAGTGCTAAGGCTTGGACAATAAGCCCAAGCCAGAGTTGACCTATAGATGAATCCTGTATGTTTTATAACCGATAAGCATTGTATCAATAGGTATTGTACTAAATTATAACAAACCACCTATCCTGATGTAAAAGGTGGGAATATTGAAACCTGAACAATAGGTCTTGAACCGAAATTGCTAACTCAGTATGTAGTCATTAGTGAAATATGTATAGAAAATGTAACTTAAACATCATAAAACATGTATCCTTCTTTGTGTATGTAAACAAGATAACAAGGCCACAATAACAGGGCCACAGAGACAGTTGTCTGGCCCTGTGACCTGGTGTGTGACCTTGCTCATAAATCACCTAGATAAGCTGGGAAAACTCCCTTAGTTTTTTCCCTGAGCCCCGGCCAGGCTCTGGGAAAATCTAATGTGAGACTGACTCCAGATATTTCCGCTTAAAACAAAGGGTGCCAGCTATTCTGGCTTACTGATTTCAGGTATATAAGGCTGGAGCCACTCACAGCGACTTTGGATGCCTCACCTATGGGTGGACGCACCGCGTAGGATTTCCCACTTGCAGGGAAAGGCTCTCCAAATCCTCGCTGTAACCGGGGCTCCCCCGTGACTGCGGATCTGGATGATGGTAAAGTATGCAAGTGGTGATGTATCTTTCTTAATCACTATTCTCTCTCTCAGTAACGATTTGATGCATTACCCTGTATTTTCCTATTTGTTTAAGTGCACTATTCTGTCTTCTCTTACTGTATGTTTTCTGTATTATTCTGTTATATTATTTAGTTATTTCTAGTAAAATATGCCTGCTCTTTTCACTCTGGTGTCTGAGTTTAATTGATATCCCTAATCAGCAAAACACCACTGCCTGGGTACCGGTGTTATCACTGCACTATTACCTAAGTAAGTGAACAACCTGGGGATAAAACAGAAGGCACAGCTGCACTTCAGCTGTGGCCAGAAAGAAAAGAAAATAACAGTTACAAGGATCATGCTGGTGTTTCTAAGCTACTCAGGGAAGGCTTTCAGGGGAGGAATGCCACAGCCCTGTGTCCTGGCCAGGTGTTGGGGTGAGACACACCCGAATGTTGTCTCCAGGTTGTTGGGAGCAGCATGGTCAGGGACAAGCACAGAAACACAGCAGTGAGACTATGGTCCATGCATGGCAGTCCATAGGTTCCTGTGGGGTCACGCAATAAGAGACTGCAGTTCATCAGGGTCATATTTGTGGGCTTTAACAGTTTTCAGAAGAGCGCATATGGACTTTTTGAGGATCAATCTTCACCATGCCATGATGTGGCAGACTTGTCTTCTGCTGAGAAAAAGTAGCACTGTCATCACGTGCTCATGGGAGTGATGGAAGATTGGAGAAAGAGGAAATTACTGGAGACAATGGTAATAAAAAAACCCAGTTCCTGCCACATCTCAGAAACAGAGACAAGTGTTCCCAAAAGAAAATGAAGCAAGGTTATTGGCCATTATCCTTGGAAATTATTACTCAAATAATTGGCAGAAATTCTTTTGGGCTTGTGTAGGTTGTTGCAAAGTTTATAAATTCTTCAGTCTACATCTGCACAATCTCTCCTGTGTGAATATTTCTTTGCCTAGAGTTTGTAACATGGCTGTTTAATACAGTGTTTGACATTTGCGAAGCATTATTTGCCTGTGTGGAGAAGTAGTGATTAATACTAATAGACTTTTTCTTGTTACAAGAAGTCCAGAGCCTTTAATCAGAACAGGTGTTGGAAGGAGGTCTTTCCGTAAGAAACAGGCAATGTCTGAAGAAAACAGACAGAAAAGTAATATATTTAAAGATTTGCCTTTTCCTCCCCTTTTCTAATGTAACTAACTACTTGTTTGTTCCTACCCATAAGCCTGCTGGTCTTGTTGCTTCTTCTTCCCTAACAGCTCAGTTCTTTTGCTCTTGTCTGTTTGCTGGATTTCCTGTCTCTGTTTCTGCATCAGCCATCTCAGCTATGGGAATTTCAACTCTTTTAACAAGTCTGACTGGCTCCTTTGCCTTATTCAAACATCCCCCGATGGGATCCTATGCCCTGTGGTTTTGGGTGTTCCCTCTCATTTCCTGACAACTGCATCTTTGAAATCCGTTATGGCATCATGGCTCAGCCCCTCTTTAGACATCCTGTAGTCTGGGGTTTGACTTTAATCCACCCCACTACCCATCCCTGCCACAGGTATCTTCACTTCTTGATTGCTGATTCCACTTATTCAATACCCTTCCCCATCACCTGGTCCTTCTCATGACCTGCATTTTCAATTATCTCTTTTTACAGGAATGGGATATATACTTCAGTCTCAGTTAACTTTTATTCTTGAACTGCAGCTTCTTTATTACAGACTCTGTGGATCAGTTTCTACACTTTGGAAAGCAACAATGCTTTGATCTTGAGATTTGCTACAAGAATACTATAAAATAAATACTTAGATGGAAGATATGGGGGGTTGCAGACAATTAAACTGTTCATTGAAAACTGCTCACCTCTTCTGCCTTGAGTGGAAGGTAGGTGTTCCTTTCTAGTTATGCTGATTTAACTTCTAACACATATATCTATAAAAGATAATTTTTCACCAGAATCCAGAAGTAGAAGGCAAAATTTCCTCTGTAAGTGACCAAGAAGTTCTACACCATGATTATAATGTCACAATGGAAAAAAAAAATTACAGGAAATGCAGAATAAGTCAATCTTGTGTACATTAATATCCACTGTAATGTGTGGAATACTTTAAAACCCTAAAGAGGTTGCCAAAGACAATAACAAAAGGTACACATAGGTAACATTGCACCCACTGTTTGACACCTGCAGATCATTTTAGCCCTTACTAATTCTAATCTTTAAAACAGGGGTTTTTTAAATTGAAAACTTGCTGAGGAAGAGGAATTAAAATGGCCAGAAAAACCTGCTGCTATTATTCTTATCTATTCCTTATTTAATGGATTAGAATAAACAAGCCGTCTTTTTTAGATCTGCAGTTTAAGAGAGAGCTGCTAAATCATGACTCCCAAATAAAAAGCTAACACTTCTGCCATGTCAGACATTGTCAGAAAGTGGAGGACAATGAAAAAGGTACAGAAGATTTAAAATTGGTCATAGAGATCCTAAAAAGGTGGTAGGAGATGGGAAATGCATTACAGAGGTAAGAGAGCCACATAGAGGCTGAGGTGGGACAGTACCTGTAATATGCTTCCAGAGATTTTTTTCCTTTGCTTATCTTGATATGGACTTTATTCTGAGGTGACAACTGGTTAGATTACAATTTACAGGATATTCACACACAACATCCCTAGAAGTAAGCACTCAAGCAAAACCTACCTCATGATAACCCCTGTATGGGGGCAGGTCCTTAGTTTCTGCCATACTACAGCATCTGAACCCCCTCTGACTTCAGCCTCCAATTTGGACAGGGAGATATCCTCAGACACCTGGCTTCTTGAGAAGTGGCCAGAGGCATGTTGGACTACACAGCTACTGTGTAAATGGCTCTTGAAATAGCTGTCTAAACCCTTAATTTATGGATCCAACTCCTCACTAATCAGAGAGATCCAGTATATCTGCTACTGTCTTCCCCAAGAAGAAGAAATTATTACCTTATCTTCACTTAGATCCTCATTCACTCTGCCCAGTGCCTGGTTAGCCAGCTGCACCACAAAACACATACGTGTGATCTGTTTCTTTGAGGACACTCTAACTCCCTTTAAATCCTTTTTCCCTTCCAGATTTGGATCTCAGGTGATTTTCTGGAAGGCGGACTCTCTGAAGCCAGCTGATTTTGATTTGTGTTTTCCCTTCTTCCTTTCCTGAGGAATGTGGATTCTGTCATCTCATGGTCACCCTCCCCTTAGCTGCATTTTGCCTTCCCATTCTGACCTCAATTCCCTTCTGAGGTTTATGTTTCTTGCAGTGTCTCCTTTTCAGTTGCTGTCTCATCTTTCTGTACCCAAAAGTTGTTAAAAGCTGTTGCCAACATCAAGAAATTGCTGGATTGCCTGTGCCTTGCTGCATTCCTGTTCTGGATAGTGGATTCACCAAATCTACTTACTCTGTAGCTAGTGGCCCTTTCTGGAAAACAGAGCTGAAGACCTCAGGCTTTGTTTGCACTGGTGGTGTACTAAAATGCAGTTTTTGCTCTATCGTGTATTATTGCTTCCTCCTTTGTTCCCAACTGGACTGCACTTCAGACAGCAGAACGAAGCTGGCTCTCCCTAACTCTATTAGATTTCAAACCATCTTTGCTCATTTTCCATTTTAGTGTCATAGCTTATGTGCAATGAAAGAGCTTCATTAGTACTGATTTCTTGGATAACATTCAGAGAGCACTGCAGTATGATCCTCCTGTGCTGGCCTTGAAAGCATCACTTCTGGGCTATCACCATCCTTCTGAACCAGCCAGTTAAATAGCATGTCCCAGTACAGTCCCAGTCAGGTACAGTGCAGCTTAGAGGGTGTGTAAGCACTGGGAATAAATGAGCACTCAGTGTCCTGCAGGTGTTCAGAGGAGAAGAGGTGTAATTTTGACAGTCCAATGGCATCTCAGCCTTGTTTTCCATGCATCTTTTGGGGAGGATTGAAATATAGAAACTCATTTAGACTGTTAACACGTGCTTTCAAAAGGGAGAACAGAGGCATGTACAGAAATTGATTAAATCTTGCCAGTATATCATATGAACCAGAGCATTTTGTTAGATCAGGATTTATCATGGAGAGGTTGAACTCTGTTTCTGCGGTTCTGTGCTCAGAGCTGTATTCTTGGAAGACTGCAGTCTTGGGTTGAAGACTGCACAATATTTATTGAGCATCTATCACTCAGGGACTCTAGTTGTAATATGCTGTCTACCATAATAGCAGACAGTAAGGTTTGAAGTAAATCTATGAATTACAAATATAAATGTTACTTTCCAGTTTGGCCCATTTAACCACCCCTGGAGGAAGCTTGGACTGTTGTAGCAAATCCAACCGAACACAGTTTTCTTCAGGACTCTAACCCACTCATCTTATTTTACTGTCCTTGGAAAGGAAGGGAAAGGTAAATATTTTCAGTTGAAAATCCAACAAGTTGTGAAATTTTTTGCCATATACTCCAACCACTTCCAACTCTTACTGATATTTTCAAGCTCCTTTTTCCTCTCAAAGTAGTTAAATGACTGTATGAGGATAACACCAGGGAAAAAAATAGATTACTGTTATTTTATTGTGAGCGGTCCAGTGGGATTTTGAGGGAATTGATTCAACAAAAAATACACAGAACAAATTTGCAGGGCCAGTGGAGAGGAATAATAGTCTCACACTCTGCCTGTCTGTATCATCATTATTCTTAATGATCTGCTCTCGCATTTCTAGGATACAGTGTACCTAAAGGTGGAGGACTAGCTATTCTTCAGGATTCAAAGCGTATACAGGATGCAAACCTGAGAGAAGTTCATTCCATAAATATATTATCTCTGTCAATGTTTCTCAGGCAGTCTCAGGTGCTGTACGTATGCCCTTTTGTGCTCTTTTCCTTTCTTTTTCTTTTTTTCCGATTTGTTAAGGACTGCTGGGGATAACACTGAAACCCAGTCTGACTGCTAATGCACCTCTAAAGAACTACTAGATGAATTGCTTTTCTTCTGTCAACAAAATTTTGTTTTTCCTGCACATTGTTTATGGCACCTGTCTGCCATTTTCACCATAACTTTGGAATGGGTTCTCCCAGACCCCATAGTTGTCATCACTTCCTTCAAATTATTTTGCACTGGAAATTAAGATGTCTGTGTTGTTTACATTGAGATATAGTCAAACAAGCACTTTTTTACTGTTCACACAATATTCCGACAATGTTCTTTAATTTTAGAAGGCTAATCTTGATTCGTGCTTTTGTAATAAGGGATCTCTTTACTTCTAACAGCCAGCAAAGGAAGAAATAAACTTGCCAAATCAGGAACAAGATCACTCTCACAGATCAGATTTGTAGGTGTATTCATGTGGTCAGAAATGTTTTGCTGTCCAAATACCATAAAAAATACATCAAATTTTTCAGAAATGGCTATTTAGAAAAGTTCATTTATTGATGCTTTTCGGACAAATTAATGGACATGCTAACTTCTTAGAGTTTTGCATGCCGGATATGCTAAAGAAGTTTTTACTATCCATCTCTCCTCTCAAACTCTGTATTTGCATGCAAAGAGACTTGCCCTTCCTGAAGATATCTTACACATGAAGACTAAGCATGCTGCAGCCAATAAATACTAGAAATGGATGGTAAACATTACTCCATTTGGACTGAACTAAAAGCAGCATAAATGATGGTATTACTCAAAGTAACATTTTTTGAAAACATGGATAGTTAAAATGAGGCTTCTAGAAATGATAAGGTACTGAAGAGTATGTATTTATAACTTTTGGTCCAATTACTGATGTGGCTAAACCTGCATTTGAAAGCTTAATTTTGGGAAGACATTAAAAAAAGAAGACAAAAAAGAATGTTGTATAATTTCTAGTACAGAGATTTGCTTTTCTAAGTCTCTAACAAATGCTTCAGTTGGTCATTTCTTAGGAGAAAAAAAAAAAAAAAAAAGAGCCATAGTAGATATCATTCAAAAGACTAGTGAACACTGAAGCTTCATAACTCCTCCAAAACATTTTCTTAGACTCTTGTAATCTCTGTGCTGAAATTGCCACATGCAATAAAACTCATTTTCTCTGTATTTTACTGTAGAATTATCAGAAGAAAAACCGACGAAGCAAGGCATCTCTATTTCCACATTTCTGATAGTGTTCATGAACAGTAGAAATCAGGATGTCTCTTTCAGCTTCTATGTATAATGCTTTACACAAAGAAATCTCTGCCTAACTAGAAGCCAGTGCTGATTTCTAATGCAATCAGCAAATACAAACTGGACACCTGATACCAGCCAAGCAGCTACCCTGCATCTTGCTTCTGTTGGGCCAGTTAATTCAAATGTTCTAACTCCTCAGATCCTTCCTCCCCACTCCCAGGAAATCATGCATGAGATTGCAGTGTGGAGTTTAGTATCTGCAACTTTAAGATGTTGCCTGGTATAGAATTTAAAACAAGAAGCAGGAACCCACAGAAAGGCAAGGTGTGAAAAAAACCCAACCCAGAATTTAAAAGGTGAAGGGAAAATATTTCTTTGACCATTGCATTTGTTACCAAAAAGAACAGACTCTTCATTGAAATGAAAAGTACACCTTAGGCCTGAGTCAGAAAATCCATGGCATGTATTATTTGTGACATGGAGTAGTTGTGATTTGCAGGTAAAAGAGTGGCAGAAGGAAAAGGAATCAAAGCATATAGCAGACTTTTTCATATGAAACATGGCTTTGTATATCATGCAGTGAATTACTTCACTAGCCTGCTTCTTCCTATCCAACCTTGCTGTCACGTCCCCATGTGGGCTTCCGTATGTCTCTGTGCCACTTTGGACACGGTCTCACTTGTTAATGCAGCCATTCATTGTTTGGCTCTCTTGCAAGAGATGCTGTTCATGGTGAGGTTGTGGGAACAACCCTGGGGGAAGGCGTTCATACCTGGGAGCTGGAGGATGACCACTCTGAGAGGCTGCAGCTCAGAGACACATCCCACTCTCACATGAGTTCGCAGGGGGGTGGGGTGGGTGCTGATTAGGACCACAGTGCCCATGTGTTCAGAACACACGTCTGTAGTGGCGTATCTTCAGTCAGCATAATTAACGCTATTAGCTTCAAAGAAACTACACAGGCTGCTCTGCCTGGCGTTCTGGCAGACGGAAGAGGTAATGCTGTGTCTGTTTCTTTCTGCACTATGTGTCTATGATTCCCGCTAACAAAAATAGTTAAAGCTTTATTTCCAATCAATTTCAGCTTATATCAATCACACTTAACAATACCCTGTGCCCCTGTGATTAATTCAGACACATGCAGGTAGTTGTTTGTCTTGGCAGGTTCAGTTCATTGCACAGTAGATTATGGCCTGAATTTCAGAAAGCCCAAGACATACATTGAAGTCAGCAAGCACTGCAATTGTTCATTGCTTGCAGAGTTGGGCCATTAATGCTGCCTGGCTTCCAAATGTCTCTGCCATTGCCTAGAGCACTTCCTCTGTCATCTACCTTCACAAATTGTTCAAGATAACTGTAAGGAAGATGAGACATTGAACAAATCAGTAATCAGAAACATATTTTAAAAGCACAGTATCTTTTTCAATGACAAAATAATAAATCTGTGTTACACTTTTCTGGCAATTGCGTAAATGGTTACTGCTCCTATTTAGGGTCTGGTTTCCCTCCATATAATATCAACCCATTACATCAGGAACACTAATAAATAATACGAAGTCCCAGGGTAAGACAAGGTCTCAGCACGAGCTCTCTCTAACTGGTTTACAGGCTGCACAGGTGATTTGGTACTCGGGTACCTGCACAGCTCAACCTCAGAAGCAGCCCAAGTGCGTTCTTCTAGTGTCGGTGTTGCCCTGAAGCTGAGACATGCTTTTCCACATACTTCAATAGTCACTTTCCAGTGGTGTCCTCCTCCTTTGATTTCCCAGTTGGAAGGTCTGGGTCCAGCTCTCTTTTCTTCAGCTACTGGTTCTTGTTAGGCTTTGCTCCCCAGAGCTGTGGTACTAAGGAACCACTGAGTGTTGATCTCTCTTCCAGTCCATTCTTCTGGATTACCTTTTTTGTTCACCCTTTTTGCCAAAGTGTTTTCCACAGAGATTGCTTCTCCTCTGAAAGACCAACACACTTTTCAGACACCCTGGTTTTCCAGGTACAGGCCCCTCTTCAACAGGAATGCCTGTCTTTCCTCCTGCTTTTACATATAACTTGTATTTAGCTATACCCAAATGCACTTCCCTCAATGTAGGAATTTACTGAATGACCGACATGCTCTCTTTGCCCAGTCCTTAGTGTTTGTTGACCTCCCTGCTAGACTCTGTCATGCCTGTGATTTACCAGAAGTGATTGTGTATCTGCTTGCAGATCACTGATGAGGATGCTATGTACCTGGGGCAGATCCATGATGAAGATATATATCTCCATTCAGCGACCTCCCTGCTGACAGAAGCTGAAAGTCTGTCAATGAGCTAATTATTTTTCTCTCCAGCCTGTGCTTTTTTCTCTCCTGTAATTCCACATTTTTAATCAGAATATTGTGAGTTACTAAATCAAATGCCTTTACACAGTCTGTTCATTATATCAATGCAGTTATCTTTAATCATTAAATCTGTCATCTTATTGAAGAATGATATCATACTTGTTTGACAAGATTTTTGTTATCTAGAAAATTGTGCTGAGCAGCACTAGCTATATTTCTATATCTTAATTATTTTTTAATCAAATCCTTACATTAGATTTTCTGGTATTTTACTGTAATTTATGTCAGGATGGGCTATGAAAAAATGATCCATGGATGGAGAAAATAGGAGGTTATTCTCTCCCATCTGTCGTTAGGCACTTTGTTCTGCACAGTGCTGCCCAAGGTGGTCCCAATCCATTTATGAGAATGGAGACATTTTGGAAAAATAGCTTAGTAATAATTTAAAAAATACTTCACCCAAAGTAGGCAAAGATAAAGAAAAAAAATAACTTTTTCCCCTTTCTTAAGATGAAGTGCGGAGCATTGAACTGATAAAATTTTGGATCCATTCTATTTAAAAGTTACCAAGAAAATCCTGTAATTGAATTACTAATGAATACTATCTATTTCTGTTTATTTATTTAGATGTATTATTATAGAACAGTTTCTGGGAAGAGACCCTGCTTTCACTCAAATATTTATTTTGCAGAGCTCAGACTCTTTCAACAATGCTGTTTATCTGCTTTTTTTCAAAGCAAGAGCTCTTGGCATTCTTGGACCTCTTGGCTGTTCCTACATCTTTCTTTGGTAAGCCAAGAGTTTTAACACTCTATTAAATTTTGTTTAGGTGTCCTGTATGACTAAATACGACTTTATTCCCACCCAAATCCACTTGAATGTCCCTGGTCAGTAATGCTACATATCCCACTAGAGCCTTCTGTTTGAGGCTCAGTTTCCCGAGGATCTGCATGGATTGGGTCTCAGGCATCTTACAGACCCCAAAAGAGTGACCTTGCTAGAACATTAGTTGGTGCAGGAGAGCACTGGGGAGCAGGGCTCCTGGGCCAGCTTTGGGGAGCTGGATGAGCACCTGAGGTGATGTGGCCATATGGGGAAGCCCACATGGCGTGTTTGCTGGAGTTGGACAACATGACAGCTGTGGCCATGATCAGAGCTGGCCTTAGCCCCACAGTAGCAAGCACAGACATACTCAGATAGGGCAGTGTGGTTCCTGCACTGTCATCTCTCTCCTAGGGCCCTGATTTTGACCAGAGGCATGCTAAGCCTGGAGGCTGGCAGGTGGTCTCTCTTTGCCTAGCCAATACTCATCTTAAAAGCTGAGAAGGGCTGTCAGAAAGTCAGAGCTTGACATTTCAGTCTGTGCCACAGCTAAATTTTCTCCATTTCTTCCCAGCCAGTGGGAGTCAACAGGCCACCATGGTGGATGACAACCCTGTATATGTGCTGGAGGCACAGGCACTCAAGTATGTGGTACAGGAACAGGAATGTGTTTTATTCAGTATGAAGTACTTTTCAGATGAGATATTGATGTGCCCAGGTCACTGCCTGCCTTGTTCCCTCTTAACTCAATGCTTCCTCTCCTCCCACAGCCAGTGATTTGTGAAAGTAGCAGAAAAGCAAGCTGACTGCACACATCAGAGTTGTGTATCATCTCAGCTTGGCCCTGCCTAGCCAAGACCATGAGCACATTTCAGCAAGATAGATGGGAACAACTCATATAATCCTTTGCACAGTTGATCTTCTGCACCCTTCTGTTTTCCCTTCTTTCCCCTCTGTCCATCTTATCCAACTTCTGCCCTCTGCGATGATCTGTCTCAGCATGGCTATCCTATCCACACCACTGACTTCCACTAGTGCCATGCTAAGTCCACCTCCCACAACAGATCAGAGTTGACAGATGCTTGACTAAAATGCAGAGTGGAGAAAAGGCATTGCTATTCAACACCTTTTCTGAGCATATGTTTCGGAATTGCTAAGTCAGGTAATGGATCTGGAGACTAAGGAAATAGGCCACCATGAATAGTGAGTGTTTTCATCATTTATACTAGACCCAATCAGCGGGTCTAGCATATGATTTCCATAACAATCATTTTGCTTCCCTCCTCTTCTTAGAAGGACCTATCTCATTTCTTCAGGTCAATGGTAGTGACTCTCCCAATAGACATGAAAAAAAGAGGATGTGGAGAATTAAACACCAATGAGCTTAAGAAATTATTTGAATGAAATGATGAAGTATTTAGAAAGTACCTGAAAGATAAAGAAAGAGTTAAGGAGACAGTGGGAGTTTGTAAGGAACAAATTGTATAAAAATAATCTAATTTTCCTCTGCAGCAGAAAAGCAGATGTGGAACTAATCTATAGAACTTCACTTTGGGAACCCCTGATTTGATCTTCCATGACCTTCTTATAAACCAGCAAAAAAAATACAGTCTGGATGAAATCACTAGATGGTGTATACAAAACATGTTCTGTATCTGTACTCAGAATTAGTTCAATAGCAAAATATAATGAAGGAGAAAGGGTTCTTCTAGAGGCCTTTTTGCTCTGATTCTGCTCAGTGATTGCATCAGTGATCCCACTCATACACTTACTGATGACACAAAGCTGGGCTGGAAAACAGGTTTAGGTTTCAAAGTTGTTTTGTCAAAGTAGAGGAAGGGCATGAAAAACAAGGACAACTGAAAGGGAATTCTCTAAGAGATGAGTGCCCAACTGCATGGGCACAGTATATTTAACTAGTAGTCGGATTGCCATTTCCAGAGGAGGATCTGCGGGATTGTAATGGATCATGAGCAGAGCACAACAATGTTGTACTGTTATGAGAAGGGCAAACATCATACCATGATATGTAAACACACATGGAGTTGGCAAAACACCTAATGTATCCATAAGGCCTGAGCGGGAATACCTTGACCAGTTTTGGGCACTGTGGTTCAGTGAAGATGGAGGCCAACTGGGGAGTATCAAAAGAAAAGCAATGTGAGTGCATCCACACTGTTAACTCTTTTACCATCTAAAATTGGCTGTAAGCAGACAGCTCCTTGGCCTGCGCTAGCTCATCAGGTATGCCCTGCAGCTTTCCAGGAGAGTGCTATCTGGCCTGGGCCAAACTGGGCCAGGAACTGGTTGTCATAACCTAAAGGGTTACCCAGCCTGTGGGTATATAGAGATCATGACTGTGGGTTTGCAGGATTCTTTAATACACAAAGACACAGAGGCTTTATACTCTAAGTTTCTCTACTTTATTATAGATTACCACAAATGCCACACAAAATCACCACTAGGAAGTATGCGTGTTATTAATAAAGTGAATATACATATCTCTCAAGCTATTACAAATTACTATCAGCAATTAATAATATAGCATCAACAAATAGTATAGCAACAATCAATATTATAGGAACGAATAACCAACAACTAGTAACAGCAACGACCAAATAGGTGTATATACTATTACAGGTTACTACAAACTTATCATTAGTGAAGCAAGCTTGTCAACAATGTGACTGCAGATATACTTATGACAGATGACTTATATAGATGTATAATACCAATGTCAAGTGAATTAGATAGATTTGAGAAACAGCCAAACCATCTCAGAGGTGGAAGGACAAACCAAACTGACCCCAAAAGTGGGTCCAAGGGGTGACCGGTAAGATAACAGAGAGAGTCTCACTTCAAAGGTGATCCGCATCACAGAGCCTGGAGTCAGTCAGCTGGGTCCCTGCTGAGAGTCCAAGATCCTGTAGAAAGGACATGCTGGGAGGATTTGACTACAGTGTCTTCAGCAAGAGAAGGGATCTCTGTCTGCTCCATTTTTCCAAACCATACATTTTAAAAATGAACATCATACAGTGACATTCAGTCTAAAAAAGTCCCAGATAATCCTATGTCCTGCCCCTGATTGGGAATGGTAAAAGAGGTATAGGGAAATGGTATAAAAATAGTGCATGTATGAAGCCAGAGATGCGCTTTCTCCCCACTAACTCATCTGATCAGTTTCTGAATCAATCTAAACTTCAGGCAGCCACAAGATAATGTGATGATTAATCCATGATTTAATTATTCACTTTACAACCCCCCCATCTCTTTTAAAGTTTAAAACATGCTATTTGAGAATTTGATTAGTTGACCTTTACATATTTTGTTGTGAGAAATAGTGAATGTGAGTTCCTATTCACTTCTACATGCCATTCATGACTGTGTACACATGAATATACACAGGCTCCTCTCTGAGATTTTTCTTTCAAAGATGAGAACATTTCCTCCTATAAAAGTTATTCCATACTTTTTACTGCTCTTGACTTTGTATTTTCTACTTCTGTCCTCTTGGAAGAAGAAAGAATCAGAACAGCGCATAACATTCACAATATGAGCATGATTTACATGGATAGTTTGGCACAGGATTATTATTCTGTTTGTTCTCTGTTCCTTTCTTAGGAATGTCTAATGTTTTATTTACTTTTTTGATGGATCCTGAACATGGCATTGAGGTTTTAATAGGATTGTCAACAGTAACTCAAAGATCTTTTTTCCTGTGTGCTGATAACTAATTTAGAGCCCATCACTGTTATGCATGGTTAAGAATGCTTTTATCCATGTGCAATACTTTGTATTTATCAGCATCTCATCTGCCATTTTTTTGCCCAACTACTCTGTATTGTGAGCCATCTGCAACTCTTCACAGTTGAATTCCATTTTATTGCCCTAAATAATAGAGTATCATCAGCAAATTTCATTACCTCATTTTTCCAGATGACTTATGAACATGTGAGATAACATGAGTTCCAGCATGGATTCTTTCAAACAGCCACAAAGTGCAAAGGCTGTCTGTTAACTTAATGATTTAAGGACATGCAATGAGAAAAAAGAAATTTCTTTTTAGTTGAGCAGTAGTTGGTCTCCCTGACTTTCCCCATGATTCTTTTTTGGCTTTTAGTGGTTCTCTGAGGACTCAGATGGAAGGGTATCTACAGAGGATATCACTGAATGTTTCTAAAGATTTTGCGCCTTTTACTTCTTTGACTACTGCGGTGGTGCTACTTTTGTATAATAATCTGCTCTGTATCAGGGCAAGATCTCGTTTATCACTCAATGGGCGCTGCTAATCTTTCATGCCATATTGTACTTAGGCTTCTCATAATCTGATCCAAAGACATATTTTTCATTTTCATCCTGTACTCTCCACCTGTAATGTCACAGAATGAGAAGTCTCTAAATTATGCCTTCCCATAGTATTTTCGAACAAGTGTTGCAAAATCAGTTGTGCTTTCACACCATATCTTTCGTTTATTCCACTAGCTGCATAGCACAGATGAAAATTTTTCCATCCTCACCACTGCCCTTTCTCCCAAATACAGTAAAGGGCTGCATAACACAGAACATTTCAGAAAGGACCTGTTGATGGCTCTTAAGCAGCTAATTTGTAGTCAGCAGCTTTTCCCCTTTCCCAAGTCTCTTGCATTGTATACAGTAGCCTTGTGTTTCATCAGGCGGCCTGGTGTACTGTCAACCATATCTCAGCTTTAATGTCTGCTTTGAGACAGACACATATGCAGTTCCTTTCTTTTCATCAGCACTTGAGGCCAGGCTTCAGCAATTACATTTTTTCCCGGGCATGATGCCATGGCAGTATACAGTCCCAGTTGCAGCATCAGGAAGTGACATGCTTCATCAGGCCTCTGAGACCCTCCCAGTATAGGGAAGAGGATGCTTTCAGTGGGAGTACTTAGCCACAAGGGCATTCATTTCTCACTCTCTTTGGGACAGCTGGAGGAGGATGATATTCATGGCATTGTTCCTCCTCTCTCTTCTTCTTGCCCTGTGGTATTTACAGGTCAGGAATGACTGTACATTTATAAAGATGTTTGCCTGAAGGACTTCCCCCACTCCATTAGGTGGCGCAGGAAAAAAGGTCACATTGGAGCAGGAATAGGGGAACAAGAAGCAGCATCGTTCTGCACCCTGTCCCCATCACTGCTCTCCAGACAGTACTGGTGCCTGGGCACACAGCTGGGCAACCAGGATGCAAGAGTGGGCTGCTCCCTCCTGGGGATACAAAGGGAATGGTGACCATTGGAGACAATGAGGATCACTGCATGGTCTCCAAGGTCCTTTTGCTACTGATGGAGCTCTGCCATGGACTATGTACTATGTTAAGCCTGTGCTTTGTCTAACTCCCTCCATGAAACTTTGGGAATTCACTTTATCATCATTATTTATCTATCATCATTATTTACCCACCAAAATCTACGTATTCAGCACTTGCATCACTCAGGGAAGATGGAGTACACATGTCCCTTTCCACAGAGCAGATATACTTGGGCTCATGTCAGTAATGAAGGTATTAAACTGAGTGGTGGCTTAGATGGAAAAGAAAGGGGAAGGCAGCTAAGTTAATGTGTGGTGTTTTCTTGGGATAAGAAATCTGCTGAAAGCACTCATAGTGGGTGGATCCCTCTTTCCTGACAAACCAGAGCCAGCGTGAGGCTTCCAAAGGGATTGGAGAGGGAACTGGCGTTCCTCATGTTTGGTGCCCTAAGATAAGCCCTGTTCCTCAGCACACAGCCATCTCCCTCTTTTCCAGGAGAGGAGTGAGATGGTGGTGGTGGTGTAAAGTGGAGTAGGATGAAGTGTGGATCAAACAGAAACTCTTCACTGATTGAAGCTATCCAAGGAGTAAATCACAAGGGGGGATTTACTGCTGGATACAGAAAAGAGCAGTTCAGAATGGGGTCTGGCATAATCTCTGTATTTAGCCACTTGAGGCAGCACTGGCTTATGCTCATGACAGAGGAGAAGCTACTCAGATCCCTTCATGCATTCCTCTGAAGTTTATCCTGTTTTCTAGACTTCTCAGTTGAGCCACTCACTGCAACAGAGAACAGCAGTTGAAAATATTTAATCATGATAGTTAGTGTGACTTGCAACGCCATTATTGCATGAACAAACAAAATCTACTACAAATTTTTGCCCCACTGAAGGACTGTAGGACTGCCCCAGCAATACTATGCTAATTGAAACCTGTGGGTCCTATCTTGTAGTAGGGAAATATAAAAGCAGATAAAATAGTTTATTTGGTGTTTTGCCTAGTTAGAGAGAATGGAGTAAATGCTACATAGGCAAAATGGAAGTGAGGAAGCTTCATTTACCACTCTTAAACCCTATCACTGAGCCAACCCATTATTTGCAGCTAGCAAACTGCTTTAGTAGGACTTTACCCCTTGACACTTCCCCATGCCCAGTCTCCTGAGTAATCAGCACCATTCACCTCTAGCACTCCACAATTTACAGCTCCTTACATAAGACTATGTGATCCTGCTCTTAGTGTTGTTAGGTTTCCTCTCTTCCCTTCTCTCACCTGAAGTCTATAGCATGCAAAGCTCTGGCTCCAGTCTCCAGAATTTATTAACTTTACATCTGTCGTAATTTAATTGGCTCAGAGATCATCTATAAACAGCTGGTATAATCAGACAACTAAATGTTACATAGAAGCTTTATATATCTTTTAAATGTACACAAGACAACCAACTATCATTTATATTTACAATAAAGTATGTACAACTGTGGTACAACTTGCATATGAATCACCACATACTTAATACATGCAGACCATAGTAGTATTTCCTTGTAACCACGACTGCAGAAGAAGAAAGGAACAAATTCCCAGCACAGCAAGGAGAAGCAGCAGGTACATGCTGACCATGGCAGTCTGACATACTCTGCTCCCTTTGACCACCCGACTCTGCGGGCTCTGGCCGTGTTTCCCAGGTGAGGTGCTGCAGTGGAGAATCTGTGCCTCTCCCTGGTAATGGAGACGTCAGAGCAATTCAAGTCCCTTCTCAGCCAGCTCCTCCTGAGTCAGTGCAGCGGGAATTGCTGCAGGGAAGAAGCCCTTTTCATTTCCTGACCATTCACCACTCCTTCTGTCACAGCTCTCTAAGCATCTTGTTTCCTAAGTCTTTTGACCTGGTGAACCAAAAGTAATGAATTTTTTGTGAAAGACTGATTTAGCTCTGAGAACACCACTCACTGCACATCACTGTGTGAGGTAGCAAAACTTATTACTAGACCTTTCAAGGAATCAGAGCACGAACTACGGGTCACCAAGACCCAAGGGTATTTTTTTATTAGCTGCAGAAGCCTTCAGTCAGATCCCTTTGAAGAGGGGCATGAGGTCCAAGCGGGAGCTGGAGCGGAGCATGAATGGGGTGTGCAGAGCTACAGAAGTTGCTGTCACACCTTGCAAACTAGATGTTTCTTTGCTGGAAAACTTTTCCAAAAGAGAGAGAGAGGTAATGTTGGATGTTTCATAGGATGCAATCCAAAATATAAAAAGCGAAGTAAACAAAACAACATTTTTATTCCCTTTTCTAACTTCTAGGAGGGGTGGAAATTCCACCTCTGAAGTCAAGAGGTCACTAGAGACTCTTTTACATTGTCTGTTCTAGTTCAGCTGGCACAGATAAAAGAGATGATGTATTAAGCTCCACTTTCCCCCTCTGATTCCACAAACACAAACATCCACTAGGGGAACAAAAGTAATATATATATGTGGCTTGGCAACATATCACAAGAGTGGGAAGTTGGGTCTACCCTTCCATCTGTTGCAGGCCACTGTGAATGACAGCAAGATCTGGCAGGCAAAACCATAGCACAACAGATATTTCTCTCACTTCTTTCCAGAACCTCCAGAGATATCAAAGTGGCAAATAATCGAGATAATAAGCAATAAATACCCCAAATATTTATCTTGCACTTATATGAAGGATTCTTGCTGACTGCTGTATCTCATGTCCTAATTTCCTGCATATTGTACTGGATGATATCCTAATTCCCTGCTGATAATAATAATTTGCTATTGAAGTGCAGATTGAAAATTATATTTAAATAAAATTTATGATATCTGTGACACTAAAATAAGCTTTCAGGTATGCAGAGAGATTTGCATAACTATTGAAAAATCCAAAAGATTAACAAGTTCTGAAAGACAATTTAGAAATAGTAATAGAATCTGTGCCTAGAGAGATTCAAGAAAAGATTCTGCAAAGACAGGAAGGACAGATGCAAAATATCTACTAAGTGTTTCACTCATGGCACATGAATGATAAGATACCCAGAAAGGCTTGGGCATTTTGGAAGGTGGTACCAGAGCAGGTGTCATGATGAAATTTATTTCTCATCCTGGGCTCTCACAAAGTGTCTTAGAAGAGTGTCTTCAAAGTGTTACTTAATTAATCTAATGGGCATTTCAGGTTTTGTGATCTACTTCAAGAGATAAACTAATCATCTCTTAACAAGGTTTGAAGGAAATTAGATTACCATGGGAATTGAAATTTCCATGACATAAGCAGTAAGTCATGATTTTATGCAGGGTGCTATAAAACTTAAATACAAGTATGTCCCCACGGAAAAGTGCCCTTGAATCTCTCAGCATGCCTGTTGTTTAGTGTTCTTCTTACAAAAACTGCCATGCAAGCAAGTTACTGGAAGGTAATCTGAAGTGTGCCTTTGCAGTGCTCTGATACAACACAGCATATGCATGCTCTGTCTCCATGGTTAAGTGTGAGGTTGCTGTCCCCAGGGCAAGAAGACCAGGATACCTCGTGTTTACAGCCAGGTCCCTTGGGCAAAGAACTTGTACAAGGGCTGATGTCATGACGTCCATACCTGACTGCTGCTGCATTTGCAGGTCCCTGCAGAAAGGCTCCTAGGCATTTCTGTAGGCACTGACAAAATCAGGTCTTGGGGTTTCCTTTGGAAAATGGTGGAACATGCTAGTACCAGCCAGGATCTATGCCTACCTCATGTTGCCAGAAAGCAGGTATGCCACCATCAGCTGTAGGCAGACTAGAGGCACTGGGAGACAAAACAGTTGCCACAGTTATATGGAAGTGTTCTAAAAATCCCAGCTTTGTAAAAAATACAATATTAGAACGAGACACCAGAAAAGGCTAGGGATGCAGAGTTGTAACAATCTTGTGCCAGCTAATAGACTTGTACCCTATCAAGCATGAATGTTTTTCCCCTGTCCTTTAACCACTGTCAGGGACATGTATTCACCAAAGCACTGTCGAAAATAATGTTGAACCTATGATCCAAGTCTTCAGCTGTGGTGGCATCACATCAAGGATTAGAATGGACTTCAGTGGTACAAATGGGAGCTGCCTTGGGATGCCTCAAGATGGTCTGTCACCAATATCTGTCACTAAGAATATTCCCTTTAAGGTGAGAATTTACCATTAACAAACACTCATAACAGGAATGACTAACCACATGGTTCCAATGACAGTTAAGAATTGGTTTGAGAACTTTTTTTTTTTTTACACCTCTAAATCCACACCACCCTGACTAACTTTGCCTTCAGCCTTTCACCTTTTGTTGAAAAGGGCCCTGACAAGACCCTGCACAGTCAGCTTGGAAAATAAAAAGGATCTGAGAGTGTCAAACGCAAACAGATCTGCTGATGTGGTGCTCTGCATCTTTGCCTTTCAAATACTGCCAGAGAAACACAAGAGCAACCATCAGTAGACAAGGAGCATTCAGCTACACCCAGGAGAAGGCATACACTCACATGCCTCTCTTCAGTATTCAAGACAGACCCATGTTTCTCCACTTTGGAAGGTGCTGAAGGCTATATTCAATCCAAACTAATGCCTAACTCCCTGTATCTTTCTGTAAGAAGAGTCTAATGAGTTCTCACAGTATCCTTGAAGCTGATGGCCCATCCATCCCCAAAGTGAGATAGAGGTGATGTTGTGCACTGCATCCAGCTCATAATCATTGCAGCACACAGGGAGAAGATGAACTTTGTTTGTCATTGGGACTATAGTTTAAACTGACTGACAAGACTGATAAATGCTTAATCAAAAAGATTGCTTTATAAAGGAGCTGTCAAGGTTTCCTACAACTCATCATTTAGAAGCATGAAAATTAACATTAGCTTTTCCTTTCATGTTAGTATAAAAAGCCAAGCCCTCCTCTGATATCTGTGGAGATGTAGCTCTTATGGTAACAGTGCCTATGAAAGCACAGAACAAGTATTTTTCTGGTGTTCGCATTTCTTCTCTACTGCACCGATTTTAATCATAAAATTTACTGCAGTGACAAGAAAAATCTCAAAACAAAGAATCATACTTTTGTCTTTAGACATGTACCTTTGTTTTTGTTTGGAAATTATGTTTAGACCCAACTTACCATGCTCCATATGCTGCCAACAGCTATGTTCAGATGAGAAGCTGATCCCACGCTCTTAGAAGAAGTCAACATAACAATTATGAACATTCAAATAATGTAATGAAAACGATTTAAACGTTTAACACTAGTAAAATCAGTGTGACTCCCTCTTTTGAGTGAACAGGGTTCAGCCAAGGCTAGGTAAGGCACAGCTCTCTCTCACTGCAGTGCCCACACTGGAGGTAATGGCAGGGGCTGCGATGCTTTTAGAAGTGTCTTGATGTGTTGACTATGAAAAAGGGAGTAGAGTAGCCCTGTTTTTTTCACTGAAATTAATGCTGGTCTGTGTGGCCAATCCCTTTTGCAAACTACAGCCTTCCTCTTGGATTTCTCCATCACTTTTTTTCAGTTGTCTCCCTGCCCATTTCCCCAGGCACAGCAACCTGGCCTTCTTCTCTCAAAAAACATCTTGCATTACTTGAGAGGACTCCACTCACCCTTCTCCACAGTTTTCTTTGAAGCCTTATTTTCATATGGCATCTAGAAGAAATCTTCTAAGAAGTCAGTGCTGCTGGAAAGAGCTGACAGGGACTGTCTTACAGGCCATCACTTCTGTGCTTGTACACCCGGTGTGCTCATAGCTGGTCCTCTGACCTCCCCTCCCTATCACCAATCAGTGGCTCACCAGTTTTGATGCTCACAATCCGTACTTGCTTGTACGCATACACTATACCTAAAGCAGCAAGGCCCCGCTACAGAAAGCAAAGAGAAGACTAAAACATTTAATTAATAAGGGTGCATTATAGGGTCTTATAACATTAGTGAACGTTGGTTCAGCTCCCGCTGTTTGCAGTAAAAGAAGGCTTGCTGTGTGAGCAGTGGAGTGGCAAAGGTTTGTGCTGGTGGACACGTGCTTTTATAGAGTTGCCCTGTGCTCTCTTACGTGGAGCTAAAAAAAGAATTTGGTGCATTGGTAGGGTACAGGAGACTTTCTAAGATTAATCTGCCACTACAGCCTTGGACTCAGAGAGGCTTGTTAATGGGCTACATTAAATGAGATTAGATTGAACAAATAGGAGGTGTTTCCTTTCCATAGGGAACACTTTATCTCCAACATCGGAAATGTTTCAGCTTAAATTTCTCAACCACTGACACACCACAACTCAGCTGTAGCAATGTTACACTTGGTCTTTCCTGCATAAGCTCATTCTTGTTCCTGGAAAAGATCTATGTACTGGGCAGACTTTGGAGAACATCATTGCAGAAAGTTATTCTGTGCTGGTGAGACAGCAGGGAGAGCACATTATTCTGTCAGCAAACATTTGTTTGTTTCCCCCAACATCATATGCTGTATTTCCTTTTTCAGTGCAAGAGAATGTATTTGTAGATCCTCTGCCTTAATTTGAATTTTAGAGTACTTTCTAAGATGTGTTTATGTTTTGTGTGGCTGTACAGTGACTTCTTATCAGATCTGTTCCCTTCTTACATGAAAGCTGCAGTCCCAAGTTTACTGAAGTCTCTCCTGGAGTTTTAACAAATTCAGAAGCAGTTACTACTAATAAATTCAAACTGATAATAAAGAAAATAATAATCTACCTAAATCAAAGGCCACTATTCTCTGCTCCAGCAGGACTAGCAGGCAGTTGAGGCTACACAGTACTTTTCAGGGTGGGGAAAGCATAAGGATCAGTTCTAAATCATATTAATTAAACTGAATTGATTAAGTGGCCTGAAGGACCCTAGAGTAACTCCCAGTAAAAATATCCTTAGCTGCACTTGACCAGCTCTGAATGAGAGCGTAGCTAATCCTCCTAATATAAATATAATATGTGAAAAGAAGCTTCATTAGCTCCATTGCCTGGTAAGGGTCTTCTTTAAGCCTGTGGCAGAAAACTTAATAAAACCCAATAATTTGAGGAGCTACTAGGTAGGGATTTGAAGTATTTTCTTAATGAGTATCTTAATAAACCCCTAAGTCTGTGGTAGGAAACATCGCAGAAATCTATTTTCCCAGTAGAGAGTCTGCAAAATCTCCCATGCAAATGGAAATATGCGTGAACTGGCAATTAATGTTAACATCAGACACCAGACAGCAGAAACAAAGGAAAACACAGAAAAGTGGGCAGGGACAGAAGTTCTGCTCTGGAATATTTCTACTATCTGAAAGTAATGTAAGGCAACATGAGGTGATTCTACAGATTGTATGACAAAGCTGTTCAAGAATTGCTTATGAATGCTACCATACAAAGGTACAAAACTTTCCTAAGGCTAATTAATAACTAATTTAGTATCATTTTAGAGGATATGATCTGGCATTAACATCAAATGTCTCGTTTACATTTTAAAGCTATTCAGATAATTTCTCATACTTCAGGATTTTTGAAAATATCAGTAGGCATCCAGATTTCTTTAAAAATCCCAGTCTTAAAACTATGCAAAGATACTTAATTATTTCTTTACTCTTTCATGTGCACAATTCATGAGATCGCTGATATGCCAGCACAATTCATACTGATCTTGTCTGCCTGAGCAGAGAGAAACCAGACTGCAGACATGTAGAATTTGCAGCTTTCACACACTTCATTACATGCAGTGCTGAGAGAACTTGCACCACTTTTCCCCACACTACAGGTTTTCCAAGAAGTACCAGGGACTTTCCAATTTGTGTAAAGTGCCACATTAAAAACAATAAAAATTAATTGGAGATTATTGGACTCGATACCTTTTCATGTCAAATTCACAGTGAAAGGTCTGAATTTTGATACCCATACTGTCTGAAAATACCTAGTCAAATGCAGTATACTGCTTATTTCATGGTTTTTATTATTACAATACACCAATCACTTGTAGAAAAATGCAGTATAAGAAGTAGTTTCATGTAATAATATATAACAGAACTATAACCAACAGAATGGAAAAAAATAATCAAGTTTTAAATGGTTTATAGTGCAAATGTGTAGAGAACTCCTCCAATAAACAGTCCTTATCAGTTACCTATACTGTTTAAGCTTTAAATAATTTATTAATATTAAGTCAAACATGGAACAAAGTGTGAGCAGCAATATAAACCTGAATTAAACAATGGCAAGCAAAAGAAACTGAAGTATGAAGGACTCAAACAAACAATATCTGTTAGCATGACATTCTGCTTCCTGCAGCACTCCTACATGCCTAATGTCTGTGTCCAGCTTACAGTGTTGTTTGTAATAAGAATGGGAAAGATGCTAAAGGCTTGGTGGAATGGATTGATGACCTCACATGCAATAATGCACAGCAAGAACACCGTCTCCTTCAAGCTGCAACTGATTCTTAGAGGGCCAAAACACATGTAAGAGATGTTCAAGGTGATATGAATGTTAAAGCAAAGACCACTCACAGTTTCTTTCCCGTGAGCCAGACACAAAGCCCACCAATGCCAATGTAGTACAGGAGAGCTTCTATATGCTTCTGTATTTTTCCTTTAATTAATCAACCTAATGCAGCTGAGCTTCACAGCCAATAATTGTTAGGCACATTCAACTATTCTAACACAATTGTTCTGAGCCTTTTGTTTTTACAGGTGACACCAACTACTTATTTCATTGCTCGCTCTGTCTGTGGTCTCCTCTATCCCCTGTTCCATCCACAGCCCCTCGCACTGCATCCGCATCTCCATTGCTGCTGCACATCAGGGGTGGCAGAAATGGGAGTACTAAAAATTTAAAAAACCTCTGCCAAGTCCTTAGGGCCTGCACATCTGCTGTCAGTCCAGTGTTGCCCACAGGAGTGAAGTGGATCTGGGATGAGGATTCTCAGTGGGAAAAGAGAATTCCTGGGGTTTTTTGGTGACACTGCCTCTGTTGTTTGTCTATTTGATCACTGGAAGATAACCCTTTCTAATGTTTGAAAATTCACAAAAAAGCAAGTGAATAAAAATGCTTATGAAACTTGAGATTTTTTCTAACTAAAAAGCAACAAAAGCCTTCTTATTTTGTCTATCATGCTTTATTATCTGTAAGCTTTGTGGAATTCAATATATACCTTTTGATAGAATATTCAGTTTGAGTCTATATTTCTATAGAGGTCATTCATGAGCATTTTTAAAAGCATGGTGTATAAAATTAGAAAATATATCCAAAGGCAAAGAAAAAAACCCAAATGAAAAGACATGCTTTCACTTTTTGACTTTTTTCTTCTAAATTTCCTTATAAATGTTACTTCAGTGTAGCTGAAACATTAACATTTATGCAAATTTTCATTTGATAAGGAAATTACTTTTCAGTGGTTTTCATACCAGATTACACAGCCTCTGGAAAAGAAAAAGCAAAGCATGTTTCAAGTAAAATAAACTGCATTGCCTCTGTACACAGCAGTTCAAGACAGTTGCATTCTATACAGATGGCTGAATGCATACATACATTACAAAGCAATAAGTAATATTCATAAGCAATATTAAATTTACACATACTTTATGAAATATGTACAGTCTTGTAGTTCATAACTAAGCTTTTGCACACATGCACTTGGAAACTGATATGATGTGCGTTGTGTCTTCAGCTGTCTTCAGAGTACACTGCTGGTAAAGCCAGTCTATGATATGTAACTGCTTCTCTCTGTAATAGTTTTTATAAAAATCAAATACTGTGTTGTCTCTTTAAGATATTTTTTAAGTGCATGTCATGGTAATGGATTGCCACACTTTCTGAATTGATTCCTGGCTTGTTCTAGACTGACAGCAACTGGTCCTGGATGCACATGCAGAACAAGTAGAAGCACACAATGATTTTTTCCTCCAGGAGCAACCAACTGAACTGGAAATGCCTTTCTGGAGTTCAGTGCTCACCTACCATTCATAGGGTTCCCCTTGGAGACTTCTAACCACCAAGGGAAGTGTTTTACAGTTGTAAAATTAGAGGATTTTTTCAAACTAGACTCAATGTCTCAGACTGTACAGCAGTTTACTTTTTCCCTGAAATGCAACTCAACACTTACAGGGAGAAACACACCCAACTTTCCCAAAGAGCACCACATATCCTTCTGGACATAAATAAATTATGTTGTTCCTACAGGTTGCCTCTTTCATGGAGGATGTAATTTTAGTGTGTCACAGACCAAGGACCATGACTAGCCATTGCTCTTGCAACCTTCAACCTCCGGCATAGATAGCAAAAATGTAAGCGCTGTAGGCATGAGATTGGTCTGAGAATTTTCTGGATTTGTTATTATCTTCTCTTGAATGAGTCTACGGTGATAAGACATTTTTCTTGAGTTTTCCTCTATTCATTCTGCTACATGAGTAATCACGTGGCACAGGGGAGACAGACCACTGCTCTGTAAGACTTACAGTCTAACAAAGCCTGAGTGAGATGTCTGGAGTTATCCCAAAGGATGACTGTGGCCATTAGGAGTGTATTCACAACAGGTTCCTTCAATCATGCCAGCAGGGAGCTAAATAACCCCAGAGGGCCAGTCAGATGAGCAAACACCTGAACCACTCTCTGAAGAGGTCTCCTATGTGCCTCATTAAGGTGACTTATGAGTAGTAAAAGCCCCTTTCTCCTTGTTAAACCATCTTAACACCCTGCCTAACATGGCATCAGATGGTGGTGACAGGGCTGCAGACAGCAGTTAGTAAGAACAGAAGAATGGGGCATCACGTGTGCCCTTCTGTTGGACAGCATGGAGGCAGAGCAGGCTAGTGAGGGGCCCTGGGCTGAGACTCAGGAGAGGTGTGGTGGGACTTGGCTGGACAGACACCAGTCATTTCAAAGTTAGGCATCTAGCCTATGCTGGTCATTTAGAGTTGGTCTGGGTGGTGAGAGATGGGGTGCTGTGTCTCATGCAAAGGGATGTGTCCAAAACAGGAGGTATGATGGGCACTGGATGTGCCTGGCCGTCTCCATGGATGGTGGGAAGAAGATGACATCTTGCTGAGGCTCAGTGCCTGGTTTTTCAGGACAACAGGAAAGACAGAGGCACTCCATTCCTGGAGACTATAGTCAACTTTGTTGCCAACTTCCAGGGCCAGTAGGCCACCCATTTCTGCCTGCTTTGGCTTGGTTTTAGGCCAGTCATAAAACACAGATAGAAACATCTTTTTTTTTTTTTTTTTTGGCAAAATTTTGGACAAGATTTGTTCAATGGACAGGTGTTATAACCATCATTCTTTACCTAACAGTGCAGAGACTGGTGTCAAACCCATCTCCTCCTAAAAAGTAACTGCAAGGAAATGGTGGTGTGAAGAGCAATAATAGACTGGCTGGCTCCAGAGTTGGAAATGCTGACACAAAACCAAGGTCCATCCACTTCAAAGCAAAATACTGTATGGACCTAAGCGACTGAGTTGCCTTGAAAACACAGAGTAGCACCTACAAAGAGATGTTCAGCATAAAGCAGGCATTTTGCCATTAGGTGTTACTAATTTAAGGTAGATTAAATCTTTTATTTCAAAAGAATTTTACGATAAATTCTCTTTAATTCATATCCACTTATGGTAAAATAGTCATACTAATCACAGAAATAATTTGAAGTAGCTATTTCCATAAACAAGCAATCAGGCACTTTTAAAATGAGATTTGGATGTGGTTTTAATATAAAATTAGACATAGTTTTCATTGATAATCTTACCATTAAACAGAGTGCTATTCAGTCTCTATTCTTAAAAGATTTTACAATTGCAGTGGTCAATTATTATGAAGTGCAATGTAGACACACACATACTCATACAGCCAGCCAGCAGTGATGGACTTTCCAAGGGGGGGTTCTTTCCAAAGGGAAGTCTTTCGCCCCTTTTGTGGCATGACCTACACAGATGCCCTACCCGGGTGAGGACTCATGGGTTAAGTGTGAATCTGCATCCAGCTCCACCAGTTTCAAGGTGCTGAGCCTTTCAAGGTGGCCTGTGCAATTAAACTTCAGGCTTCCTAGGGAAACTATTACAGGGGAGAAATAAGTTATAGGAGATCTGTAACTCGGACCCAAGTTAACTGCATTTGGGGTACCTGAAGAGTCATTCAGAGATGAGCAGCGCCTCTCCGTCCAGGGGTCTGTCAGGATGCTGTGCCCACCTCCCGCATATCCCCGCACTCCTCCCACCCAGCTGCTTACATCCCCAGCCACAGACAGGATCAGTAGGGGCAAAATCCTGCCAGCTCTTTTGGGAAGAGAGAGAGGTTGGGGACAAAGTGGTCTTCCCAGAAGAGATGCGTGGGTATGCAGCTGGTGCAGGGCCGCTGGCTTTGAGGGAGCAGTCTGGCTGTGGTCTGTGCATATGAACTGTATCACTCACGTGCAAGAAATGCCATGTGCAAGAGAGGGCTGTGGCAAGAGCAGCTTGTCCAGCTCACCATCTGCTGCGGAGACCCAGCTGCAGGCTGGCTGAACTCTCTTGTGAGGGGTGTCCGTAGCTACCTGAGCTAAAATACATTTTACAGACGAGCAACAACTTTTCTGTTCCTAAACAAATATCAATTTACAGACGATCCAAATCAGTTATCTCTTTACATGCATGTTCTTCAGGCATAAAATATAGTAGCTTGTATAAAGATGGTGTCATAAAAATAAAAAAAACACAACAAAAAATGGAGTAAGGATAGGATAAATATTTCAATAAAGGTACAGAAAACTTTCAGTTTTGAAAAATGCCACCTTGCCTCTTTGAACTGATGCCTTCTTCCTCTTGGAAAGGGCAATATAAGAACTCTCTAATGATTTATTGTGAATGATACATGCCCATCACCTGCTGTGGTTTCCCAGGATGGAGAGGATAAGCTACCCCGTTATCACTGTGGTGCCTAGCACTAACAATGAGCCACGCAGTTAACATTCAGGGGATTACTTACTGCTCAGATAAGCAGCACTGAACTTCTTGCCTTTAAAGAAGGCTGAAAAAGGTTTTTTTTTTTTTCCCAACTGAATACACACAGGTGGTTTTCTGATGTAAAAAACAATTATATTTTGTCAGAAAAATGAGCAAGAAGGTATATTATTTCTGCCAAACCATGCATAAAACTGTAACCTTTCTGTTTTTTAACCATAACATTCATTCCATATAAATCAAGCTAATGGGGAAAATCAGGATTACACATATCAATAACAGATTTCCTGTTTTCTTGTTAGGTAGATAGGGGCTCTTTGAATTATTTTGTTTGTTTGTTTAAAACAAAGAAAAAATCATTACCTTACATATTATTTAGTGGTTCTTTTTCAATAAAATAAATATTTCTGTTCAACAAATATTTCCATAAATAAATATTTGTGTTCAACAATACAACCTTTCCTTTCCACTATGTGACATTTTTTCTTGTTTACAACTATTGTTTCCATGCAGCAGAATCACACACCTTTGATTTTTCATATTTAAACATTTCCTAAAAGGCAATATTTGGAAACACTGCAGCACAAATGTCCCTTGTAGGCAGAGCTGAAGAACTCTGAATCCTCTACCTGGTGTCAAGTTTCTATAGTTTTTGATTCTTTGCAGTGATTTTCCAAACTTACAAGAAATCATTTTAGAGCCAAACTGCACCAAATAATCCTAAACTAAAGTAAGAACAGCTGAAAACTGTGATTTACTCGGCATTTTCATCTCCCACCACATTCAATGGGTGCAAATAGAATTCAGGAATTTCAGAAAATTCAAATTCCTAATGAAGAACAGTGTTTTATCCTATTTAATTTCTCCTGAGAAAGCATGGGCATAACAATATATCCGTGTTAAATATTAGTTTTGTATTTTACACCAATTCATCTAATGGCAGCTACTCTGACCTGTAGTACTTCTGACACGGGACAAAAGCATAGCTGCACTGTAGTAAACAGCAATCCTCCCCCGGTGTGTTACATACAGCATCCTGACCCAGAGACCATTTTTCCCCTACCCACACCCTGCAGTTGGTTGAACATGACATGACTCCATGTGTTGGATGGGACAGAGCAGATCGAACCCAGAGGGCTATCTGGTTCAAGGGGAATTTCACTTGTTTCCAGGTTGGGGGGTGGGTCTGTGTGAACCACAACTGGAAAATTCCTCAGCCTCCCAGGAGCCAGGCATTTCAGGGGCACTGTCTTTCAGAGCCCTGGAACACGATGTTTCCCAACAACGTGGTCTGAGATGCCACCGCAACGCTCCCAGTGCTGGTGGAGCAGAGCCACCCCAGGGTCACAGCCAGGGGCTCTCTCCATCGAGGACTGCAAAGCTTCCCAGAACCGGCCAGTACCTGAGCATGTGGCTCTGGAGTCGCCTGCCAGGGCAGGGGTTTATCTTGGGTGCTTTGAAAATTTATCAAACACATGAAACACTGCAGACAACACTCCAGGTTGAAAGAATCAGCGCTGCGGGTGTGCCAGCAAACACCTGGATAGCTCTAGATAAGAGATTAGACTGCTGCAGCAGTGTAAAGTACATTGTGTTTTTGAAACCAAGGTAATGAGACAAGGAGCGAGAAACAAAAAAACAGTTACAGCTACAAGTATTTCAATTACGTGCTAGGATATGGAAGAAAATTTTCTTGAAGTCTCCCTTTCCTGACCTCAACTGCTGCACTGGGTTTTTTCATTATTTTAACACAGAGATGAAATAGAAATTCCAACCTCAGATTTGGTCTTTCTACGGTATTAAAAAAATTAGTGTAAGTTTGTGAAATACAGTCAAAAATACTTTTTGCCAGGAACCTTTTTTTCCAATGGATATTTGTTTTTTCCATAGACTCACCTAATTGTCTTAAAGATATTAAACAGGGGGCAGCCATCTGAATAAAATGAAGACTGTTACTGAAAATTTACATTCTAGTTTTCATCTGAAATTTAGCCCTGATCTAAGTTGCTAAAAATTAAAAGAAGTTATAGGCATTTTAGCTGCTGATGAAAAGATTACATTTTACATGGAACTCCCCCTAAAGTTTTGCCTGTCAGGTCTGAAAACAAAGAGGAAAGGAATACCCAGAAAATTAAGCAATGGTGGGGCTATGACACGTGTGGAGACCTGCAGCTGCATTTTTCGAAAGCACTTTCTACATCAGAGCCAAAACCATCTTTCCTGTCCTCAGAGGAGTCTCTAGCTCTGTTAGGAAGAAAAGGGTAAAATCAATAGCACTTATTTAATTCCACAGTGCCGTATCTTCACAACTCTGCTGTGTTCAAAACAGCATCTTTCTCAGGGAGGCAGGGTCCATATTCAGCATAGCCCTGAGGGAGCTATAGCAATGCTCTTTTCCCCATATTTATGATTTGCTCACGTCGTAGCTTGTACCCCTCTTTCCCTCAAAAACAAGAATTCAGAAACTATTGGAGCCTCTTGTAAAGCAACAGTAATCTGTTGTTTGTTACCGACCAGGACGATACACAGCACAGCTGGTGTAACTGCTGTTGAAGCTTGCAGTTTTTTTCATTTTTTTTAAAAAAACTCCAAGTAATTCCTGCTTGCCTTTGATTAATTTCTTACAAGGCTGACGAAAATATTTAATAAAAATATCTCAGTCCAGATACATTTTTCTCATTTTGAAATGTCATAAACAGCTCAAAACTCAGCCAAACTCTCTGAATGGTCACAGACTGGGCTTCTCGTACTGTGTGTGGCTTCATGTTAAAGCTCAGGCAAAGCACCATCCTGCTGAAAATTTTAGCAAATGAGGACCTCAGATAGCCAAGTAAATTGAAATTAATGCCATAGCTACACAGTCAGCTGGGCAACAGAATTGACTGAGTTGTAAAATAACCCCACCACATTAATTTTCAAGCTGACTGGGGTGTGGGGCCAGGAGAGGGTGACACAGGTGGTGGTGCCCAGGGACAGGGAAAGAGTGCCCTTAGCAGCACATCAACACAGTGGTGTGGCCACATCCTGAGCTCACGCACCTGCCTGTTGACATCAAGCAGAGGGAATTACTCTCAAAGGAAAAATCAGTTAAAGTTTTCAGAGCTCTGCCTTTGGCATTACAGCCCTTTTGCAGCCCCTGGAGACACCAGTTCCCACCAGCAACCCTGGCAACCACACATTCAGGGCTGAGTGTTTTTACACTGCACACATGACTTCTACATTCACAGAGCAAGACCAACACAGAGTTTTACTAGGTTTCATTTTTCTTTTGCCATGGTAAGAAAAAGGATCATCATCAAAAAGGATGAGGGCCATTAAAAACTCAATATTCCACTACACTGGTTGGTTTATGGCCTCATTTTGCAGCAGCTTTCTTTATCAGGTGTGCAGCCTCATTGCCTGTCCTATAGCCCATGTGGTTCAAGAGTTTGTTATCTGTAGCTGGTACCTGGCACAGGAATTACTCTGGAGTGAACATTACAGAAGACCTGATTCTCCAATCTGTTAGCCAGTTTTGGCACTCTGTCTCCACAGTTTTCTGTGAAGATAGAAGGAAAAACCTGTGCATTGGAGATCAGATCTTGCTTTGCTGATAGTTTTCACTGAAAAAGTAGTGTTACAAAACACTACTGTATGAAAAATAGCTGTGCTTCACTTTCTGCTTATTGCCTGCCCTTAGCCAAACCCAATCAAAATTCTGTGGTACCCCTTAGGTGATGAAACATTCACTATCTCACACCTTGAAGACAGGAAGAGCAAACCAGTAATGCTTGGAAATGCCCTGCTGTCTCCTCCACAGCATGGCAAAAGCGCACACATTTGAAAACTGTAAACATATTCCAACTCACATTTATTCACGTTACTGCTTTCACATTGATGTGGTGCAAGATACTGCTCATTTCAGATGGGGCTATTGACATGCCCCAGTAAACTCTTGATAACTTTTATACCATGAATTAATACTGTACTCAGAACATTAATAAATACTTGAAAAGTCTGTAAATGACCTACATTGAACTCCTTTGTAAAAGTATTTACCTTATTTAAATGGATTTATTTGGGTGTCAAAATATATTCTACTGTGAACTGCTGGATGCAACAGTTCTGAGAAATTTTGTGCACCTGGTATGGTCTTTGTCACTGCTGTAAGTCTGCCCAAGTTCAGGATTGAGCAGAAAGTGATGAAGAACCTGCAGAGCCAAACTAGATTTGATCTGAAGATGCTCACTTTGCTCTCGTTAAAAGCAGCAGGTCTTGAAGCAACCCAATGCTTCCCAGGGAGCTCCTGTGGGCTGGTGCTCAATGATGTCCTGCTCCGGTGATGCCTCAGCCCAGGATGAAATGTTGGATGCTTCAACCTCAGCTCAGGATGAAATGTTGGATGCTTCAAACTCCTCTGAGTTCTCTGAGCACATCAGACTTCCTCACACACACATGTGCATGTGTGTGTGCATGTGTGTGCTACTCACCATCCCCATGGAGCAAAACCAAGGAGCCGTGCTAAGTACATGATGTGGCAGTCCCTGACTGTGCCCTTTAGACATAGCCTTCGTGACAGATGTGGTTGCCGTTGATAAGGCTGAAGGTGGCCAGGGAATGGTTGGTGCTCTTGAGGGAAGTCATTCGTGTCGTGCTCCTGGCCATGCTCTGGGATCGGATGAGGAGACGAGCTCTGCAGCAGAACAGCTGGTTGTTGAACTGTTTCCGAAAGCTCTTGCTGAGCAAGTAGAGAGCAAATGGGTTGACACAAGAGTTAGTGAATGCCAGGATCCGAGCGCAGAGGCTGGAAATGAAATGCAGCACTGAGGTGTCCACCTCTGAGTAGTGGTAGGACCGGTATAAATAGATGATGTGAGTGGGAAGCCAGCAGAAGGCAAAGAGGCACACAAAGACCAGTACTGTCCTGGCCAGGCGTTTACGGGATTCAATCTGGAAGAAGAATGAGAAATACAGATTAGCAGCTATTCCTAGCTCAGACCAGTAGCTAACTATTTTTTCCAGTGCTGCAACTCTGGAGCTAGTGCATGGCAGGCAGCATGGCCAGCGCAGGGCAACCTGGACCGCAGGTGAAGCCTTTTTGTCTCTCCTCAATCCCTTTCCCCTAAAAACAAATAATTCTGAAAATTTATTACATAAGGAAGTAGTCTTTCCTTTCCTGTTTAGAGATAAAATTCCAATGGCTTGTCACTCTGTAAAATCCCAGCTCAGGCAACAAAAGTGCAGACACCTGCATTAGTTATCCACCTATAATATATACAATCATATGTAATTTATATATATTAACTTATTATTATTACTAATATTATTATTAATTATGGGGTAGGGGTCTGGGATATTTCACAGATTCCAGAGGCAGGACCTTCTGCCTTGGGGCCATGTGGTATATGTACACAAAAGTGCTGCCAACAGCTCATGGCCCTTAGAGACCAAATGCAGCACTCGGAGGCTGAAGAAGCCAGAGAAACCGAGAGAGGAAATTCTGCACTTGGAGAAACACAGAGGCAGTGGTGAATTGGACCCATCCACTGAAAAAGCTGGGGCCACAAGAAGACAGATGTAGGTGGTGAATAGATATATGACCACCTCTCTTAGCATAATTTGAGCTTTGTCGGGGAAAGGTGCTTTTACAGTGTCAACTAGCACACAGTATAACCTTCATGCAGACAAGCCACTTGTTTTACTTACGTGTACAGGCTTGGAGTCAACCCAAAGGTATTGCTCAACTGAGGGGAGCTGAGGTAAACTGTACCTTGTATTTTGTCCACCAGTGCTGCATACTAAGATAACAATGGCACTGAAAAACACATCTTTCTTCCTAATGAAGACAAGAGCCATGACGGAGGTCACCCAAAAGGAGAGGACAGAGTTGTCCAGAAAGACCTGCTGAAATAAACTGCTCCCTGGGAGAGGTTGCGCAGCCAGAAGTTTGCAGTCACAGAAAGTGTAACACTGCTGACTTCTTGGGGCTTCATAATGTTCTCCTTTCTGCTAATCATTGCATCTCTTCCCAGGCACTCCTAGGGAATTTGTTGTCACCCACTCCCTGTATCTGAATGTGACCTGAATGGCCTGAAATTGTCCCCTGCCCTGCTGCCCTTGCTCCTGCCCTGGTGCAGCTGGGGTGCCTGGCCAGGCTCCTGGGATGCTTCCCCATCCTCACTCCCCTTCTGAGCTGCACAGGTAAATCGGAAACTAAGCAGCTCACACAGGCTGGTCTTAGGACAGCTGCAAGCAGGGAGTAGGCAAAAGAGACCCAACAAAACCATTCTGACTTTATTTTGTACCCCTTTAACGGCACCAACTCAAAATCAGCCATTGAGCTTCAGAAGGATTGACATGTACCAGATGATAATGTCTCCAGAGAGCAGGCTGAAAATTAAATCCTTTGAGAAAGGGTTCTCCTTGGCTAAACCATATATTCTTTTTAAATGTATCCTTAATTTGATATAGGGCTATTGAGGCCACATCTGCACTATAAAGAAAGGAAGCAACGCAATAAAGAAATCGATACAAGTTTTCTCAGATGGAGACCTATAGCTCCTGAATGCACTACAGGACAGGAATGATGGACTGATAGTGCTAGACTGCAGCCTGGCCTTTTGTTTTCTTTAGAGCTCTCTCCCCAAAACTAAAGGGGGAAAGGGCTGCTTTTACTCCTCACTTTATCATCACTGATCAAAACAGTCATCGAATCAGCAGAAAAACTGCCTGCAGGGGAAAAGGATTTATGCACATTCAGAAGGGGAAAAGGAGGTTTTCAGGGATCGCACGTCATTTAATGGGAAAAAAACACAGCTTTCCAGCCTTGCTGTTTCACCTTAGCACCTGATGGATGTGTGAGATGATAGCGTTAGGTCAGCTTAAGGTGGAGATGTCAGCTGGGTGCAATTATATGGACATTTGTTCAGCTGAAGAATGGCTTGTGTCAGTTTAGCTTAGGTTGAAGCACACCTCAGTTGAAAGGAAGAGAGGTAAGGTAAATAAGCTAAATATATCAAGGTAAATAAATTATTTAGAAACAAGTTATCCTGCTGTTACTTTCTTACTTGGACAACCTAAGGCTCAGATGCATTCAAATTTAAGCACTGACCTGAAATACCCAGTTGCTCATGCAGGATTTGGATTTCCTCCTGGAGATGACTCTTTTTCTCTCCAGTTGCTTACAAAAGGAGCAGTCAAGAGCAAACAGTCTCCAATTGAAAGGCTGGAGTTCATTTGGCCAAATCCTGGCTAAATCCCCTCACTTGGTTCAGGACTCGCACATTTTCAGCCACACATTTTCAGACAGAGCATGAAGCACTTGAAATACATGGGTCCCAGCTGAGCCAGCCCAACAGTGAGCTCTGTGGTGGGGTGGTTTGGGGAGTCTTATAAAAAAACACTCAAGAGTGACAGTAACAGAAGTAGCTCTGCTTTCAAGAGTACAAAGGAAAGATTAAAAGACTCTATTATTCTGGAGAAAATGGCCTATTTACATAAATCAAAGACTGTCTTATGGTGAAACCTGAGGTTACCAGCTACTGGACCAGAAGAAGATTGATCAGTCTGACTTACTAGAGGGCAAATAACGGGTGGACAGGCTATTCTGTCCAACACCACTCCTGCCTGGAGACAATAGAAGGAGAATTATAATGACCAAAGGGAAGAAACCAGGACTCTACTTTTCTCTTGAGACTTCACATTGCGAAGATCACGCCATCCACAAGACATAAAACTTTGGTGCATCTATGGGGACCCCACACGGTCCTGCTCTGTCCTCCTTCCTGGGGACCCTGTGCCCACCACCATCCTCCTCTGGTCTGCACTCCCCCAGTCCCTCCCTAGCCTGTACTGATTTCTCAGCACAGCACAGCACCAGCAGAGGACAGCTGAGGCCACGGCGAGCGCAGGAGCCGTCGCCGCTCTCACGGAGCAGGTGCGCTCCTCCCGCCCTGACCGACCGACCGACTGGTAACCCTGGCCCTGGGGGGCCCTTGCAGAAGGGGCTTTCCTCACTCCCACTCCCTCATTGCTGTGTCCCATTTGCTTTTCAGTCCAGAGGACCAAATTACAGAGCTAGCATTTCCCTCTGTGTGAAGAAGGACTGTTTCGCAGAGCAAGGCTGTATCCAAGGTCCTCTCTCTGACAAAGCAACTTTGAGAAGTTTTGATTTTCTGCTGTGTCACCCCTCAGCTTCAATCTCCAAACACCAACCCCAGCTCTGCCTCTTTCCCTGCCTCCTAGTCAATACCTTCCCAGGCTTTGGCATGTGTTTGCATGGTAACCACCCTGCCAAAATCTCTGAACTTGGAAACAGGAGAAGATGTTTTAACTGTTTAGCACTGTGCCATGGCTTGTGTCAACCATTTTAATTCTTTTAGCTCACATAATCTATTAAAAATAGCACAACAGATGCAGTCTGTCCCAGTGTAAATTTCCCTGTATGCGCACTCTTTAGTCCCAGATTCACGGGGAATGTGGATTTTTGAAGAAAGTCAAGTCTCTACCTGTTTCCTCACATGCATGTTTCCTTCCACAGGGATGTTGTAAGCACTCCGGATCAAATTCTTAGCAATGAAATAATAATATACTGAAATGACAGATAGGGGAATGATATAAAAGATGAGAAATGATGCCATTGAGTGAATTTTGGGGTGCAGCCCATCTGAATGTGGGTAAGGGGCACAGCTGACGAAGGTTTTATTAGTCCCTTTGTCATGGAAAGGGTGCAGATCTGAAAACACTGCTTCAGGGATGGCAAGCAACATTGATACGATCCAGATTATAGCAGCTCTCACACAAATCTTCATCAGTGCATGGGATGCTTGGATCTCCATTGGCCTTACTATGGCTTTATACCTAAAAAATAAAAAAGAGAGAAATAATTTATTGACCTCAACACTCAGACATTTTATTCTTGCTCGTTCTTTCCATTTAGAGAAAAAAAACCCAAACAAAATTCCTCTACTCAGGACTGAATTTTTTTCTGATGTTTTAAATTTCAATGTTTTCAATAGATTTCTCATTTTAAACCAGAGCCACCTGTCATGTGTCCATTCAGTTTCATGTGTATTGATTCTGAGTTCATTTAATTTGTAATCGACCCAACAAAGCATGGTGCTGCCTGACATTAATATGTATGTGTCCAAATAGCATTAAGATAGGAAGTGCAATCATAGACTTCTCTTCGAAAGCAGTTTGCACGCCTTCACAGAATAGTGTTGAAGGATCTGAATGGAGGTTTTGCCACACATTTCATTTTGAGCTGTGAGTACACTGGCCTCCTGCAAGCCAAATCTTATGTTTTCTCAAGCTACAAAGAGCATGTTCCTCATTTTAATTGCTGTTTGGTGGTGCAGCTGGCAATTAATGGTTGTCCATAACTCAATGCAGCCAGGCTAAGTAGCCAGAGCTGTTAACTGACTTTCTTGAGGAAAAAATACTATTGCTTGCTATGCTAGATATGTAGAATACTTCTTTTGATTTGCAATTTTGTCTTTCATGATTTCAGCCTTTCAGAAAATTGTATTTTAGAATCCAAGAAAATGAAAGAAGCAAACTTATTTGAACCTAATGTGTGTAATGAGAGGACCATAAAACAGAAGAGCTTCATACCTGCTGGAGCCCTGCTTTGGAAGGAGCATACACTCCAAGTAAATCATGATTCATATATGCATTTAAGGAACACAGTAGAAGAAAAAAAGATAATTAAGAAGGAATATCTACAGGCTTCATAAATTATTATTTAGGATCATTATCATAACAATTACTATCAGTTGGATGTTTTTTGTAGGATCTACCTTGAACTGCCCATGGCCCATTTGGTCCCTTGGTCACTGTCAGCTCCCTGGGGACTGACGGGTGCCTGGGTCCTATGCTGTCACAGCCCACTTTTGGCATGGCAGGGTTCATCCCCATGGGGCTGCTCTGGCATCTGTTTCTAAGTTCCTAGCAGGACCCCTGCTCTTTCAGTCAGCTGAATTGGGCACTGGGGTGGAATCAGAGGTAGCAAGCATAACTCCCTGCCCGAGACCAGGCAGCACACAGCAGGGTCCAGCCACCTGGCAGCCCAAACCAGGGACACTTCATGTACGTGACTGATTCCCCACATACTATATACCCCATCCTAAAGCTCAGCATTCAGCATTAAGAGAAGAGTCTATCAGTCCTGCACTGTTTAAACTGGGTAATTGCCTTATTTGCAGGATAAGCACACATTCAACTTCTAGTTATGAGCATTACCCTGTTCAGCATGCCTATCCTTTCTCTCTATGTATGTATATATGTGTGTACATCTCTGTGTGCATATTTCACACACACATATATTTATACACATATATTTTAGACATATACATGTATATACATGTATACATAAGTACATACATACTTACATTTACATGTATTTGTATAGTTTTATAAAGACTCTCTCTGGACATGACATCATTTGCAGATGTTTCTTCATGCAATCCCACAGGTGTCTTGTGCAGACAATTTTTTTCTTTAATGGACCGCAAACACCTTGCTCAATAGTCTTCTGTTTAACCACTTATTCTCCAAGATCTCCAGTTCCCTTTTATTACAGCTATACAGCTGCAACAGCCAGACACAGTATTTTTCAGGCTTGCTTAGCACCTCTTTAACTTGCATTATGAAGCTGGGAATTAAGTGATGTCATACTACAAAGCACAATCTTCCAGTGCAAGATCATCATCTCAGGTGAAGAAAATCACAGCAGCTAAACAAATATGATGTTACAACTATTGCAGTAATAAAATGGAAAAGCTAGGCAGATTACTACAACAATGTAGCTGAAATAGCTCAATTTATAGTCTGATTCACCAGTTATAGATTATTGATGGAAACACTAGCTAACTGAACATCTTCAGTAAACCTTAAGGAAGATAAATGCAAAGGGAAATTAATTACATATCAAGATATTAATAAATTTAGTTAATTCAAAGGTATTTCAGCAGGTGCTTATTGTATGCTTATCAACATGGCATGTTAGCATAATTATTTCAGGGATTTTCTTACATGATATAGCCAGCTGAGAAAATATTTTCCAGTATTACTTTCCAGTAACATGAATGCATTGAAGAATACAGAAAAAGAGAGACTCTGGGGTTTTTTTACTAACATTAATAGAATAGGGACAGTCAGAAAGTTAATTCATTTTATTAGTACATTTTAATTAAAGATGGTATTTTCAAACAGTATAATTTTGAAAGAACGTAATTAGAAATGGCTCTGAATGCTGCCACTGATTATTAGGCATTTAAAATTTATTTTTTAAAGCCTGCTATAGCACATATAAAAGAAGATCTGAGAGATGGCTTGCTTGCAAGGGGCTCAGTGTAGACCCAAATCATGAGGTTGAAAGCACAAAAAGATAAACCAGAAAAAAAACAAAGCTAGAAACAGGTTTTGAAAATGTAAGATGTAGGAACACGGGTAGATATTTGCTTAAGAGCCTGACAATTGAATCAAATTATTTTGATGACTATCTGCACGACTTCTTTGATAGTGGGCTAATTTATTCAGAAATCTTCAGTAATCTATGTTATACTCTGAGTATTAATGCTTAATTGATCAGTATTGATCTGGTGGGAGTCTCCATTTCCAGTCACCTTGCCGATGTGTTGATGGGTCTCTCGCCAGCTTGTGCCTCAGCAGCTCTGCTCTCCCATGCCAGCTTGGGTTTGGGACAGCAGCTGCAAGGGCTGCTCTGTGTGTGCACAGAGGAGCACGCACGAGCGATCAGACCCCCACCCCTGGGCTGGGGCTTGGGCTCAGAAGATTTGCATGTGACTGGTGCTCAGGGAGTGAAAAAGCTGCACCTTCTGGTTGGTTTCTGAGTGGGGTTCAGAAACTCCTTCATTCCTTTACTTTTTCACACCACTTTCCTGATAGGGTCAACCCTGGATTTTATGATTTATTTGACACTTCTTAAGAACTTCAGCAAGGTAGACTGGATTTGAGCAGCAGCTTGTCCTGTTTCTCATCATCTGTATTTCCAGCTTGTGTGTCAAATATTATTTCAAGGTTTCCACAGCTTTGTCCTCTGCAACTTCTTTTTCAAAGAGTTAGCCTGAGGCACATAACTTTCCCATATTTAACATCTGGCATTTGAATAACCCAATCCTCTTTGAAGGGGATGGTGATGAGCAACAAACAGGGGGAGCTTGAGGCCATGATGCAACATAAGAACTATGACATAGTAGCTATAACAGAAACGTGGTGGGATGCCTCACACGACTGGAGTGCTGCAATCGATGGCTACAAGCTCTTCAGGAGGGATAGACAGGGAAGGAGAGGTGGTGGGGTGGCCCTGTATGTAAGACAATGCTATGACAGCTCAGAAATCGAGTATAGTGATAACAGGGTTGAGAGTGTTTGGATTAGGTTAAGGGCCAATAAAGCAGATCTTGCTGTGGGAGTCTGCTATAGACCTCCCAACCAAAGCAGTGAGGTGGATGAGGCTTTCTATAGACAGTTGGGAGAAGTCTCGTGGTCACTTGCCGTTGTTCTTGTGGGGGACTTTAACCTCCTGGATATCTGCTGGGAATACAACACAGCAGAGATGGAACAAGCCAGGAGGTACCTGGAATGTGTGGAGGATAACTTCCTCACACAGCTGGTGAGTGAGCCGACCAGGGGAGGTGCCCTCCTGGACCTGCTTCTTGTGAACAGGGAAGAGCTTGTGGCGGAAGTAAAGGTTGGAGGCCGTCTAGGGTGCAGTGATCATGAGATGATTGAGTTTTCGATTCTTCGAGAAACAAAGAGAGGGGTTAGTAAAACTGCCACCCTAGACTTCTGGAGAGCTAACTTTGACCTGTTCAAAAGACTGATTAACAAAATCCCTTGGGAGGCTGCCTTGAAGGATATGGGAGTCCAGGAAGGCTGGACATACTTAGAATCATAGAATAGAATCATAGAATCATCTAGGTTGGAAAGGACCTTGAAGATCATCCAGTCCAACCTTTAACCTAGCATTGGCAGTTTCCAACTATACCATATCCCTCAGCGCTATGTCGACCCTACTCTTAAACACCTCCAGGGATGGGGACTCCACCACCTCCCTGGGCAGCCCATTCCAATGCCTAACAACCCGTTCTGTAAAGAAATACTTCCTAATATCTAGTCTAAACCTTCCCTGGAGCAATTTGAGGCCATTACCTCTTGTCTTATCACTCATTACTTGGTTAAAGAGACTCATCCCCAGCTCTCTGCAACCTCCTTTCAGGTAGTTGTAGAGGGCGATGAGGTCTCCTCTCAGCCTCCTCTTCTCCAGACTAAACAACCCCAGTTCCCTCAGCCGCTCCTCGTACGACATGTGCTCCAGACCCTTCACCAGCTTCGTTGCCCTTCTTTGGACACGCTCGAGTAATTCAATGTCCTTTTTGTAGTGAGGGGCCCAAAACTGAACACAGTAATCGAGGTGCGGTCTTACCAGTGCCGAGTACAGGGGTAAGATCACTTCCCTGTCCCTGCTGGCCACGCTATTTCTGACACAGGCCAGGATGCCATTGGCCTTCTTGGCCTCCTGGGCACACTGCTGGCTCATGTTCAGCCGGCTGTCAATCAACTTCAAGAGAAGTCAATCTACTTGTCAAGAGAGAAGTCTTGAGGGCACAGGAGCAGGCTGTTCCCGTGTGCCGAAAAACAAGCAGGCGGGGAAGGAGACCGGCCTGGCTAAACAGGGACCTTTGGCTGGATCTCAAGAACAAAGGGAGAAGCTATTGCCTTTGGAAGAGGGGCCAGGTCTCTCATGAACACTATAGAGATGTAGTGAAGTTATGCAGGGAGAGCATTAGGAGAGCCAAAGCACAGCTAGAGCTCAACTTGGCTACAGCTGTTAAGGATAACAAAAATTGTTTCTATAAATTCGTTAACAGCAAAAGGAGAATTAGGGAAAATCTCCCTCCTTTACTGGATGCAGAGGGAAACATGGTAACTAAGGATGAGGAAAAGGCTGAGGTGCTCAATGCCTACTTTGCCTCAGTCTTTAGCAGTGGAACTGGCTGTTCCTGGACACCCAGCCTCATGAGCTGGGAGATGGGGAGGGGAAGCAGAATGAGGTCAGCACAGTTGAAGAGGAGGTGGTCAGAGACCTGCTACACCACTTGGATGCACACAAGTCTGTGGGACTGGATGGGTTACACCCAAGGGTGCTGAAGGAGTTGGCAGATGTGCTCGCCAAGCCGCTTTCCAAGATTTACCTGAAATCATGGCTAACTGGGGAGGTCCCATTGGACTGGAGGGTGGCAAATGTGACACCCATCTACAAGAAAGGCAGAAAGGAGGATCCAGGAAACTATAGACCTGTCAGTGTGACCTCGGTGCCAGGGAAGGTCATGGAGCAGGTCATCTCGAGTGCCATTAAAAGTTATATAATGAACAACCAGGGGATGAGGCCTAGTCAGCATGGGTTTATGAAAGGCAGGTCCTGCCTGACAAACCTGATCTTCTACGACAGGGCGACCTGCTTATTGGATGAGGGAAAGGCTGTGGATGTAGTTTACCTTGACTTTAGTAAGGCCTTTGACACCGTTTCCCACAGCATTCTTCTAGCGAAACTGGCTGCTTGCGGCTTGGATGGGCCCACACTTTGCTGGGTAAAAAACTGACTGGATGGCCGGGCCCAAAGAGTTGTGGTGAATGGAGTTAAATCTGGTTGGTGGCCAGTCACGAGTGGTGTCCCCCAGGGCTTGGTTTTGGGGCCACTCCTGTTTAACATCTTTATTGATGATCTAGACGAGGGGATCGAGTGCACCCTCAGTAAGTTTGCAGATGACACCAAGTTGGGTGGGAGTGTTGATCTGCTTGAGGGTAGGGAGGCTCTGCAGAGAGACCTGGACAGGCTGGAGCAATGGGCTGAGGCCAACTGTAGGAGTTTCAATAAGGCCAAATGCCGGGTGCTGCACTTGGGCCACCACAACCCCCAGCAGCGCTACAGGCTTGGGGAGGAGTGGCTGGAGAGCTGCCAGTCAGAGAGGGACCTGGGGGTGTTGATTGACAGCCGGCTGAACATGAGCCAGCAGTGTGCCCAGGAGGCCAAGAAGGCCAATGGCATCCTGGCCTGTATCAGAAATAGTGTGGCCAGCAGGGACAGGGAAGTGATCTTACCCCTGTACTCGGCACTGGTAAGACCGCACCTCGATTACTGTGTTCAGTTTTGGGCCCCTCACTACAAAAAGGACATTGAATTACTCGAGCGTGTCCAAAGAAGGGCAACGAAGCTGGTGAAGGGTCTGAAGCACATGTCATATGAGGAGCGGCTGAGGGAACTGGGGTTGTTTAGTCTGGAGAAGAGGAGGCTGAGGGGAGACCTCATCGCCCTCTACAACTACCTGAAAGGAGGTTGCAGAGAGCTGGGGATGAGTCTCTTTAACCAAGTAATAAGCGATAGGACAAGAGGTAATGGCCTCAAATTGCTCCAGGGAAGGTTTAGACTACATATTAGGAAGCATTTATTTACAGAACGGGTTGTTAGGCGTTGGAATGGGCTGCCCAGGGAGGTGGTGGAGTCCCCATCCCTGGAGGTGTTTAAGAGTCAGGTTGACATAGCGCTGAGGGATATGGTGTAGTTGGGATCTGTCAGTGTTAGGTTAAAGGTTGGACTGGATGATCTTCAAGGTCCCTTCCAACATAGACAATTCTGTGATTCTGTGATGAATATGCTTATACAGGTCAGTGAGGCCATGGACCTAGGTGGCCAGCCGAGTAAGTCCTCATGCAAAAATCTTACAACAGCATTATTTTTAACCCATTCAGTAGCAGTCTCTGAGAGTACATGTCACATTGGATGCTCCGTTTGTCTGAAGCAGATGTAGGCATGGCTGTGGATTTATCACCTCTGCTGCTCTCACATTCAGTCTCTAATTGTTGTTTGATACCAATTTTTTTCAGCTGAACTCCTTTCCTGACTCACTTTTAAAGAAATTTTCAAAAAAGATTAAAAACCAGAGGTATGATTCATGCCCTACAACAAAGGCCAAAACTTAAAAAGAAAAATATGCCTTCTGAAGATTCAGTTGAATAAAAAATGTTACAGTCAGGAACTTGTGTCAACTCCAGTCTCTCTCCAGTTGTCAAATGGCTCAGATGAAAATGACTGGGTTGCCAATCTGATAGGAAATATGAAAGAGACACTGACCTTTACTACTGCTCAGTCCTTGCACTTCCTTGTTCCCACTGTGCTTGTGAAGCAGCAACCTGCCTCATGCACAGTAGCTACCAATGACCTTCTGGCCAGTGATCACTGGATGCCAGTGATCTCTATGTCTAGCTGTCTCATTCAAAGAAGCCTGCACAAAGAAATTACACATGGGGCTATCTTAAGTGCAATTAATATAATCACAGTTCATGAGGTACTGTGAGGATTCACCCTGTAGGGCAATCTTCACCAGCCACAGTGACTCCAGTGTTGTCCCTCTTCTCAAGGTCAGCCTCCAGACCTCTAAGAGGAGCCTGGTGAGAGGGTTGCTTCAATCCAGAATACCATAATTCAGTAACATATAACGCAGGATCACTTCTTAACCTAATCCCCAAAATTCATCGGGGGTTGGTAGGAGCTCACAAAGTATGTGCTTCTCCATTGAACCCTAGAAAATGTCTAATACATCACTTAGGATCTCGTGCTCACTGAATAATTGTTTCTCACAACAGAAACTACTGAAATGACCATAAACCTCTAAAATGTGACACACGCAAGGTTTTTCTGTGGTAAATACTTTTCCCACTGAGGTGAATATGCCAGGGAAACTGGAAAAGTGTGTCATTATCCTTGTGTTAATAATAATGTAACTAATGATAACACCACATAATGTACTCTAAAACTTTGACTGTGCAAACATTGGTTAATACCGTACACTTAGCCCTAAAGCTGCAACTTCAAATCTAAACACAGAAGTAGCTTTATCATGAAAAAGACAGTTACAGATACATTCTCCAAAGACACAGATCAAAATAAGGCCCCAAATGAATGTCAAAGTTTCCTAGATGCAGTTTCTCTGCTGGTGCAAAATATTATAGCCACCTTTGTGCTCCTCAGCTGAACCAAGAAAATACACACCAGCTGAGGTATAAACAGACTTTGCCCTCAAAACTATATTGCCTATATGTTCCTAAGCATAGAGATATGAAGGGTTGTAATTTTGTTCTCACACTGGAGAAAGGACCTTATTCTTAAGGCAACAGCCCGAGCGCATCCCTCATGTTTTTTTACTGTCACCTTCATCTACTTATTTGTGCCTGCTACAACAGTCACAAAAATTAAATTAAAACAACTAAAGCATGGGAGGAAAATCAGATGCTTCCCCTGGATTTTAATTTAATTTAGCTCATATGTCTCACTGTCTGTTTGTTGGTTTTTTTTAGGGAGGTAACTTTATGTTGTGTGGGGAAGCTGGCATTGTAGGCAGCCTTAGCTTGCTTTCCTCTCTTATATTTGCTTTGTATTTATGCCTTTCCCCCTTCCCTTATGTCAGCAATTAAAACTAATATAGATGGCCCATACAACAGTCCTCGTCGTATATCTGGTAGCTACAGGTTGCAAAAAAAGAGACAGGCTTTTTTAATCTGAGAGATACCACCTTCTGCAGCCTCTTTACAAGTGGTAGGTCAGTTGATCTTAATTTCAACCAAAACAGTTTGTGTCCTCTGTAATATCTGCAGTTGCTGCCAGTGGCAATGGAAAGAAACATCACTCCCTCACGTCAGTGAAGGCAGCTGGTTACACAGGTAGGTGGCTGTTGGAGATGTTACTGGTTTCTGAATATGACAGCAAGGATTGTATAGCAACTATGTGTCAGCCACCGCATCGCTCTCATCTATTGATTCTGACTTAATAAGAGGCAGTAAGTTGCTTTCATAACTCTTTCTTCCTTTTTTCAGCAGTAGGAGTGTATCAAGAGAAAATGGCTGAAGAGTACTGCCCTTTTTTAACACAGTCCTTCCAAGCATGCCTATATTCCTGCAGCTGAACCTCATGCTTGCAAGAAATATAAGAGAAAAAAATTCCTCCCCATCCTTCCTACAGGGAAATGGGACACTGCCCTTCCAAAATGAATTTGCAGGAGTACTTAAGTTTCAAGGAAAGTTTCCTCCAAATAGTATCATCCGTTACTATGTCTTACACTGTTTACAGAAAAAGATCCTGGGCCCTACTCCTGAATTTGTATAATGGTTTAAAAAAGCAAGTGCATTAAAACCTGTTCAAACAAAATTTCAGAAGGCTTGCCCACCTTTGCTTCATTACCAACCCTGTTGTTTAGACTGCATCAGGCTGGCAGAAAGATTTGCGATATTGTACTTTCTGTTTTTTCTCTGAAGTGAGAAATCTGCTTATAAACTTTTGAATCTGTTTAAACTGAGTTCTATTTTGAGATGTTGGGCTAATGTAAACCTGAAACTTAAATAAAAATGCAGGGATTAGTTTGAATGGATTGATGTCTTACAAACATAGCCATGTAAATTGCTGTGAAGTGAAAACACTTGAGTTTTTTCCAGCTCTAGAAAATGAGCTCCTGAAATTCGCACAACTTCCTATTGTAATGATGAAGGAACTGCCTCTCCGTCAGCACATATTTCTTCTGTTCCCACCTCTAACTGAAAGAAGGAGAAAAGATGTGCAATTCACAGTTTCTTTGATCCTCAGTCATCTGTTCCCATTTGTAAGCTTAATGCACACACATTGATGGGGTCTTGGCCCATGAGTAGACTGAACGAAAATCTTCTCATTAAAAATTTTGTAATTATGTTCTACTAGTATCACATTATTGTTTTGTCCACATAATATGAAGGACTGGCTCAATTACCATGCAAAAAAGCCTCAAGCAATAGAGAAAAAGTTGATGCTATGCAAAAGCTGCATAAATTAAGCACATGGAGCCTTGTTGAGTGTGAAGCTCCACTTGGAAAGCAAAGAAAAGGTCTTATTAAATATCTGAAGAAATTTATGAGAAATGCAATGCCCCAAACTTTCTTTGTTGTTTCCACCATGAATTTTATGAATATTCATAACTGAAGACAATTCAATAAACCCACAAAATTGCTAGACTGTCTAACCCATCCAACAATCTATTCTGGGTCTATCCGCTTTCTGCATACTTAGTTAAGATTATCATTATTATGCATGATTCTTGGGTGAACATCTGTTATTAAAATCTTTACTTTAGTAAATTGCGTATGGGCATGAAGACATATTTAATGGGCTAGTCTTACATACATTGGCAGGTACTGCCTACTTTCTCCCTCTTTTTAATAATTAACATTTAAATGAAAAGAAAAAGGAGGCATTGATGGAAGTGGCACAGTTGTCACTTTTTGAAGCGTGTGTTCAAATTTTGGTCTGTATACCTGCATGCTGCTACATCATCCTGTGATCTGGACAAATGGGAATTTCAGTCCGGGAATGACTAAGGTCATATTGAGACAGTGTGGTTTAGAGACCATTGAATTTTACAACACATTAGCGAAGGAGAGCTTAAATAGTAACCATTTGATAGTGAATGTGCTATCCATAATCATGACCATGGAGAGCATAAAATATTCCAGAAATAAACTAACTTACATATGGAAAACAATGGATGTAAAGGTTACTGCAGGAAATAGTGGGAGTCCCATGGACGATGCTTTCCTTATTAGAAAAGACCCACTTTGCACCCGCAGTATTTATTGCCTGTAGGTGATCTTCAGCCAAGTCTCTGAATGAAACCCTGGCCCCAAGTCAAAGATTTCAATGGGACCAGCCTCACAGTTTGTCGCAGTCCTTGCAAACGGATGTGAGACCTGCGCTCTGAAGGAGGGGTGGGACCCATTCCTTTAAAAACATCCTTTGACTTCAAAACTAGTGCGTTCCCCCCCACAGCCAATCCCCCAGCTCCTCAGCACCTGCTAATCACTGTGCACATCTCTACATGCTCAGTACAGTCAGAGGGATGTGCCTGCTCATGCCGCATGGCACTAGATCACATGCTGGTGGAGCAGCTTGCTGGTGCCGGCATTGCAATGTGGTGTGTGTCTGTAGCAACGCTGGGAGAGCTGGCATTGGCACCTGGGCCAACAGGTATGGGAAGGAGCAAGGCCCTGTGATGCTTTCCATCCAAGGCTTTGCTGTCTCAGCCCAAGACTCCAGGGTGGTCAGTGGCATGGGAGCAGGGGCTCTGCGTGCCTGAGGACTGAACTCTTATCAGAGCAACTAAAGCTGGGGTCTCAGATATGGACCCCTCATCTCATTAGAGAATCAGCCTTATTTCTCCTGAAAGTACCACCTTTCATGCATAAAACCAGCATCACTGGGTAACCTACACACATGACATAATTGCTGGATCACTCACAGACCCAGTCATAGAAATTCATTGGAGTTTCTAAAAATGGTAGTTTCTCAACCCAAAAAGTCCTGTCTGTGATGTGCAATAAATCAATATTGTACCTTGTTCTGACAGAAAAAGAAGAGTTCATCACAGACTTAAAAATTAGCAGTTTCTTAAGCTATAGTAGCCACGGTGTTCTTATCTTAATTTTGTGGAAAGAGAATAAAAAGATAGATACAGATACAGATCTAGATATAGATACACACACACACACACACACACACACACACACACACACACATATATATGGTAATTTAGAGCAGCAGGTTTCCTAAAGTTAAAAGCAGCTGTCAGATCAACTGACTGGAAATATAAATGTAAAGGGAGCATTGCTAACTATACATTAGTAGTTGATTCCCAGTCTCCCCCCTTGTCTCCCCCACCTTGTCCTGAAAAAATGGTGCAGGGCAAAAAGCTGCCCTGAACGAGAGAAAATGAGGAGTCATGCTAAAACCTCAAAGAAGTAATTTAAAAAATCAATATACAACAGATGGGAAAAAAAGCAAAAGTAAATGACAGCAAATATCAGAGTTTAAAATTGTCGGTGACTGATAAGGGAAGCCGGAGGAGCCAACAAATTATCAAAGGTCGCTGTGTAACAGAAAAATGTGCATGTTTAAATACATCAGGAACAAAAAAAATCAGTAAGGTATACACGTAAATGGTGAAAATATAAACAATGATGAGACAAGGTGAAAAGCAATGACTAGATATATGTCTTCAAGACCAAATGTGGAGGAGGTATCTATACCATGCGTGCAGTGCTACAGACGTAGCAGAAAACTTGTCAGCTGTATTAAAGAAGATTGAGCCAATATCTGCTAACATAAACCACTTCCACACCAGCAGGCCTGAATAGTATACACCTAGGAGTATTAAAGGAACCAGCTGGGGAACAACTGGTGTTAATTTTTTTACAAATCTTGAAAAGTGGAGAAATTCTGCAGAAGTGGAAAACTGGCTCCAAAGTTGTGAAGTTCAGAAAGCTGGAAGGTGTGACCAAGGAAACTGCAAGTATTTGAGTTGCCCAAGGCCAGCTGTAGAAAGAATAATGGAGAGGTTAATCCTACTAACAGACGATAATTAATGTAAGTCTGTCTTGTTTAATGCATGGCAGATTTAGTATTCTTTTTTATATTATCATGACATTATAGGTGATCTAAAAAGGGTGTGGGCCATGCTGGCGTATAAGGGAGGCTCAGCCTGCATGGGCATGTTGGCATGGGTGACCATGCATGTAGATATGCATATGTGTGTGCCAGGACACATGTGGTCCTCCCTCCCGTATTCACGCCCATGAAATCCCTGCCCTCTCCCATGGCACAAGGGTTAAAATGAACAGTCCTGGACTGGGAGTTGGGGCCATTCCAGGTGGGGACCCTGAGCCCCATGGCCTCCCCAGCAGGTCCTCAAATAGGCCTGTAAAAGGTAGCAGTGTATGGAGCCATTTCTAGTCTGGGTCCTGGGAACCTGCTCTAGCCGCGGTGTATTTTTTGCATTTATCAGCTGCCTTGAGCAGGCTATAAAACTTTTGCTGGGAAAGTTTGCAGATGACACAGTGGCTGACCAGACTGTAAAAGTATTGTAGAGTCATTGGGATAAATGGCCACAGTCTAACAGAAGCCATTTTAACTCAGCCAGGTATAAAATCATATATCTAGGACCCAAGTGAGCAGATTATGCCAAAAAAATCAGTAATCTTTCAAGGAAAGAGGAGCCCAAGAGAAGACATTAGAGCATCTCTTCTGCACATGACAAAATGAGGTATCCTGTGCCATTCTCACCGTGTCATGGCTTTAGTGTAATGAGTACCTGAGCTAGCTAGTATAAAGCTAAGTCAGTTATATGATGCTGAAGTCCTTTCTGTGGTTTCAGTAAACATACGTGTCACAAGAGACAATCACCTCCATATCAACTTTCAGCTGCATGTTGGGGCTGAACAATCTAGTGCTATCATTGACTGCTCTTATCGTAGAATCCCAGAATGCTTTGGGTGGAGGGGACCTTTAAAGGTCATCTAGTTCAACCTCCCTGGAATGAACAGGGATGCCTTCCGCTAGACCAGGTTGCTCAAAGCCTTGTCCAACCTAGCTTCAAACACTTCCAGTGATGGGGCATCCACAAATTCTCTGGGCAACCTGTTCCACTGTCTCACCACCCTCATTGTAAAAACTTTCTTCTTTATGTCCAACCTAAACCTACCCTCTTTCAGTTTAAAACCATTGACCCTCGTCCTGTCACTACAGGCCTCGGCATAAAGTTCCTCTCTGTCTTTCTTCTAAGCCCCTTCAGGTTTTGAAAGGCCACAGAAAGGTCTCCCTGGAGCCTTCCCTTCTCCAGGTTGAACCCCAACTCTCTCAGCCTTTCAGTTATGCTCTTAGTTTATTATTACATTATTATGATTTACTTATTCATTTATTATTAGATTATTAATATTAATAATAATAATTATTGGATTATTATGCAGTGGCTAGAGGTCAGACGAATTTCAATTTGAAATGTGACTTAAGTTCTAAGCAGTGAGGATAACAGGATGCTGGATACATGAGGGGCACAGGGTGATATGTGCACCTTTAGTCCGAATACTCAGAAAGTTGCTTTGTGTCACCGAAAAGATCTGTTTTAATCCAAATCCTATGAGATATTCAGCAGCTTCTGTGCACAGGTGCAGGCAAGAAATACTGCTGAACTGGATGACTAGTGCAGTTGGTGCTAGTCTAGCATCTGCATCTCTGGTTCTCCCAGGTCATTCGACCGTCTGTGTCTAAATCTCATGCTTCAGGGCTGTCTGCAGGTGTGAAGAAACAGTTCTTCCTCTCAGGGTGCCGTGGTACTGTTTTCTGTCCTGCCTTCCCACAGAGCTTCAGAGACGCTGTAGCCAGAGCGCAGGCAAGGACAGGATGGGCAGAGCTCTCCTGTCGATGCTCCATAGTATTCTGCAGTCTGGTTAAACTGATCACTAGCCTGGCACCAGGAGGGTGGCTTTCTGCAAGGGACTCCAGCTTTCTATCTTTCTCTACAGCACAGCAATTGTCTTGTTGCTTGGATGCCTTCTGGTGCCTCAGCATTGCAAGGAGCCCAGGCCTGCCCCAGGGCACAGGCTGGTCTTCTGGACACCAAGATCCCCTGCTCCACCTGAGGTCATACGAAACAGGCAGTGTGTGGGGGAATTGAAGAGCCCGCTATGGGCAGGAGCTGAGACAGGATCTCATGGCCCATGGTGTCCTACATGGTATGGGGTGAGGTGGGCATGTGGGTGCAGAACTGGTGAGAAGGTGAGGGGACTCCACAAGGCTAGCAGTGGAGCCTCTTTTCAAAATAAAAGGAAAACAGGTTATTGAAAGAGCTGTCTGTGAGCAAAGCAGCTACTGAATGTTTCACTGCATATACAGGACAGTCTTCTCCTTTTTCACCTCAACTCCCTTCTACTTTTGTCAGCCAGGCTGTTGTCCACATCTGAACAACAAGTAGTAATACATGAACCAATGGGACTGCCGTGAGCTTGCCTGCCTGCAGTGATGGTGATGCCCCAGCCCACTGCCTTCTGTCTGACACACAGCCAGCAAATTCTTCGCAGCCAGTTGCTCTCCTTACTAACGGTGTGTACAGCGCCTTGTACCACGAGACCATGACAACTGATCAGGGTTTTTAGGTTTTACTGAAATGTAAACAATAGGTAATCCAACTTTTCTTCCTTTTGATTGCTTAAATATTGACAGTCTCCAGCACATTAGCACTGACTCTAACCTTGGATTTGCACACCAGTCCCACTGATATAAATGGGAGCTCTTATGTTCCTGATTATAGAAGTGCATCTATTGTGTTTTCGCCATCTGTTCCTGATAATCAAGATATTCAGAAAGTTTGTGCTGTTTGATCTGTTTCTCTTGGTGCAGATGGATGCAGGGCTGAGGAAATGAGAGCTAAAACCAAGGGTGCTAAGAGTGTTTATATTATATTGACACAGTGGCCAGCAACACAGGATCTAAGACTCTGTACATTGGCTGAAGAGATACGTGTATCTCTCACTGTACATACTCTGTGCCATCAGCACAGGAAGACCAGCGGCACGGACACTGTGCTAGCAGCAAGGGTTGAGGAAGGGCTGCCCAGTGCTTCAGTGGGAGGGAAGGCTTTGGGCTGGAGTTCAGAGCTCCTCCGATTTTCTTCCCTGGCTTGGAAGGACCAATGTTCTGGTTGAGGTCATGTCAGTGAATCCAAAACATATGCAAGGGGGTATCACTCTGCCAACTCGCATCAACTGAATTAGAGGCTTTCTCCACCACCCTCTCAAAACCTTCCCGAGGCTGCACAGTAAATCACAGCACAAGTAAATTTTTCCAAAATACCGCCTTAGTGACCTGAAGAGATTTCATGAATGCTGTGACTAGACTGCCCAGAATAAATTCATAACCACTATGGACCTGACACTTTACAACTGATGGTATTAAAAAAAAAGTGTCACTCTGTAAATCAACTAAATGGAAATCTGGTTTGGCTTTCCATAGGGTGGCACGCTTCCTTCAATCCTCTTGTGGAGACATAATCGAGTGATTGTAAAATAAAACAAATGAACTGACATGTGGATATTACACCTCCTCTGGTATTGTACGTAATAGTAATAGTAGGGGCTGGAGACATCCAAATCACAGAGGAGTCCACTAAACAAAGATTTTTGCATATATAAAAGTATCTTTCTAGAAATTCTGGATTTGTTTCTTTCCTTTCACCACTGTTTTTCTGGGAGAGTGTTGTTTGAAGTTTTTATTTCTTAGATAAACGAACTGTCATATGAGTTCAGAGGAACATCAGAAGTTGTGGCTGTGACCCACTCCAAGGGACCCAGCACAGCTGGAAGCACTGCAGCATCCCTGCACCCATCCTGGCACCCAAGCACTAAGGTCAACATTTCCAAAGCTAATGTCCTCTTTCAGGTCTCCCACATGACTGCAATTCCTGCTGTCCGCAGCTGATCTTACCAAGGTAAGCCACCTAACCTCACGCACAATGTCACCCCATGTGTCTCACTACACTGTCACTCCCTTCCACCACAGGCCAGCAGGCAGCTATGACTGGCAGGCATTGCTGCGGTTTTCCAGTGCTAAAATCCAGATAATCCAAGGTGTTTAAAGTGAAGATGCTGCTTGTAAACTCCAATTACGCTTCACACTTACTCTGCTGTGTGCTTGTAAAAACAGCATTACTTCAGGAAGGTTTCACTGCATGAGCACCAAGGCATTTCGATTTTTTACTATGTCAGCAAAACAGTGGGGAAGCATGATCAGGGCTTGACAGCTTGGGTAATTCAAATGCAAATGTATAAACCCTGTCAATCATGGGAGAAACAGTCAATTAAATAAAGACATCTCCCATGACAAGGGCAATTAAATGGGCTGCTTTTCATCCTACTGTGCAAAGATTTTCCTTAATTTCCTGTCACTGGCTGAGCTAGCCTTGGCTTTTCTGCCTGAGCCAGTGGCCCAGGTGCCACCGCTCTCACAGGCACCTCTATACCCCTTCCCTTGCACCCAGGAGGAGGAGGGCAAGCCAGCCGATGAACCCAAACTCCCTCTTTGCTGGGATTTGCTGAGCAGTAACTGAAGAAATCCGCTGCCTCGACAGAGCGGAGCAGCAGAGCAGGCAGATGTCCTTCCCCTGCCAACCCCATTTACAGTCCTAAACGACACAAACACGCATACACACGCATCGACTGCTTGTTTCCCTGCTCTTGTATACTCAGCCCTGGTGCCTTATCACTCATGGAGGGTGACTGTAAGCACACCACAGGCCTTAACGCTTTCCTGGCTGCTCTGCATATTTGCCAAGCTCACAGGAAAACAGGTCTCACCCACAGCTCCCACTGCTCCTGCCAATGCAGCCAGATAGATGCAAGCACCCTGCAGCCAGTGGAGTATTCCCACAGAAAATACACTTCTAATATTGTTAACTCTTTTTTGCCCTTTCTTGCACACTCTCTCAAAGAATCTACCTTTAGCCTGATGTGATCTCATGACTGTACACAGAGCCAGCCTAAGCACCTGGGGATCCCTCAGCTCTGCCCTACCTAACCAAATCTGTGTCTGCACCCAGAGCACCTTGAAGGCCGGGAGGCTCTCACTGCAGGAAAAGCTGAGACCAGCGGTTTGTCCCTCTGTTTCTCCTTGAAAAAAGTTTGCAAGTGAGCAGTTGGTTCTATGGACAACCACTAGGCCTTGGCAGGTCAAACCACTGAGCAGCTTTAGGTGCTCTGTGTTGGAGACTGGCACTTAGCTGAGTGTTTGCAGTCACCAGCAGATGATAGATTCAGTATTCTTAACCCTGCCTAACACATGGGAAAGTGGAAATGGAAAGAATAAAAGTATTCTTCAGGAAGTTATACGCTTGTGCCCATGATGTGGGCTGTGCCATCTATTAAAACTGTGCCCCTTGATTTCAGAAGGTCATCCAAAGCAACCAAGATGATTTGTACAATTGTAGTAACATGCAGCATACGTACTGCTCTGTCATGTACTGTATCTGCCCATCACACCTACCCACTGCCTTTCATATTGTTTCAATGGTCACATCTTTGGAAATGACCCTGTTATATCACACTCTTTAGACAGCAGATTTCTGACTCCTGCAATGCCAGGTCTCTCTAGGCATCACCACGATACCTTTGGTAACGTCAGCAGTTGTTCCTACTTGCTTTTGTCAATGGAAGGACACTGGAATTGAGGGAGTTTTATTATTATTTTTTGCAGGAGATGAACTATAGACAAAGGGTCTGTGGTGCACTGACAAATCTTCCTTTCCTTGGAGACAGTGCCATGTGGTGCTTTTCACAGCAGATGGTTTAGGAGGTTTTTTTCTCTCCCATGTTTATGGCTTTGATTCATGAGAACAGAGACATTCACATGCCTCATGTGAGCATCTCAGGTAGGGTTCACATCACTGAACATTAGCCATCTCAAATATGGGCATCTAATCTGTGCTAAGCAGCAAGGCTTTCTCTACATCCAAGGAGGCAGATAGGTATCCTGACATGGTGATCTATCCTGTCTCCTCTGGAGGCATCTCTTTCCATGGACTACGGGGCACCTTTCTGACTATCCTGGAGTGGCTCCTTACCTCAGACAGCAAAAGCCAAGAGAGATGAGCTTGGTTTTTGCTGTCTGAGTGGTGTTACCTGCTGGATTCCTGAGTCCTTGTGTTACCCTGGTCTCACCACCACGACTCTGTCTTCTGCAAGTGTTTCCCTGCAGGGCTGAGCTGCTGCTCATCCTTCATGCAATGCCACATCTGACCTCGGAAAGGGTTGTCTATGGAACCACCCCAGGTACCGGGCTCAGCATCTCCCTGCCCCAGGGGCCGCAGAAGGGTGTTGGGCTGCCAGTCCCTTCACAGACCCAGGCAGGCATCACTATGCTGGTCACAGTCAACTTGCATCTTGGAAGTTTTCCCTGTACCTTTTATTTTCCTAATGATTCTGACATGATTGATACTGGGGCCTAGAGTTCAGAGTGACAGTTTTAAGGAAATGAAAATAGACTAATAGGCTATGACCTGACAAAATCTTTGAGCTGACTGTATTATTTTGTAACAAAATTATCCCAGCACTGCTGTTAATATACCAAAAGAGAAACTTCAGCAAGCATAATAGATAAGGGTCATTTGTGGTTCAATGCACAGGATTTAAGATTCATAGATCTAATAAAGCTAAAAGTTTTGTTACTATCTTCTTCTGCAGTGGACAGAGGTGCATTAGAAGAGGGTAAAATGATCCCTTGGAAATGGGAACAAAGTCTTCTCCCACATGCATGCTTGTCTCCCTTACTGCCAAGTGGCACTGAGAAGTGTGATAATGTTTGATCACCGGTGCAGTGTGATGGTTAACAGGATCCAGATAAAGCTGAAGTTCAGTATTTAAAGTCACCAAACCTCAAGCTTGCCACAGCTGCTGTTTTCTGTTCTGTTTGTTCACTTCAGGCAAAAAATGCTATTGATGAGCTGCTCAGTAAAAGCATTTGTAATGTTTACTTTATGTGGCACGTGATCAGATAGCAATGAATCTATCCAACGTAATAGTCTTTATGATGCATTTTTCTTTTCCTGACACTCCTTAAAACAACTTACATTACAGCTTTGGAAAGATGAGTTTCCTGGAGAGATACTCATTTTTTTCCTAACATTTTCTTCAGAGCAAGTGGTGGGGATCCAGCCACCACATGAAACTCAGGAGTAAAAGTGTAGGTGATCCTTTACCAGGGGATTGGTGCAGTTTTCCTATTTTCCCAACACTTTTAGAGCAAATTGCTTGAAGACTTTTGTCTACACATAGGCCTGTTTGTCATCTACTATTGGGGCAGACAGTGCTATTTTTATATGTACACCAACGTGGAGGAGTTAATAAACATACTGACAATTTTGTCTCTGAAACACTATGGAGTCATCTGCTTTCATTGAGAACACATACTGTATATTGAAATATGTGTATAAACTACCTTGAAAACTGAACAAAAATAGTCTGATGTTTTGAAGTAGGTTGGGAGGGGAGACACAGTGGCGTGCAAGGGACTACATAAAGCAAACCTAGTTCCATTTCTTTGTGACCAAGAAATACAATCCCCAGGTCTTTTCTGAGCAAAACAAAACTGAAATAATTTTTCTCATTGGAAATCTTAATACTTCTGTGAGATTTTATAAATTTAGCATGGTGATAATGTATTCTTTAATCTGTTTCTGAAGCATCCAAACTAGAAACAAAATATCCTGGCTTCTCTGATGCACATAGGAGTTTCTGTAGAAGCCAACAGTCTATAAATACTTAAAACCATTCCAGAAAGGTAGGCTTCATCCTTCCAAATAACATCCAAATTAAAATGTCTTTTGAATTTAAATCTGAATGCTCCGAGACAGTTTTCCAAAGCCTCACAGAAATCTAAAATAGAGCTGGCTTATTAGAAGCATGTAATTTGTTAAAAGCAAACTTGTTTTCACATATTTTAAAATAGCATCGCTATTACATGTTATTTTTACCAAGCATTATTGGAAGACAAAGTTTCTGAACCAACAGCACAGATCAGTTTTGATTGGATAAGGGGCAAATGGTTTGATCAAGAGAAATATACTGGCTGTAGCAAACCGAGATTCCTGGCTTCAGGCATCCTCATTTGAATATTTGGAACATATTTCATGAAATATTGCTTCACATGTAATTAGCCTTAAGGAAGCAAGCCACTAGAAAGAATTGATTCTAACTGCACTTTAAATTGCTGCTCCAGTGCCTTCACACTCCTTGCAATACGGATCAATTATCTTTTCGGCAAATATGAACATGCTATCTTTTAACAGAGCTTCATTAATGGCATTTTCTCTCTCTGATCTTTAGTTTGATCTTGTTTTTCTTTTAATTAAGCTAGACTATTAGCTAAACTGCACAAACATTTAGTTTAGCCTAGAAAAAGTTCAGTGTGCATCCTCCTCATGTAGCGTGCTCAAAATCACCAGAAATTAAGTGAAATTGCGCTTTTTCCCTCATTAGGTTAAAAATATACTTGTTACGTGAAAATATGCATTTGTAATCATGAATTTTATGGAGTCATAATTATGCAGACTTCTTTTCAAGGCTACAGTAGCCAGCTTACCTGTCAGCTGAGAGAGCAGTGAGAGTAAAGACTGACACCCCTACAGAGGTGAGCTGTATGAAGGGGATAAGTTTGCATCCAGTTCTGCCAAACAGCCACTCATCAGCAAGGTACCTGCTGGCATCCACGGGCACACAAGTCACTAAAAGCAGCAGGTCTCCCAGAGCCAAACTGGAGATGAACAAATTAGGGACATTTCTCATGGATTTCACAGTACAGAAGATCTTAATCAAAGTGATATTGCCAATAAGGCCTATCAAGATGATGATCCCATAGACTGTGGGGATGGCATAGAGGAACGCTGGGTAGAACCAGTTGTCACTGAGGAGGGAGAGGTTTGCACTCTGGTTGACAGAGATGTTGTAGAGAATGAAGTTATCTGTTTCTAAGTCTAGCAGAAGGCACTCTCCAGATGCCATTGTCCTACTTTGCTCTTCTTAGAAGACAGCTTTCTTCTTTGAAAATCCTGAAATAAATATCTTGCTTTAATTTTCTGCTGCTCGCCGGCTTTAAACAGTCCGAAGAGTTTAAAAGTCATACCACTTTGTGGCACATCTTGACAATAAACAAATCAAAAAGCAACCGCAGCCTGCTCAACAGGACTGTTTCAATAAGGTGAAAGAACACCTTTTAGCATAGTTTGAATCCTGAAACTTGCCTTTTCCTCATTGTTTTGGCTCAGCTGTTAGGTATTCCTCAGCTCTGGAAGGCCGTTTATCAAATTCAAAGACCAGTGAGTGGGAGGCATTTTCAAAATCGAGGCTTGTTAAATTCCCAGCTTCAGGTCTGCTGAGCAGAACCGGGTCCGAAACAAGGGAATTACAAACAGCAAGAACTTTTGGTAGTTGCTGTCGTGCTGCATTGCCAATCTCTCCCGGCTTTCAGCACCTGCACTCGCCAGCTGGATTTAAAGCGAGGAAAAAACGGGGGCTCCGCTGACGGCTCGGATCCTATAGGCAGGATCTTCTGGACGTCAGTTCTTTCCCTGCTTCCCCCGATGAGAGCAGACTCGCTTCAGCGGCTGCGGCGACCGCGGGGGAGCCGCGGGCGAGCGCCGGGGAATGCCAGCCACCTGCTGGCCACTCTCCTCATTGCCCGGCTGCAGGGGAGAGTCAAAACCACACCAAAATCACCGTTAACTGTTTAGGGGGAAAAAAAAAAAAAAAAATCTGCTCATTTATAGCTCGTTAGATGAGGTTCACCGCCTCGGAAAAAAAAAAAAAAAGTTTATTTCAAACTGCAAATAACGTGATCAGAAAAGCAATCGCACATTCTTTAATAAGAGCACACATACTTTGTTTGCACTCCAGTATTCAATTGTTCCAATGAAAGAGAATGATCATATGAAGCCAAGTTCATCCCCCGGGGCAAATGAATTGAATAAAGCAAATTAAGATAAAATCAACATTATAGTTAAGGTAGGCAAATGGGTATTAGCACTATGCACCTGCAGTTAACCAGGGAAGCCTGAACTTTGCACATTTTTTGTTAATGTTTTAATTTGGAGGTAACAATAACGATGGACAACGTTTGCTGTTCAGTGCAATCATTTCTATTTATGAGGTACCCATCATACTGTCATCTATAGGTAAGGCATGTTTAGACACAGCAGAGAGAAACTTGCTTGGCGTATAACAGTCTGAAAATGCTCTTTGTTAGAGCTTAATTAAGGTATAACTATTACTGATGACTTACTGCTATATAACAGGCTATTTATGATTATATATGAGGACTTTCTGGACTGCAGAGAAATACAGTTAATTTGGAAACCAGCCTGCAGAATTAAATGAAACTGCAATTTACATTTCCCCTTGCGACTGCTCATTTTTGCAGGCAAAAGAATGTTTTACCAACTGCTGGAATTACTTGGAAGTGAGGGGGGAGGTGATTCAAATCAGGCATAAAGTTTGATCATTGGTTTCTAGATAAAGGAAGCATTTCAGGACATGATCTGAAAAATCTCCAGGTGCTCCAAAGCTCCAAAGCCATGTCCCAGGGTGGGATTTTGAGGGGGAGACTTCAGTAGCTGTTTCCCTGCCTATTTCTTGTGACCTGGGTCAGTGTTTTCAGCTGCTTAGCTGCTGTTCACTCTAAGTCAACAAAGGACTTATGTGTACTCTTAACTTTAAGTAGGGTTACTTACATATTTTTTTCAAGCCAAACACCCAGGAGCATGCTGTGCTGAGAGGTCGAAGGAACAGAGGAGAGCCAAATTTTCTGGTATTTCTTTCGGACAAAAGCCTGGTTTTAAAAATAGACCTGAGGTTGCCCCTGTTAAAAGCAGAGGACACAGAGCTACTGTGCACGATCTGATCAGGGTGCACAGGCGAAAGCACTTCAGTGGGTCAGGGCCAGCTCGGTGCAAGGTTGCCTGGTTGGGTAGAGGCCAGCCAGAGCTGGCACTGCGTTTGGCACAGCAGGACGTACTGAAGGCACGGAGAGGCTACTCTGTATGGAGAGACTACTTCTGGAGCCACTGAAGCAGCCCAGCCGCACTGCACAGTGGGACACCTCTCACAGAACTTTCCCCAGGATATTTGGAAGTCTGGTCAGAGGGGCTGCATGACAAAGGGACACACATTTCCCCCTCTTTGCTTTCTGAGCTTTGGGATAAAGCGGAAAGGACATTTCTGGAAGAGAGAGGAAGAAGTAGGAGTAGCCACTCAGTGTAACCCTGATGGATCCCTGTGCCCAGCCGTTGGGTCAGCAGTTGGCAGTGACCTGCTCTGAGTAGGAGGTGGGACAGAGCCCTCCTATGGTCCCTTCCTCTTCAAATGACTCTGGGATTTGTAAACCTACCACTCAGAGACATAACAGCTCTAGCTCTCATCATGAGCCTTTATTCTTCCAGATGGACAACAAAATGGTCTGTTTGCCAAAAATCCTCTAATAGAACCACTGAGTCCTCATTCATCACTGTTTAAACTCTTCTACACTGAAATCTCTCATACCATTACATAGCAAACTATGTGGGTTGAGCAAAGTGAGGAAAGGGAAGTAATGCTGGAAACTACTTCTTAGCTTCCAGCAGACAGTGGTGTTGATCACTTGTCTTTTGAGGTGAGTGTAGGCAGATCACCATGTCCCAGGTGTCTCCATCAGTAAGGAAGGGGCTCTCATGACCTCTGGGAGGATTCCCTTCACCTTTATCCTTGCAAGGCTGATATTTTGTTCCAGGAAGCACTTCAAGTGTACAGCTACAACTTTCTAATTTTTGGTTTTGACAAACCCAGGCTTCAGGTTTTAGGACAACCTCATTTGGCCACAGAAAATGAGAAACTGAAAAGACAAATGCAGAATAGGAAAAAAACAAAAAAACAGACACAACAAAACCCTGGATCCTGTGAAGCTTGAAACTTACTTTAGATTATAAAAACATTCATTATTTATGTCAGATGTAATAGACTGTTTCAGGGCACATGACTACTACCAGTATGAAGGACACAGGTTTTATTTACAATTGCCTAGCCTGTAGACATTCCCGAGAAGTAACTTAGAAATGTTGAGGATGTTTCCCAGAGATGTTTTTGTCTTGTCAGAAATTGCAGATGAGAGGTTTTGTTTATTATAAATGGTGTACCTTTTTCATCACGTCACTCTAGCATTTATCTTCTCTGAGCAGGCAAAATGTCTGGGCATTTATATGAGCATAGCCACATCTGCATAGTGTTCATTTCAAGCTCCCAAGCCTCTCTCCAAAGGAAGGTAAGCATCAATACCCATATTTCACCAGTAGAGTAACCTTCATGCACACAAAAAAGAAGTGGTGACAAAGTTACTTAACAGGCTGTTGGCGGAGTTGTGAATAGAATAATGCAGGTCTCCGGAGCCTGGTCCTGCATTATAATGGTTTTCTGTTGGACAATGAGAGATTCCACAGATACTTTCAATAAATGCTTTTTTTCAGCTCTCAACCTTTATCCAACCTCTAAATGACAGCTGCAAAGAGATGGTCTTCTTACTCCTTAATTGTGCACAGTGGGGGAGATTTGTAAAAGAGCTCGATGGATAAAATTTTCAAAAGCAGCTGAATCTATTTGAAAGGTAATGAAAGTTAGGCTCCTACACTGATCATGAGCTTACTGCCCAGAAACAGAGCCAGAGTTTCGCATAAATGCAGTCTGCATTGAGAAAAGTACATGAGGACTCATTTTTCAAAGGCACTTGGAGCGCTACAGCTGCCACAGTGACAGCTACAGGGAGATTTTCAAAGAGCCCAAACATCCAGTGTACTGAGGTCTTTTGAAAGACACTGACCATTTATTCTAGATACCTAAATGGACTTCTTTTGAAAATCTAGTGCAATGGGGGGTTTCTGAGCCCCTGTGAGTTCCCATGGGAGATGACCTGGTGATGGGAGCTGGAGGATGCCGCTGCGCCCACCTGCAGATCCTGAGTCTGGCCGAGGCTGGCCCAGCCATCACCTCAGAAGGCAGGAGCATGCCAGCTGCACTGGGGTGGGCAGTCCATGCAGCATCCTCCACACCAGGCACCTCCAGCATGCAGGGAACAGGGAGGCGATGGGGATTGTCTCCCAGAAAGCATGGCTCTTCGCCAAGCATGTCACATCTGTTATCTTGCAACAATATGACTTTCCATTGTAATGGCCTCTCGCACATCTCCTCAGAGGAGATGGATAAACTCCTTTCCACAGTCAAATGTCAGAGAGAAGTTCCTGTGCTCAGGACTCTGCTGTTTCCTGATAATTGGATTACTGGGGCTGGGAGCCAGTGAACCAGGGATTATTCCCTGCTGAGCTTGTGGAGTGCAACATCCGCTGATTTACCAAGTATTCTCCTGCAAACTGTTCATGTCTCAGAGGGAATAAAGTGGTGGAAAGCATCCTGCCTATAATGTCTTCAAGCAAATTCTTCATTTTTATTGCCATCATACCTACCTGCCCATATCATGTTCTGTATCTCAGTTCACCACTCTGTTTCAGTCACCAAAGTTAACAATAACTGTTCACAAAAGGAGAATTTTCTAACCCGGTCCATTCCAGGGATCTGATTTACAGCAGAGCTTTACAGACAGTTAAATACATTAAATTATTATTATTTTTTTTTTTTTTGAGCAGTGATCTGGGCTCATACCTACATGACTGGAGGTCAGAGAGGCTGGGGAGGCAACTGAATATAACTCAGTGTAAAAGCCCCCAGGGTGGATACTATGTGCTGGTTTCTTGCATGTGTAAAAATGGAAATGAAGCATTGTCAAGCTTTCTTCTTCATCGAGCAGCCTTACTGATGCACAGCCTGTACTGCAAATGAAGATGCAGGCCATACAATGTTCCCACTGTGTCTTTGAAAATAGCTTATTCATCCTAAATTAGACAACTCCTTCAGTTTGTTATTGAACTTCATAAATCCCCTACTCACTCCCAGCATCTCATCATGACACACAGTCATCAAAAACTGGCACAGCTGGAAGGGATGTCTGGGCTGCATAACACCTAGGATGCATGCTCATAGAGAAGGAAGTATTTGAAGGAGAGACCATGCAGATATTTGTTTACAGGAATCTCCTGCCAGGCTTGAAGAGTAACACAACCAAAAGCATAACAGCATCTGAAAACACAGCGAGAGAGTAAGGTTGCATGATGGGCCAGTAGGAGCAAGGAGCCAGCCTGTGCCTGGCAAAAAAGGGATGAAAAGGGATTTGAGAATGAAGGAAGCTGCCTGCGTGAGATGGCTCTCAAGGAGGGTGCATTTGGAAAAGATGCACAGAGTACTGGTGTAAGCTGATTGCAAGGAAAAGTACCTTGGCAGCAGTCCTCTGCACAGATTGGAGGAGCAACACCGCATTTTTAAGAGCAGAGAATGCTGTAGCAGTCAAGATATGAAACAGTACATCCCACACACTTTATACAGAACCCCCCTTGCAAGACAGATAGACCTGAGGATGCAGAGAGAGGAATAAGTAACAAGCGGGCTTGAGTGATACACGGTCAAGAAAAGTGCTGCCACCTTGGTGCAGAGAAGACACTAACATCTCTTTTAATCATGCTGAGCTCCTGCTGGCAACTGATCATTCTCAAGGAAACATTGCAGCACAAGATTCCCATTCTAATAGACGGAGGCAAAGTAAAAAAGATATTTAAAAGTCATCTTCATGGACAGAAGACATAAGTTTGTGGATGGGGACAGCTCAGTGGGGCAAAGAAGGCTACAAAGGGAAGAGCATCCCAGTATCCCATAAACAGCTGAGGGGAGATGAAAAGAAGCCATCAAAGATCCTGCAGAAGGGAAAAAGTGTGCAGAAAAAGAGAGGGCAGCTGAGGAAAGCAGGGAAAGCCAAAATTTTGGGTTAAGTGTATAATCAGATAGATCATCCTAAGTAACTACCTGGCCAAGGAAGGGGAAGCTAGTGACACAGTTTAGGCTATATCAGGCTAAAAAGAAAGAATTACAGACTTTGGTGCAATAAATTTCAGTGCAAGGGAAAGAAGCCAGATTAAAAGTCTGAGCTGGGTCTGAAAAAGATGTTTTTCTTCCACGCAGTCTGTTTTCCAGGGTAAAAGAAAAAAAGAAAAGGAAGCTGTGTTGGGGACAACAGCATTGGAAAAGGCAAAGAAAATGCACATAATCCATGCTTGTCCTCAGTACCCTAATTCTTCCTGGAGGGCACTGCAGAGCCGGGCATTTTGGCCAGAAGTTCCTGAAAGGGGTGTTTCTGCTCTCGGCTGTCAGCAGGGCCAACACTTCTCTGCGGTTGCTACCCCTTAGCAGGGACGTGGAAGTATTTCCTCAGAGAGACAGCTGAGGAGAGCAGAGCCCAGGATGGCATACATGCTGCAAAACACCACGCTGCCTGCAACAGCAACCTCAAGGCTACAAACCCATCCTACTAACACATTTTTTCAGGACCTACTGACACACAGCGCTGGACTCTACTGGGACCATTACAGGTTACCTCACTACCAATTTAAAAGACTTGACTTGGTAGGTGAAATCCGGGCAGAGTCAGACTGAGTGTTTAATCAAATATTGACTCTGGCAAGGCCAGACAGGAATGCTAAAGGCAATAACATCTATGTTGAGACCTCAAATTGGGAGCATCAGCCTTTAGCTGAAACACTTCACAGGCATCTGTAGGTGCTCATTTAAGAATATTAAATCTTCCCTCCGGGCCCCTGACATGCAGAAGCAGCATTCAGGATCTGCCAGCCCTTGTAGCTCTTTCCCTGGGCTAAGCAGTGCTTATGGTTTCACCCCTGGTTTCACTCCCTTCCCTGCTACATTCCAGTGCCCTCCTGTGGGCTCCTGGGGTTGAAATATCTTTGTCTTCCTGTGCTGTCACTGACAAGCAGCTGGTGCAATAAATTATGCTATACTTTCCCTTTTATAAGGAAAGATGTACTAAAGATGTACTTTTTTTTTTTTTATTATTTGTTTTCATGGGAGAGAACAATTCCCCACCTAACATGAAAACAGACAAAAATGGAAATATTGTTATTATTATTAATAAAAATTGTACTCTGGGCAATTGCAACAGTGAAACAACACAGCATCAAATACATATTTTAAGAAAAAAAAACAGCAAAATGCATTGTCAACAAGGCTGTTTAAACTTTTTTCTAAACAAGTTATTCCAAAGTTGTCTGGCAAAAATCACCAAGGAATGTACCGGAGAAACACAGCAATGTAATATTACCATTTACCATCTTTGTATTGTACTTGAGGGACGTTTCAGAAAGAAAATCACGTAATATAGACGCATTCACAGAATCACAGAATCATCAAGGTTGGAAAAGACCTTGAAGATCATCTAGTCAATAAAGATAACTCTGAACAAATTGTTTTTCTCTATATCTAGCATCTGATTTGCTTTCTGTTATCTTCTCTCACATAAGGAAGAGAGCAAATCTCAGATAAGGGCAATGATTTGCCTTCTAAGTTACCAGGGAGGATGGCTGCCGTTATGACAAGGAAGAGGGAGCACACATGGCTGAACCCCCAGTGATGCTCTGGATTGAGCCCTCCTTGCCCCCCTCAGCCTGTACCTGTGTCCCTGCAGCGTGCCACAGTGGCTGCCCACGGGGTGGGGGGGGGGTTGGGGGAGAACCCCCAAACCACAAACACTTACAGAAATGTTGAGGACAGGAGTTTTGCTTGAGAAAGTCCTTTGTGATTTATTCAGGTGGACCCGATGGGACCCCATGCAGAAGTTGGTTGGCGGGGCTGGGGTACCTTCACTTTTCCCTGGGGCTGGCAAGTGGGAGGTGGCCTCCCCTCCCTCCCCACAGGGAGAGGCTGGGGCACCCCGGACACCCGTCCTTGCTCTGCCTGGCTGGGGCCAGTGGGGGCTGCCAGGCTCCCCCTTGGTATGGCTGCCGAACATGGGCTGGCACATCCCCTCGCTAGCAGTGGTAGGGGGTGGGGGTGGGCTCCCACTGCTCCCTGGTGTGGTTCCTTGCAGGGTGCGGATTTTCTCATCGAGAAAAAGGCCATGGAGAGCACAGACCAGTGTTTATCTCAGGAGCTTCTCAGGAGAGCAACGCTAATATCATCTGAGCACGGGTAGCCAGAGCTGGAGGAGACTGCATGAGTGGGTAGTTAGAGACTGCCCCATTTTTGCAGCCAGGGTGCCAGCAGGAGAGATAAGCTGATAAGGAACAGGTAGCAAACAATACAGGACAAAAAAAAAAAAAAAATTTTAATAAGGTCGCAAATAAAGCCATCTCTGAAGGTGTTTGGAAAGCATCCCACGTGAGCACTTGAAAACCAGTCCACACTCTGTGACAGAGAAATGACTAAGAGGATGTCACTATGCTCTTGGGAGGACACAGAGAAATGGGAAAATGAGATGCCAGCAAACTACTCCACTGCACTGAGCTGTGCTGATGAGTGACAGATTTGGAGGATCCTCCTAGAGCAGTGAGAGGAAGAGGCAGAAATTGGACAGAACTTCCTCTCTTGTCTGAGTTTAATTTAATTCTAGGTTTAATTTGTTGGGCTGTGCTCCCTTATCCCCACCACCCATTTGCAGGATTCATTTTAGTGGCTTTGCATATCAACAGAGCATGTGTCTGACTGGCTCCAACCTTATTGCTTAACTCCAGCTGAATTTAAGATATGAGCACACCTGAGGATCAAGGGAAGAATTGGATTTTCTGGAAAGCAAAACAACCTACCAGTGTAGTCTTGTTTCTTAAAGCATCTCCTATGAATTTGGCAGTGCTGGGTTTTGTGCCAAGAAATGGGTTTGCTCTGACAAAGGGTAGCAGAAGGAAAGATGGGGAAAATGTCACATGGATGTCCGAAAAGTGTGAAGAGAGAACTAGGGTGCTCCAGGACAGACACCTTGCTTCTGGTGTCTGAAGAAGACAGTATATTAAAAAATACAATCAGTAGCTATGTGGAAAAATGCATGTTATTGGGGAAAAATCAACACAACATTCATAGAGGGAAGTCATAGTTCACAAACGTAATACTGTTTAAGTTAGGGGTCGGTGAGGCTGTAAATAAGGGCAATCAGACGATACACAGGTGCTTGGACTCTCTGAAAGCTTTCAGAAACTTACAGTTTAATAACGGTTACAAAACAGGAAACCAAGAATAGGAATGAGTCAGTCTTTTCCAAGGAGAAAGGCAACCAGGGGCAGTCTGGGGAGCAGTCCTGCATTCTGCAGACCAAAATATTCAGAGGTGATCTGGAAAAGGGAGTGAACTGTGGGGGACCAAAGTCTGTTGGTGGTCCTGCATTGCTCAAGGCAGTATAAGGAAAGCTCATTGCTAAGACTGACAGAAAATTTGGTGTTTGGGTTGAGGGGATGGACAATAAATGACAAGAAACACAATGTAATACTCACAGGAATATATCACTTTGACTAATCATGCCCATACTTGATAGGATCTAAACATCCTGTTTCCAGCAAGAAAAGCAACCTTGGAATCGCTTTGATTCATTCTCTGAAAACATCAGCTTGGTGCACACAGTCCTAAAGGTAAACAATGAGGAAGGAACGATGAAGGAATAAAGAGGGAACAAGTCATTTTAATGCCTGGTCTTCCTGTCCCTTGCTACAAACTGTAGCGATAATTGCATTAAAGAATGGGCAGTACTCTGCGTGGCATGAAATGCCTTAATCTGCATTTGCCTGCAGTTATCACATGGTAGTGTTTGAGGCTGCTGGGACATGATTATTTGTAATACAGCAGAAAATTGGACAATGCTGAAGCACTGGCTGGCAATCTTTAGTTTTTAGTGTTTTTGAATGGAAGTACTTACATTGTCTTATGCTGAGAAACTGGTTATGTGCTAGCAAAACCATGGACACTATCATCCATGTCTCCAGAATTCATCTGCAGGCTGATCAGAAAGACACATAACCACCATTGGCCCAGATCCACAAAAACACTTAGTCCCATTGTGGTCATTGGGAGTTAAGTACCTAAATGCTTTGTAAGTCCAGTCATCTGCAGCCGACTTCTTATTCTTTGGCTATAGATCAGCAGAACTGATAAAACATAGATTAAATTTTAAATAATGATCCTTGGATGCTCTTGACATTCTTGTGCTAATTAACATACTGACATAGCCAAGGCTTACATTCTCTGATGGAGACTCCTATTTCATCTATAAAGACAAGATATGAGCCCTGGGTTCTGCCAATGTGCTAACCAATATTATCAGAATACAAGCTGAGATGAAGGCTATGGTCTAGCAGTACTCATTCCTGGGCTCAGAGGAAAGAGTTGATGTTTGATGTAATCATCACCTCAGTGACACCTGAAAGAGCTCCACAGCTCTGCTCATTACTGAAGTTTGCATTGACTGCTAGAGGTGCCATAAGCTTAAGAAGTCAGAATATTAAAAAAAATATTAAAAGCCAGTATCTGCTATCACCATTATTAGATCTTCTAATTAGCTAGACAGAAAGGCAATGAAAGGGAACTACAATTTCAAAGATGGTTTTCTGTGGTAACAACCATGCTTTTAGTTTCACATTCAGTTCCCCAAAATGAAATTCCAGATTCTGATCAGAAACTGGGATAGATCGGTCTTTTTTTCAACCCAGATGAGGACAATTGACAATGCACTCAACATTTCATTTTAGTGTTCTCTAATAAATTCAAATTAATTGGTTTCAATTCATCTAAGTAAGTCATTGCATTTCCCATTTTGTGACATTACTGTATGAAAGTTTTATTTAGGGAAGCAGCTGTTATAACTCTCTCTTGTAAGCCAAATCTTGTAGCATCCTCTGTGATGCCCCACATCACTGACTTCACAAGAAAAAACACATTTTCACTCTGGAAAATACAGCTGAATCCATAAATGAGAAGAGGGACATAAATTATCAGCTCTATGTAGGAGTGGACTGATATGATATGTAATTTAATATTTTTTTTATAATTGATGCTGAATGAGACATTTCTAATCTGTTCAGGAAAATGGAGGATTCCAGTTTGAACCAACCAAAATCTAAAGACTTAATTTGGAGTTTCCTGATGGGAAATTTTATTTTGTATTTTCAGTCAGAAAGTCATTCTTACAAAAACTACAAGAGCCCCTGTAGTGTGCCATGTATGTCGTGCTGTCCTTGTCCCTCCTGTAGACTGCACAGTCACATTGTTCTGCTCTTGAAGGAGAAGAAAATTCAGACTCAAATAAAGATAAGACATTGTCCCTTGAAAAAAAAAGCTAAACTGACTAATGCAAAAGAAATGAACGGACTCTTGGATCGCTTTGTAGCTTATTTAAATGTAGCTTGCAGCAAACTACTGTTTTATCTGTTTATGAACAGTTGAAGGAGATATTTGATGACTGTACCAAATCATGATGGTGTAGATAAGTAGATCTGACAGCAAAACTGTCAAAGAAATTTGCAGCTAAAGATCTGCTGGTTTCACTGGGCTCCATTAATGAATGAAGACCACAAAGTGTCAGGGAACTATAGAGGATTTTGGACCTTCTGCAATTTAAACTTCAGGAAGTGGCTAGGTTAAAAACAAAATAAAGCAGAAAGTTGGAGGTTATGACCAGGTAAGAGTTATTCAAAACTTAGGTACCTATGCTCAACCAAGGCTCTAAATTTAATAAAGTGTTCAGTAGTCACAGTATGGTTATAAGCTGCCAGCAGGATGGTGGATGAAATGACCTTATTTTACCTGTCTGTGCGTGCTCTCTCTGACGTAAGACCCAATTCAGTAGCTCTCTGAGAGAGGGCTTTGGGGACAGCAGAGGCGTAAATAATTCCCCTCTCCTTTCCACTAGCAAGAACACTTCCTCCCCCATCGTGCTGAGAAGGAAGAGAAAGGTGGATGAGGAAAACACAGCACTTCTGCGAGGCAACACGCACTGGGGTAAGGCTGGGAACAAATGCCTGAGGACAGACTGAGTGGGACCTCCCACACCAAGACCTCTGCTGCAGTCCTCCCCATGTGAAATCGTAGCCTCACTTCAGGCTCTGTGGTTTCAACTGAAGGACAGACTGTTAGAGGAAGACAAGGCTAACTGGCCAAGGAGATGTTGTATTCAGGGGAGTGCTTCACACAAACAGCTTCTGAAAACATATGGGTTGACAGATATTCTGAATGGTCTTGTGATATCGCTGAGCATCTAATGTATAATGAACTAATGAAGGAAAAAAAGAGGAAAATCAGTCATTTGCAGCAAGCAATTAGATTAGCTACAATGAGGACAGAGGGAAGTTCAAGGCTTTGAAATAGAATTACAAAGCTGAAATAACTGAGCTTTTATCCCCAGAATAGATACTGCATCAGAAGGGAACCTGAAAGTGAGAAATTGGTCAAGCTTTGTTTTATTTGGAGTGTAGCTTTTCTTTCAATGAGACAGAGAGACAATTCTGATATCACACTGGTTTTCTAATGCCATCACTTCCCTGAACTCAGTGGTTTACTGTCTTGATTTACCACAAAAATGCACATAACAGTGTTCAGCAAATTCAATTCTGACTTTATAGCAACTGCAGAGAGATGTAAGGTTGAGATATAGAACTATGCCTGCACTTGGAAAAGCTGACCCTGAATCAGGAGAAGAAAGCTTGCCATCCTTTGTAAACAAGAAAGGCACGGTGTGCAACTCCCACTCTATCTACGGAGAATTCATTCATAAACATGTTTCTAAACTTCGCTGAGAAAGCAGATAGCAAAAACGTTGTAAATAATGTGCCAACAGATATGATTTACCAAGACCTCAATTCAGTTATGTCATTCCACTAAAATACAGCTCTTCTTCGGCCACAGCTTCTCACACTAGATGTTATCTATATGAAATAAGAGAGACGAGAGATCCTTGAAGTTTACAGCCCTAACAGTGACTGTAATGCCTCACTGTAAATGCCACAGGGAAAAAATCTTTCAGTAAGATGCATAAACCCTTAGCAAAAATTAAATCAAAGTCAGCGTAAAACACTATCTGTATTCATGTATGTATTGATGACTCTCAACACTCGTTTCTAAGTTTTGGCAAGTTGGTCTCCCATCTTATTTGACTGAATAAACAAACTAATAGTTTTCTGGACGGACAGACAAGTGGGTGGAAAATAAATGACTTTGAATCATTTCCTCAGCATAGCACTGTGCTTCAGCAAACATCCTATTCATAGAAATCCCAAATAAGTGGCTTCTGATACAATACTACAACAAATATAACTACTGCTTTTTCTGCATTTCATGGAAGTAATCCTATTATCTGTCAGACGGCAATATTAGAAGAGACAGGAATTCAAGCACAATGTGAATGCATCACCCTGGAAGTACAGTGAAACTTCAAATAAAGAAATAGACAAAAAGAATCTGACAAATGCTTTGAAGATCCTCTACCAAGAAATTATTTCATGAAATCATTCAACTGGAGCTGTAGCTGTGACACCTTGCTTTGATCCCTTTACTTGTGACACATGCACATAGGACATTTACTTACTTTGGGGTGATTTTCATCCACCATACAGTCTACTTATTAGCATACTTCTAGTTTGCCTGTGTTATTAATTTGGATATGACATGCTGTGCTAGAAAATGCAAAAGAACCGTTAATAGCTGTCAGTAAATTTGTGCTCACAGAGATTGCTTCCAGCTGAATTAAACTGATTTGATCATAATATGCTTCTGTATGCTCAGCAGATGTATATCACTCTAGAAGAGCTTCATCTTTCAGCAGCCATAGGTCAGGAGCTACAACATTAGTACTTACAAAGCACAGGGCTCCCAGGTGGTATGGAATACACATTTTTTCACTCAAATGTCAGATAATTCATGATCATTGGTATTTTCCCTGCTGGTCCAATTCCCTCTCAAACTATCCCTGAGCCTTACATTGAAAGCTGGGATGGAAGAAAGGTCAAGGAAGTTCTCCATCGTGAGCAAGTGCTGTACCATCATGTACATGGTATCTTCCAAAAAGTCACAGGTGACTAGACAGAATGATAAAGATATAAAGTATGTTTATACAGCCAAAAGGCTTAGCTTTCTGGCTCATTCCTAGATCCTTGTTCACTGATTGTCCATGCTGCATAAAACATGATCCCAAGGCTGTACCATTTAGTTTCCTCCCAAGCAAAACCAGGTACGGCTCTCAACAGTCAATGAGTGAGTAGACGTCCTCATGCTTGCCTCCTTTAACCCAACAGAGTCCTCCAACACTATTTGTGTGGGTCTAACACCCTCATGTATGCTACAAATATTCTTAGGCCACCACATCCCAAAGCATGTCCTACATGGTCTTGGTGTCCTACTGTAAAAATACCATTCTGGTGGGATACAGCCCAGACCTTCATGTATTTCAGACACTATGAACTGAGAAAATACATGACAAAGTATGTGAGTATTGGGCTGTGACTGGGGATCCAGAGGAGGCCTGCATCAAGTGCTGTACAGTGTGGCTGTACCAGCTGACCTGTGCAGGGCAGGCCTGAACAGTGAGGATGAGACTCGGTGAACCCTGTCAGTCAGAAATTGTTTTCCACCAGGAGCATTTAGCAGCACAGATAGCACTAGAAAAGTGAAAAAATGATCTTGCACACTCATGGGCAGCACATTATCAACTGTAAATACTCATTGTCCCAAAATGGCTGCATGTGTCTTGTGTTAAAATTAAATCAGCAACAGAAATTCTTGACTGACACATACTCAAATACCAGTGTTGGGTCTATCTGACATGTAGCTGGAGCTAGGTTATTCATTCTTTTCAGTCAAAGGACTTAAAATCTTACACAATATGAACATGAAGAACATCTGGGTCCTCTGTTTCCATGTAACAAATCTGACAGGAAAGACAAGAACTTCAGTAAGCATTTGTTTTGCAAAGATATGTTCAGGAAAAGTAAAGGAGAATAGCCACCTTCAGAAAGATAACTGTTCTGGTGGGGTATTTGACACACAGAAGAAAACCATCAGAGGAGCTTGAATTATCAACATCTGTAGCACACCAGTTATGCTGTCACACTGCAAATCCTTTCTAGGAACTTGAGCAATGCCTGAGAACAAGAGCATCCTTCACTCACCTTCTGTGAGGTCAAACTTTTAGTCTAATCCAGTCTGATCTTCTGGATGTGCCAAAATACAGATATCATACTAATGTGAAAAATGCTAGGGGAAGAAAGAATAGAAATAATTAAATGCTTTGCCCTCTAAATCTAAAAACCATTCAGTCCCTTACATGAAAAAAAAATCAGTAGTACTGAGAAGACATTTTACAGCAGTAATAGTTCAGGCTGCTCTCTGTAATATATAGTGCAAATAATGGACCATTTCCAGCATATTAAATGTGATGCAGGTAAAATGAGACCATGTCCACAGCAGTATCTAAAACCATTTTCAGACAGACCCAACCCAACACAGCTTCAGCCACATCTGAAAACTCAGTACAGACTTTGTGGGTTTTTTCAAACTCTCAGTAGTCAAATGGGAGGTTTTCCATTAATGCTGGTAGGCTGAACTGTGAACACACTCTGCCAGTGTCTAACCACAGACGTTTTCCTGCCATGAAAACCTTGCCCAAACTGGAGACTAAAAAGTATCGTTACTTGTACACAGAAAGACACCCTACATTTCCCATCTGAATAGCTCTAATTTGAGACTAAAGAACCAGAAAAGCTAGAAAAATGTTATTATGAAATCTCTGTCAGGGAGCTGATAGATGAAAATACCTTTTTTGACAGTGACCTCTGTGCGTGTAAAGGCAATTTGAAGTGCTCTTTTTATCTGGGCTAACACAGCAGGTGGAGGTACTTCACCTTACTGCCCAAGCTGTTCTTTCACTCATAATGGTTACTAACAGTGCTCATTCAGTGTTTCATGAGGATAAACTAATCCACAATAAAAAGCTATAACTCCACTCTGAGAATCCACGTATCAACTTGTCCATTTACTCTTAGTGTTGCAGGAAATTTCTTCCGAGTTTCAATATGTCTGTCCGTGTTTCCAAGCCTGTCAACTTTAGTCTGAAAAGTGTAATTTCAGCAAATTAGGTTCATAAAACTGCAGGATCCCTGAGGGGCTGAGTCCACCCAACCGAGCCCTGAGAACAGATGCAGGTCCCAGCGGTAGCTGTGGGTCCCCTAAATGCCACCAAACTCAGCAGCAATGGAGGCACAACACTTCCAGAGAGATTTCTCATCTGTAACCTTTTCACCTCTGGAAAATGCAGCTTCCCACCTTCTTCTGCAGGAAATGATTAGCAATGATCGGTAAATTTTGGATATAAGCATGGCTGGCAAGAGTCTGGACCTACAAAAAACAACAGTAAAATTCACATCGACTTCAGCACAGTCAGAATTTCACCCCTGTGGCCTTGAGTAAAAGTGCTGTGTGATGACAGAAAATAAAGATGCTTCTGTAGCTTGTTCATCTGCAGCACACTGAAGGAGTGAAGAAGTGGGAAGATGGGGAAGGTAAGCACATGTAGGCAGGGCAGGGCTGCCACTTTACTCCCAGAACCAGGGCATAGAGCACCCACACTGTGCCATGGCTGGCCATCCTTAGTTTCTCACCCTGGCTTTTCATCTTCCCATTCTTGAGCTTTGCACTCTCTGTTAAAGATTTTGGCTCCGCACCTTCCCTGAATGCCACAGCCATTGCTCCAACCAGCCCATCAATATTAATTTCCCCCATCTTAAATTTCTTGTAGTTGGTTCAATAGAGTCATTAACATTTTCACTGGAGTTGGCCCAAATGGCCCTAATGAAGAAGAATTGGCCTGCTGGCAAACTCTCTGCAGACACCTGTCAGGGATGAAGTACTACCACCTTTTCTGTAATAGATATCAGGATTCAAAAAACTACCCCTCTCCTCATCTCCCCCAAGTTCATTATTTATTAGAAATATAGGAAAGGATTTCAGATTTTTAGATTACTGCCACACACCCTGCCCCTGCCATATGGGAAGAGATGCAGGATATGATGAATGTTCCTTTATGTAATTCTTGGGTGGTTTTTGGTCTAAAATGGGTTGGTGCTTCCTTTCAGGTTCAAGCATCGCAGCCTACAAATAAAGAGGTAAACATCTGTCTGTTAATGGGTTATGCTCTGAAAGTTAAGTAACTTCTCTTACAATGCAATTCTTATCAGACAAAAAAGGAGAAGTGTTTAATTCTGGAATTGCTGATATTTACTATCAATTTGTAGAAATACCAGCCTCAGCCAGATAAGCAACTCCTTATCTGTAATAATCCTTATCAGTGTAATCATCCAGCAGTTTCATGGCCATAGAAGGAAAGTCCTGTGAAGTATCTGGTGACTCACTTCTCTTTCACTAAAGAGAGAAACCAATGAGGATGGACTGAGAGACAGCTGAAATGTAACCCATCTCCCTGCAAGACAATTATCAAGCTTAGGTGGGTTACCTTTGGCAGAAATGATTGCTCAGAGCTGCAATGTGTATTGTCTGAGGGATTCAAAGAAAGAAATAGGAGTGAAGTGCTGTTATACAGTGAACAGAATGAAGTCATAAAAAAAACTCTTAACCAGTCTGGAAATACAGATTCTTCTCCTTAAAAAAACTACAACCACCTGTAAAACATTAAAAAAGTCCATGCTCTGTCAAGGCTCTCATGTTGTTGTGCTGCATCATGAGTCTCTTTGCTAGGTTTTGTGACCAGTGACATCCCCCCTCTCTATGTTTCAGTGACTCCATTTCAGCTCATTGAGCTCTTCTGCTCCTATTTAGAAGGCAATTTTAGTCTCTCCGGACAGGTTTTAGAGTGTATAGATCTGACTGATGTGAGGCAGTATTTGAGTTGACACGTGAAATGAGAAGTATGCTTCTTAATAGCTATTTATTTCTCCTTGGAAATGCTAAATTCACTTGTGCCCATGCTGACATTGATTTGTGTTTATGAAGATTTATAACTGAGTCATAGATACTCTGAAATAGCCTGAGTATCCCACAGCAAGTGTGTGACAGGAACGTGTTCAGGACTAAAGAGATTTGGACTGGGAACAATAAGATCTTTCATGCTGACATAATAATACCTTGACATTTTATTGCTCTTTCTGCTATGCCTACCATTGCATCTGGGACCTTGCTGCACTATCTGTACTGATGTTGGTCAATACCTTATTCTATAGGTGACATCAGTGAGACTACTCATGATGTAAGATGCTGCTCCCTGTAGGTGATGGTATTGTGCTCCCTAATGAGTTTAGATTATTTAAATAATGCTCAAATGACACGTGTGGAGACTATAGTACCAGACAGGCATAATGAGTTAGACTCTGTGTGTGGAGGTAAATCTTTTTCTACCTTTATAAGGCTAAAATATTTATGAAGGGAGCTCAAATTATTAATTACCCAACTTCCTTTTGTATCAGGTGTGTAATTCCTCTTTCCTCAATTTTGCAGAGCAGTGTTTTTCACAGGACAATCTATAAAATGAACAGACTGGGTATTTTTGGAAGGAGCCTTTCCTTTTTCATTAACCAAACAGGATAAAAATCACAGCAGGCTCTATAGTCCATTTTTCCTTAGGAATGTGTGAACTGAGATTAGTCAACAATTAAGTCAGCTGGTATTGATTTTACATGCACTGTCAACTGACTAACTCCCAGTTAGCAGAAACTCTTGACATTGTGAGAGGCAGAGTCTTTAGCTTAATGTCTTTAGCCTGCCTGTCACAAATATTGTCAAAATATTTTGCCTGTCAAAAATATTCTCATTCTTTTTTTTTCCCTCTCAAAAAACTACATTAATATCTTTCTTCCATAAGAAGATGTTTGGTAGAAATTATTTTGCACTCAGCTGAGGAAACCTAATCCCTGCATTTTCAGGAAAGTATGTTAAGTTTGAAAAGAAGAATGCTTCGCTCTCATTCATTTCTCGATGAATGTGGTCAAGACGGTTCCCTTGTCATGAGGGGGATTATGATTTTTCATTTAGATCAGTGAGATTTGGGAGCGCTCAGCATCTTGGGGAACAAAGCAAAAAGTCTCCCCTTTAAAGGCCTATACTGAATGGTATCCATGGGCAAATCAAATCAAAAGATGATCATCTTTTTTGATCCAAAACAAAATAAGGATGCAACCAATTCCACCTCAGCTGGGAGTTGATCAGCACCGCAGACTGGCTCTGCTCAGAGCGGAGGCCATCTCGCAGGCCACATGGAACCCACAGGAATGGCCACGTGCCAGGAGCAAATACTGCCTTGCTTCTGGAGCTGCAGGACGGGAAAAGGACAGAGGAACTGGCAGAGAGAGCAACAACAACACGGGTGCTGGTGTAGCGGCTTAGCAGTTGCTTTGCAAGAGCAAAGCACAGGCCAGAGGTAGCCTGGCAATAAAAGTGCCTTTTCTCCCATCAGCAAAGCTGGGTTACAACTTTAGGCTCAACAGCCTAAAGACACCCAGCAGCAAGCACTCATTCCTCAGTGTATGATCTGGGTTCGAAGGCAGGCAGTGAGTGAGCAGCCCACGGAGAGCTGGAAACTTGCCTGCAGGCAACTCTTTCTCAAAGCTCTGCTAGAACTTCTGTGTCAGGCTTGCCCTGCCATGAACATTGAACTTCAGGCAGCCCTGTTACACCGGAGTAATGAGACTCTTATAAGTTATCCACACTTTATCTCCACTTTCTTTGAGTGTAATTTGATTGGGAGCAGAAAGCTCTATTACAGTCAGAGCCTGATCCAGTCTCAAGCCTTGTATGAGGCTGATTTAGCTCTCTTCCCCACTGGGGTCTCTCCAGTGAATGAGGCTGTTATACTGCAACTGCTTTAAGCTGCAGAAACTGGGAGCAGCTGTCAAAAGAGAGGTTCAGCCTGTCCCTCTCTTGGGCCATGCATTTTCCACATCCACATTTACACTCCCATGAGCACTTATGCACTTGGGCAACCTCAAGAAGTGGGTCCATCTGACAACAGGAGCAGCAAGAAATGAAGAAACACTTTTAAAATCCAGATTAGCTCCCAGTCATAGGCAGGGAAGGCCAATGGAGCTGGAGAGACTTCAGTGGGTAAGCTGCATGCTGCAGGAGGATGGGCCAGACCCTCCCCATGCATTGGGTGCTGCAGTGGGGTGAAAGATCTGGCCCAGGGAGGTAGCATACACTGAATCAGAGATTGCCTTGTGATACAAAATAGAGGGCAGGGTCTTTCAGCAATGCATGCCAATTCTCAGTGTGTGTTGGAGCTACCAAGTACTCTGTAAGAGGCAACTCATAAGCCAGAAAACAGCTCCCTCCTATGCTGAGGGTACGCTGGGATACCATGAGGAGGGCACAGTGAGCCCTGAAGTTTGCAGTGCAATTGGGCTCTGCCTCCCAACCCCTGTGACAGAGGAGTGCCAGAAAGGCTAGAGAATGAAAAGATGCTCCCTGTTTCTGAGCTGTAGAAAAGCCTTCAACACCTAACCAGATGTGTAACAGTGAATTCTCTCCTCTTACCCCAGCACTGCCTTGTCTTCTCCATCCCATGACCCTTGGTTTGGGGGTGGAAGTTGCCAAACGAGGTACCACATATGAGCTAGAGCACGGGCAGGCAGGCAGGCAACTCTGGGGAGAGGAAACAGGGCAGGCGGCTGCTATTTTACACTAATGATGGAGGGTATACTCTCATCCCTGCATCACACACTAGAGCACCAGGGGAAAGTGTGTTATCTTCAGCAACTCGTGTTCTGACTCTGTCTGCAAGGTGCTTTCCTCCCGATCCCCGTGATGGTAGTAGGGAGGAGATGCCATTTCAGTGCCCCATCTAACTGTTCAACAACACACAGCCACCTGCAGCTTCTCCCCAGTCTCTAAGCTCCTGATGTTCCTTGAAGTTTCTTTTCCAACAGCTATTATTCCTCTGATAAAAGGCAGGGTTTTTAACGACAGTTTTTTTCACTCTACTGCCTCTAAAGCAGGGCTATAAATCATACTAAATGCCTCCACATTATGGAAATTGGCTCCTTTGCAGAACATTTTTCATTCAGTATAAACAGAGCAATTACACCCTTTGACGTTTGCCCAAAATTGCTATTTCTTTTGCCCTTTCCAAAGGGGGACTTTTCATCTGTGTCATCTCTTCTCTTATGTTATGCATTAAATGAGAATGTGTTGCAAATTCTTCATCCCAACTCTCCTTTTTAAAAAACAACTGTTTGACCTGTTATCTCTCTAGTCCTCCTTCTGATGTGTGTCCTTTCCACTGGTCCACTCAATCTCCTTTGCTGTTTGTGCATTCCCTTCATGTATACTTTCCCTTCAATATTCTTTCTCTTTTCAGAGCATGTTTTATGCTTTGATAGAGGGCATTTAAAAAGTGTCCTCTTTCACTATGTCATAGCCAAACTCCTTAAGCAGTTTCTTTCATGTTAGCTCATTCATCGTTTTTCCATAGCTTTTCTAGGTTTCTATACCGTTCATCCTAGGGACATCCTAGACACAAATAGCTGAGTACTAGAGGTCTTCTGCTTCTCTGCAGCGCTGATGTTGCATTATGTGGTGGCTTTGTATTTTGTGTCAGAGTTGCCTATAACAATGAAGTTTTTAATCTGAAGATCCAAGAGGGCCTGAGCAAGATAAGGACAATGAAATCAGCAATTCCAGAACATGGCTTTTAGAGAAAGGCAGGGAAGCCTCAAAAATACAGCACAGCTCAAATTTTCCTAAGGTGTCTAGAGAACGACAGAAATAAACAGAGGCAGATTTTCTCAGGGAGGAGTTTCTTTTATCTAATTAATGACCTAATTAAGATCAGTTTTGTGTGCCATTTTTATAAACTGAAGATGCAAGCTGAGGGATGTCTGGTTTTGAACATCCAAGGTGATTATGGAGTTGTTTGAGTCTAAACTAGAGCGCAGTTAAGAAACTCCGACATACTTTTCTGTTAGAAGATGAATTTTGGTGCAGTTCAAGTTAGATAGATCTTCTTTATTGCTGTAACTATTTCAGATAGAAAAATCTGTGATGACAGTTTGCTTCTCTATATCATCTATTTTCTTAATTGTTTTCCCGCAGTGCTTCTTTAGTAACAGAGACACATGGAGTCAGTCACACTCACAAAGCACTCTTACAGTTAGCAATATTTTTCAGACTGAAGTCCCTATAGGTACTGCTAGAAACTCACTGTTGGTTTTGTTCCTACAGGTGTCATCTTTCCTTGTCCTTCTGTCAGTGTTTTCAAAGAAAAAAGTCAAGTAATTCTTCTGCAGCCATGTTTTTTTAGTCAGATTTATCTGCAATGCTGCAAATTCTTCAGCACTTCTGAAATTAAAGCAATGAAGTGTGTCAGTTTTTCTCTTGACCAGCATCTACAGTGCATCTTTAATTGATACAGATTTTACTGCTGTTTCCTAGAGAATGCTCTTTATAGTCTTAGTAGGAAACTTGCCTCTATACAATTATCTGAATGTTTCCAGTCTTAGATGAGTTGACCACAGTGTCTTGGCAGAATTTACCACAGAGTGAATTTTTGCTGCTACATCTAACCCCTCCTCTTTTTTTTTTTTTTTTCTTTTCCAGCTAATTAATGTTGCAATGGCTGGAGGATGTATTCACTTTGTCAATCAACATCATAGCTCTTGATAAAAACGTTGGTACCACTGCAAAAATCAGGGCTCTACTGAAGGAGGTTTTGTTCACTTCAGTTTAACTAACTGTTGAAATCTCAGCTGGCTTCCAAACCAACTGAACACTTCTAGCAATCCCCATTTTTTGCTTCCACTTCACCAGCCCACTCACAGCTGTATTATCTGTTTTTGAGACAAGGAGCCTCTCCTTCTTAATCTTCTACAAGCTAATTCTTTATCCTTCACCAATCCATCAAACATCCCATGACCTTGTTCTTGGAAATAGTTGATTTTTTGTTCAGTAACACACTGCCATGACAAACTGTCAACAAACAACCCATGAAAGATTGGATGGTTTTCATGTCGGTAAGGCAGACTGATGGCATGCTTAAAATAATTAGGATCAAGATCATATTGTTTTCTTTTGGATTGTCCCATCTGTATGTTCTTTCCTTTCTGTGACCTGGGTCAATTTTCTTTGAAGCTGTGTTCCCACTTGAGGTCTCATCTTCCAAACACAGTCCAGTCCCATAAGAAGTGAAGGCCAGGATTTTGCCTCAAGCTTCCGGCAGCTGCAGTCAAGAAGTCTGGATGGAAATATTCTTAAAATCTTCAATTGCTCTCCTTCAAAATGAAAAATTACTTGACACTTACAGTAAAACTGGGGACATTTATGGCCACTGACCACTTTCATGGTGGTGTGTGACTCTGTTCACGCTTTATCTTTGCACTTAAGGGTTTTACATATCATGTTTTCCCCAGTCTCAGAATAAGAGTAAGAAAGGAAAAATCTATGGATTTTAAACCTTTCAGGAGCCTCAGTTCACAAACTAAGAAATCATCTTCTGTGAGAGTCACTGTTTACTGTCTCCAGTCACAGAAAATGCTTCGTGACCAAAATTGTAAAAAGTGTTTATTTAAATGTTTGAACTGGTGACAGTTCTTTCATTCTGTTAGAGACGTTTTAGTGGATCCTTTATTTTATTTGAACTCACTGTAGGCAAATCATCCTTGTTTGCCTCCAGGGCAACCCCTTCTTGCTCTCCTTTTCAGTCCTTAGAGGGGGAAACCTTCCTTTCCTTTGGGCCTCCCAAAAGCTCACTGCCAGCCCTGGATGTCACTTCGACACTGTTCCTGAGCCCTCCTGATTCATTACGGCCCCACGTGGGAGCTGGTACACACTGTTCCTTCTGCACACGAGCTTTGACTGCAGAACTGGGGAGAAGTGTACAGTACCGACCTGTTTACAGTAAACCATTACCTGCCTTCACTGCACAGGGTCTAACGATGCAGTGACTGCCCTCAGCAATGCCGCAGGACATCAGAGACAGTATTTGTCTTGCTAAAAGCAGCGATATTAATTGTATAGCACTCTATTATGCAGGAAAAAAGGGACAAATCTCTGGTCACATAAGTTTGCTCTGTATGATGCCGTCCAACCCAAATGCTGAGGACAGGCAAAGATTCTTCATGCCGAGTTGGGCTTGACCATGCTTTCAGCTGGATGGAGAGGAAAGGGCAGCTCATCCTTGTGGAGCAGGTGGAAACGCAGTTAGAAAATTGAGCAATAAAAAGATTTCCCATGGGGATTGCTCTGCACCGGGTACTGTGTGGGAAATCTGTGACGTGCCACAGAGCCAGCATCCCCACTGACACTAGGAGTTTAAAGGATGCAGAGCTGTCAGCTGTATTTCCCATGCTTGCCTGATAAATCATACCTATTTCTAAAGTTTTGACCACCAACAATGATCCCTAGTGTCGATGTAAGCCATATTTCCAAGGAGCACATTTTTTTCAGAAGAAGAAAACTGCACCAAGTTTTCTCAAATGGAAATGATAAAGCTTTAGTCCAACCTTTTGGTGTATGCTACAGCGGTGGGAAAGGGCTGTTTAGGTCTGAAATCCCACCCTAGACAAAGCCTCTAGCAGTAGACAGAAAGCATGGGTATTTCATGCCTAAAGCTTAGACACTCTGGATACGCTAGGTTGTAGAAGTATTTAATCTTGACTCATTACTGTGAGTGATCTGTGAATATTCTGAGGACTAAAAGTGGTGATTTAGTTTTCTTTTATTTTCATAACAATATTTATCATTTATAGTAGCTAGGACAGCCTCCTGAAATTTGAGAAAACCTTAATGAATACTTACCTAATTTAATGAATCACCATGGAGCCCATATTGCATTTCAAACACTTGGAGTGTGCTAGTCATTATTCACCTGCCTCCAACTTTCAATCAACAGCTCTGGGAGGCAGAAAAATGAAAAAAACATCTGTTGAAATACAGTCAGAGAAAACATTTGTTATTGCTTACAGAAATTAAATGTGTTTGTAGAAAATGGAATGATTCCGTAAATGCTTTGCAACAGGAGTAAATTTATTACCAGTTTTTATTTGTAATGATTCAGTCAGCAAATAATAGAAGTAAGCACTTGATGATAAAAAATTACTGTTATTTAGGAATATGGTTTTGACACTGATGCAAAGACAGTCTTGATAGAATGGCTTGACTATTTTGCATTTAAAGTGGAGGAAGATAATTGGAAACCAAGATCTCTTGAATATATGACTTAGTGACTGCATTATATATTGAGAACGGGAAGCTTACTACAAAGGTTTGTGTAAAGAACCTTGCAAGCTGAAATCGCAGATCAAAGCCAGCAAATACACATGCTTCATAGCATAACATTACCTCGAAATTCCATATAAAATTAATAATATCCTCCCAAACTGCTCAACACCACAAAGTCCAATCGATGCTGTGTATAACAAGGTCATGTGTATTAACTAAATACAATTTATTTTCTTCCTTTCTTTTTCATTCCCAGATGGAGGACAATAAATATGGAAATAAAATCAAAGGCAGGTGCAGTTTCTTGTTTGATGGTTTGAATATTTTAATTTCTTTTCTGAAGTTCTTCTTTCCTGACTCTTTCTATTAAATATAACTGAAACCAATGAAACTTGTGTTGAAAAAGGTGCAAGTGAACTTTGCTATTAGATATTGTGACAGTCTGAAAAAGTGCTGGATAGTTCAAAAAGTCATTAGTGTCCTCTGGGAAATCTTTTCAGTGCAGAGCAGGTCTGACTGTACTTACCTTTGTGGAAATTTATGTCACGTTAACTTCTGGCTGGAGAATGCATAGATGGCTGATGGCTGTATGATGTGTAAGGGCATAGAGAAAAATGAACTTCAAAACACTTAAGTAGACAGAAATTTGGTCTGTACAATTCCCTATCAAAACTATCAGTTCCATGCTTCTTTTCTGTCCTTTTTTTCCTACGGAAAATCCTCAGCAAATTGTACTGACTGCCCCAGAAACACCCTTTGTCTGGACTCTTGGTGATTAAACAGGTTTTGAAGTGCCAGCCACTTACTATAGTCGTGCTGTTAGGTGAGGACATTCTGAATAGGTAGAGTAAGGCAGAGCTAAATCTTTGCTATGCCCTCACAACAGAGATCAGCTGTCTCATGTTTTTGTGCTAGACTTCGCTGCTTTAACAAAACATCACTTCGGGCTGTTTTATGACATATCTTCTTTCTTCAGAAAGGGTGTTTATATTTTAGTTACAAGGCAATAATCTCTTTTTGCAATGTTTGTGCCTGCTGCAGCTTTGCTCCTCTAAGAGCAATCACCTTCAAGGGAGGCATTAGTCTTATCATTTGATAGTCACTTTTAATATTGGTTGGGTCTTAATGGGCTTTGCCAGGATAATGTTTTTAGGTCTATGGGGGGAGTATGTAGATGCTTCAGGCCACCTTTCCCCTGCCGGGGTTTGCCCTGTGGGAAAGCCCAGCCCCGGATAGGCGAGGGGCCATGGCTCAGGTCTCGGGGAAAATGCTGGGAGAGGGCTTTGAAGGGCCAGGCAAGCCCAGGGGCTGGGGACTGCACTGCACATGGCAATGGGAGAGAGGCGATGCTGCAGCCACCTCCCATTGCTCCTCCCAAGGCAGTCGGCCTTCTTCTCACCACACTCATCTTCAGCAAGGCTCCATGGCCACAGCACTGAGTGCTTGCACCCTTGCACCTAAACTGGGCTGATATCCTCGCCTGCTGTGCTGCAGCTGCAATGCCAAACAGGTGGCTGCTCCTGGGCATGTTAATGTTTTCATGAGATTTCTGTCTGTTCGCTGTTACCAGCCTGTGCTGGAGCAAGCCAGGGGTGCACTGAGGTAGCTGTGTGTGATACGAGACAAAGATCTCCTTTACCTTGACTGTTAATAACATTTTAGCTTTTCACTCAGACCCCCTCCTTACTCAGGATGTGCTAGGCTTCATTTGTCAGTGTCTCTTGAATAATCCTCCTCTGAATGAATTTATGAAGATGCCATCCTTAAGATGGTTAACGAGTTTTAGCAAAGGGGTGCCCCTTACAGCTATTATGTATTACTGCCTTAGCATGAAACACTAAAGGAGTATCACATGGATGACACGTGACTGGATGTGAAATTCCTTAAGGGCTCGATATGGAGCCCATGAAAGGCTCTGAATGACATACAAATCAAGTTTATAAATCCACTCCGCCCCTCAAATTTTGGTGTTTGTACAACTCGAGAGAAATGTTAAAAGACATTTTCCAAGGTAGCGTACCAAGAATATACTGGTATGTACTCAGTCTTCTGCCAGGTTGTCTCTTCAGACTTGTGTAAATGTGTCAATGCTTATATATATTTGAGACACATATATACCACCAATTAAGCTCTCTGTGGATATACCAAGACACCTCCAAGAGCAAACTCAATGGATTAGGTCCCCAATGCACTGGAAATAATTCTTTTTCTCTCTCTCTCAGCAGTATCTGTCAGCCTGAGCTCTGCAACAGGCTAACGTAGCTAGAATAGCAATTAAGAGCAGGGGTCTGTTCGCACAGTGCAACCTGCTCCCATTACTGCTGTAAGTTCTCATAAGGATGAGCTTCAGCATTAAAGCAGGATTAAAATTCAGAAGAGATTTCCAAAAAACATACACACTCTAGCAAAGAATTACTTACCAAAGAGTACTCTTTTCATCAAAGCTTTTCTATCAGTCTCTAGAATACAATAGAGACTCTATTAAGCTTTGTAAGTCTTAGTCTGCTGAAGCAACTAGGAAATATCTTCCAGACTTTGAGGTGTTCTTATACTAACCAGGGAATTCTCTATTCTCTTTGTTGTATTGTCAGATTTTTTAGATTTTTTTTTGATGCAGTTCTCCAGAAGGATGTAGAGTCTAAGCAGGTTATTACAGAATTAAAGCCAGTTACAGTTTGCAGGTCTAGAGGAGTTCTTCATACCATACAGTGAAACATTCAGGAATTTAGCCTGAGAGGGGCAGAAATGGAAGTAAACAGGAGCCTGACATTTATAAGCATGCATGCATCTTTGTATTTCAATCTACATATGCAAAAGTTACTCTGCAACTGACTGGTTTTGCATCTGAGCAGTGAAGGGATAATACAGAAAAAAAATGACCAATTCAGAAGATGACATGACTGCATAAATTCAGTTTTAAATTCATGCCTATTTTTGGAGCTGTAAGACATGGACACTTCAAATGTAAATCACTGCCACTTGGACATAGCTCATGAGAAACATTTCTGAGCAATTGGCTCTGTTTCTATCTCAAAGAGGCTGAAAGAAGAAAGAGTGGTTTTTTGATTTTCTTTGTGATTATGAGGTTTCTTACTCTACTCATTCACCATGTGATATAGATGAGTTTTCAATCTTTGTGAAAAGATTCAGATTTTGCAGGATTGTTTTAAACCTTCATGATGTCTGAAAGGTTTCTTATTTACCGAATCTCCTTCAGTATTATGATTGCAAAGTATTCATTTCATATTCATAAAAATATTTATAGAATAGTTTGTAGGTTGTTATTAGTGCATGTTTTCCTTTGTGCAGAGATGGTTCTGGGAGGCATTTCCAAAGTAACACTGCTAATTTTTCCTTTCAGTTTGAAGACCTTTGCATGATGTTAAGCATATAATCAGGGGTAAACCATAGGCCTATGTATTTCTATCACATCTTACAATAAAATATGCTGCTTTCCTTCAAAACAGGAGGAGTCTTATTTTCAATCTGCAAGTGTATAGGCTTTTACTAGGTACTGACATCAGGCTGCAACATCAAGCAGAGATAGGGTGGGGAGGAAGTCCTGCTGATATGATGCATGGGAGAACCAGTCTCAATTTGTAAATGCATTCTGCACCTACACATATAAATCAAACTTGTGTGAAACAGCCTGTGTCCACAGCATCAGATGCTTTTGGGGGATGCTCCAAAATGGGACAGCACTATCCAAACTGACAGCTGTGATAGGTGGTCTTGATCCATGCTGGGTCCCAAATGGTGCCTGGGGCTGTTGGGTACCAGCTGTCCCAGACCAGAACCACACCTCGGACCCTTCTAACAATTTGCCAGTTGGGTTGAACAGGACTCACTGTCTGAAAAGCTCCCTGGTACCGCTTTAATTTGCAGGCAAAGACCCACAAATCTGGAAAAAGAAACTCTTATCTGTTGTGTTCCAAATCCCAAGTCTCGTTTATTGCGGCTAATACACTCTGTAACAAAAGTACTGTTCTTTGCTCTCTGGAGCAGTCGCGAACACCACATCTGAATCTGTCCCCGTGGTATTGGTACCCAAGGCTATCTCTGACCTTGGAAAGTAGCTAAATAACAAGATTGGGAATTGGTAAGAATGGTACAATGCTGTTATGACTCTGGGGCCAGAGTATGCATCTCTGGAGCGGTTGCACCTCATAGTCATTTGCTTTAATGAGCCTTTCCACTGTTCTTGTCATGTAAAGCTGCCTTAAGCTGCTTAAAATGTACTTGGTATTGGGATACTTTTTGGACTTCATCCAAATGTATGAAAGTACAATTTTTAATTCTTAAGCCTGGCAGAAGTTCGGCTACTGGAAATTGGCAGGGCAATACAAAATGCTTTTAATGTCAGTGAGAGCCAGGCTGAATGACTTCGTTTTATCATTAACTACCTGGGCACAGACTCAGACCATATTCTGTTTATTTTGAAGTCACAGAACCCTCATAAGAATCATTAAATAATTTCTTTAAATTGTGGTCTAAACAAAATATCATTTGTTATATTGCTTCAAGCAATAACTGTTTCCAGGGAAATTACGTTAATTAAAATATCTCCCTTATTTCTTTTATTATTCATACATGTCTCTTACTATTCTCATCCTTCTATGGATTTGCTGACACTAGCACAGTTGTACACTGCTGATTTATGGCCATTTCTTTTGGGATTGATTTGTCAGTTTTATCCCATCTCTTAAATTGCAATGAAACAATTAAAATAGTTATTACACCTACAAATTCAAAGATGACAGTTCATTATGGAAATGATGGCAAAGACCTTTCTACATCCCAAAGCTGAGATAACCTGGGTGAGAGGACAGGGTTGTATGCATGTAGGGATCTCTTGCACTTTAACTTTTCCTTGGACAAACCATCAAACATCCACCTATATTTTTACCCCACCACAGATTGTGCAATATACTTTCAATCTGATGCAATGAAAAGCTGTCTGGCAGGCTACCACATGGCTCCAGCATCGCTTCAGGTACTCTGACCATTTCAGAGCTGTGGGCCAGCTGGCCTCAAATGCAGGGATTGTTCCTTGGTCTTGCCTTTCCTTGGTGTAGACATGTCCAAGGGGACTCCAGAGGCAGGTGGTCCTGAATCACAGACATTTCCTGGGAAGTAAGAAGAATGCTGTCTGCAGTTAAATGGAACAGTATCATTGTAAAAGGTACGGTAATAATACGCTTGGCAGATTTCTCATCTGCCATAAAAAGGGGCATTAAACACCAGCATTAGTTGGGCAGTGAGAGCCAGCATTAAAATCTTGTGTGGTGGACTAATTTGGGAACTAGGAGTAACAAGCATATTCCCAATGGTGGTGGGGAAGCTCTTTCCGGAAGTTGACTTTCACTTTGTAAAAGGCTATAGACTCCATATCGCCATGCAGTCATGTACAAAGTTTACACTGGAGAACAATAGTTCAAATCCAGGTAACTGTAGCATATGGTAAACAAAACCAAAACAGACCTCTGTAGCTAAGTAGGACCTAAGATGCTTCTTCCAGGCAGGCTGGTGGAATAGTGTTAACCATCTGTAAGACTGGACCATTTGGCACTTCCAAAGCTTGCCAAACTGTACTGAAAACACCCAGGCACTTTACCATATGCAGTAAAAATCAAAAATAAAACAAGCTGTGGTGTCTAGCAGCTGTTATGTCACAGATAAGTAAAAATAACTGAACTAAAATTGTAACTATTGACATAAGAGACACAATAACTGTCTTAGGCCAGATGGTGAATGCACACTGGCATAGTTTTACTGAGGTGAGTGATTTTGTGCTGGTTGATCCCAGCTGATGTGCTGATCCTGAAACATTACTGACTGAACAGGGGTGGGGTGGCTGCAAGTCATGAAAGATTATGGTAATGTGCAAATTAATCAGAAGTAACATAATGGCATATTTTTCTCTATGGTCTTTCTTGACGCTTCCATAAAAGACTGTTTTTATCAGGGGTTTTAGTGCAAACAAGACAGCTGTATTGGGAAATGATATCTGAGCTGCCCACTGGGGCACCGGGTAGCATTTCTGCTTCATAAGGTCCTTTTTTTGTGAAGATACCCAAGCCTTTATGGAGTCCCAGACCTGTTTTCGCTTGTATTGCTTTAAATCACAGGCAACACAGCTGAGATTAATGGAGCTGCAGTGTTCCAAACTGATATAAGCTGATGTCTGCTTAACAGCCTGCATATGGTGGGCAAAAGCAAGCAGAATAATGGCTTTCACTGAATATAGCTTCGAATAATACTAGAAGTACTGGAGCAACCCTGAGTAGCTGAAAGGCAGGTGGTTGGTGATGAGAAAGGGTGCAGGAGTGCCAATCCTTGGCAGGGACGAGGTGCCCGTCACCCTCTCCCCAGGTGGATTTGCCACTTCCCTCACTCAGCTCTGCACAGCTACCACCCGTGCTGCCTCCTGCCTGCCCTGCCCATGATGGCACTGGCACTTATCTCTGCAGAAATCTGCTGAGAAAAACTAAGGGGATGTGACATGAAGTTCACTTCTGAACAGCGAACAAGACAAATTAAATCATGCTCATGGGCAAGCAGCTGGGATGGCTCACACCAGCACAACAAAGCTGCATGGCATCTACCATCCTACAACCCCTCTCCTCTAGGTTTCACTGCTTGCAGTTCCAAGGCCACCCTGCAGACCAGAAACCTTTACACCACAGCCACCTCAAGACAAGGCAGCTTCCCAGTTGCTGTTGGAGCTTTCAAAGTAATTTGAGTCCATTTGGTTCATTTCTGTATATCTTAACTCGGTCCGGCCATACACGGGTAGATCTGGCTTCAGTGGTCTCCTCTGTGCCTGCTCATTCCTACTGCCAAAATGAAACTTATTGCTCCCTTCAACTCTTTGTTGCTGTACAAACCAGAATGCTGGAATAATTTCAGTTAATAATATTCATTCAAAAAATACACTTGGTGTGTGTTATTTTTAGCCAAGATGATTTCCCTTGTGTAATTCACATTGCAGCCTCACAAACATGTGGACAGCCTTAATTGAAAGGGCAGCAAATTACTCCAGAGTAGCAGAGCTAAATGGTCAGAGATGAGAACCTCTTCAGCCAAGAGACAGGACCTCAGGAAAAAAGGAAATATATCCATCATTCTGCATGTTTTTGCTACTGAAGAGGAAAATTCTCACTTCTGTTTTCCCCCTGGCGTCACTTTAACATCAGATAATTATCCTTGACTGCTGTTCATGATAGGTTAGAAAGAGAATTAAGATTTTCACAGGCAGACTGTGTCCCACTTATAAAATTAAACATATGGATTTTCCAGTGATTTAATACATCTTGTGTGTATAGATATAAATATACTCATACATACATAGATACAAATACATGTATATGCACATATATATATGCACACACACTCACATAGAAGTCTAGCAGTAGCCATAGATACTTATATATATAATGTATACATATCATATATATGTAATGTCCTGTTCAGTCCCACTGAAATATTCTTGATATTTTTTCTCCTTTCAAATATCTTGAAAAGAACTTATTCTTCTTTTGTGCAGTATTAGCACTTTAAGTTAATTCCATATCCTTTTACCTCCAGATATTTTGGATCATCTACTTAGAATGAGAAATTAAATGTCATTAACATTTTAAAAATTCAATTAATTTTACTGCAAATTAAAGAAAATACCAAATACTTTAGACACGAGGGCAAGGCCAGGTAACATGAAGTAGCAAATTATCAGATTGCTCCAGTCCTCTCCCAGTTTACCTGCCTTTTCAGATACTTCCCTCTGACTTTTTCCTCTCAGCAGTGAAGTTGTACCCATATTACTGGTGCTTATGTAGCCCTGCAGAAGCTTTTTGTAGTCTCAGCATCCTTGCTGCACTACTCAGCTTTGCTTTAATGAATTGAATTACTATGCTCATTATTCAGTACAAAAAAAAAAAAAACCCAAACCCCACAGGAAGAATGGATAAGGCAAGTTATTTGCTTTTTTGGAACAGACTGGTAGATTCTGTCACTAAAAAAATCTGATAACCTCTAATCACCCTATAAAATGAATTTTTTTTTCCTGAGTGCCTTTAAATTCTTAGTTTGTGGGAATTTGAACATACTTTCACAGGTTCAGTGCTGTTACCAGCTGACTTTTCATTTCCAGGTGCTCAGGTGACTTCACTGGGGATTGCAGCAAGTGCACAGACACAGCACTCACGGGTTCTGCTTGCTACAGCCTGTTTGCATGTCCTGTCAAAATCAGGGGTAGCATGCAACTTCTGGTCCAGAGAAGGAGACCTTTTCCACTAGACTATGTAGCCCTTTGCCCCAACAGCTGGGGAAGCAGAGGCTATGACAGAGACATGAACTGTTCTGATTCTATCATGTTTTGATCAATATCATGCATAAAAGCCTGATTAATCTAAAACTAGATAAAAATCCCAGATATGTAAAGCTATTTCTGCTCTCTTATTTGGGGAGGGGGGGGGATTTTTGTTTTTTTAAAGTCTGATGACAATAATAAAGTGATGCTTTGGTAATATTTATATGATTTATAGCTAACCTGATTTGTACACAAATATTCATTTTGAAGCTCATCAGAACACTGAGATATTCTAGTGATGCAAACTCATTATTCAGATTACTTCCAGCCCAGCTGGAATTGCTGAATCAAGACTAATTTAAATTAACCCACATATCAACTATTTTTTTGAAGAATGAGACTATCAGTAGCCACTGTTAGCTGCAGTTATAGAGGTTTACCAGATGAAGGAAACTATATGAACAAATGTATATGGCACAATTTGATAATGGTGAGTGATTTTATCTTGAAGTCACAGCTAGGGTGTGATAAGCTGTTGTGGTTCAAAGGAAATGTATTCTGCTTATACAAGGCCCATTATTGCACAGGTACAATGAGCCATGTACCTAAAGGATAAATTCAAAATAAAATGCCCGTACATCTTCTTCATATCAGACTAGGCAGGGTGAACAGCTTCTAAGGGAGATAATGGTGTTTGGTTTATTACTAGTCATCTGTAGCACTGATGACAACATTCAGTAGTATTTTAGATAAGTGACAGCAAATATCTGGTGGCAAGCTGGCCATTAAAGAGTGTGCTGCCTTTAGACGTTTGCTGTGAAAGGTGATTACGACTTTTCTTCCTTTTAAATGTATCATATCATACAATGTCTGCTGAATAGGACATATGTTACAGTTTGAAACCATTGGTGAGATATTGATCAAGAAAAGAGGTTATATTTTAAATAAATAGCTGGAGTTTCAATTTATTCTGGGAACACTGAATGTTGATGTTAAAGCTGTAATTATTTCATTCATGAGAGGATCCAAAGTCACAAACATATAAATGTTTCATCATTTAAACAGAGCAACTCCTCTCCCTTTAAATTGCTTGTAGATTGAAAAAAACCACCACCCACCCATCAGTGTCTGACAAAGACAAAAGGATTATCAAAATAGGGGAAAACGTTATAATTAAAAGAGCAAAATTTCTCATCGTGGTCCTTGGAATTGCCTTCCTGGATCTGACAAACAGACTATTTAAGTCTGCATAAATGGACTGGTAGGTCTGAACACTTGATAGTCAAAAATATATTCAACAGTAATGCTGAATGCTTTGGAGGAGCAGATCTGATACTCCAGTGGCCAGTCTGTAAGGGAAGGTTCTTCTTCAGGCAGTTAGCACTTGCCATATGTCCTCAAGCATGAAGAAAAATGTCCTCTATAAATGTGTCCTATCAAATGCAATCGCAGATGTTCTCATTATGTGGAACTGACTCTTCTGTGAATTGTTAAATTCTTGTTCTCAGCATTATCCCATGGCAGCAAATTTCATGTGCTGCAAGCTGTGTGAGAAGTACTTCCCTTTAGCCTTTCTATTTCATTTAATGTCGCCTTGTTCATGTCTTCTGAGAAAGGGCAAATAAGAGTCCTTTGAATTATCTTCTATGGATTGTTCATTACAATAGGCAGAGGTGGTACAGTTTGCTGTTATTAAGTTAGGCGTTTCCTATTATGATACCCTGTTTTCTGTTGCTCTAACTTTGTCAGACATGAACGCTTCAGGCTGAATATGTCAGTGTTACATGCCTATCTTGAGCTGGATTTTTCTTTGAAGGTTTCAGACAAAGCAGATCAGCCACTTCTGAGAATGAAGAAAACAACTAGGGGGAAAAAAGGAGTGGCTGGTTTTCAGTGTTAAGAAAAATCCCATGATCTCATTTTGAGAGAGAGCTAAAACCCTGTCCCTCTGGCTCAGGGTCTTGGTACCTGTGCGCTTTCCAGTAGAAATGTACCTATTACCAGGGTGGGGAAATCTGTGCAGATCTAGCTACAGCCTCAGTCTGAGAAATTTCAACTCTCTCCACCTTCAGTAAAGGCCTGGGATCTTAGTGGATTCCTCTCCTTTGAACATCTACCCTGTGATGGCTGGCCTGTGCAGCCAGGTGTGCAGGTCTCCGGGTCTCCTTCCCTGCAGAGTGACAGAGGTATTCAACCCCTCACAGCTCCCAGTTCAGCTTAGGCAGAGGCAGGGATGGGAAACATCAGTGTGGGGACACTGAGGCTGAAAGGGGGAGAAGGGAGGTGAAAGCCAGGTCAGGGAGAAATTGGAACTAACTGGGTGAGGAGACTGGACATTGGGAGGAATAAGACTCCCCCACAGCATGGGAGAGGGCTGAAGACCTCAGTTGCACTCACCAACCAGCAGATAAGGGATGATGGCCAAGGTGTCCCAGTCCAGCTGTGGTGACCCATGTAGGTCAGGAGTCAGTTGAGGAGCTGCAGTTGAATTGCCTGCATAATCCAACCCCAGCACCCTGCTGTGATGGAAACAATACCATGTGAAGGAATGAAATGAAAAAATGGAAATTAATCACTTCACAGCTAAGAAATACTGGATTTGAGTTTCCCAGTGCAAACCGATTACATCTTTCTTGGGCACTCTACTCTGAAGTCTTCAATTATACAATCACTTATCATTTTGGCCAAATGTCGCCTCCTCAGTCAAAACACAGAATTAAACTCCTTAGGGGATAAATATCAGACATGTAGTAGAGGAGACAGCTCCTTGTAAGATCTGTGCACCACTTACTAAAGATGGTGGGAGGAGTTTCAGGAGCCTGTTGGAGGAAAAAAGATGGTTAAGTGCTGCTGTGGAGGATCAGCTACAGTCATTGCCTCTGCCACTATGCTCCTGTGCAAGACCAGGCAAGGCATATTGTGACCTCTTCATACATGGTCAAAAATGGTATCTTCCTCATTTTCTGTAAGATGTGATCTGAGACCCTGGGATCAGATCTATTAAAGCATTGAACACTCAGATCTGCTCCTCTGGTTAAAATGTGTTACATAATGCTCTGAAAAAATAAGGTCTGCAGTATCTCTAATTGGGTATTCAAAATTAATGCATTTTTTTTTAAAAAATCTAATAGCCATGTCTCAGGTCCCTCTTTGCAAAATGGATCCCAACTCATTTTCTGGTTATGTAACATCATTAACAGATCTAGTATCAATAGGCATCATGGGAAGAAATTAATAATTCTGACTCCAATGTGTGGTTTCAACAGCCTGCAGGAGGTATAACATGGAGCCAAAACAGTGAGAAAGGAGAGCAAAACACAGCAATAAAGAGCTGCTAAATTTGTACTAAAAAAGCTAAGGTGCCCAGCAAAAAACCCAGTATCATATAATTACCAATTGTGAGTATGCCTACACTGGAAGAGGTACTGTAAAAACACTCAAAAAGCACCCCTGAGCTTATTTTATAGTAGCTAGCTCAGCTACCCAAAGCAGCCCAGTCGCAGCCCCAGACACCTCAGTGAGGGCTGCAGAGCTGCAGCCAGTAGATGTGGAAATATGAGATAGGTGCTGGGAGCTCCTGCATGCAGGGACTGGGCTGCCACAAGGACACGCTCTGGCCTCGTCTGTGGGAGGCAGGGCAGGCAGGCCCATGGACAGGCTGGAAACACTCAGGGACCTGGATTCAGCTGGCGCTGCCTAAATTTTGAGTGCTTGGCACTGCACCCCCAAGATCATTCTTTTTAATTTACCCCACTGTGGGTAGCTTTGCACAGCTCCAGCTCCTCCCTTGCCTCTCCAAAAACAAGACACTCAGTCTCTGCAGTTCGTCCTCACCTGGAAGTCTCACCATGGTGATTTTGATGACCCATTCTTGAATGACCCCAGTTTCTGACCCTCTTTTTGAAACTGAATCACCAAAGTGAATATTCCAGAAAAAGCAGCACTGCTCATTTATAGCCCCAATTTTCTTGCTGTGGCATTGATGCTCGCTAAGCTGCTTTGTGCTCTGGTTCCTCTTCTCCTCTTCTGAGAAATCCATCTATACCGAAACATTAAAAAACTGTGACCAGATAGACATAAATTTTCACATCCATTTTTTCTTCCATCAAAATACCAAGACAAATAACTGGCTTGGAAAGATTGAAGGGGCAGGAGGCAGCAGGGGGGAGTTAAATTAAGCATGCTCTTCCAGTTAATCTCCAGATCAGACATCTGCTTTAAAAACATGGAGTAAAAAAGTTACCTTTTTTTTGAGGCCTTTGATTGTACTGTTTTTGTCAGGAAAAGGGAATGGTTCTTAAAAAAAAGAAAACCAGAAAGCTATCATCTATAAACAAGTTTCAGAACAATTTCTCAGTTTTAGAAACAGTTAATTTGCTAGCATAGCATCGAAGTGCATTGCAAGTTATTTCACTGAGAGGCAATGAAATCTCACTCATACAATAAACTGCATCTGATCACATCTCAGAACACACATGCAGATGTGACAGAGACAAAATAGTGCCAGCACTGCACTCATACCAAAGAGCTCTCACCTCCATGAAACTTAGTGAAGTCTAGTTAACATATTCCAAAAAGAATTAATTTCTTAAGGGGATGGACATAGTACTGGCTGGGCTTTTTCAGCACAATATGAAAAATATGGTACATTTTGGCAATGATGTTTGGTGGCTCCCGACTTCTCTAGCCACAGTGTCACAGTGCTTCTGAGACATGCCCAAGGCTCCAGGGGTGTGAGGTCTGAACAACCTTCCTCATCTCTGGAACAGTATGACTTGCAAACACTGCACATGATAGATAAGACATGAAGGTGTTGGGAATTCATAAGGTACCCAATGACAAGCCATCGACAAAATTTGTTTCTCACATAAAATGCAGACAGTGACTGCCTTTCTTCATCCAAGACTGGGCGGCTGTTGATCCAAAATTTCTTTGTTCAAAATTTCTTCACCAAGAATGGGATGGATGGGATTCTTCAGATGAATGGATGAAAAGACTTGACTGCTTCTAGGCAGTAGAGAGAAAAGCAACAGGATGAAATTCATCTGACCTACTTGTAGATTTCTGTATTAGGATGAGATGACACGTGCCCTAGATGCCTGCTTCTCTCCATTGATTGCAAAGGAAGGCTAGGCACCAAGCTCAGGTCAAGGAAGCTAAAGAAGCTGCACACATCTAAAGTTAAGTGAGATGAAACTCACCATAGAAGACATTGCATTTCCTCCCTCTAACAGGCACAGTGGATAAGAAACATACATGCTACCCTACATTGTACAGGGAGTGAGTATATTCCTTATTGTACCCAGCTAGCCCAGATGGCAGAGCTAGACGCAGAAGAGACTCCCCACAACTTAGTGGGCAGATATATTGTTTCTAAGCTGTGCCAGGCTCAGGAAACACAGGAAAACAGTTGTGAACGGTGCTTATGCAAGGAGCATGAGAGAAAAACTGCTCTGCCTACACTGGGTTATAGACTAATTTGGGTTAAAAGGGACCTTTGGCTCCACCTGTATTCCATATGCATTGCTGTATCTAAATATAATATGTTACATTTTATAACTGATCATACAAAAAAGTCTAGGTTATTCAGCATTTCATGATGATTTTCAGTGACAAAAGACATTGTTTCTTAGCTTGATAAAGAACTATTTGGAGTGGCTTAATGCAGACTAAATAGTTGCTATAACAGGGAGAAAATCAGGAAGTGAATAATAATTGCACTGTCTGTTCATGATTAAAAATGATATATTAAGAATGATGCCATGCTTGAAAGATAATTTAAGAGGGTATTCATTCTGGTAGTGTGAATTATGTAAATCCAGATAAACCTATTCCCAGTAAATAAAACCTGTTTCTAGTAAATAAAACAATTTTTAATTTGAAATACATTTTCTGCACCATTTAAGGCAGCACAATAAAAACATTAATTTGAATGAAAAACTTTCACAGTGTCGATTCAGAGGTACTTAAATGACAATAAACAGAGTTGTAAAGAATCTCCTATCCATATATAAAAGTGGTGAAGTGCTGTTATACCTGAATCAATGTTGTCTTGAAGTGGATGGGGCAGTGCTTGCCCTTAAAACTAAGAATGTATTTAAGAGTTACAACTCCTACAACTAGAGATGCACTAGTATTCTGTGAAATGCTTCCAGTCAGCATGGAAGACAGAGGATTAATGTGACCTTGTTAGGGCTAATGTGTTATGAAGAAGTGGGCAAGTTTTTTAATCTGAGACATCTATAGGAACAGGACTCTGAGTCCTGAGTATCTTATCTGGGCTAAAGAGGGTAAAAGGTGAAAGCAGGGCAAGCGTAAGAGGAAGCTCAGAAATCTCTACACATGCTGCTAGCAATTAAGAAGATCCTTCCAATAAAACAACATCAGTAGACAGAAATATGGACAGCAAAGAAATGGGAAGTACTAAAATTTTAAAAGCACCTGAGTCAAGGAAGTGATGGTGTTAGCAACAACTCTTCAGCTAGTAAAACAAATAATCTTAGAGACAAACAGAAATGTATGTTGCAAATTAATGCAAGGACCCTGGGGAAAAAAGGGGGTAGAACTGTGATTTCTAATGTAAATGATGAAAAAAGGTTTTACAGCATGAAAAGAGCTAAAATGAGCCTGATAAAGCTGGAATGAATGCATCAATCAAGTGATCAAATGACAATAAATCGAATTTTGGCTTTCTAAGAGGTATGAATACAGACTTGACTATGGCACAGGCAGGTAAGTCCATTGCATAGCCCCACCAGGCAGCCTCAGCAGCCTCCTGGAATGCATATGGTACATGGTCACATGCAGTACTCCTTAGTGCAGGGTCCTGTATTAATGCAGATGCAAAAACTGCTCCTCACCCCAAAGACTATGAAAGGAGGATATCAGAAGATAATGTATGCATATGGGATATTACATAGGCTGATCATAAAGTTCACTATATTGTTTAAGAGACAATTATGTCACAGGAAAGGGAAACAGAATGCAATAAGCAAACTGAGAGTCATCATACTTGGAGAGATAGGAAAGGAGACCAAAGGGCTAAAAAATACTAAAGTGAGAAAATAAACTACCATGTTTCTGAATACAGTCTGAAGGAAAAATAACAAACTCACTTCCAAAATTCTCCTGTGCACCCAGTACACAGCTGCTGTTGGCATCCTCCGTGGGGTGATCAGCTCAAGCAAACCAGCTCTTTCAAGTGCTTTGGGCATCCGTGCATACTAGCTGAGCTCCAATGATCTTCAGGACAGGTGAATGCTGGTACTGGATGAATCTAACCCTTCCTTCTCCCTGTGAAGCTTTGATGTCTGTGTGAAATTAAAGTGATGCATTGAAAGAACTGTTGTATCCAACACTGCAGCGATATTACATTTAAATACATGCTCCTGACTTTGTAAAATGCAAGAACATTAACATAAAAAGTTAGCAGGCACTAACTATTTAATATTCTCTTGCTTGCTATGTTCATAATTTTTAAAATGTAGCCGTAAAGCAAGGAAGGTGCAAAGACAAACATTTAGACTTTAGGCTTACTACAGGTAAAGCCTAGAATTACATTTACTTTGATATAGGGAAATAAGCTAAGGAATAAATCCAAACTGTTACAGATTGTAAATTTAGAAATGTTTTATATATATTTTTGTATACCTATATATACTCACACACCCAGAGAGTCATACATCACTTGAATATTGGTAAGGCTCAAATGAAAATTTTGGGTTTAAGATTGACAGACTGTGAAAAGAAAACATATCTTGGGAATTTTATTGGTATGAGCTGAAGGACTGATATCATGTGTGGAATGCTGATTAAAATGCAGAATTGAAAGAAAAAATCACAGCAACCAATGTGTATAATTTAACAGCAATATAATGCACCAATAAGCAAAAGACTCCTGAAGTATTGAGAGAGATGTAACTAAATACACTAAAGGAAATGGCTGAAAGTATGATTGGATGATAGCCCACATGAAAAATGGTGCTTATGAGCAGAAGAAATGTCTTCTCTGTCTCAAGGAGGTGGTCAGCCAGAACTTGCTTAGACCAAACCAAAACTGACACAGTTAAAAATATTTCCCTAGATAACCAAATGCATAACTATATCATTCAACATTCATCTTTGCTTTGTAGGTTGACTTTATTAGAATAAAATGTCACATTTTATAAATCTCAGAGTCTGTTTGCAGTTCTGCTTTTTATCCTTTATTCTCTCTCCTTTTGAACAAAGCCTTTGAACAAATTGAAGTAGAGCTATCAGTCAGGGGAAGGGAGGCCTTTTCTAACCTGGTAACCTTAATTAGTGGCTAATTCATTGAACAAAACAGGCAACAAATTCACAACTGTATATGCAACATAAACATTAGGCATTAGCAAATTTCCAATTGTTGCATTAGTATTTCACATTTAAAACTGTAAATATTTGTCTCAATGGAGGCCATCTATTTTACACTTACAAAAGGAACAGTTGCCAAAGGGATCTGTTTTCAGCTTGTGGTCCTCAGGTGAGTGTTATGTTGTGATTTGTGACAGCAGTTAAGCGAAGGATGTGAAAGGGGCTGGAAAGGGTACAAGGGCACCAGCTGGGCCGATGGGTGCTTTCCTTGCGGGACACTGGCCTCCTTCCCAGAGAGCTAAATCACAGTCAGGCGACAGCTTGGGACTTGTAAGAACTCTTTAATTGCTGCTTGATCAGCTGCCATAGGAGAGATGACTCCAGCTCTCAGTGTCTTAATGATGGCAAGATTTCTGTGGGCAGCAAATCATGTCATCCTGCTCTGGAGTCTGCTCCACTGCACTGGAAAGGTGCTGCAAGAACAGTCCCTCAAATCTAATGGAAAGCTGTGTCAGATTTATATCAGGGTCCCTGAAATGATGCTCTTTCCTAGGTGAGGAAGTCCATTGTCAAGGAATAAATCACAAGAGTGTTTTATGTTATCTTGTAATGATACCCTTAATTCAACTTTGAACTACTCAGCCTAGGACTAATAGGACAAAATATAAAAACCAGTTATGACAGAGGGTTAAATGTATTCTCTTTTCTGACTGCAGCTGAAAGGATGATTCATAGGGGGAACAATGCAGCGGTGAGAACTGACACCAGCGTTACTGGGCATGCGTCTTTGCTTTTTTCATTCCTGAAGATGGACCCAGCTGAGAATTGCCGAGTCCTCCAAATCTGACTTTCACATCACAGGACTTTCAGGAATATTTGAAATTCTAGTTTGGAATAGACATATCTGAAATATCAAACAATTAATATTAAGAGTAAATTTTTTCCACTCATTCAGTTACATTTGATACCAAATAAGAGCACTGCTAACATCAAATACTTTTAAGTGGTGAGTTAATTTCCTCCAGATCATGAGACTTTTAAAAACAAATTTAGTTTTCTTTCTTTCTTGCTCTCTAGTATCCTTCAGACACACTCAATTTTTCAAGCCTTTTCCAACAGCTATGAATCCTGAAATCTTTTCTTGGTACTGAAAGCTGAGGAACTGGTGGCTGAGAGCTGGGCATCTAAGAGGAACGCCTTGTCTCACACAATCGACTTACAATAAAATCATAAGCTGAAAGTATTGCATGCCCAGATCTTGCACTTCCAGTTCTCTACAGATTTAGGTCCATGTAGATCTCCGGAGCTCTTGGGCTGTATCTATCCTAGTACATCTATTAAAAAAAAATAAAATCAAAGTAAAGTAATATCTAGTAAAGTAACTATCAAAACCCAGATCATTATAGTCTGTATAGTCTGTGAGAGTGGCTTATGTTGTGCTTTTGCCCTGAGCCACCTAGCACTCCCCAGACAATTCCCAGGCATGGTTTGGGAGTTAGAACAAGCCATTCCCAAAGGCAGTTGTGATGTGGTCACCTTGCCTGAAAGGGGGAAAAGATTTTTGTAGCTTTGTGCCAGTTGGCCTAAATGCCAGAATAAGGTCCCAGGAACATTTTACCTATGATTACGGAGGCAGCCTCAGCTTCAAATGGCAGAAGAGCAGTTCCTATACTTCTGACATTGAAGCAGTTTAGCTGTCATGTTTCATTGGTTATAAATGGGTTTTACCTTCATGTTTTTGTGTTCTTAAAGAAAGTCTTCTGGGACTGGCAGAGTGCAAAATAGCAGATTTTACTTCCCCTGCAATATTTCAGTGGGTGACTGAGGCTATGTCCACTTTAGCAAGCAGTGCAGAGCAGTCAGATCTTCAGGTCTGTGGAGTGAAACAGCTGGTGCTAGTGAGGGCCTGACATCCACACTACACAATTTTCAGTGGTTTTACCTATCAGTAGCTCTACTCTGGTCCCTAAATAGCCACCAGTGCTTGAAGCATATCAGATATACTTCCTGGATGACAACCTTTGATTTAATTTCATTTGAAATGAATTTATGTCACATGCTCCAAGGTGCACCCTGCAATGCAAACCAAAGATAAAGTAAGGATGATCAGGAGATTTGTTTCCAAAATGCATGCCTGTTTCAAATTAAAACATTAATGTAGATACACCTTGAAACAGATTTTTAAAAGAAATTACAGCAACCCTCATAGCTGTCCTTCCAGCCCTCCCCGAGGTCTCCCTGTTCCTGTGGCTCTTTACAACACTGAGGCTGAATGAGTGTCTTGACACCCCAATAAATACCTTATCTCCTGAACCACATTATCATATTATGCTAATATATAGATATAATTTCAGCCAAATATTGCAATGAAAAAGCACGTAGGCATTTTAGCATTGAGTATAGACAATAACTGGTCTGAGTCTTCCTAACCCCATCTGGCAATAGTATTTTGGCATGTTCCTCAGCACTATTTCCAATGGGGCTGGACATGCAGTCAACATGGGCTGTTCCCACGGCCTCCTACAATCTTTGCAATGTCCTCAGCACTGGCTCTGGGCCACTGGCAGTAGCATCACATGCTGTACATGTTCATCATCACCGTGTCAGTACAAAAATGAGAAATACATTATAAAGTAAATTATGCAGCTGGTACATTCATACCATAGCCCAGGTGCTCTCCTTGGCCCAGACTCTACTGCAACTTCCTGGGGTGAAGTTTGACATTTCTAAAGTAATCTGAAGGTAATGCAGATGCCTTCCTATCACTGTGAAAATATATCTATTTCTGTAAAATATATCTATTTCATGCCCCAATTGTTATTTTCCTCCTCTGTGAGAATAAGCTTTAACTAAAACAGAGGTTTAACTGACCATCACTGATGTTGTTATTCTTGCAGTTCATCTGGGACTTCTTTAGATATTTTATGAATCTTACACATTATGTCACCACAAAATGCTCTTAATAACTGATGGGTCCATATGTGTGTCCAGATGCAGACAATGCTCATCACTGCTTGTAATAGCTAGTTGCCCATCCCTGCCCTATGCCTTTTTGGATTGTCCTCTGGCTTTGTTCTTGGCTCCCCTGGGATTAAAAATACTTAACTAAATGAACAAGCTAGCTCATGACTTGATACCCTTTAGTGCTTCTTTGTGAACCCTCTTATTTTTGTGTGAGACAAAGTACAGAGAGAGAAGAAAGTGACCAAGCAGAAATCCAGGAGAACAGGAGTGAGAATGGGCAAAGAACAAAAGAACAGGAATAGTTCCTTTTCAAAGAGAAGGAAGAGAGGCCATAGGGAAGGCATGAAGCACACAAAAGGAAAAAAACCAGACAAGACAGAATGAACCAGGAACAGGACAGCAGAGTCAGGATTATATGAGTGAAACAAGACAATAAAAAGCATCAGCAGTTTTGAGAAGTGAATATTTAATATGTGGTTCTTCTGCCTGTGCTGCTCTGCTCCTGCCCAGGAGGCAGCTTGTTTCAGTGACCTCTTCTGAGGAGCCTCACCCACAACCGCCACCTCCTAAACACTTCCAGCACATTTCCTGGGTGTGCAGGTGTTCAACATGACCACAGTAATCTCAGCACTGTACTATGGACTAACCTTAGTTCTCAGTGTGCCTTAGAAATAAATTTGATTTTTTATTATTTTTTTAATTTTATATTTATTAAAATAAAAGCTGGGGACTTGTGTCCATTAGTATCTCTGCTTAATTTCCAGGTTGCATTTATCCAATTACTGCTTTTTTTTCCCTTGAAAGATCTTAGACAATTTTAATTTTTTTTAAGTCAGTGTATATTTTCAGTGTTTACTAAGTGACAGATAACACAAAATATTGCTTTAGGACAGATTAATACATAGCAGCTGCTTATGAAAACTGGGTGATAAATGACACCATGCATAAGTGAAAGATGAGCTGACAAATCTCAGACTGATAGCGTTTCTCTTTAATGTCTTTGCCACAGTCTGCTGGCATATCTTTCTTTGAACACAGCTTGGGATCAGACTATGTATTTTTCTTTTCAAGTTGAAACTGGAGATCCACTGAGATGATACATATTCTGCTTACATGAAAAAGCATTTGTGATTATGATGCATTCAGCTGGGATCTGTTTCTGCAACACCAAGACTATTCTCTCTTCCAGGAAGACTTATTTGAAAGTTAATAGCAATAAAGTGAAATTGTGATGCAGTCTGGCAACTGTAATAGAGTTCTTTCTTGTGCCTTTAAAAAATATATATATTCAAACTTGTGGAAACAATATCATTTAAAGTAATCTTTCTATGATAACTAGAAAGGAATGACTTGCAAAAGAAATTCGGTAGTTTCACACAATCAAGGCTCGACTGGGTTCTTTTCAAAGCTCAGGAGGGGTATTTGCTAAATGGAAGACAGATTTGGTGCAGCATCTGCAAAACAAGAGAGTGTAAGGGGACATGTTTTCCATTTGCATTTCTTGCTCACTCTCCTGCCGTGTGGCACCATGGGCACCAACCTCATCAGCAAGGGCAGGTCTGGGAGCACCCAGCCTCCTGCCAGGTGTTAGGGGTGGCTTCAGAAGCCAGAGCCCCCTTCCCTTCCAGAGGACAGGACACAAAGCAACGTGGGTTACCCTGAAAAATTTTGAGCCCACTGGCTCGAAAGGTCTGAGTCCCATGGATTTGGAGACCCCTTGGGTGAAGCTGGCTCCTAGGCTTCTCTGCCATGGTGGGCAGGCAGGGACTGGGGGTTTAACTGAGCTGCCCTGTCCATGACTGGTGGACAGACAGAGGGAAGCTTGGTGCTGTGCCCTCTGCACTGGGTCTGCCTGGGATGGAGTTAGCTTTCCCCACAGCAGCCCCTACAGTGCTGTACTTTGCATTTGTAGCTAGGGCAGTGTTGATAACACACCGGTGTTTTGGCTACTGCTCAGCAGTGTTCACACAGCATCAAGGCTGCCTCACCAAGTCCCCTTGTCCCCAAAGTCCAGTAGGTTGCGGGGGGCAAGAGGCTGGGAGGGGACACAGCCAGGACAGCTGACCCAAACTCACCAAAGGGATAGTCCAGAGTATATGATGTTGTCCTCAGCAATAACAGCTAAGCAGGGGGAGGGGGGTATTCATTATTTTCATTATTAAAGTGTTTGTCTTCTGAACCAACCACTCTGTGTACTGAGGCCCTGCTTTGCAGGAATTGGCTGGACATTGCCTGCTGGTGGGAAGTAGAGAATAAATTTATTTTTTTTGCTTTGCTTCTGTGTGCAGCCTTTGCTTTTTTTCCTTAAACTGCCTTTATTTCTCCCTACAAGTTTTTCATCTTATTTTCTCCCCCTGTCCTGCTGAGGAGGGGGAGTGATAGAGAGGCTTGGTGGGTATCTGGTGGCCAGCCAAGGTCAACCCACCACACTGTCTGTCCTCCCCTCTCCCATTCCTCTCATGGAGGACTCTGATCAGAAGAAGGTCAAAGCATCTGACAGAAAAGGTCAAAGCAAACTAATAACGATAAAACCTTTAGGCAGCTCCCTGCTGTGCTTCCAAAATGCTTACACTTGTGGTAGGAATGGGAGACGTGGGCATGTTTAACCCACAAAAGCTGTGAGTCTGGCTTGAGCAGAGGGCTGTGAAGAGGCTTGGAGAACCCTGTTCTTCATCATTATTATCTGGCTTCATTCATTTTAGTAGAACAGGCCCTGTTCCTAGGCTCAATTTAAAAGCTAGGCTTTTCTCAACATATCTTATCCTTTACATTCAGGTCTCTCTCATCAAGGAGTTAAGACAAACATAGAGTAAATACAGTATTCAGACTTCTATGCCCTACATGTTCCAGGCAGAGCTGTTAAAGCTACTACACAAAATAATTCAGTGTATCTGGAAAGGAAAAAATAGTATTTATCTGTTCTTTTAGGAGATCTAAATGTCTAGGATATGTTTTCTAGGCAAGTAGTTAGTGACTGCGAGGTCCATATACCTTATGCTTAAGATCCTTCTTTCGTCACAGGTGTCCCTTGATAAGACAGAGATTAGCACAAAGAGTCTGCAAAAAACAAAGTTCTGAAAGATAACAGTAATGGCCCTTTGAGCCACTGTTTTCCTCTGGACCATTGGAGCTCAAATAATCAGGCCCTAATATATGACAATGGATCAAGACATAAATTTACCTTTAATTTCATGATCAATATGTGTGATGGTGAGAATAGAGATTGTGGACCTCAGCAAAGCATTAAACATGAATAAAAGGTTTTACTAAATCCTGAAAGGTAGGATTAAGGATTTCACCTTTACTAACGATTGAACCAGCAAAACCATCACCCACCACTCTTTTCAAGGTAAGAAAAGTCCCTCAGGGATCTTCTCGTACAGAAGAGAAGATGACTAAAACTGCAGAATTGTGGAGGGTGCTTTTTCTTGACATGGTGTAGGGTAAAGCAAGGACCATTGCACAAAGCAAAAAAAAAAAAAATCTGAACCAGTCCCAGTTTTGTTGCTATTGTCCAGTTGGGTCACAAGCTGTCACCAGCAGCAAAGTCTGTTTTGGATTCTCTGAAGGTTTGACCCAATGACCTGTGAGTGGTATTAATTGGGTGAGAAAACAAAACTCACTCATCTGATGAAACTGGACAGCTAGAGAAACTTGTTTCCTTGTGCAAGCCAGAATTTGGGCTGTCAGAAGCTTTTTTGGGTATACCTCAGGCTCCTCAGAAAAAGGTTAAACCTTATTTTTCCTCATGGTCAACAAATGGGAAGAGGTGATCGGTTTTGCAATGTGGTCACAGTTTCCCCATCCAAATGTGATAACAATACATTTGTTGTTATGAAGAGAGCATATGAAGAGAGATACAGGAACAGCATACCTTACTAATTCTTATTCAAGGAATGACTGCTGGGAAGAAAGGAAGAAAAGGCAGAAAACAGGAATCATTGGGGGGGGAGGGGGGTGGTCAGGGAAGGAGGAGAGTACATTGACAGCCCAGAGAAGGGCTCCCTGGTGTGGGGGAGCTCTATTAGAAAAGTACTGCTACCCCGAGAAACTGTCCCAGCATGGGGATGCTCTCGGAAGAGAAAAGCAAAAAGGCAGGATTAAAGGATTGCTATTCTGTGACTATTTTGTAGCTGCAGCCCCAGTCTGGGCTTTTATTTGAGAGTGTCACTCATAACTGCAGCACTCAGGAAACCTGCTGCGTGGGAAAGGTCTAATTAATACTGAATCACCGGTCCCCTGCTTACTGCCATCCCGCCGTACAGGGAGCAGGCGACAATAAACAGCTCAGCGTAGGTGGCTCTCTTTTATTAGCTAACTGGAGGCTACTGAAAGGAAGGAAGAAAAAAAATAACAAAAAAAGAGTGCCCCAGCTGAGAATTAAGCCAGAAACATCAACTGAATATGGGTTTGGAAAATGGCAGTACTGCCATAGTTAAGAGAACAAACACCAGTTCGTTCCAATGCTGGAGAAGTGCGGACAAACTCTCATTGTTCCCTCTCAGCTGAGTCATTGCTTTCATTGCTGGGTGTTAAATGAATCATTCCTCTCATTTTCCACTTTGTTATAATTTGAGGTTGTGTTTTCAACCGTTTTTTAACCCATGTAGAGGCTGATGAGCGTCAGCTAGTCTGTTTGCAGAAATGATACCCCCAACTGCAACCCTCCCATGGGAACCATGTCAGAGATGTGTCTGGGGAAACATGGAGTGCGGACTGGTGAGGGTACAAGCAAAGAGCATTGGGTTAGAAGCACTACATGGGTATGGAGAAGGCACCTGCAGTGAAAGAAAGGCAAGTCTACGTCCACTTTGTGGTCTAGAGCAGCGGAGCCATTCTGGGGCAAATCTACTGATCATGACCACTTATGGTGTGTGTTGGTTCAGTCTTCAAAGTGGTTTTGGTCCACACAAACTAGATTGGTGCCTCTGCTCCAGGCAGGCATCAGCTGAGGTCCAGTTCCTAACAGGAACATGAGAGTCTGAATCAAAGACTGGCCCCAGCTTCAACCCACAATAGGGGGGATCAGGATCAGGGCCTTAGTAGAACAGGTCAAAGTAGATCCATCAGACTGATGATGGAGTAGATGTCAGGGCCTCAGCACCAATGTCTGAATTTACAGATTCACTCCTATTGGTCTTACCTTCTTGTTAATGTGAACATAGGCAAAAATGTGAAATTTTATTAAAAAAAAAAAAAAATTGCTTGTAGAAAATAGCTATTACTATCACAACTGAGGCCAGAAAACTCACTTACTGTTATCAGGTTTGCCTAATGCTGTTCAAGATCATGAACTATTTTCACTCAAAATTACTATTCCGCATTACCATTTTCCTCCTGCTTTAAGCAAGGATCTCATCAGAATATTTCACCATAATTTTCAGGTACAGAAAGAGAGGCTTCTTCAGTGCAGTGACAGAGCCAGAGGGACCCTCACTCATGCTTTTTGCACAACTTTGACATAACTGATCCTGGAAAACAGAGTGCAAGGTATGTCTAAAAGCAAAACTAGGAGTTGTAATTCTGGTCACCTTTCCAGGTAGAGCTGCCATCATGAGTCTTCCTGAGGAGGTCAGAAATGCTGTTGCAAACTCTATGGGAACTCTTGAGTGTGTGAAAGTGATGGAAAGTTCAATGGCTGAAATTCAGTTGTTCTTCTGATTTGTGGAAAGAAAAATTCTCCCAGAGATGGGAGAAAGTTAGAGCTACAGAAGTATCACATCACTGTTTATGAAATTAAAGGCTGCACACCATGCTCTCTTACAAGGCAGTAATGAAATGTGCATGTTTCCTCCATCCATGAACTACGCACTAGCCTGCAGTGAGAGAACTGCAGACCTACCAGCTAGGTGTCTTTACCCATTGCACAGCCCAGCAGACATAAAGTTTCTATTTCCCTCCTGTTGTTGCTTTGGGAGGCTGAGAAATGTAAGGAAGGGAAAAAGACAGTGACCACAGGCAGTACGTGCCATGTGTCTAACCCGACCTAATGGGGTGAGAGCAGCTGTCCCCCAATGGGGCATGGCTGCAGCAGGGCACTCAGCTTCAAAGTGTCTGCAAAAAAGAAGAGTTTCCTGGTTTTCCTGTCCTACCTGAAATCAGAAGTATTTTTAATGGGACCCATCAGGTAATAACAGTCAAGACGTGCCTCATTTCCACTGCTTTGAAGAACAGAATCAGGCTAATTAATTAAAAGAGTTTGGGTCATGATCAAGCCAGAGGACATACAATTCACTGATTAAATTCACTCAAGACACAGCTGCTCAATGTGCTAAAATAATAGTATGAACCTCAGGGCTATTTTTAAGAATTGCTATAATTTCCTTAACTGCAGAAGCTTCAGTAAAGTACTCCTCACGCTCTTTCTGTGAAAGTAGCATTACCTTCAGCTTACCTGAAAGAAATAATCTCAAGTGAACTTGAATGTTGAGTACTAACAGAAATTAGAGCCCTGAAGGACCCATAATTGAGGTACTTTTAAACTATTTGCTTTGGTTACCTGTTTTCTGGTAACAGGGAAGAGAACAGCTCTTCAATATTGAAGTTACGCTTTTTACATTGATATTTTCAAAATCTCAGTAAGAGAAAATTTTCTCATGAGACAAATACCATCTTTATGAATTTACAGACCATTTGTAAATGGCTTGCTGAAGCCCCAACCATAGATGATAGTTTAACAAGACTTGAATCAGGTGTAGCAGCATAAACATTAATTATTTGCAATAATTAAGACGAATGTTTACTGCTAAATTAATTTCCCAATAAAAAAGCCCTGTTTTGTGCATTAAGCACTACATTTCTGTCAGAAAATTATGTGAAAGAGTAGCTCATAGATATTTTTCTTATGAAATGAAGAGTTTTTAAATGAACTAATGTTGCAAGTAATGCAGTTGTTAGAAGTTTTGTTCTCTACCTTGAAAGAGAATATTAACTGAATTTTTATAGTGGTGCTCTGTCAAAAAGATAGGATTTTCAGTTTAGCGGCTAAGTGGTATGAATTAATATATCTTCAAAAATCAACCCATACAACCCATATTACGCTCCACTACTCACCTCAGGTAGAAGATCTGCCAAAGTTTAGAGAAGGACAACAAAGATGATCAAAGTTACAGACCAAGTAAGTTAGGAGTCTTCCATGTCCAAAAGAAGTGACTGAAGTGGAAGAAGCAGTTTTTTATAAAATCATGTGTAACACTAAGATTGTGACTAGGAAGTGACGGTACGGTGTTCCCTAGTGTAAAAAGAAAGCAGCATCAAATGAACTCAGTGGGTTGCTGATTCAGAATAAACAAAAGGAAATTCTTCTTCACACATTGCATAACTATACTAATGGGGTCATTGCCTTACAGTGTTGAGGAGGTTAAAAGTTTAAGTGGGTTGAAAACACAGTGATACAAATTAATGAAAGAAAAATCTATTAAAGGCTGTTAAATACAAAGATACTGCTTATGGTTTAGGAGTGTCTGAGCCACAAACTTCTGGAGACTGTAGAAGACATCAGGGGAATACTGCTATGTGCTTGACATATCTTCATAGTCTTTTCTAGACAAGCACATGTAGCCACTGTCAGAGGCAGGATTTGGAGATAGCTTGACCTTTGGTCAGCACAGCTATTCTCAGATTTTATAGTCTGTTAGAGTCAGAATCTCTTACTAACACTACCTGCATATAAGTAACGTGATACTGCAGGACTTACACTTTTGCCACTGACGAGCTCCTGGTCTTTGAGCCAGGCTGATACAGCTAGAAAATGTGGTGATGGAGTAGAACACTACCTCACAAAATAAGCCAGCAATTCAAAATATATTGAGGATCTCTTAAGAGTGTTGTTGGGTGTGAGCTACTTCAGGGAGGAGTGAGGAAGTGGGAGGGTGAAGGAAGGGAATTTGAAGTTGCAATGAGAAAGAAGCTTTCTTGCTTCTCCTACTGCATACCTTAGGGACTCAAACAGCTTTCGAGCTGAATCATGTAATGGAGGCTACAACAATCTGTGTTGGAAAATCACTATTTCTTGCCTAGATTTTTGGTTAATTGGGTACTAGAGCACTGCACCATAATGTTCTCTTGGTCTTTTTAACAAGAGCAAGTGCTTCAGCAGCCATAATTCCTCAAATCTTTAATAGATCCAGAAATTGGATTCCTAAGATGCCTCTTTCACATTACAGTAAAGCCATACTGTATATTTCATGTCTTAATACATGAAATTAAACAAGTTATCAACATAAAGCCCTGTTCTTGTCCTGTTGCCAACTGTCTTCTTCCAAGTCTTAAAAGAGAGAGCTCTTTACAAAACACTACATATGTAGTATAGATTTTTTAATTGTCTGCTCAGCAGTTTTTGGTTTTCTCCATCTGTGGATTCAGAGGCACTTTAGAGGGGAAGCATTAATACAGTCCATTTACTAAGGAGGTCAGTGGGTGGCACAGCAGATAAGCTGACTGTCCCCAAGGCTGCCCAACACTCTTGAGGCTTCTATCCCTCATGTTCTGCAAAATCTGTCAGACCCCATGAATCACTTCTGGCAAATGCCTGGGTGTGAGCATCCAGCTAGGTGTTTCACTGCAAGACATCCCAGTGATGCTGCTCTGCCCAAGAAATTTAGGACTGTATATTCACATCCAAAGCTTATGTGTAGCCAGAGATGAAAGCCGGTGTGACCCTGTGCCTGGTACAAAACAACAGCCCCCAAGGGAAAGGCATACACAGGGCCGTAACACCTTTTTTGACACATCATGCTACAATTTCGCAAGCAGGGTTTAGGGGCCTTCCAGGATATTTCATTAGAGGGAGTGATGCCTCAAAAGCACACATTGCGCTGTTCTTGTTCAAGAGATCTGACAAAGACTGCGGTAATTGCTGTCAGGAGATGGCTCTGACTTGCAGGAAGGCACTCTGACACGGTCTGGAGAGTGACAGGTGGGAGACGGCTGTCACTTGCAGTCTTTTGTGGACAATGAGTAACACCTCACTAGCCAGGATTGCTCACCATTTTCTGTTAATACCTTGATTTCTGAAGGAAATTCAATTTTTCAGCTGCATAGTTTGTTGGCCTAGCCATCGTCCTCTCTCCCATTCCCTCTCCAGTACCTACTGAACTTGCTCAACAGGAGTGAAGTTTAGAAGAATGGAACTCTTAAGGACACAAAGTGCTTCCAGAAAACCTGCAGCCAGGAAGAGGGAAAATCAGATTTGTGTCCCCCTTGACCTGTGCTGTCTGGCATCATCTGGTCGGCCTGGCAGCATCCACCTACTGACCTGCTGGCGGGGCCCCCATCGCTCCGGACCAGTCCCAGTGCTGTCACCTCCTCCTTGGCGTGGGCATCCTACGGGGAGTAGAGGAGGGAGGGAGGGGAGAGATAAGGGGGTACCATTGCTGTAAGAGGCGTGAAACCAGGGGGGCTCTGCTGCTCATCTGAAACAACTGGTTTATCCCATGGAGCTTTTGTTGTAGATGACTGTCACTGAGCTCTGTTGCAACTGCTCACTGGCCTGATGCTGACATGAGCTATGTGCTGCTTTAAAGTCAGTCCTGTTGAAATTTAGGATCTTAGCCCAAACTGCTGCTCAGGAGGGAAAAGAGCTGCCCCAAGAAGGTGACAATGCAGAAGCTTATAGATCTGCATGGGGGGCAGGAGGTACAGGACAGACTTTGTGACACCCCTACATTTAACTGACTGCAAGGGGACAAGGGGACCTGGGCTGCCTCATAGATGACACCTTCACAAAGCTGCCAGTGATCAGGCACAACTCTATCCATACTGGCCCACGCAGGTAGGGCTCAAATGGGTGCAAACAGCACTGAGCTGTTGTGCCTGAAGGGCTGGTGTGTTCGGGGTGTCAGCTGAGGGAAAGACTGATAAGCAGGCAGTAAAGGCAAGGATGTAGCTTCCAGCATTCCTAATCCAACCCTTCTGGGTGCTGGGAGTAGAAGGGAATACCCTGCAGAAGATGGGCTCAAGTGCTCTCCCAGGCTCACGTGCAGTGAAGCAGATGGCAGAGCTAGAGCGGACTCTGGTCTGGCCCTGCCAAGCACCTTTCTTCTTCTTATGCCCTAACTGTGACAGCTACAACTCAGAAAAATTCCAGAAGTCTGCATAAAGTCCTAGGTGTTTTTTCCCATAAGACTTCAGTGCTTATGGCTTGAGGCTTTCCTTCAGATCATAGTTTTCCCTCTCACTTTGAGTGTGTCTTTTTCATTATTTGAGTGTGTGTTTTTCTTTTTTTCTTTTTTTTTTTTTTTTTCCTTATGGCTTTAACAGTCCAGAAACTCCATTTCCTCTTGGAGGACACAATATGATCCTCTCAACAAAAGCAAATAGAAGGGACAAATGAGTAAGAGTTATTCCTTTGCCTCAGCCCCGGGCAGACTGGTAAGAAATGAGGAATAGCAAAGACCATACACATATCCTCTCTATTTACTGAATGATAATAAGCAGTTTACAACAACAACAACGAAGAAGTTTTGGTTCAATCTCATTTTCTGTGTCCCAGATTATTACAAATGTCATTTAATAAAGAATGGTTTTCACTATGAATTTTATTTCCTCTGAAAAGAAAATTAAGAACCATTAGCAGGGAAAAATGATTCAGTCTTTTGAGAGATCTTGTTATGTTGCAGAGCTCAGCTGCCAAATTACTATAAAAGTCCCTGGGAGATTCTTTCTATGCAGTATGGAGAAATAACATGTAACAGTCAAGACTCCTACAATATGATTTAAAATAAACCCTTGGAAATATCTAAGTAAAAATATAGCAAGTTCCTATTTGTATTACTGGCTGCACACTAGAAGTTTTTGACCAGCAAACTGAATAGCTACATGAATGGTTGTGCTCTTCAGAAGCTTCCTGATCAAACCTGCTATCCTCTGATGTTATGTATATATTTAAAATAAAAATTTGCTGGCAATAGTGTTCAACAGGGGCTACTTAAATGAGGATCTGCAGTTTAATTGCTGGAAATGACTTGCAGAACTGACTTGGGTTTTTTTCCTCAGTTCAGTAAACAGTATTCTGAAAGCAGGAAATACACACAACGGCAAGCCCAGCCACGGGTCCTCTTGACATAGATAACAACATTACAAATTCACGTAGTTCACAGAAAAAGATGTTTGTGCCTGAATCCATCCTACGGTTTCATGGGAAATGCTTTGTCTGAATCTAGCTATTTATTTATTATTTCTGTTTACCAAACAAAACATTTTGATCTGAGATTTTTTTTCAGTTGGAGTTCTTCCTAAATAATTTGTTTACTTTTTTATCAATTTAGGTTTCTGTCATAATTTCACTTTCTAGACTCTGCACTAAATCAACACCTTTTTGTCATCTTTCCCCTTGCTAACATCTTTCTCTGCTCCATGGATGCTGACAGCCCTGCTCCCTAGAACAACCTAATTTAGGAGGAGAATTAAGTTAAACTCAGAGTTTCCAGTGTGATTGTTCTTTGAAGATTCATATTTCTGTTTCTGATCAGCATGGTGATAGCTTGTCCACTTTTCTAGCTGCACTGTTAGGCTTTTGCTGCTTCTACAAATCTCAAGGTCTTCCTGGTACAGATTTTTCTCTTGCAGACGGTTGTCCCACTGGAGAACCATCATCAATCTGAGTTCCTGCATGACACCAGGATCAAAGCTTTGCACTATCCTTTGCATATTAAGCCCATGCATCAAGCTTGAGTTATGGCAGTATAGTAAGAAGGAATTTAGGGTGTAATTCATTTTGTCTGACTTGTAGTACAAACAGAACAAAAGTTCACAGATGAATCAGTTGGCCAAAACTGCCTTTATAGTCAGTGGGGCAAAATGGGCACTTTCGTCTTACAACTCATATTACTATTTTCACTGTCCAGTTTGGACTGACACATACTGTGTCCCCAATATGCCTCTGCCTCCACATTGCTTGTTCAGGGAAAAGAAGGTGACTGGCTCAGTTTACCTGTCAGCACTGCCAAGATTCGATCAGACAGATCCCATCCTCATTGTCAAGTGGCAGAAAATCCATCACAATTCCAGGAAAACTGTTCCAGTGCTTAAACAACTACTCTCTCTTGAAAATTTCTCTGTTATTTCAGCTTTGGGCTTTCATTATGCTTTTTTCCACTAGATTAAGGATAAAATCTACTGTCAGGCACATCTTGCCTCATCTGCCCTCAAATAATAGCTAGTCTTTAAAGTCATAAAGTAGTATAGCCTTCATTATCTATGAGAAGTGACTGTTGAAATTTGTACAACAACATTTCATATGATGTAGTATGTGAAATGAGGACTGTCTAAGCAGCCATAAAGAGTTAGGACTCCCAGGTGTAGAACAACCTGGATTTCAGTGCAGACACCACATGCAGACTTTTCTACCTCAAACCCAGGCAGCAAGTGCGTTTGAACCACAGCTCTGCTCCTCTTGCAAACAAGGGGAGAGCACAAGGCTGAAATGCCTGCTGTTGTCTCCAGGTTAGGTGGTGAATGAGGTGAGTGACAGTTGCGGCAGAGAGGATTCAGGAGATTTTCAAACATCAGAAAAAGCAATAAGAGATTAATTCTTTCCTCTCCCTGTCCCAGGTGAAGTAGGTATGTCCTAGTAATGCTTGAGTTGTGTCCCAGAGGCCATTTCCTCCAGGAGCTGCTGCTTCATCTTATGGGGACGAGCTCCCCAACTCCCCTACACAGACCCCTGGCTGCATATAGAGCTATGCCTTCATGAGAAACCAGTCAGTCCTATTGTAGCAACAGTTTTCCTTCCCTTTTCCATCATCTGTGGCTCAGGGGGAAAGGTCATGCTTATATTTAGAGTTTAAACTACTGAGCAAAGGGCTTGTTCCTATACTTTTTGGATGAAAGTATCTCAAAAACTTTTTTTGGGTGTTAATTATATAACAGTAATAACCACTAAATCACCAGGTAAAATGCAGTCAACCAAAAGAATGTTTAAGCCAATTAATTTCAAAATTCAAGCTATTATTTGGCAGCTGAACACTAACACTGCACTAAGCACTTTTCACTGCAGAGCTGCTATGTCTGTCCCGCTACATGGCTTGAAGGTGCAAAACAATAGCACTTTTCAATGTTACAAAAAGTGTTACTTTTGCTCATTTTGCTTGTAATAAGTGAGCTTTTCTTTCAAAATAAAACCCTTCTTAAAACAGTTAAGTAAAACTAGATGAGAAAATCTTATTCAGAATTAATTTTAAGGTAATCATTGTCCACAAGATTTTACAAATATCTTTTGTTAATGCGTTTTCCTGGCCTAATAAATGGTACCTGGATAATTAAGTGGGCAATCTACTTGGAAATCTAAATGCCATTAAGGCAAGAAGAATGGGCAGAACATAAAAGACAACTCAAATATGTCCATGAATATTAACCACTTTCTCTCCTTTCAAGAATTCTCATCATTCATCTACCAGTTCTACTAAGGAAATAGCTTTTCATTACTGTATCCTTGTGCCTTCTAAATGAAACCAGTCTAGTACCCAAATCAAATACCCTGATTTCTGAAAATGCCACTGAGGAACAAAATACACAAATCTACACCTGGGAGGAAGAAAGTAATTAATTCAGAACTAGAAAAGGAAGGCATTTCAATCAGCTACTGAATAACAGTCAAACATTAGCTTGACTGATTTATGTAACTTTTGCACGCTATTTTTTACCTATTTAAAACATGATTAGTAGATTGTATGTTTTGATATCATTAGAAAAAAAGATTAATTGCACTGAGGCAGAGGCCCAGTGTTCTGGGTAGGTTATTCCAGACTCTTAGACTTTGCCTTGAGATGAAGAATGACCAGAGAGATGAAGAATGACCAGAAGACTGGAATTTACCTTGGAGCTACTCTTACCTACAAATCTGCTTAACAGTCTTGTCAGCCTGGAAAGAAGAAACTCAGCATCTCTGAAAGAAATAGGATTTAGGCAGAATGCCTGGGTTCTTGCAAGCTCAAGCACATTCAAGTTTGGACATAGTTTAGGGGTTTTTTTTGTTATATTCTATGTTAAGATATCTAAGCATCATTAATACAAGTGGGAAACGGTTTTACTCTAGGAATACCAGCACAAATAAATAAACAGGGTGTCATTATGTGAGCAAGACTGCTCAAGAGAGTTTTCCCAAGGCAAGGGTGTGAGATGTTGTCTTCTCCTGGTCATGCTCTGCTGCTGGCTTCAAGAAATAGCAGTTCAGGTGTTGTCAGCAGTCTTAGCCAAAGAAATCCTAACAACATGGACATAACACAATAAAAAAAGGCATCTGGGTTGGTGGCTGCTGCAGAAATGTGTGCTCAGACCCTGGCATGTTACATTAGCAACTGCAAGATAGACTTTGTGCCCACAAAATCCAGATTACACTGCAGGAGTATCGCAGTGCTCTCCACAGCTGAGCTCAGAGTAGCCTTCCTCCTCCATGGCTCAAGGCCAAAATTAAAAAAAAATTACTTAAGGTCCATCAGCTTGTCCTCTGGGTCCCTCACCAACCTACAGGCTTGTGGGTTTTCACTGAGAAAAGGAAATACTATTATGTGATTTTACATGGGGGAAATGGGGGGACTGAAGATGGGATCCAGGGCACATAACCAGGTGTTTGAACATTGCGCTAGCTATGCAGCCACCGTGTGGCTCCGCAAGACCTACAGGCACTTGGGGTCTAATTCCCCCAGGACAGACACCTCTGGGTGGCCCCTCTTCTCTCCATGTGCTCTGGAGGGAAGGCCAGGTGCAACAGCTAAATTTCAAATGTTTAGGATTAAAAGAGATGATTCCTCTTCTGAGTGACAATAATGAAGAGCGTACAGAAAGCCCAGGACCAAATAGGAGCCAACCTGAAAACTGAGTGCCAGTCTAGTGTTTTTGTACCTAGAAAATATGATTCTCATGCAAAAAGAAAAAATCTAGTCTACTTAAAAATCTTCTTGTCCAAAAAAAACCCCGTGTGAGACAGTTATCTGGTATGTAATCAAGAGTGAAATGATGGAGATGAACCAAAGACTTTGAAGGAAAGAACAAAGAGATATATATCTTGTCTGTGGCTGTCACTTCGCTTGACAGCCACAGCCTGTCTCCTCTGTTTTGTTAGAAATTATGTCAAACCATTTATTCTCATCCTTATCTCTAAGCATCTGAGGCAATGTGAAAAGAGGAAAATAATAAATCCAAATCTGATTGGTGGAAACATCATTCGATAGGTCCCTTCCTACGTGAAGGAAGACGGAATTCAGCCCATACAAAGATATTAATCAGAAAGATGGTGTAAAACAGGACAAACAAAAGACAGAAATTACTAAAAGTAAAAAAACCCACAAAACAATAAAATGTTCCAATTAAGCCTCTAATCTTGCCCTTGTAAACAGCTGAAACTAAATTTCATTTTGTTTATTACTGTGGGATGGTAAATCTTTTTCTCTCTTCAGAGCTATGAATTCTCACTTTCTAGATATGAATCACTCCATTTCATTAACAAGAAGAGCAGATTGCTGCCATCTTAACTGTAGCCAAAATATTATTTTCAGTAACTGCAAATAACAGGGCATGTTGACTTGTGGAGAAATGTGACATGCTCAGGATTTTTAAATTCTAAATAGAAAAAAGAAAGAAAACATATAGAGGAGACATAACTAAACTCAACATTACTGCTCTAAAAAAACCTCAGACTTCATTATTGTAAATAGATAATGAGAGTTTCTGTTGAAAATGGAACCCACTAGCTTTTCAAATAAACATAATCCAGTGTATCAATCACTGATCAACTTAACATCTTAACAAGATATACAGCAGCACAGAGGCAACAGAAAGCTTTAGGGAGACTTCTCCAAGTTCCCCACCAGTTGGGCAGGCTCTCATCAGCATATCTGCCAGTGCTTTACCCATGTTATAAAGGACTCATGCAACAGCACTTTTCACTGTCCCACATTTAAAAGCCTGCTCTGTTTTGACCTCCTCGGCTAGCTACCTTTTGTCTCTGACCTTCATATGGAAAGTTGCAAGTTTGGGGAAACTAAAGCATTTCTCAGGATCTGAGACCTGGAGGGCCACAGCTGCCAGGTGCAGGCATCAGAGCAAACCCAGTAGGAGGACGATCAGCAGCGCAGAGCACAGGTTAAAATCCTTTTTAGCCACAGAATAAAAGATATCAGGAAAAAACAAAGGCAGAGGCATCTGAACACTGGCTGGCAGGCAAGTCTTGGTAGGTCACTTCATGCCAGTCTTTGTAGCAGGTTGTAGCAGGTTATTTACCCACTGCATACAAGACAACTGCATACTTCATTTGACTGCATTCTGTATTGCTGTCAAAGTGTTTGGGATTATAGGTTGTCTTGGCATTCACTTTGGCAAAAGCCCATTTTTTTCCCTCTAAGGAAATTCGGGTTTGGAGCAGTCTCCCACAAAACATTAGAATAAATAAGAGCTTTTTGTAAGAGAGCTTTCCTTAACCTTTGCTGTACCAGGGATGAAAAGACCATTGTTCGGGAGCTGTGCACCAGGCCACTCTCACTTTCTTTAGGACAAGGTGTGGCTGTTGAGTGCCATTTACTAGGGGTGGGCCAGCATCACTGTGCACCACCATGCTCTCCTCAAGGCAGAGACACTTGCAACATCAGCATTTTAGCAGGGTGTGCCCAGGGATCAGTCTCTTTAGGGCCAAGAAATCTTCCTCACCTTTCTGGTGTGGTGCCAGCTTGCTCTTTCACATTGCCTGAGCTTAAGTTGCCCCATTTACTTGACTGTCTTTAGGCCTGCTACTTTTTAGCTTCCAAAAATCTGATGTAACTTCAGATTATCCTGTATTCCCTTTTGTACGTCAGCCCTTAGAAAAAGAGCAAATGATGCCTGTTTACTCTGCTTCTTTGGCAGCTGTTTATTGCTTGGGGACTGATTATCTCTGCGTACTGCTGTATGAAGCTCCTTCACGCGTATTACCTTAGTGCAGTTCACAGGGAGGTAATTATTACCATCCTTCCATGTGCTGATACCCTGGGATCCATCGCTGAGCAGGCATTACACCACCTGCAGCCTGCGCACAGCCAGGCTGGTTTTTCTTGGGCAGAAGGAAGAAATCCACTGATGAGGGGCTGAGGTGCCCTGCAAGGCTTTGGCAGCCGCTGGGAGCAGGGTCAGGTCTCTCCTCATCCCACCTGGATGTGCCCTGGTGAGGTCGGGATGGCTGCTGCTCAGGGCTGTGTTTGGCCCCATGAGGGCACCTTCCCAGGGCAGGCACATGACCACAGCCATCATTGCCCTGGCACACATCCCACCTCTTTCCAACCATAGTCAGGAGGAAGGAGTGTCCCCCAGCCCAGGCCTCCTTTGCCAGCCAGGACTCACCCCAACAAATAGTAGAAAACCCTCTACTTCAGAAACTACAGAACCCAGCAGGTTCTTTCTAGCCGTGCATTCATTTACCAGCAATGGTCACATTCCTGCTTTTCCAATTATATTTTAGTCACACTGGACAAGCAAAATTCATACAGCTATGGAAGAAAATGTATGGAAAGGAACATTAATTGATTTCCAGGGTCAGCACCACCCACAAAGCCTCCATCATTTTGAATTTCTGGATTGCTTTAGGTAGACGCAAAATCACTTAAAGTACCAGAACTGCATGATGCAAACAACAGCTGCACACAGTCTGTGGAGACTTTATTAAACACTAATGAAAATGGACAAACCAGGGAAAATGCATCACAGTTTTTGGAAACAAGGGAAGTACTTAGAGGTCTGACTGCTAGCAAAACACAAGAGTTCTGCTTGCTATTTGAGTTAATTTGTTAGAGGAGCTCTTGAGACAGAGCAAACAAAACCTCCAGGTATTATTTTTACAAAATAATCACTCTTAAATTAAAACTTTTTGGACGACAATTTTACACTTACCATAGAATTGAATTGTGATGAGGAAAAGCAAAGGCCAGGTAGAGCAAGGCAAAAGACAAGGCAAGGAAAGGACAGAGATTTGATACACTGCAATACAAGTGTAATTATTCCTCTCTGTGAGGAATTAAAAGGGAAGAAGAATCATAAGATCTATACGCAGACAGCTGGTACTCTGGAGTATGTATGCCCTTTATGTCTGCTCGATGTGATCACCCAACATGCATAACTAAAATGGTCCCTGTATCTTTTCTCTTAGCATTTTTATATCGAGTCACAGCTCCCTAACTGGGGCTGATTTGGTCCAGCTGAAATCAACCAGATTACTCAGGGAAAAAGGTTTCAGACTTTGCTCAATTTTTAGCAGATTTTCTCTGCTTGAAAATGCATTGGATTTGGTTCAAGGGATGGAAAATAGTCCTGGCCAACTTTTATCTTCTGGAGATGAGTTTATTCATCCTAGTGAAAAAAGGTGAGTCGCTTCTTTCCTCCCTCAGATGATAAGCCATAGACTGTGATAAAACTCAGTTGGAATTTAGCATCATAGCCACTAACAGTAGCATAATTAAATCTGCTTTTAGTAGGACATAGCAGACAAATACACAGTAGACAAAGTAGGGTCAGGAAAGAAAAAAATTTAAATAGAATATAAATTGCTTTTTATTCTTTAATGTATGTGTTACCACAAAAGCAAGATATTTTTCATTAAGCTTTTTGTGTCCCAAAGCAGAAAATAGCAATAGAGTGCAGACCATGTAGATTTGTTTCTGTACACTAATTTGTGTGGCCTGCTGCATGCTCAGGTATGTGCTATGTGAACAGTGCCTCAAATCTGCCCACAGAGTCTGATATCATACAGGATCTGAAGCAGAACTGTGCTTCCACTGAAGTCCTGCTATGGCAATTTTATTACTGTAGTTAAAATGTAAATATATTCTGTAACAAGCAGGCCTGTTAGCTTCTTGGCCAAGAATTTCTGGGGTGAGCAGTTGAATGACAACTTTATTTGAAGCAGAAATTTAATTCTGTTTTCCTACCCTATTCCACTTATTCCACTGGACCTGTCACTGACAAGGTGTGATGACCTAAATTCTGCAGAGAATCTGGATTTGTTATCTGCAGAAAATACCCAATGACCTTTTTTCCAGCATTAAATTCTCCCTCACCTGGGGAAATGTCTTCTGTTTTTCTAAAAGGTTCATCTGGAACTAGCTACAAAAGGAAATCTTCTTATCCCAGTACAGCAATCCTCAAAGCATTTTAATCACTGAGCCCTGTATTAGGAAGCTTTATTCTTTTTTGGTAACTTGGTCTGTTTTGCTTTCTCCATCCTTCAAAAGTCCTCAAGCAGCTGGGAATGAAACAGCCTGAGTATTTATTAGATCACCTGCTTTAGTGTGGGTCCTGTCTTCTCTTTGAGAGTTTTAGAAGCCTCTTGGATGGGAGGAAAGTGTTTTTGCAGGCAGTGCTGGAAAATAATTGCACCAACACAGCAGAGCTCTCCACGACCTGGTGACTCAGCCCCACCAGAAACAGTCCACAGCTTCTCCTTCACTATTTTGTTTTTTAATACCCCTATGCATGCAAGCTAGGAAAGCTTTGATTCATTCCTGTCCCCCAATAGCCACCAACAGCTACAGTAAGACACACACATGTCAGCCCACAATGGCTAAATCTCATTAATTTTTTTGCCACAGACCATTTCTGTTCTTGCTTCAGGAGCTGAACATTTCTTGATCATCAAGCACTTAATTTTCACGTACTTATTACTCAAATTCCATCCTGCAAGCCAGAGTCTGGGTGGACCTTGAAGCCAATCAAAGAAGCTGAGTGAGAAGAAATGGTCCCTGCTTCCAGATACGTATGACAAGATACTGCCAGAAGGCTGAGAAACTTTGCTTCCAGAACCCCAGGTCCACACTAGGCCTGCTTGGACATGTGTAGTCCCCAGAAAAGAGGTGTTGGGCCTGGCAAATGGGGCAGGGATCTGCTGGAATACTACCAGACCTTCAACAGAAGCTGGCCAAACCTGAGGTGTTTCAAATGACACTTTTTCATCATTTACAATCATCTCTAAACTGACTAGCTCAAATTTTCATTGTTTTCGCACTCTATGGCTCTATCACCTATTGTTCCCCTCTTTTTACTCTTCTCTAAAGTTAGACTCCAGGTTACTTTATCATTGCTGTCATCTACTGAATAATAGCGTATTATATATGAAGAGGCCAAATTTAATAGGCAGTTTCAGGACCATGTGGTAACCAGGGCATTATTCACTAAATGTGGCCTGTGAAAAGCCTTGGGTCATTCATGGGAAGTAAAGAGTTAGAAAATTAGTTGTTTGAGATGGATGGATGGATGGATGGATGTGGAGGGCAGGGAATGGTATAGAAAGGTGAATCACTAGCAGTCCTGAGAGAGTCATTGCAGGGAAGTCCTGATTTTCACTCATTTACTCAGACAGGAGACCCTGCTGGTTTTCTAGGGGAGAATTCTAGTGTTACCTCCAGTCTCCTCAACAAAAGTGTTTGCTGCACTCCTGGGAATGGGAGGAAATGGTTGACTTTAGCCTAACTGTAGACTATAAATGTAGTGTATAGCCTTATTCAACAGCAGGTCTTAAAAAGCTAATATACTGAGCAGCTCTAGGTGTGAAAGACACTAAGCTATAGCTAAAACCACATGTCAGTGAAATTTAGTCGGGAAAGAGAGAATGTAGTGAAATTTATAGGGAAAGGGAGAATGAAAAGCACTATAAAAAATCAGTGAAGTGTCTGTGAGGCAAACAGCAGAATGGAGAGATGTTGCTGCAGAGACCGTTCACATGGTACCAAGCTGTGCAACAATTCCTGCAACTGCAGCTGAGAAACACTCATAGCACAGAGTGGTTTGCCCAAGTCTGACTACATGATGCATATTTGCATGAACAAATCCATGAACACACAGCCATGGCCATGACTGCCCTGCCTGAGGGAGGAACTCATAAAAGAGTGTGAGATCCAGACACTACTACCACTCCTAAGAGTGGGACTCAGGGGGAGTTTACACACCAAGCATAAAGAGGTGCTGCAGAAATCTGCTTGTCCAGCAATCACCTACAGATATCTGCATTTTCAATAGCAAAGCTCTTGGGGTACTTGGGAACACAAAGAAACACCCCAGTCTAGTGCTAGATCCTGATGAGGGTCTCCCAAGATCTGGAGAAGAATTAGTGAGTCACTGAACTCCACCTCATTCCCGGGAACACCCTGTCCAATAAATGTGTTTTTAAAATGCCTAATAGGCATGAATAACATGAATAGCAGAAGCCACAGCTGCCATGGTGGCCTTCTTTCAGACACATGCTTGAAGGAAGGTCCCGCTTTTCACAGTAGCTTAGTGAGCATATGTGGGGAGGGAAGCTCTTGTACACCCCTTGAAAAGCACAAGCAGAGGTGCAAGATTCAGCAAGTCAGAGGGAGACTAAGGCAGTGGTTATGAAATTTCCTGGTTCCTGATCCAGTCCCCAGGAGTGTTCACATTATTCGGTATATATATAACACTCTCCTTAGAAGTGAAATGCATGGGTCTCAACTGCCAGGCTGATTTGCTTGGGTTTTTAATTGCAATTGTTAGTCAAATGGGGAGGAGGGGGGGGAACCCAACACAAAAAAACCCAGAAAAACAACAGTCATAACTTAAATTAGCAAATTTTACTCCAAACTCACTTAATCCAGACACTACTTTCCTCTCCATCTGAGCTCTCACTTCATTCTCCCTCTACCCTATTTCCCCTAGCCTCCAGACTGTGTTCTCCCATCTCTGCAAGGCACAAGTTATTATTCCCATTGGCCTCTTCCCAATAACTGGTTTTTCTGATTTAAAACTAATTAGTATTTATTAGTAACCTGAATACCAGATATCACTTTCCAATCTTGGTTTGAATACCCTTTGGCTGAAGAGGAAATTGAGCATGGGTTGTGTGCTTCTTGTTTGCATACCCTAATCTAATGAAAACTGCACGAAATGAGTCAGACCTTACCAGTCAGGTACCTCACTTCAGGAAGGTGTCCGTGAGCAAGACCTAAGCTTCATTTGACTGCAACTCTACGTAAGGCTAAATGCTTTGGGGTAAAGGTGACTACAGGAGGAGAGGGATCAAGAATCACACCATGCTTAGCAAATTCCATGGCAGCTCTTTGGTGAGAAGTTTTGATCCCTGAAGGAGCTCAGTGCTCACCAAGGACTGCTGAAAAGTCCTAGACATCTAAAGTTAGTTGCAGGATCCTGCTGCATCAGAGTTTGTAGCTGTTGGGCACTGCAACCCTGGGCTCAAAGGTATGCAGAATATACAGGTGTCCTCTTTACAGATAAGAAGGAAGAGATATCACAGGGAAGAGAAAAGGCAAAAAACCAGAATGGAGACAGTGAAAGAAGAGGTAGAAACCTCAAGTCCTAGATCCAGTGTGGGCGGGATATTGAGCTGTACTGGTTAAAAAAGCAAATTAAAGGGAAAGTCTGAAGGTGAAAGAGGACCTTGAAGGGCATTTTTTCCCCTGGAAGGGGTGGTCTTCAAAGGAAGCTGTCTGAATTGTCAGGTCCTCTTGCAGGAGACTGAATGAACCACATAGCTATAGGGGAACATGAAAACAGAAAGCCTCTCATAGGGAACCTTGTCCAACATAATTAAATCATGTGCAGTGAAAGACATATGCTCTCTGTAGCTGAGCAATCATCTGTTCTATTATCTTAGGCCAAGAAATTCTGCTATCTATAGGCCATTGGCAAGCATCTATGTGATTAACTGCAACCATCACCCAATTTGGAATCTACTCTTTTAATTAACTCTGTGTGGCATTTTGTCCGCATCTGATTATGTCCAAAAGAGAATCACTTGGACTGTACTAGCTCTGCCAAGTATCTTTTGACTTGTTACAAAAATGTTGTTCTGTTATAGAAAAATTATTGCACTTGAGTGATTGTGCTCAGTTCTCCTCTCTTTAAATGAGAAATGAAAACTAGAGGAAAAAATAGATACAATCTGAGGGATGCAAAATAGTAAATATGATATTTTTCTTGATTTAAACAAACTAAGGTGTGCCTCATCATCTGAACTCCAAATTCACAGGATCACTCATGCTTTAGAATTATTCCTGGGAGTAATAATTTTCAAAAACTCTTGCCAAATTTCTCTCAGTTGACAGCACGTTGAAGAGAGCATTGTTAAGGAGATCTGTATGCAGAGCCCAGGACACTCACACTGAAACGTATTTAAGCAGGTGTAAAACTCTGGTATCTCCACCTGATTTTGTTCAGTATATTATTCTTTTCAGCTGTACACATATGGAAAGGTGCAGAAGGGACCTGATCCATTCTAGTCTGGCATTTTGGTTATTGCAAAAATAAGCAGATTAAAAAGAAAGCTTGAATGTGATGAGCTGTGGATGGCTCAAGGTTGTGCTGGCCTTCAAAGAGGAGAAAAAATCCAGTGCTGGGAAGTTACAGAAGCCACTGATGGGGAAGGTAAGACCTAGGCTCAAGTCTTGCTCCACCTGAGGTCAGGCAGACTGGGTAGTACCTGTGACCTGTGGTAGGATCATCTCTGACTAATCACACTGACATCCTTATAAAAACCTACAGTCTTAGAAAAGCAGGAATCAAAAAGAAAATTGAGTATTCTATTGCTGAAATCAAACATTGCTCTTTTCCACCAAAGCTTCAGCCTGCTTACTTTTTCGCCTTGTTTATCTTTAGCACCATCTGGCAGAGGAGAATGACATTGCAGAAATATCACCTCGGGGACAGTGCCAAGGAACAACCTCTTAAGCTCGCCTTTTAAGCCTCATTTTATCTATATTACATATTGGTTTCCAAGCATTTCTTAATCTTATTTATTAAAACATTAGGGTATCTAATTATTATTGGCAACACAAATCACTCAGTTTTATCAAACTTACATCAATACTTATTATCATGTTACCAATGGTTATACTATTATTACAATTTAACCTTGTACTTTAATTAATCAAAAACAATTGCAGCAAACACCACAAACATTGTAACTCAACATTTCTTTGTTTTCCTTTCTAATCAAAGGTCATTATTCACCTTCAGGGTAACAGAACTGTGTTTATATATCCATAACATCCAAAATTCATTCTCCTTATTTAAAGCAAAATTCTCAGAACCATATTTCTGCATGGAATTGTTCAAATTAAACTGTCCAAATAGAATTGTTAAAACTAAATTTCCAAAGTTTGGAAATAACAACTTTGGGATTATACTGATAGTCTGTCATTGCACAATTGGTTTAACCTATATCAACATCAAGTTCTGTTGATAAAAATTTTCTCATTCAGCTAGTTCCCCTCCTTACATGTAAAGTCTAATAATAAAATATACCCCAAAATCTGTATGACTTGTTAAGAAAGAAAGGAAGGGGAAAGAGAAAGAGGAGAGAAAGAGAAAGGGAGTGGAGGAGAGGGAAGGAAGGAAGGAAGGAAGGAAGGAAGGAAGGAAGGAAGGAAGGAAGGAAGGAAGGAAGGAAGGAAGGAAGGAAGGAAGGAAGGAAGGAAGGAAGGAAGGAAGGAAGGAAGGAAGGAAGGAAGGAAAGATAAAGGGGAAAATAGACAATTTATTCTGATTCGAGGTCACCTTCTCCATGAGAGGATTTGTCTTGAAGAGTTTATGGGGCACATCATGAGAAATGGACCAGGAATCATGTATTTTCCGTGATCATTAGCTGCTTTTTAACCACAGCTAATAAATGCTAGGTTAGATTCAGCCTACTAAATACCAGTTGAGGTCCGTGTTAGGATCACATCGTTTGCAGAGAATCTAATTTTCTTTTTGTACTGCTCTTGCACATAGTCCTTGTGTAGTGGTTTGAAAGTAACCTATAGAATATACACTCACCCATTATGTAAAAATACTGTATGTAGGCTATGTATGGTATAACTGTTATGAGTGAAGAGACATAGGGACAAGAAATATCATAGGGATGATGAAGCATAGCCCTCCCTACAGAATTTTTCTATAAGAATCTTTTGGAAAAATTGCAAATATTTAACTCTGTCTTTTTAAAAAATATAAAACTTTAATCCTCAAATAAATTTATTTCTTTTTTTTTCCAAATATGATGCCTAATTTGCCCTTATCATTATTATAAACAATTAAATGATTAATTTTCCTTTAGATCATAGAATAGTATCATAAAATCATAGAATTGTTTAGGCTGGAAAAGACCTTTAAGATCATCAAGTCCAACCATTAACCCAGCACCGCCAAGTCCACCACTAAACCATGTCCCTAAGCACCACATCTACATGTCTTTTGAATACCTCCAGAGATGGTGACTCAACCACTTCCCTGGGAAGCCTGTTCTAATACTTGACAACCCTTTTGGTGAAGAAATTTTTCCTAATATCCAGTCTAAACCTCCCCTGGCACAACTTGAGGCTGTTTCCTCTTGTCCTATTGCTTGTTACTTGGGAGAAGAGACTGATGCCCACCTCGATACAACCTCCTTTCAGGGAGTTGTAGAGAGCGATAAGGTCTCCCCACAGCCTCCTTTCCTCCAGGCTAAACAACCCCAGTTCCCTCAGCCGCTCCTCACAAGACTTGTTCTCTAGACCCTTCACCAGTTTTGTTGTCCTTCTTCGGACATGCTCCAGCACCTCAACGTCTTTCTTTTAGTGAGGGGCCCAAAACTGTATTTGAGGTGTGGCCTCACCAGTGCTGAGTACAGGGAGACAATCACTTCCCTAGTCCTGCTGGCCACATTATTTCTGATACAAGCCAGGATGCTGTTGGCCTTCTTGGCCACCTGGGCACACTGCCGGCTCATGTTCAGCCGTTTGTCAACCAACACCGCCAGGTCCTTTTCTGCCAGGCAGATTTCCAGCCACTCTTCCCCAAGCCTGTAGCATTTCCTGGGGTTGTTGTGACACAAGTGCAGGACCCAGCACTGAGCCTTGTTGAACCTCATACCCTTGGCCTCAGCCCACCAATCCAGCCTATTTAGATCCCTCTGTAAAGCCTTTCTACCCTTAAGCAGATCAACACCCCCACCTAACTTGGTGTCATATGCAAACTTAGTGAGGGTGCACTTGATCCTCTCATCCAGATCATTGATAAAAGTATCAAACAGAACTTGTCCCAGTACCAAGCCCTGGGGAACACCACTTGTGACTGGCCACTAGCTGGATTTAACTCCATTCACCACAACTCTTTGGGCCTGACCATCCAGCCAGTTTTTTAGCCAGCAAAACACACTCGTCCAAGCCATGAGCAGCCAGTTTCTCCAAGGGAATGCTGTGGGAAATGGTGTCAAAGGTTTTCCTAAAGTCTAGGTAGACAACATCCACAGCCTTCCCCTCATCCGCTAAGCAGGTCACCTTGTCATAGAACATCAAGTTAGTCAAGCAGGACCTGCCTTTCATAAACCTATGCTGACTGGGCCTGATCACCTGGTTGTCCTGTACGTGTTACATGATGGCACTCAAGATATTCTGTTCCATAACATTCTCTGGCACCGAGGTCAGGCTGGCAGGGCTGTAGTTCCCTGGATCCTCCTTCTTGTAGATGGGCATCACATTTGCGAACCTCCAGTCAACTGGGACCTGCCCTGTTAGCCAGGAGTGCTGATAAATGATGGAAAGTGGCTTGGTGAGCACTTCTCGGTACCCTTGGCTGGACCCCATCTGGCTCCATAGACTTGTGTGTGTCTAAATGGTGTATCAGGTCACTAACCATTTCCCCTTGGATCATGGGGCTTCATTCTGCTCCACATCCCTGTCTTCCAGCTCAGGGGCTGGGTACCCAGAGAGCAACTGGTCTTACTGTTAAAGACTGAGGCAAAGAAGGCATTAAGTACCTCAGCCTTTTCCTCATCCTTTGTCACTGTTTTGCCCTGCATCCAATAAAGGATGGAGATTCTCCTTAGCCCTCCTTTTGTTGCTAATATATTTATAGAAACATTTTTTATTGTCTTTTACAGCAGTAGCCAGATTAAGTTCTAGTTAGGCTTTGGCCCTTCTAATTTTCTCCCTGCATAACCTCACAACATCCTTGTAGTCCTCCTGAGTTGCCTGCCCCTTCTTCCAAAGGTCATAAACTCTCCTTTTTTTCCCTGAGTTCCAGCCAAAGCTCTCTGTTCAGCCACGCCGGTCTTCTTCCCCACCAGTTCATCTTTTGGCACATGGGGATGGCCTGCTCCTGTGCCTTTAAGATTTCCTTCTTGAAGAATGTCCAGCCTTCCTGGACTGCTTTGCCCTTCAGGGCTGCCTCTCAAGGGACTTTGTCAACCAGGCTCCTAAACAGGCCAAAATCTGCCCTCTGAAAGTCCAAGGTAGCAGTTCTGCTGACCCCCCTCATTACTTCTCCAAGAATCAAAAACTCTTTCATTTTGTGACCACTATGCCCAAGACAGCCTCCAGCTATCACATCGCCTACAGATCCTTCTCTGTTCATGAACAACAGGTCCCTCACCAGCTGTGTCAGGACATTATCTTCCACACACTCCAAGAACCTCCTGGACTATTTCCTCGCTGCTGGTATCATATTTCCAACAGACATTTGGTAAGTTGAAGTCCTCCACAAGAACAAGGGCTAGCAATTGTGAGACTTCTCCCAGATAATTATAGAATGTTTCGTCTGCCTCTTCATCCTGCTTGGGCAGTCTATAACAGACTCCTACAATAATACCTGGCTGGTCAGCCTTCCCCTGATTCTTACTCATAAACATTCAACCCTATCATCACCATCATGAAGCTCTAGACAGTCAAAACACTCTCAAACATACAGGGCTACTCCACCACCTCTCCTTCCTTGCTTATCCCTTCTAAAGAGTTTGTAGCCATCCATTGCAGCACCCCAGTGTGCAAGTCATCCCACCATATTTCTGTGATGGCAACTATATCATAGTTTTCCTGCTGCACAAGGGCTTCCAGCTCCTCCTGTTTGTTGCCCGTGATGTGTGCATTGGTGTAGATGCACGTCAGTTGGGCTATTGATGCCGCCACCTTTTTGGGGGGAGAGGCCCTAATTCCTACGTGGCCATTCTCAGGCACTTCCACGGTCTCTAACACATCAGTAACCCATGTGTCTTTGCTGCCCCATGGACCTCCATCCCCTATCTCTACTGAGATGGCAGAACAAAGGACAAAGGACCTCATTAGCAAACCATCCCTCAAACATTGGCACGCTGGCCCCAGGCTTATCTCTAGTGAGCCTGGTTTTATCCCTTCCACTCTTCAAATCTAGTTTAAAGCTCTTTCAGTGAGCCTTGCTAACTCCTGTGCAAAGATCTTTTTCCCCCTTTTCTCCCGTTATGTTTGTGTCATTAAAGAGTAAGCTATTTCAAACATTAAAAGTATAAGCTCCTTCTCTCTAACAAACTGGCTTGATAATCAATCACACCCATTTGCATATCCTAAAGCATGAACTTCCCATGCTTATATTTACACAAATAAATGTGTAAAACACAAACACAAACACAAACAAATACACAAATAAGCATTGCACAAATGTTTTTTATCTCGGCAGGTTCCATAAGGAACCCAACTTCTTGCTCTTTTTTAATGCCCAGAGCATCTATCTTGCTCCCTATTCCTATCTACCCTCCCGAATCATTTAGGAAGGGTGACACCTTTTTCAGTCCACCTTGGTGGACTCAAGGTTGCAGGTAAGTCATGGCTGTGAGCAGATGGCTACGGGCCCCTGCATGGCTCTGCTGGGGACCAACGCCACTTGGTGAGGAGCAGGGAAGGTCTGCTGAGCAGCAAGGTGAGGGAGCCCTGCAAAGGGGCAGATGGTCTAGGCATGGTGCCCACTCCCACCACTGCTTCTGTATTTTACCTCAAGCCTTTTCAGGCATAGATTTGTGCAATGCCCATGAAAAAGAGACCTGAACATATGACTTTTCTGTCCACATTGAACACCCACATCCCTGACTACAAAGCCATACTCCCACACATTCATAACCTGTGAATCTTATCTCCTCTGCCCTCTCCCTCATCCTTCTTCCACCTTGTCTCTCATCTAGAAAATGTGAGCAATGTCTTCAGTCCCGCTCTGCCTTGGATGCTGCTCTCTCATTTCTCAGCAAATGCTTTGACCAAAGGGTACTATGCAAGCAATAGCTTCCTTTGCCAAGTTCTCCCTAAATTACCTGGGTCTCCAGAGGAACTATTGGACAAAACATACCATGAATTTAATCTAAATGCACTGCCTTGAATGCAAGGAACATACGCTTTAGGTACGCATAGGAGTATGTATGAGCACACACTTAACATACAACACAACACAAGAATAACACTCAACAATGGGCAAAACAAGAGGGGGAAGGGTACAGGAAAGGTCAGGGTGATTTCAGCATCACAGGATTGTGTAGTGGGATGTGTGCAGATCTTCAAAAGTTCATTGTAACTTGTTTTGATTTATTCTAGTTCTTGCCTAGTGCTTGCTGCTCTCCCTTCTCCTTCACCACTTCCCCACTTCATGGCAAAACCAAGCTTCTTTGGATAAGGAAAAAACGCCAAACATTTAGAAGTTTCCTCTTGTATTGTTGGGCACTTAAGCTTTTTGAAAAGTTGCTGCATAGATTAAATTTGTATTTCATTTGGTGAGTATCTGAGACTCAAAGAGTTTTATAACACACGATTATTATCAGCAATAATGAGTTTAAGCTCAGAAGATCTCATATTGTGTGTGTATTTTCCTGACTAAATTTCAGTAGGATAGTATTCCCAATATCCTGTGCTGCATAGATAAGAGAGACAGTCAAAGGATGGATGTCATTAATTTCCAGGAGACCATGTTTTCCTCTCTTGTTTAATTATTACATAATTACTTGTTATTTTATGTATTTCAAATAGCAAATAATAGCATTGAGTCAGTACCAAGATAACTATGGCTAAGCAACTTATTAACATATATTCAACACTACATGGCTTACTAGAGAGAAAATTTAAGAGCATTTCAATCCTTCCTATGCCTGTGTAATCAGATACTAGATCCTGCATAGCTGTAGTATACTCTAAACCACACTTCAGCTGTAATACATGAACTGATTACCATTCATCTTACTTTATATACTCTTAAGAGTTAGGCCTTGTCTCTACTTCTTCTGCATTGTCTTCTTGCTGCTTCCCAGCTATACATTTCAAATATTTATTTCTGAACTTTACTAAAATGCCCTGAAATGGTCCTTCCATAACTTCACATCTTAAAAAAAAGCAAAAAACCCCACAGTCATTTTGCCTATAATTTAAATACATCTTATGAGTTAGGATGTTAGTATTTCATACTGGCATTTTAACAGAAACGGAAAGGAGTAAGGTGGCGAAGCATAAAACAGCAACACATCTAAATAAATCGATTTTTTTTTTTTTTTTTTGCTCATAACAGAACAGCAGTTGCACATAAAATGTATCCATGTGGAACAGGAATAGAGCATGAGGAAAAGCCAGTGATGCAGCATCCATTTCCTGATCACCAGGAGGGAGGGGAGCTGCCCCAAGCTATCAGTCCCTGGACTGCTCTGCCACTGCTTTGCTGTACTGAGAGGATGCTGTGGCTGAGGAGAGGCAGGGGCAGCAGGGGAGGGTTGCAGCAATGTGTGGGGACCAGAAACCCAGCAGATCAAGCTGGTACCTTGGAAGAGCTTGTGCCCAACGTGATGTGCTGATGTTGCTTACCCAGATTTGGAGTTTGCCCTGTCAGCCGGCTCCTGACAGGTAGGCAGGGCCTTGAAAGGGCCCCTGTGTCTGCGGTGCAGGGCAGGGACCACTGGCAGAGATGAGCAGGGAGAAGAGCAAATGGGCAGTGGGTCCTTGCAGGGCCTCCACACGGAAAGCCGCTAATTACCTTGTGAGTAAGTGGGAGCGCAGGCTGTTTTATTGATGGTGAGGTAAGTTTTCTCTTAAAATGTTTTTCTCCTAAGTGATGCTTTGCTCTAAGGAAGCTCTTCAGTCACCAATTATGAATTTTCTTTTAGCTGGAGAGAACAAAATTACCAAATGGGACCCTAAATCAAATTCACCAAGATAACCACATTTTACCCCAGGGAACAGCACCCTCAAGCAGACTCACAGAGCAGCAGAATCAAGTAATGCTGTTCTCAGAAAAAATGCAGTAGCTGAGGGGCAAAGACCAGTGAGGTACACCAGAGATGAGGAAGCATTGGAAGCGATCACCTGGTGATTATAACAATTAGGTTTGGGGATATGAAGCAACCCTACACTCAGTTTGTTTCCTTCATAATTACAGTTACATTCTGGTAACAGAAGATGGACAAACCACAGCGACCGGCATAACCCTGCTGCACAGAGTCCTGGGGGCCAGTGCTGAGGTTAACTGCCCATGGACGAGATGCAAAGTGGGCACAAGATGAGCTGCTCCTCAGTGCCCACAACTGCCTGAGCTGCTTCCTGACGGGAAGTGGCACATCAATTTTACTCTTCCTGGCCAAATGGCCATAATAGCATAAGGTAACTGGCTCAAAATGGAAACCTGGGCATCTGTCATGGCAGCTCTGCCAAGGATGAGCCTGTTTGGGCTGCACCATCTTAAGGTATTGCTCGAGCCTCCAAAACTGACCAGCCAGAGCAATAAGGAAAAACGTACAACCCCTTTTGTGCAAGGCAGGAGCAGGGGGTGTGTGTTACATTGTGCATCCCTGCAGCAAATTACTCTCTGTCACTTCTTACTGGATCCTCTTATTCCTAGCCCCAGCTTAGGTCTATACATTGAGCCATACATTAAAAATTACTTTCCCCTTCCCCCCTCCCTTTTCAACCAGCTTGTGAAAGAGTCACAGTTGAGATTTAAGTGCCTGTAATGTCACATTACCAAGCCTCCAAAAATTGACAGATTTCTTGGTGGAAAGCTAGGATGTGATGTGGTATTTGGAATGATTAAGTTGCCTTTATGCACCACAAAGGGCACAAATGCCATTACAAACATGACTGATGTAATGCATTAACAAATCATTTTTTAAAACAATATTCATAAAACAGAGTGCTAACAAAACTACTTCAAAATGTGTGAAAATGAGTCCAAATGAAAGTGTTGTAGGCAGATACAATCTATGAAATCACTTAGAAGATAAGCCCCTCTGAGGCCCATCAACAGCAGATGGGTTTAAGCAAAATAGTAATTCATCTTGGTTTTTACAGCCTTGGCAGTCCATCTTAACTGACGAAGTCCAGTGTGTCTGCAGCCCTTACTGGGAAAGATTAATAGTCCTTGTCAGATGCAAAGCATTAAATTTTTCTTTCAGGACCTAGTTATTTTGTTTAATTCTAAGTTATGTATGTAATTTACTTTTAAAATTATAAGGAAATATCACATAAAGTTCAGATCGTAACAACTACAGCTGGGGAAAGGAAAGCACAAAGCAAGCATCCACAAGACTGTCATTCTACAGATACGAAGAGCTCTCTCTCAGTGACATTAAACTGCAGGAAATGGATGGTTTTGAAGCTTTAAAGTTACAGAAGCCAGTCTGTGATTCTAAACATCACTCCATTCAAGGGATGCAGGTTTGCTCAGCAGTGCACCGAAGGTGGTCATCAGCCTGCATATGTGTTGATCTTGAGCATCCCATTAATAAATCCCTTTATGAATAAATCACAGAGAAGAAATCTCAAGCTAGCAGGAGAATAAGGAAACTGATCTAGCTCCTTCCAACCCCAAATTTATAGAAGATCTAAACAATGTAGTCTTCCTACATACTGAAAATAAACTTAGTTTCCCTTGCAGTTTTCTCCCTGGGATCATGGCATGCCATCTGTATGCAAGATAAGGGTTCCCATTAAAATGAATAGGGCTATTTTCAGAGTTTTTCTTTTTAAATGAAAAAACCATTAAGAGTTTGTTAAAAATCACCAACCATTAAGAATTTGTTAAAAGAACACTGGGTAATAACGTGACAATGTCCATGAGATTTTAATGAAGTGGTTTCTGCTCTATAAACTTCACTTACTGCAGTGAAACTAGAGAGGGTTAAAGCAATTTTGGAAGACAATCAATATTTAATTTCTTTGGAGCTAAGTAACAGCCAAGATAAACACTTCTGATGAAGATGTTTGTAGGACCAGTGCTTTTCAGTTTTACAAGCGCATCCTGATGAATCCTCTCAAAATCCTATGGGAATGGTTAAATTTATTCTAATCATTTTATAGGTAATGGCATTGAAACATAGGCAGAAAGGCTGACATTTCAAATATGGGTGTCTTAAATTAGGACTTAATCCATCTTTTGACATCTAAAGAAAGGTCTGGACAGAGGTTCACTGAAGCCATTCAGTGAGTATTTAACTGGGTCCAAAATCATTTCATATTGCTCATATAGCAAATGGAACACGCAAAATTCGTGAACCTGTTAAAAAAATGGGCAGAGTCCTTGTGGAAATGGTGGGGTTAGAATTCAGATGTTTCTGGCTTTTGTTCCCAGGTTTATGTTCTTGGTATAGTCAACAGAATCAAGTAACAGAGAGCTCAGTCGCTTTTATTCTAAATAGGTACAGGAATATGCAACAAGCCCCAAACTGGTTTTAGAATTAGATTATGTGTATAATGCTAATTGCTCATTATAATATAATTGGTCAGAAATATTTATTTATTTATTATTCAACCAGTTCTAAATGGTCTGCATTAAGGGAAGGTCTACAGAGTACTGAAAACTAGCAAATTATTCTTCAAGATGCATTTGCAGAAATAAGTGCTGTGTTATTTAAACCCTTGAATCCTGACTATAAGGTTCTGCTGCATCGTCTGGAAAATCGGATCCCATTTCTACCAAACAGTGGAATTTAATTACAAAGGCTTGTGAGTATATCATACATAATGATATACTCCCAGATGTTAAGTCCATCGACAGCTTTCTCTGACAATTAACAACACATAGCAATGTACCCAGGGGAAAACAGCAGGCTTATCAGTTTACTGATGTATATATGAATTTTTCTAAGACAACAAAGGCTTTTCTAAGATGTTAAACAATAAAACAAATTGATTCAGGCCTGTGTAAATAATAATAGCTTATAGTCTCAGATGTTGCACATCTCGTTGATAGTATTTTCAAAGGGCTGTTGAGCGCTTATCTGTATAACCTTCAGAAAAAATGCTGAAAAATGTATAATTAAAATGCCATCTAATACTGAACTTTATGATTTTTTCTAATATTTAATATTTAAATGTATGTAAACTGACAATCTAGAAAATCCTTTCTGAGATAGATTTGAAGAAACACTGCTCCAGTATAAAGGCAAATAAATTAAAACAGCTGAAGTGCTCATTCTTCTGCATTGTGATATGCATATTGGAGTTCAGTGACAGACTCTTGCAATAGTTTAATTCTGCTGTTAAAGGATACTTTAGAGTCTGTATTTTAGAACAGTACCACCATCTCATAGTAAAAGATCTTTTCTGGTATAAGCACAGGAGAAAACAAGCCATTTTTTAATCAAAAGCCTTCAGTTTTAGCATCTCAAGAAAGCCTTTGCAAATAAAATCGCATGAAACGTGTTGCAAATAAAAATGTACTCTTCAATACCAGAAAAGAAAGAGCTCAGCAATCATATTATGAAGTCTGTAAAATCACAGTGTCATAGAGGTGAACAGAAAAATGACATAATTCAAGAAGTAGCAAGAGTTCTAAAGCAATCAAAAAACCAGAAGTATTTTCCCCAAATCATGAATCATTAAACTGGAGAATTCAGTTAAACTGGAGAATTTAATGTTAGAGGTAATTTTGAAGGCCAAAAATTTGAGTGAAGTCAGAAACAATTCAGATGAAGAAGGAAAAAATCTGTTGTCTAGCTCAGCATGAAGGTACAGCTCGAACCTGTGCTTCAGGAGGATCATGAACTGCTGTGAAGCTGGGAGATTGTACTGGGGAAATGTTTCCCCATTCTTAAAATTTAGCCCTTTTTTTCTGTTGCAGGTCATTATGCAAATGAGGCTAGAAGGACTTTGACTCAACAGTGTGGCACTTTTTTACTGTTCAGTAAAGCTGTACCACTGTTAAGTGGAATAACTCTGATCACAGACTAGTTATTTTGAGCAGTTCATTCCTGCTCTATTTTCTTGCTAACAGTTTTGGAAGACACACCTTCTCTGTTATAAATTGCATTTGCAGAGGCATTTTTTTCAGACAGCGGAGATAAACAAATGCATATACAACAAAATATTCCAAGGAACAAGTCAGTCAAGGGTAGGAGGTCAAATTATTACGTTGACATATCCAAACTATCCAGACTGACCATAGAAGGTGAATCTCTGGTGCAGCCACCAGATCATCAGAAAGATCTCCACAGCCTTCAGGATGGGCAAAGACAAGCCTTTGTACATTTACTAGAGTTTTGGTGGGTTTCAAGAGTGCACAGGCTGTGTACTGCAGTGAATGACACCCTGGGGGAACTCAGTGGGCTGGGAGTGAACTCTGAGTTGTGTTTCCCATTTGAGGTCAACAGTTATGGCATCACTGATTTGAGGCAGAAACTGACAAGACTGTGGAACTACCTATGCTATTTCAGATCAAGGGATAGAAGTGGATGATGTACAATAACAATAATAACAACAAGAACAGATTAAGGCATTGCTTATGGTTTGGTTCAGTTGTCTGCCCCTCTCCCTGGATGACAGCTGTGGCATGATACCTCCCAAAGGTAACTGTCGTGGTAGACCAGGAGCAAACAGCTGGAGAGTGGAGTTCAGCTGCATATGACAGTGTAAAAGCCTAATTCAAGCAGTATAATGCTTAGAGCAATACAGCAGTGGCTAAAAAACCAGCTGAGATCTTTCTTGGTAAACATTTATTTCTGTGTAATCTTCTCCATGTTGGACTGGAGATATGAAAAGGGTGTGCAAAGGAAAGTTTTCAAAGTAACAATGGGACATTCCAGATCACTAATGTGGGTCTAAAATGGGCATTGTGCAGAAGGACAGTAAAAAGACATGGGATAGCTGCTTCATTTATGAAACTATCTAAAGTCTGACTGTAAGTGTGACTCACTACTCCGAAAACTGTCTGGGAAGAAAATATTTCAAGCAGATTCACTGCTGACCTATTGCCAGGAATGGCAATACTTTGGACAGAAAAAAAATATTGTATGTATCTAAAGGGTACCTCAGAGATTGTTTGGGTGATCGTTCCTGTTTTTTCCTGTCTCCGCAAGTGTATCACAGTGCAAGGGACATTGGGAGTGGCTGTGGTGGCTGACTGAAAAGACCTCGTGAAAATTTTAGGTCCAACAACAGTGATCTCCCTTAGAAGTATATGATGATAATTATCTTACACAGTGAAATGTGCAATAAAAAGAAGCACCTGACAAGGCAAATTACAGTATTTGAAGTGTAAATTAGGCACTAGATCAGTAGACATGTAATTAGCCAATCAAAAAATATCACAAGTGGATTTTCATGCTCGTTGTTTCTGTCCACCTGCAGTGGCTTAAATATCCCCCGTATCTCAAAGTGTGGTGGGGTGACACTTGTTAATTTATTTCTCCTATTGGAAATCTCTGTGAGTACCTGTATCTGTCAAGAATTTCTCACCCTCAGGACCAGTTTTGGACTAGGGGGTCATTGTCCCCTTTTCCTTTCCTGCAAAGTGACTACACTTGCAGTGATGGAGTTTGGAGCAACCTCTAGACCTGAGGTAAATCTTTCCAAAAGGCTATGGACCAGGTCCTGAACAATCAAACCAACCCACCAGCAACTGCATCAGTTCAGTTTAGTTTCTCTGACAGCCTTTTCTAGGAGAAATACTTTGTTCCAGGGGATAAGACTTCTTTTTAGAGCTCTGAAGGAACTCACATTTCTAACCCAGAAGCCAGGAGGAGCAGTCACTGCACAAAAATTAGGCTTGCAAAGCAGCACAAGTTCTCAAGATACTTGAAATATATACCCTTGTAAAGGTTTGTATAAGTAATATTCAGTAAATAGACTTAAATCCAAACCAATTTTTTTTTCTGATGTTAGCGCTGTTCTCAGGTGTGAGATCATCCAAGAAATGCATCAGTTCATTTGTTTGCACTCATACTTCTTTAAATCTCTTGTGTAGTCTAAAGCTCTGTTAGCTGGAATTCTCCAGGTGTGCTAAATCCCAAATAAGAGCAGGTACCAAGTGCTTTGAGTCTCCGGCCCAGAATGCTTTGTAATTTTTAATTTTGAATCAAAACTAGTCAATTCCCTGAAAGTGCATAAAACCAAATTCAGACAATAGAGCACAGAAGATAAACTGCCAGTTTCCAAGCCTTCACCCAAAGCAAGCTCAACACATTTTTTATTCCTGAGGCCTAAACATTTTGCTTGTTCTTTTCTCATTACTTTCCCTTTCCTGGGCAAATATAATTCAGCCTCTCTTGGAAGGAGACATTCCAGAAACACAGGACAACAGCTCCTCAAGCAGGCCTGAGGTTAGCATCTGCTGGTACCTTTCTGCTGCTACTGATCGTACCATGGTCAGACAATGACAATCCACCTGCCTTCATATCAAGTATTAGGACTGTAAGACCCAACATGTCTGGTTTTCACTCTTTGTCCTTGCTATCCTTTGTTTCTATGTAATTTTCTCCTAATCTGATTTCAAATTATTATTGAATGTAACAGGCTTGTCATTCCTGCAGCAGTGGTATGTTGGCAGGGTACTCTAGGAGACACTTGGTAAATGCAGTCACTAATCTGACTGCTGTCCATAGAAATATAAGGTTGTAAGACTCATTTTAATTTATTGTTGACAACATAAAAATGTCCTATGCCTGTTATGCATTGCAGAAGAAGTTTTGTTACAAGTTGTTTCAAAGTGAACAGCAAAAATGAATCAATCTATACAGACTTCTGCCAAAATCTTCATCATTCACTTTCAACTGTTGAGACACATTAATAACAGGTACAGACATTGTCCATTAAGCCATCAACCTGCAAACACTGGTGTAACACACAAATAATTCAGTGGAAGATTAGGTGACTACTTCCATGTTCACAAGGACTCTCAGGATGGGGACCCAGAGTTGGAGGAAGGAAACAAACAGTATTACTTCACCTCTTCTTGCTCAGTACACCTCCCCAAGGCCAGTTCTTGCCTAGTTCATGCCAAAAACTCCATGTATTTGCAAAACTAACAGGGCTCAGTTGTGGTGGTTTGACCTTGGCTAAATGCCAGGTACCCACCAAGTCGCTCTATCACTTCCCCCCTCTTTCCCCTTTTTTTCTTAATAGGGCAAAGAAGGGAAAGAAAATAAGATAGGAAAACAAAACAACCCTTGTGGGTAAAACAACAGCAGTTTTAATATAAGCAAAGCGAAGCAAAGGTCCGTGCGCGGAAGCAAAAAAAAAAACCAGATTTATTCTCTACTTCCCATGAACAGGCGATGTTGGGCCTTCTCAGGAAGCAGGGCTCCGATACGCGTAGTGGTTGCCTCGGAGGACCAAGGGTGACCCCACCCCCTTCCTCCTTTCTCCCAGCTTTATACTGAGCAGACGTCATATGGTATGGAATATCCCTTTGGTCAGTTCGGGCCAGCTGTCCTGGTTGTGTCCCCTCCCAAGATCTTGCCCACCCCATCCCACTGGGGGGGGGGAAATGTTGGAAAGAGCCTTGGTGCTGTGTAAGCACCACTCAGCAGTAGCCACAACACCAGTGTGCTATCAACACCCTGCCAGCTCCCAACATAAAACACAGCACCATGAGGGCTGCTATAGGGGAAAACCAATTCTGGCTCAGCCAGACCCGATACATCAGTAAAAGTGGATTTCTCCTTGTTTTACATGTATTCAAATAATTTTAGGCAAGTGCTGCAATGGTGAGATTGCACGGGATAGCATCATTTCGCTGTCTTAAATTATCCTTCCCCATATGCTACTGCATAACCCACCTTTCGAACTCTTTTACTTAAGAACATAAGCAGAAATACTTGTAACCCATCTGTAGATTCTCAGTTAAATCACATTGTTGAAAGCAGTGTCAAGAGCTATTTACGTTGAAAACTAAAGAGGCATCAGTCCCATATTTTTCTCAACATAAGTACAAGCACAAAAAAAAGTCCCTGTCCTAAAACAGCCTACGGTCAATAAAAGGTATTACAGGCAAAAACTGATTACACTCAACTCTGACGGAAGTGCTGGGTAGTGGTGGTCCTACCATACAAACATCCTAATCCGGTGATAGGCTTTAATTACATACATATCTTCTAACAGACACTTTATGGAAAGTTTACATGGTTATTTTGATGTAACTAAGGTGCCCAAGAGTTCCTGGTGTATGCAATTTTTTTTCTCAGAGCATCGTCATACTCAAATAAAACAATCTGTTTGAAAGGAGACTCGTTTCATTGCTTTATAATTCTTCCAGTTAGTAATGTTTTCCTTGACTTACACCATGGAAAATTACAAGCACTCTGAGCCATACTTTCAGCCCCTAATCAGTCTCAGTAATTAGTACCTCTGAGATATTCCATCTTCGTTTTTCTAGCTTAGTATTTTAGAGACTCACTTAAATTTTCTTTTCAAAGTTGTAGTGCTTTTGTTCATCAATAATGAATGATATACACAGAAGAGCAAGAAAGCATATTTAAAGCATTATGTAAAAGATGGGGTCAAAACTATTTGGTGTTTACTTTTTTGAGATACACTTGGAATTTTCTTCTCTAAGTCATCATACTTTCATTCACTGCTAGTAAGTGACATACTGTAAAGGCAGAAATGCTTTTAAAGGCATCAAGTGTTAAGACTGAGTCAAAATGTTGAATTGCTAAGGGTCAGAAAGTTCATTCATGGAAACAGGACTCAAATTCAAGATAAATCATTTCCAGTCAATTCTATTTGTAAGTCATTTCTATTTGTAATGGGTGTAAAACTTCCCCTCACTTTGAATAAAGCTGGGGATTAAAAGGGATGGCAAGCGAAATGCATATTTAGCACTGCTACCAGGGTGCTAGTGAAGCAGCTTTATTTTAAATTCCCTAAACCAGCAGAAAGGTGACTGTGGTTTCAAAGATATTCACTAACGAAGCACTGAGGCACAAGTTTGGTAAGACCACAGAAAAATCATCAGAGAATTTAAAATTAATGGTAAATTTGTGCATAAACACACTGAAGAATGTGATTTTCCTCTGTGGATGTATTTACTGAATATGATCTTCAGTTCTTTATATTATAATTTTGAGATTTTTTTTCAATGGCTGTCTATATTAATAGAAGCTTTCAGTCTCTGAAACTATGAAAATATATTAAGCTTCAGCTGTCAAGCATTAAAATCTTTCTCACTAAAGGAGTGAGGCAAAAAAACCCACCTTAATTATTCACAGATTTAATATATTGAAGTATCATTAACATTCAGGACTCCATCTTAAAGTAATTGAAATGCAGGAAGACTTAGAGTGGAGGTCATTTAGAAAAACACCTATACAGGGGCATGAAGAAAGAGGCTGGCTGGAAGAGAGAAGCAAGACATTTTAAGGAGGAAGACAAATGCTAGTTGACTCAGAGGTCCAAAAATACCCTCAAAGAGCCTTGATTAAGGAGACATAAGATATCTACATATTTTTATAAAGTGTATTTTATCTGAGTGCTTTGTACATAAGCTCCCCGACACATCACCAGCACTTTGAGGCTAGCTTTCACTAATGTGTTTTTTGTACAAACCACTTCTGTCACACTCTCTGTGTGGTGTTTAACCTTGAACTGTATGTAAGAAAGCTGTGTATCCAGCGCAGTGCCTCAAGCAGCTCCATCTTGAGGCCTTCTGAAAGGGAAGTCTGGTTGGTAGAGCTATCTGAAAACTGGGATAAGGTTTGCTTCTGCAGCAGGTAACACACATGCCACCTTCTTGTTTCCTCCAAATGCCTTAAAACCATTTTTTAAAAATCAGGATTTCAAATTCAGTTTACTCAGGACAAAAAGTATCATTTTATGGTCCTCTGACTCTCATCGGTTGACATCAATACTTAGATATATGAGAAATTCTTTTCCTGCAGGACTGTTTTCCTGAGATTAGAATGATTTAAATTTTTTTGGCTAAAAAATCCCCATTAAGTACCTTATGAGCCTAATACCTAGTAGCCCTCAATGCCATGTGACATAGTTGTGACATTTGAAAGAACAAGGTTAACCAAAATGGTTAGTAAGCAAAAAAGCTAGTGATGACAGTCCCACATAATCCACCATAGTTTTTCTCTACACTCAGCTTGTTTTTTCAAGAAAGCATTTAAATAAGTCCTCAGTGTGGAAAGGAAGTTCAGTCTTTCGATTAAGACATTTGATTTGCATTTCAATTTGAGTCCCATTCCTGTCTTTTTCTTGCATCCTACTGCCCCACTTAAGTTGCCTGTTCCTCATTTTTCTCTTCTATAAAGTGGAGGGAGTCAAACCTTGGTTTTGCCTATTTAGACTGGGTGTTTCCAAAGCAGATGAATCAGAGGCTGATAGGGACCTTTTCTTCTGAAAAATGCTACAGAATCTCAACTGCTGAAAAGTCTTCCTGTTCAGCCATACTTAGCTCCACAGCTTTTGGGGCTAATTCTTGCTTCTTTTGATAATCACATTATTAAATTTTGTTATTCAAGGAGTTGAAGTTAACTAAATATGAGGTTTAGGTTTAAGTCTCATACTCTGTATTTGTTGCACAAGGCCAGCAGAGATTTACTCAGGTTCAGGAGAAGTAGTTGATTTTGGTGGCAGGCTGAAGATAGCTGGGTAAGATGAAGTGCAGCAACAGAAAAGCTTCAAGCTGCTGAAGAAAGTTGTTAGTATTAGGGCTAGAGAAGGCAGAACGCTAGTGAAGTTGTGAAAGACCACCCAGTAGGGAAATGACTCCTGAGAGACAGGAATTTCCCCGTGACACCACCATGGAGCTGCCAAGGGAGGATACTTTGTCCACCCTCCCACAGGAGAGGGGGGTTCACAGATTCCTCAGAGCCCAGGCAGTTTATGAATTATCATGTACTAGCAGAGCAGATCTAATCTGTGATGCTGAAAAGGCCTCCTGTGTGCCAAGGAAGAATGTCAGTTATTTGTCGCTTATGTTCATTTCTGTTGCAGTCAATGCCCACCTAAAACCAAGTAACAGCATGTTCACACCACTCGGAAGTGTGTGTGATCCCAGGGCAGATCTGGGGATGGTGGTTTCTAAGCTTATCTCATCTGGGGATGATGGTTGCTAAACTGGGGTCCCAGAGGAAGCATGCCTGCACTGGTGCAAGGTTCTGCCCAGCCAGTTAAACCTGCCTTTCAGAAGGCATCTGTCTATCCATGCTCTCATGGACTTCTTTTTGCATTCACTACAGTCTGGTTTTCCTGGACAAAGTACCAAAAAAAGTTGCAAAGCAAAACTGCACCACCTCCCCTGATCTGCTTGCTCTCTTGGAGCATCAAATGGACATACAGGCTTTCTACTGTTTTGTCGGTATCTGCACCTGAACTGTAAATTGAAATGCTCAGAAGACATTGACTCGAGTATCAGTATAAATGTGCAGTACCGATTTCATATGAGCACTGTTAACAAACAAAACACAGCTCTCCTTTTCCTTCCCCTACAGCAGCACTGCCTCTGGAAGGATTGAGTTCACAGAAGATAATCAGCTGGATTACACAAATGAGCAAATCTGAAGTGATGCTGCTCACTCAAGGGCTTGTAGTGATCTGGGCATGAAGGCTGCCTTGTTTAGTAAATGCCAGTTAGTACCCCATGCAACAACATGTCTTTGAGAGTATGTGCTCAAATACAGTCTGTATTTTTCTATCTACACTGGCCTCATGTACCACAAAAGCTCATCCCACCTGATGCTCACACCACATAACAAGCGCTGTGCAGGGATCTCCAATCTCACCACAGCTAGGCAGTTCTCATGGTGCTGCATCGCTCTGTGCAGGCATATCAGCTTGGACATTAAAGCACCCCACCTGGAAATTGCTCGGCAAATTCCTGTAGCTCAGCCCAGCAGTGTAACGCTGCTGTCCTGCTTCTGACACCAGCCGGCTCCATGCCAAAGCAGTTCAAGTGCCTCTGCACTGTGTTAGCCAGTACTCCACTTTTCAAGGTTAACTCATTTGGTATTTGAAGAAGTATTTGCAGTTACTTTGTCTTCTGCTACTGTGATGTAAAGTGTGGTATAAAAAACCGTTCAGAAGAGGATCCAAAACCATTGCTTTTTGGCCAAGAACAGTTTTAAGCATGCAATCCCTGTGAAATGTCTGCAGTGGTTATTCTAGGGTTATGTTCCTTTCTGAAGTCCTTTACACTTCTGTACAAAAAAGCCTTTTTGCTAGCAACCTCTGTTGCCAATTCTACTGCAAGCAGGAACACGACCTTTACAAAAGATAAACACAAGTGGAGCAAGAACTGCCAAGCAGTCTGACAGTGCTAATACCTCTCTATGAAAAACAAACTGTAATGCTAATTTATGGAGCTGAAGATCAAAAGGAGACATATCCACACTTAGACTATTCAAGTGTAGCAATTACTTTCAGATCTTAAAATGGAGCTTTCCCTTAAGCCAAGCTGCTACCTCCTTCCCCTCACTGTGAGGAAGCTTTGTTGAGAACAGCTAGGCTTGTCTTGCAGAAAATTTGTGCTTTTAGCAAGTGAAGGCTGGGTTTAAATCCCTCACCCCTGCACACAGGGACTAATATTTCACTTCAGAGGTGGCCTCACAAATGAGTGAGGGCACTAGAAGTGTGCTAGCCATCAGCCATCAGTGTTAATAGCATTATTGTATTTTATGGGAGTCCAGTTTCTCCACACCTGAGTACGCTTTAAAGGGACACAAGCCACTGGAAGTCATCTTTGTTGAAACATCACTAAAAGTGTATCAGCTTTGGTATAAACAGTGTGGTTTCCTCTGGGTCTGTGGCAGCTAAAAGATCTGCTCTCTAATACCAATTGCTTAAGAGTCTAATACTTCGCCTTTCTAACAGAGAAGTGGACACTGATTTCAGTGGGAAGCATGATGAATTTCACTATCTCTTTGGTTAATATATTTATTTTACACTTCCAACGTTCACACCACAGGATAAACAGGGGCTTTAAATCAATTAGTGAATGTTTGTAAAGTTCTTTACAATTTAAAAAGCTAAGTGCAAGCTATTACTACCTTCTTGTTATAATTTTGCTATCATTAATCATTCTGCTTTTTAGTGGGAGGACAGCTGACAACCTCCTTAAAATTTGATTCATTTGTATTAATCAGAACTATTATCCAAACCTCTCCCAGAGTGAATACATTAAATACTGCCAAAACCTAATTGTTATACTATGCATATTATTACTCCTTTTGGACCCAGTTGGTTAACAAAGCTATGGGGTCTTCCACGTTACTTGTCTTGGGCAAAGACATGGATGGTAGAGTCAAGTGCCCTTTGAAGCAGGGTGCGCAACCCACGATTTTTCTGCACAACAGCAATCCAACAGAAGGTGGCTATTTCTTCACTCACAGCTACAAATTGCTTTCAGACAAGGCTCAGCACAGAAAACTCTTGCTGCACTTTTTCTGTACAGTGGTGCCCATGCTGTTTCACAGTGGGCCCAATATTTTCTTGATCTTTCCCCACTTTTCTGGGGTTCCTCTTTTCCTCCTCCTTATTGAGATGCCAGGCTATTACCAGCCACTGTCCTCTATCATGCTATTTCCTACTGTACACTGTTCCTGAGGTCCATACTTGGGTTATATTACATCTAACATAAGTAGGACAAGAGCAGAGACAGATTGCTGAGAAGAACAGAAAGCAGACAGTCAGATCTTGGATGGGACAGTAAGAAAGACTCTTCTTAAGGACCGAGATGGGATTGTGTGACTTTTTTTACTGAAAGATGCCAGATTAACAATAAGAATGTGAGATCGGTCCCTCTCTTCAAGAATGGAGCTGGAAGGCAAAGATTTGTTTAGAAGCCCTTTTAAATTCTGTTTTTCTGAGTTCTGTATTTTTGTTGGTTTAAGAGTTTTGCTTTCATAAATCTAGCTTTCACATTTGATTTTTTTTCCTGGAATTTCTTACTTTAGGGAAAAGATTCATGCAGATCCACATCAAAGCTGTGGGAAGCCTCACCACACGGGAGTATTTATAGTGTGGTCTGAGGATGAATTTTGCAAGAAAATTGTATTCAGAAAAAATTGAGCAGGCACAGCACAAGACTTGGCCAGGATATAATAACTTTTCACTGTAATTATCTTAATGCCTATGCTCGATTGTCCTAGATGACTGGCTCTGAAAGGACTTCCATGAAAGAAATGAAACTGCCTTTTCTGGCAAAGCAGAATATAAACAGGAGCTGAGGGAAAGGTAGGAGTATTTGGTGTGGGAGAGAAATGGATGTTCTTGCCCTTTTTGCAGACTGCATCCGGAAGCCTTCTGTCACCCTGCCAGCTTGTCTGTCATCTGTCACATTTCCAATTTGCCTGTCAGCAAGACAGAAGGAAACTGCTTTGGATTAAAGTTATTGACTGTGTCTTAAGAAATCTGAATTCAATGCGCAGGTCTGTCCCAGGGTCTCAGGATGATACTGTGATAATCTTAAGATAGCTTCTGCAAAGGCATCCCAGGCCACCCTCTGCCTGCCCACTCTCTGAAGGGAAAGAAAACTTCACCAACCCTTTTGCTGGTGCTCTTCTCTGCTGTCACTTCAGAGGACATTGGTACATGCTGTGCTTACATGTCCTAACAAATGCAGCCAAGTCCAATCTCCGCTGGAGACTTCAAGTGTTTCTGTATTGTAAATAATTATTTCACAAACCTATGGAAAATATATATTTTCCCTCCATTTTCCATGTGGACTGCAGATGGGGAATCTTTAATCTGGCAGTTTTGCAGCATGATCTGATAGTGCCAAAAACTTCTGATGTGTGCTGCACGTGACCCAACACCCACAGAGGCTGCACGATCCATCTCTGTGACACGGTATCTTTTGTCCTGGGGTGTAGTTAGGCCCAAAAGTGTAAACAGAGATTTAAACCAAAAAGAAAACAAAACATATTAAAGCATTAGCTGAGTCTTAAAAAAACTACACTAGGACTCAGCAAACGCTCACTACGTTCATAGTCCTGAAGCTAAAGCCATGTGGGACAAGTATTCAGGAGATCTGTGAGCCAGGACACTTGCCCATGCAGGGATGAGCTAAGACAGTGGCAAGCATGAATTTAAATGACAACTTCAGCCTTTGGACACTCAGGACAAAATCTGACATCAACCCATAGTTGATTGTGACTGGAAAGAGGTAGGTTTCTTTCTCTTTCCACTTTTTCAAAATTAGAAAAAAGTCCTGTTGTTGAACTAGTAGGACAGAGGGATACCAGCATCAGTCTGCCTTGCACTACATTTAACTTGGTGTTACCAAATGGCATGCAGGATACACCTGTGGCAATGCATGTCATTCCTGAGCATTCTCCCTTCACCTCTCCCACCTCTGCTTCTTCATACTCACAATGATAACTTTCTGATTCAATGTTACTATATTCCAATCTTCTAAAGTCATACTGGAAGACTAGATTGATCTGTCTGTATATTTGCCTTAGTCTCAGAAAACTTTGTTTCTTAACACATAAAAAATTGAAGAGCTCTGAAAATACCTTACAGTGGCTTTTTTCTGGTTTCTCATTCCAGTGGCTTTCCTGACTGCAGATGGTGCTTATTGGATATGCAGAAGTATGGTATGTAATTTTAAAGTAAAGTAGCACCTTTAGATCCCTATGTTCCTTTGATTCATACAAAAGAGGCAACTTTGAAACTTCTTAAATCCTTTCTGGAAATTCTTAACACCATCTGAGTGACAAGGTACTGCCATGTAAAATAAAAGCAAATCCCTGGCTCCCAGGTCTGGTGGAAGCTGTGGCTATGGATATGGAGAAGACTCTGACAGGAAGGGAAGGGAGCGTCTTCTTTGTCTTTTCTGAACTGCCTGGGCTCTTGCTGACAGCTGATGCAGTCCACCTTTGGTATAAGCACTGACCACAGTTCCAGTCTAATTACTGTGTGGTAGATTGTGTCTATATGCTTTTATGGCACTTGCCAGAATGGTATCAAAATATTTCATGGGTAAATTAGGTCTATAATGTTTCCTGGTGGACATCAGGATCTTTTGATGCTTTGTTGGAGAAGCAGACATTACTTGGCACAATCATTCTTGCTTTTCCTTTCTGCTGTATTAATCTATGGCAATACTTAAGTCTTAGAAAAGAGAATGGTTTTGCAAGATTCTCTGAAAAGAAGGCTAATCCAGAGCCTGGTAATATCCTCTGAAAGTTTAGTTTGTAGCTCAAGAACAGTGTCTATAATTCAGATTCCTTGTGCTGGGTCATGAATGATGGTGAGACCAGTAACACAACTTTACCCAGTGCAGTGACCAGTAGTCTTGGAAACTGGAGCTAAGATTTTGAAATGACTGAGAACATAAATGAAAAAAATTGAGCCCAAGAATAATGTAGTAATAGTAGACCATGTCCCCAAGAAGGTAAACTGCTACATTCTCCATTATAGGGCAATAGTCATATATGGTTGAAGTTTTTGCCTGTGTATGTAGTAATCTTACTATATATTATCTTATTAGTATGAAAGGAATTTTGGCATTGAAAGGCCTAATGAATTAAAGCCTTGTTGGGGTACCCGGTGGAAAGAGAGATTTACACTTGATCTGGACAGTGTTTGTTTTTTTCTAATTAGGGAATAGGGCAGTAAGCTTTGTGACATGTTAATTTTTTAGAGCTGGCATGTGTTTTGACTAAATGGAAAGAAAAGTTACTTTAATTCTTAAAATGGGAAAGACATTTAATGACACAAGTTGTTTTCATTTGAAAATATTTGATATATGTGTAAGATATGCTCTCATGAGGTAAATGCAAATGAAATTAAGCCAAAACAACACAGGACACTAAGTTTATTGCTGGGTGATATATATCATCTCTAACTAATTAATAAACATGTAAATTAGGCAGGCTGAAGATAAAGAATGTGTCAGAGAATCACTTTTTGGAATAATTCCTCAAGATGATGTCATCATGGCTACCATTTGTCTTGTTTCTACCACACTGAGGGTGTAAGTATGGAGAAGCTTCTTCGGTTTGGTAAAGCTATCTTGGATTTTAGCAATAAAGATGGTTATTTCAGATTTTGTTTGACTGTTCAAAGAAACAAATTTCATACAAGCTACAAACTTCATAAATTAGAAACTTCATTAAACAACAGGATTAATACATGTGAACCTCAAAGAAGATAAAGCAAATATGGGGGAAAATGTTGGAAGGAAGTGCTGTTTACATCTGACTCATAAGTTAAATGTAGAGTTCATCATCTTGAGAAGGAAGCTGCACTTGCAGCTTTCTTCCTGTGGGAGAAAAAGGCAGTCCCTCAAAGTATTGCTCCCTGCTTATCAGATTTATCTCAGTCCTGTTTGGACTGAGGGAGATGTCTACATCTCAGTGCCAGTTTCTCCTCTGAATGAGAACAACATTGTATAGTAACATACTAAAAAGGGTACCTGGTGGTAGCAGCAACTGTCACCAGCAGCAGAACTGACAGTGTGTCCTCTGCCATTGGAGCAGTCTCATATGAACACTAAGGTGTAAGGGTTCAAGGTGTAGAGTTTGAGCCCTGCAATGGGTAGGCTCCCCAAGTAGCTCTTCCTGCACATAAGACCCCAATTCGACTTGCATGGGTCCACCTTGACTAACTATGCCACATGCAAGGGTTCAGCAGTGGGGTTTTTTTTTACCAGGGATCAATTTATGATGGGCTTGCCCAAGGAAAATCCTGATTGAACCACATGTTTATAGATCCCCAGTAGTTCAGTTCTGCTCTGTATCTTGCCCTGTCTCAGCACTGACATGCCATTGCTGGGATGGGAAATGGCCTGCACATGGAAACACGATAGCAGGGATGTTTCACTTGGGCTGCAGGGAGCTCCAGAGCGGGCTGCCCTTGCCTCTCATCAACCCCTGCTCAGTAGCTGAAAAAGGAGCACAGCAGTGAGAGAACCTCAACACATGAGGAAAGAGAGCAAGGCCCACATTTCATTGGCTCTCTCAGCTCTGGATAGATCTTGCTTGACTCCCTCTTTAATCAGACTGCACAGAGGAGATTCCTAAAGCTGGAGCCAGTGCCCGCTGGACCTCCCTTTTCACCTTGCTTCCTATGACCTCACAGTTCTGGTCCCACCCACTTTCCACAGAGACCAAATATGTTTATTAATGTGACTGTTGGATGAAAATAGTAGCAACTCCCAAACTCAGTAGTGTGATAAGGGGTTGAGAGACAACTACGTGTACCTGTGAGCATAAAGAGAAGCAAGAAAGCCCAAGAGAATCCTCTTGTTAGAGCACTGAAAACATGCTACACATATTTTATCAACTCCAGACAGCTCAGAAGGAAAGACTAGATCCATATTCATCCTGCAGGTGCTTAAAATTAGGTTAGAGGAGCATGCGTGCATGTGGGCTGCCCATGCTCGGTGCCAAGGGGCTGCAGCGCTGCAGGCTGCCTGTGCTTGCCCCAGGCACAGGAACAGACTGGGCTGGGCACATTGACCTTCCACCATGTGTGGAAACCTCTTGGCAACACTTGTGCGAGGCACCTCCCCTAAGTGCCCCATATAATCAGCCTCAAAACAGGTAGTGATTTAGCTCCTACTCAGTCTTTTTAAGTGATTTTTCTCTCAGTTAAGGCATGTTCAGAGAGTCTGGGATAGGCTGGAATAGGTAGCTCCTTTACTAACCTGTCTTGCTCTGTTAGGACTAAGTCTGTTTAACAAAGGGACCACCTATGGCAGGGCTACCTGCTCCTAATGGAGCAAGAGGTATGGAGTGATTCTACTTGATCTGTGGGACATACGGAGTTGTGTATAGATTAATGACCTTGTGGCTTGTGGGACATTTATCAGACAGAGGCTGCCAGGATGAAAGGCAAGGACTCCCTGGACTTTTAATAGCACTTTTCATCTTTTTCTTTCTTTTTTTTTTTTTTTTTTTTGGTTTTTAATTATGTCTCCTAAAATTAGCGTTCGCAGCAGATCTGAAGGAACGTGTCTCTTCCATTCCTCTCCTACAAGAAAGCGGGCAACCGCTTCCCTGGGGTTAGACGCCTACAAACTCCAATGACTTTGCAATTAAGCTTTTACAAAGCGTGTTTGTTTGGTAAAAGAGGGAAGCACGGTGAAACTGCCAGGGCTTGGTGGCCCTCTCCTGGCCACGCTGGTGCCATGCACTTGTCTTCGGACACAAACCCCCGCGGCCGCGCAGCCCCGCGCTAGTACCGCGCTCGTACCGCGCTAGGCAGCTGGCTGGCGGCAGCAGCTGCCAAGGAAGGACACATCCTTAAAAGAAAGCAAGAAAGCCGAATATATTTACTGTGGATTAAACGGGAGGCCGTCATGTTTTACGTGCTGGCATTTTGCCAAGCGGCACGCTAAACAAAACTCCTTGGTATCACCTTTAACATGAGGCACTGCTCATCACAAATAAATATATAGAAATATGTTGATCATTACAGGTGGGATCCATCTCACCTAACTTTGGTCCCTCAGGTCTTTTGGCACCTATTGTATGTTAGTGTCCTTTATAGTCATTGACTTGGCCTCTTTCAGGTCGAGATGAGATGCTTCCTAAGGCTGCCTATATCTCTCTACCTCAGAGACACGTGACCAGTGCCATCCACCAGAATATAGTCAATTAGCTTTCCTCTTTTCTTGTGAGAGCCTGGCTGTCCTCTTATTTTCATTAGGGTGGAAAACAGCTATTCCACTGAAGCCCAACACATTGCCTTGGTGTGGAAAGTGGTGTAGAGAAAAGCAGAACTGGACCCCAAATCTCTTTAAGGATAAAGGGGATTTTTGCCCCTACTGGAATCCTTCCCCTTCCTTCCTCTCTCTCCTTTCTTCCCCTCCCTTCCTTCCACCATCTCTCTTGAATGGGAAACTGTTCAGGGCTTGTGAGACTCCTGTTTTGTCTGGCAACATGGAATATTCTTCCTGCCTTGATTTTACATATTTAAGACTAAAGTATTTGAAACACACTGACAATATGTCTTTCATAAAGACTGATAAGTCACTTGGAAGGAGAAAGTCAAAATACTCATTTCATGATACATTGCTGATGAAGTTTGCAGGTGACAGAAAAGACCGGGCAGTGCTCAATAATATAAAGAGTTAGGTCACTGTTATGGTAAATCGGAATTGTTTGGTAAAGTGGAGAAATTTAAAGGCTTATGTTGTTGTAACACCACATGTTGTACGTATGTAGGAACACAGGAATTCCCACAGCATCAGGGACTCTGTCCTGCGAAGATGTGACTGTTTCTTGTGTATCTTTTTTAAGCAGCTGAACTTGAGTACCCAGTGAAATCATAAATTCAAAAGCATCAGCATGGCCCCAGGAGAGACAACCCCACCAGCTATGAGATCATTGCCCCCTCTTTGGCCTGAGTATGGGTGTGTGTACAACTCCACACCAGGTTCTGCTGCCCCTGGCTCCATAGGGTGCTGGAAAAACAAAGCAGGTGTCAAAGAGGAACAAAAAAGAAAATGAGAGAAGTAGAAAATGTGCTTTCCTCATGCAAAACGGAGGTATCAGTTCATATTGCTTATACAACAGAGGGTTTGAAGGGTTTGAACAAAATTTCTAAGAAGCCACATGAGAACAAAACTTAAAGAGCACTCAGACCTGTAGGATATAATGAGCTACCAGGACTGGAAACAGAAGTTAAAAACATTCATATTGAAATAAAAAGATAAATGACACTCCTGGAAAAAAGAGAAGGAGATACAAAGGCATACAGTAACATCCTACAATGAGATTGTTAAAGGCTTGTCGATACCTAAGAGCAAGAAGCAGCCTTTCTCGAGCATTTCAGAGGTGTGTGTGATGCCAAGATCTCATTAATTTGTCTCTGAAAATCTTACACTTGAAGTTAACTATGAATACATAATATAAATTCATAGCTGATCTAAACCTTTGTCAGCATAGCAGTCACTAGGAAAGCCTAGCACAGAAAAAGCTTTGTGACCATTAATAATAAGCTGAATGCATCACTCTTATTGGCAGCAAGGTGATTATTTCCTACAGAGCAGGCTCATGGTATGAAAAGACTGACAGTATAAACAGACCAGACTTGTCCCTGATCAAGAGCCAAGCCCCTAATCCTGGTTTAAGAAAGAGATGTATGTGCTCGCTGTGAAAGGCAGTTCAGGATTGCCTTGGTAGCAGGCAGCGCTACTCGGCTGCAGGGCTGCCCCGGGCTGTGCCATCACATTTCCTTAGCTTCAGCCCTGCTACAGCTCTTGACTGTAATAGGGCAGCACTGTGAAGAGCCACATCAGCTCACAGCATGCTAAAATGACTCTGCAGCACTCTGCAGCCTTGGAAAATCAGTACTAGGTTGGCTGACGATGGCTAGGGCCTGGTACAGGAAGGTGCTTACATTTCCAATTTAGATCAATATTCTGCTGTAAACATTTAATAGAGCTAAATCCTAACAGTGACATGTGGAGTAACGACTTTACAACCAGTAAGGTTATAAAGAAGGTATGTTTATTCAGCGCTGGGTGCATGGGGGATCGCTCCTCCACAAGCATGCACATTTTGGAGCGAAAAGCAGCTCCTTTTTATAGTGTAAAGCGTTTACATATTCATTATAATCCCGAGTATAGGGAGAGATATTACAATTAGTTTTGAGAAGTCATTATCATAAATCCTGCCCCAAGTCCCTCCCCGTTGCGCCTGCGTAGTGGCTCCTGGTGGTCTTGGGCGGGGATCTTCAGGATGAAGATTGAAAATGCCTCCTCTTCCTCTCGTGACTTTTCACCCAATTAGGTCTTTTCAGCATGTCAATTTAGTATTCCTTGAATCCCCGTTCCTTATCTTGGGACTCAGTAGTTGTAGCTCCTCCCTTATCTCAAAGAGCCCATCCTGCTGAGAGTTTATCCTGCTGAGAGCCCACCCTGTTGAGAGCTCTGCATCTATTTTGTTAAGGTTCCTCACTTCAACAGCGGCTGTTACAATAAGCAACACATTATAAAACCTGAACATTTATTACAATGCTTTTCTGGAAAGATTTGTTATCATCTGGTGGTGGTGCAATTCTCACCCCTCCCCACCCCTCCTTTTTGGGCTGCTTGGTGCTAGGTGTGATTCCACCCATATCCCCCGAGCTATACACCAATCTGTGGAGATAAGGACTGCTAAAGTTAAGATGCCCCTTAACGAGCCTGGCTCCTGCCCCTCCCGGTTGTGCGGTTATAACAGCCCATCATCTCCTAAGGGCCTGTGGATGGGGTCAAATGGGAACCTGTGCCCGGTGTGGGGTCAAATGGGAACAATAACAGAGTTGCACATTCATCTTGTGTAATGCTCTTGTGTAACTGCTGGAAGGCACCAGAAGGTATTTGACAAAAGTCAATTATCTTGGACCCTATAAACTGCGACCACCAGGGAGACCCTTTGAGCTCTCCTGGATCGCAGCAGGCCTGTGACCAGCATCTCCCCTGAGCTGGGACGCCTCTCAGGTACCAAAACCCTTAAGGTGTCGTCTGCTCCAGACGGAAGGCCAGGGCGAAGTCCACCCGCTCGAGTCTCAGTTATCACCCGTTGAGGAATGCCAAGGCATTGTGGGTATTTGCTCTAAACTCGAGAAGAAGGAAATTTTCTTTGAGCTAGCTTCTCTTTCACCCGTTCTTTCTCTGTTTATTGGTGTGTGGGTACGTATTTATTCTACTGGATCCAAATACTCTTGTTTCTGTGTGTGTGTTTGTACGTTTTGTGTATGCACATGTATATATGTACAAATTAAGGTACCGTTAAGTAAGTTAGTGTGAATCTTGTCATTTTACAATCTGTAAATAAGTTGCTTTTCTTTCTTTCAACATTTCTGAATTATTTTGAAAGATAATTTGCTGTTAGTTATTAATAAATCTAGATTTCCTACTAAATCATTACCGTGTCAATACTTTCATCCATGACACATCTGTAGCATTATTCTGAGATTAGGACTGTTATTACAGACTGTTTCATACTTCTTCATATTTACCTATGAAGGCAGAAGAGGGTCACGTAACCTCTGAGATGATGAGACTTTCCTAATATTGCCTTGTGTTCCTTATGTGTTGGCTTGCTCCAGACTGAATCAGTCTCACACGGGCAGAGCTATCTTACTGTTGACTTCTGTAGACTTTTGCTGCCGGAGGAAAAGGCAATTCCTACACTTCCTGAACTTTAAAAGTCCTGAACTCTGAATTCAAAGAAAGACTTGGAGTTGTTTCACAGACTCTCTTGCTTTTCTACTTCTCCTATCACCTGTTCAGTAAAATAAATCTCTGTTTCTCTCTGGGACAAAGCATGAAGAGAGCTGTCAAATCACAAGAAGTCTTTGGACTGTGAGAACAAAGGAAGAAGCTGCCAAAATATGCATTGCCCTGCCTATAGTCAAAGGACTTCTGATCTGCAGGTCCAAGAAGAAAGAAAAAAAAATAATTTTAGCTGTGACGGTGATTTAGCCATTTTAAAATTACATTTAGGTGAAGTTGAAAACAAAACTCCGCTCTGAAATGAAAAATCAGTATTTTGTTTAAGTGTCCAAAAATGCTCCTAATTTTTTTTTTTTTTCAAATGATGTGGCTTCTTTTATCTTTAAAGCAGGATGTGGAATGTTTCTTCCTTGAGAGACCTTATTCCCTGCATGTGTACAGGCTCAGAGTACTGTGCATGATCCTTTGGAGAAGGAGATGGGTCTAATACTTCAGCCTCAGAAAGAGAGCTGAACACTATTAATCTGCCAGGAAATCCTTTCCCTCTCTCTCCCACTTTTTGTAACCCATTGGGATGTACACAAACTTAGGTGTCAGGGAGAAAATGTCTTTCCTTTTTCACCCTAAGCAACTGCATTTGTTATAGGTAAGTCTATCATACCCTGTCCCTGTATTTTTAGAGCACAGAGAGAAATAGTTGGTTATTTCTAGCTCCAAAACACTGGATTAGACAGATTTCGGGTTCAGCTGAATGCAACCCCACTGCTACATCCCTTAGCAATGACCTTGGCAAGTCATGCATGCCCCTGCTACTGCTATAGAAAAGAAATGCAGATTATTTTTTCCCAAGGAACATGCATATACATTTAATTTCCCAGAGCCCAGTTCCTATGTGGAATTATACACCACTGCTAAATCACCTCTGCCGGGGACCACTGGCTGTAGTGAGCAGAGCTGCTGATGGCCAGGGACTGACAGCAAACCATCCAGACCCCTGGAAGACCCTCTTTCTCATGCAAAATAGCAGACATGAGAGTGACAAGGCACCTCAATCTGACAGGCCTGGGGTCTTCCTACCCACTTTGTCCTGTTTTGGAGAAGATTGGAGGAGTATGTGAGGCCCATTTTATTTTTCTGGAACTGGAGATTTCCTTTATTCTCCTGCTTGAACCCTGGAGGGCTGTTCCAAATGGTCTAGTAGGTCAACACTTTAGTCCAAGCCATGCATCTTGCATCAGATCACATGGCCTCTGGGGGTTGTGGGGGATGTTTTCTGTTTTACTGTGTCAGGATGTCTCTTTCTTCACATCACTGGTGTCAGTCTGTAGGGCTGGGCAGGATACATCTGTTATGTTAGAGAAGCTGGAGCAGAAGTGCCCTGACACACACCCATGACATGGGGTCAGGCCCATAGTATATTCCCCTTGAGCTATGTAGTTACCTGGACAACTTCGTTTTTCTTGATGACAGGTTCCAAAATGTAGCTATTTGCAAGGACTGTTGGAGAAAATGAGTGCTGAAGGAAACATACCTGTCTGGTATGGTCACAGGAGGGAGATGTGTATTCTGTAGCAGAGGTAGCTGTTGCAGAGGGAGGATAAAGTGCTGTTTAATTTCATGTATGTGCTTTTAGTACAGTCATTAAACAAGAATGTTGTAAGAATGGGTTTAGATTTTCATCTAATGGCTACAACTGTGGCAATTAAAAGAAAAAAAAAAAACCTAATGCCGATGAGCAATAACAACGTTATGGGAGGCATAACAATTCAAAAGTTATTTAACTTGCATAACTTCCAAATGAAGACCCAATAAAGCTGTTCAGCCACAGCTGCTGGAACTATTGCTACTGCCAGAATACAGGTTATTGAAATAAAATGCACTGTTAAAACATCAGTTTTAGGATGACAATATTTTCATGGGATATGCTTAGAACAGAATAATTTTTCTATCATCTCACATTCTTGAATATCAGCCTTGGATCTGATCTGCATTAGGCAAGTTGGAATCAGCCACAGGGGTTGCATGGCCCAGAATGGAAAAAACTGTAAATTTTTTTCTGTTTGCAAGACTTCCTAGATTAATGAGTCTGCCTTAAAACAGCCTTGAGACACACAAAACAGACCATCCCCATTGATGGTGAGTGAAACATTTGGTCTTAACTACCTGTAAATAATTTAAGTGCTGAAAAGTTTGGCGATGCTGAGTAGGCCTAAGGCACTTAATTATCTAACAAGATTCCTAGGGAACTCCAATAGTGTTTTCTGCCTCATTAGGACAGAAATAAAATTTTTCTCCTATTTCAGCAAACGCCTCCTCAACAAGCAATAAAATGTGCAAGCTGGAAGTTAAAGACTGGTTAATGGTCCCTTGACATGATCATACTGAAGTAAAAAAGAGTGAAACCAGCATATGCTGTGTACACAAAAAAGACATTTCAGCCTAGAAGGTAATATTTTAAAGAAAACATGCTGAAGGCCACGAAGAGCTCTGTATCTCCATGGATGGCAGTTACAAAGTTTTGTTCAGCATCCATTTCTGTTTGTTGCATAGTTTCTAATCCTGTATTTCCTATCATTAAAAGGAAAAGGAGGTGCTGTAAATCAAGTTAACAAGTAGCTCTTCTCGAGCTGTAGATGGAGCATCTACTTCACTGCCCATGCACATACTATCAGTGTGAATGTCTTCAACCAGGCACACTATGGTTTATGACTTTCATTCCATCTATTATTAATTACTATTCTTTTTTTATGGCTGGTTATGAATACTTAGCACTTTTTATCAAAGGACTGTGTGATGGCTAAACAGATTTTGTAAAGGAGAGACACTTTTTACTTTTCCTTTTGTAATTTATTGAAGGAATCTAAAACTCTTTTTCAAAAACGATGGGCAGCAGGCCTTGAGCTTCCAGCCTCCAGGCTGCTGGAGAGCTGGCTGTCAAGGATGGTGTATATTTATTGTCCTCTGCTGGTATCACATGAAATTTGATGTTTCAAACGTGACTTGTCTACCATTTGTCTCATCATTTATTTGCAATTTGCTGGCAGTGCAAACGATATTCTAGAGGAGAGACAGATTTGAAGATCATTACTGGCAGGATGAAATGTCATGTGCTTAATTGTCAAGAAATGAGGATGTTCGCAAATGAAGTGCTGAGAAGCTGAATCTCTTAGGCTATATCTTTAAAAGCATCTTCAAACATGAGAAAGAATATGAAAAAGTCTCCACAGAAACAGACCCTTGAGAAGAGGAATCACACTTTAAGGAAACTGAAGAAACACCTGCTGATTTTCTTTTACTAGAAAGTTCAAAGCAATAAAACAGAAGTCAAGGTTCACTATTGTTTAAGTGTTCATTGCTTCACTACATCATAAAAAGAATGTTTCAGATAAGAAAGTAGAATAACTTAGCAAATAGACTGAAAATGTAACATTTCATTTATCATTTGTGCAGATAATGTCTCTGTTCTTTTTTACATCATATAACAAGTGATTAAGCCCTTTTGGTGAGAAGCTATATTCTTTGCTTTTAACAAATGTACTCAGCCAAAGTAATATCTGCCAACAGATGTGGTGCTACTCAATTGCTGGCAATGTAAAAAAAAAAAAAAAAAGTTCATTTGTGGGGTCTTTCTTTTCCTAAAACAAGAAGCACTAGCTTAAATAGTGATGGTTTCTGGGAAGCCTCAGGGTGTGCAGTCTAGCCAGGTCCCCTGTGGTTTATGATCTAATAATCCAACTGCACAGATGAGCTCCTGGTCCTTCTTTCCCATGTTGTCCCTCCCCTTCATCATCCATATTCTTAATCCATTCCTCTTCTTCCTCCTTTCCTCTTGCTCAGCTCTTATCTTCATCCTGTCCCCACCACTTCTCCACGTGGTATGTTCAAAGAGTTCAAGACTAAGAGGCACCAATTCTTCACCTAACCTTATTTAATGTGCAAAACTAGCTATAGACTGTCACCTGAAAAAAATTACAGTAAGCGCGAAATGCTGTAATGGCCAAAGCACACTCTTAAGAGGCAGCAAGCCTGGATAAGATACCAAAAGCAGTAAACTGATTGCTTCCTTTAGGAATTTGTTCCAGTGTGTTCACTTCCTTTCTCAACACCTTTGCCTAATTTTTTATTTGAATCCAGCTTTCTCAGCTGTTGTTACAGTATACCACTGAATCGTTCTCTCAAGGATCAAAGACTGCTTCAGTACCTAGCATTTTCCTCTTGTGAAAATACTCATAGAAATCACACCACCTATAAACTTGCTTTTAGAGAAGATAAATAGGCTGAGAGATTTAAGCCTCTCATTATACCAGATTTTCTCCAGACCCTCAAAACTTTTCTCTTTCCCTTTCTCTTCTGTCCACCAGCCTCCCTTGCTACATTTTCTTGCTCCCAAAAGTCTCTTTGCTGGGAGAAAAAATAAGAGGGAAAATTTGTTTCTGCTACTGGATGAATTGAGGACAACTGCTCCTGTGATCCCAGGCCAAAACCAGCTCTGAGCAGCTGGAACATACTTCGGCTGGACAGCTTTTAGAGGACAGAGTTGAAAAGCCTTCAGCATTTGCAAATTTATACTAGTTTAAATGTTGCAACTTGGCAAATGTGGGTGATTTTTCAGAGGAATAAAAAGGTATGCCTCCAAACCCAGGGTGAGTTCTCTGCTCTTGAAAAAGTCCAAGTTCCTGCTCAAAAGGAGGAAGATGCCTGCTGACACCGCTGTAAAACTGCTTCAACTTAGTAGAGCAGTCTGTTCTCTTCTAATTTCAGTCCTGAAAATAGCCAGACCACTTTTACTAAAACTTTCTTTCCCCCGGGGTCTCCACCCCACTCCCCCCCAAAAAATAACAAACCTGAACACCTAATCAGTCTACAAACATTCAGCAGGTACACTGAAGTTATATGTAAAGAGCAGCAGGGTAGTAACATAACATCCATGCCAGTTGTAAAGCTGCAATAGGCCCTGGATTTTGCACTATCCATTACCCTTTTCCTAGAATTACTCTTCCATTAGATTTCTAGATGTCTCCTTTTATTTTGGTACTGAACATCTCAATATTAGTCAGTGGAGTTAAGGTGGTGTATTTAATGTATATTTTCCAATGATATTTGGAACTTAGTTAAGAAAACAGTTTGTATTTCTTTAAATACAAGCCCCAATTTACTTGATACCTGTGCACATATTCTGCATTCTAGTATACTGACTATAAAGTCCAATTTGAACTAACATTATATTGCATGACTGTCACTCATGATTACGCAGTCCCCTTTGCCCCTTGCTTTTCACAAGCATTAATATCTCTAGAATTGTACAGAGAAAGGAAGCCCTGAAATACCTTTGCTGGTTTTCTGTACATTTCTAAAAAATCTTGCAAAAGGAGTTATGAATATTTATTACAATCATATATTTAAATGGCTCTTATAACATCTTTATCCATAAATGAATACTGTATAGCACAGAATGAATAAGAAATTGCTGAGTATACTGGAAATTCTGTATAACTTCCTTTGCTGTTCTAACACTCCCCTTTTGCTTTGCCGTGGAAGCGAGTTACTGAAGTCTGCAAGCAGCTGGTTCACGTCACACCACAGAGGAATACATCAGTCCTGACTAGCAAAGCAGAAGATGGACTGTACTGTATAAGGAAGGCTGGAATTGAGCTAAGCCATGTTAAATTAATGGGCAAAGCTTTCAGAAATACTATTTTATACATGAAGCTCTGCTACTTTCACAAGTTGCCCAAAGCAAAACTCCTTAGCTGAATTATTCACTGAGGGCAGAGCAAATTCTTTTCCCCCCGAGAACCGATTTTCTAACTCCCATTGAGGATGTATATTCTTTGGTCACAGCACTCTCCTCCATGCTGGATGAGGTTGGATTGATGCTTTGCAGCTGCTGCATTCCTTGGTAAATCTTGCCAGGACAATCTTGACAGTGTGAGGCCAACTGATTTTCCAGCTGCTATTCTCTCGGCTGATCTGCATTTGCTAGGAGACAACAGATTTGTACAACTCGTCATCAGCTTTTTGCAGACTGCAGCTAGATATAGCATCATTCATGCCTATTAATCTTTGTGAACTAAACAAATTCAAACAGGAGGCAGGGGCCAACCTCTCCCCAGAGCATTAGTTAGTGCTGAAAGCAAGTAAGGTGGACACCCAGTGGCACAGGTTGAGAAAGATTCAAGGCACCTAGCATGTGCTGGATGTAAACTGTAACCTGAATGAACAATATCCATTGTCACAGTCTTCCTTTTTAAAGTTTACCACAATGACACCTCTTGTTTTCAGGAAGCCTCCAGGAACTGGAGCCTCCAGGAGCTGGTCAACCCAACTTCTTGCAAGTGCCGTGGAGCAAGACGTCCAAGAAGTCTCTACTTCTTGTGGCAGCAGGGTATCACCAACTGGAGAGTCCCTGGTACCTTCCCCCATGTTGAGGCTTGGTTCCTCAAGTGCACCTCACACAGAGCTCTGCAGGGCACAAAAGCGCCCCATGTAGGGCCAAGACTTGTGGCAGGATTTGGCAGGGGAGGGTGCCCGCATCCTTCCCCCAGGGGCAGCAGGGTTTCCCAGCTGCAGGATTTGGCACTTCTGACTCCCTGCTCTTGTGAAGCTCCTGCTTGGGGTCACCACAACCCCCTTTGTCACAACGCAGGACTCTCCACCTCCAAGAAGCTGCTGCTCAGCAGCAGTTTTGCCAGCAGGCAGTAGTTTCAGCACTTAAACAGATCTCCATTTCTCCAGAGCCCAAGTCCTACTCTGCCCAGCCACTGAAGCTGAACTTGCATTGTCCAATTATAAAACATAAGTAGAACTCTTAAAACCAGTAAAAGGTGAAGGGGGAAAAGGGACATGCTGGAAAAGATGGATACTTCTATTTGAGTTCCAGGTCTGTCACCCCAGTCATTAATTTGTCACCTGTAGTCTTGGCAATGTGCTACCACTGAGTCAGAGATTTTGGATATAATCAGATATCAGCATTGTGAATCTTTTCTCATAGCACAGGCTTTATAAAGCTCCGTAGCAATCCTGAAAATTATATGAAAAGCAGGAAGGCTCTTTAAGCTAGAAAAGATCTGCTTGGTAATGAATGCAACATCAGTGCATGTGCAGAGGAGCTGCCAGGACTGGGACGTGTCCCATTTAAAGCCTTTGTAGCTTGAACATCAGAACCTAGTTCCAGGGTAGGGGAGAGAAGGATGGGTACCTCTGCTCAGGAGGGAAGATCCATAAATGATCACAGGCAGGTGGGATAGAAGAGCTCGGTGATCTAAAGCTGTGCTGAAGAATTGAAGAAAAGGTAGGAAGGGCATCCTGCAGGCTGACAAGACAGGTAGGGCGAAGACTGTATGTTGGACAAAAAGAGAAAATACAGTCACAAAGGATACTCCTCGGTGTGGAGGGACTAGATTGTCAGGCCCTCATGCTATCTGAGATGTGGGAGCAGCTCTAATTGCTAAACATCATGGAGAACTGTACTTCATAGATTTATTTTTATCTTTCTTTTATGTGTCTCTAATTCCAGTTTCTGTAATCAAATGACATAATAATTTTCTTTTCTAGAATAATCTTACTGTTTTGTCTTTATCTGTTAAAAGACTAAGTCCCTCCTGACAGACATTAGGCAGTGACCAATCAGTAAGCCACAGCTTCGGGAACCCCACATGAAATGAAGGGAGTTATAAGAACAAAAAGAAACCTTCATTCTGTTTCTTAGGGGAGGAAGCAGACATAGAAAGATTGCACATGTATCTACAAACCAGTGGAGCTCTTCGAAACCTTGGTGTCCTCTAATTATCATTGCTGCCATTTCTAGTGGGACTTCTGGACAAATATGACTTGGTGAATAGCCCTTTATTTCTACAAAACCCTTCTAGAAAACCCTTTACTTATGTAATTTTTTATATCATCCCTATTTTGTCTCCAGCTATGCCAGCAAGATGCAAGTTTGTCTGATTTTCAGAAAGTTGATGGAGAAATATTTCAATCTGGATTTCCACATCAAACAGATCTAATAATTAAATAATAAGTTAAAAAAAAATAAGTAGCTTCAGTCAACTAGGCAAGTTCATCACTGCAGCAGACAGCTTTTTTTTTACCTCAGTTCATAACTATAATGTAATATAAAGAAACCTCTATTAGGAGATATTCTAAAACAACTGGACCTTCAATAGTTTCATTGAGTAACTCGGGAAGATGCCATGCAGAAGGTATCCATTGATAAATAAGAAGTATTATTTCCTGAGGTCTCACTGTTAACCTCTCAGGCTTCATCCAGGGGGTTTGGAAGCATACGGAAAAGACCTGAGCAAAAATCATTCAGACTTGGCAAGCTTTCCTCAACAGCAGCCTGTGAAAGAACCTATTACGGAATTTAATGATGGACTACAAGAGTTCATTGGCCATAAATTATATCAGTCCAAAAGCTGGCACAGGTTCCAGTTAATGAATTAAAATACTTTTGCCCTCATGAATGGATCACAGGGACAGAAGAATAATGAGCAATATAATATCTACTGAGTAATCTTTGCACAGCTATTGAATTTCAAGTGCCAGCTGTCAATGGTGTTTGTATTTTTCCTAAATTGACTGACTTAACCTGAAAAACTACTACTAATTGGGCTAAATAAGGGAAGGGAAGCTGACATGGGAAAGGTGTTCTGGAAGTCGGTTACAGCTTCTTGACAGGCTGACAGGAAAATGCCATTTCTGCAAACTCTCAGCAACATTGACATGATGATCACCTTTCCCCAATGCTGGGCTGTTCTCTCCCATGTCCCAACAGCAGCACGCTGTGCTCTTGGTTGTGCCAAACAAGAAGTTCAGCTCACTGCAAAATGTAACCCTTCTTCCCATCCTTGACCTTGGTCGTTTTGGTGATCCAGCCACTGCTCAGCCCCAACAAAGACCTTGGTTGGCAGAGCTGAGGGGAACAAACACAGGGACAGCAAGGGCTGGTGCAGGCCGGCAGGAAGCTGAGGTGGTGGCGCTCTTCAATGAGGTTTTATATTAGCAGGTGACATGGGTCAATAGGAGCAGTTCTCCAGAGTGAAACAGTTGTGCTGAGGACCTGATGCCTATGCTATACCCATCCTGCATCGGACGTGTATCCAGCTCTAGCCCAGCCTTGTAAACCAAATGCTCATCTATGGCTGCGATGCATCTCCAACCCTTCAGTTTTCCCAATGAAATCCAGTCCCTGCAACCCAAGAGTGCTCTGTGATCACCAATGTGCAAGGGGGGTGTCTGGGCTGGGACATTTGCTTTAAAAGCTCACCCCTGAGCTGAACTAATGCATCAATGTGGGTGTACCCTGCAGCACTACCGTAGCCCTTGTTCAGTCTCATCTGCTGCCAGCAGGATGGACATGAGGGCAGTCAGAGAGTCTCTTAGCCGGTCATAACACTGCTGCATCCATGCTAGTGGCCTCCTGGTCTTAGGTCCAGGGCCACCAATGGCCTCTGAAGCCTCTCGGCTTCACTGGCTTCAGAACCAGGTAGGCATTGATCGATTTAAACTTTTCACTACTGTTTGCCTCCTCTTGATTTTATCACGCAGCTACCAGAGGACTCCTCACACCTTGCTTATCTTCCTTGGTCAAAAGTAGTCCTTCTTGATCTCCACAGCTCACAAACCAGGTATCCAAGTGACACAGTGAAGCCTATGGCAGCATCTGGCAGCAGTGGGGCATCAGGAAGGCTCCACAAACAAAGCCATCCAACACACTTTTTCTCTTGCCCAATCGTCCTACAGTGGGAACCCTGCCTCTCCTATCCAGGCATTGGATGGGGTCCCTCAACACTGTTGGTGGAAGAAAGGAGGATGCATCAGTATTGTGTATGTCCTCCATCTTAAGGACTAGAGTGATAACTCAGCCTCCCCATTAACAGCAGGTGGGGGAAATGTATTCTTGCACTGTAGTCTTTGTTTGTCCTATTACTTTTAGGTAATTTAGGTATCCACATAACCTATTCAGTTCACTCATTTCCAAGACTGGAGAAAGAGAAAGACCCTGGTACGGATTCATGGATGGGATTCCACAGTTGCTGGTTCCATAAAAAGCCTGAGAACAGGTGTATGGCATAATTAATGAGCCTTCTTTTTTTTGAATGGGACACATAAATGACAAACAGATAAGCTAAAATGCCTTTTGTTTTTGCAAAAATGCACCAAAGAGCAGAGTGACTCTGCTTTCATTGTCACATTCTGGACACTGTGCAATTCCTATGCTACAGCTACATGGATGGTTCTACAGCATTACCAAGAGAGTTTACTGAGATTACCTTTTTTACAATGGGTGACCAAAGAATTAATAAGGATTATGCATTTAAATGATGTGCTTGATAGGAATATACTATTTAAGTCTATTCAAATTTTGAAAAGGAGCCTGAGACTTTCTTTACCTAGGTTTTAGTTCATGGCTTATTGTAAGAAATAAATACTCCTGTTCAATTATTTACAATCCTAATGTTGTTGCTTTCCTTTAATTGCTGAATATAGATAATATTTTATTTATACATAAATATATATTATGTTTATTCAGGAGTTAGGGGAGAGCAATAATTAAATACACACAAAATATCTGAATAACTGCAAGGTAAAGAAATTAATAATAACTGAGGAGATAAAATTATGTTTATATTAGTAGAAATATTATCTCCTATTTGTGACTAAATTCTGCCAATAATATATTACTGCTGTCTTCATATTTTGCACTACAAAATTAACTTGTCGCTTCTGCAGTAATTCTTCATGAAAGATGTATTAAGGCCATGTCAGAATTTCTATGTAATCAAAAATATTTCACAAAGGCAATGATTAAGCATTAGAAACTAAAAAAGAATATGACTACAGGATTGCTTTATAAGTGCATTTTTAGCCACTGAATCCGAGTGTGTTGGAGCCTGTTAAGTATTAACAGACAAGTGCTATGAAAGGATTATCTTGGACTGTGAGCAGGTATGGTGAGAGGCAAGACCTTCATGCTGGGTCTGAGTAGAACTGACAGTGCAATATTTTTTGATACCTCTGAGGTGAAAGCAGGAAAGTGGATGCCTATTTAATATTCTAAATGGACAGATTTTTTTGTCAGAACATAAAGTAAGTGGAAATAAAAGGAATATTTCCAGTTCTTAACAGTGTTCCCACATTCGACACTTATAAAACATTGTAGATAAACAATGTCGAATACATTCTTTTTTAAAATCCCTTTATTATTTTACTTGACAAAAAAATCTGAGAACTAGTTTGTGATGGCTTTTTACCCAGGAAATCTAACTAGTGGAAACAAGGAGTAGGTTCTAGCATGTGGAAGGATGGCGATGGTCTTGTGAGTTTTCAATTAGTCTTTGATTGAAAAGACTGTTTTGATCTTTCTGAAAGTGTCATTTCAGACAGAGTTACTGAGATGCTGCAGTGGCATCTTGTTAGTATCATCCATGCTGTTAGAGTTGCAAAATAATCCTGACCAGCTTCTACAAACTAAACTGTAAGCAGGGCTGGATCTGGTAAAAGCCCAGTGACTATACTCAGATGGGTTATTTTGACACAGGAATCCCCCATAGGAGCTGTGGTTGGTGCCCGGGTGCAAGAGGCTGCCCGTCCTCCAGGCTGCTATGTGCTGGTGGCACACTTAAATCTAAGTATTTCTCTCTATTTTTGGACTGCTAAAAGCTTCCTAGGTGACTAAGTACGGGTCATGCAATTTTTCATAAATCATAGAATCACAGAATGGTTTGGGTTGAAGGGGACCTTTGAAGATCATCTAGTTCAACCCCTCTGCCATTGGCAGGGACACCTTCCACTAGACCAGGTTGCTCAAAGCCCCGTCCAACCTGGCCTTGAACACTTCCAACAACAGAGCATCCACAGTCTCTCTGGGCAGCCTGTTCCAGTGTCTCACTACCCTCACCGTAAAAAGTTTCTTCCTAATATAAATCCATAAGTTTGAAATCGTAGTCAGTGAAGGGTTATGGAGATTCAGAGATAAGCAGAAATGTAAACTTCAGCAGAAACATCTGAGGGGCTTAACCTGTTAGATAGACCACCTGGGATCAAAACCTGCATTGACTGCTCTGGGTGACCAGCCAAAGCAGGACTGAGGATGTCACAGCATGAGATGAGCTATAGGCCTGGCCTGGGGACAATCACCCTGCTGAAAGCAAGTCTGTCTTTGGAGAGACTTTTCACCCACCCTGTTGGAGATATGTCCATTTATCTGTGTCAGCTGACGGAACAGACTGCTTCTCGCAGAAAGCAATGAGTCGGGAAAGGGCTTGACGATTACGGTAACACAGAAAAATCAATACATAAATATCAGGCTAGGGTTGGAGAGTGATCTTACCTCCATATGCAGCAGTTGCAAGACTGCTGCTAAAACAGTGTGCCAGGAAGGGTGGCAGAGGGGGACAATTCAAAGGAAGGACACAGAAAATGATCCAGAACAGGGAGGGGATTCTTAGGATGCAGAAGGATTGAGTTATTCATCTTGTTCAATAAAGGGTGAGAGGTCTTACAATCATTTTAGATAGGTATTTCCACATGAAAAAAAAGATGGCTTGGGAGTTACTTTTGCAGGGATGAATTCAAGGGAAAGAGGAATGAGGAGGACTTTAATAAGGTTGCAATCTACTGACAGCACTGGACAGGGCTGTGTATTTGCTTTGTTAGTGATACAGCAGCAACAGCCACACATTCCCCCTTCCTCCCCCAGAAAGCTGCACAGCTCCTCCAGCCCCGGCTCTTCCACCCTGCAGACAGCAGTTTACCAGGATTCAGCAGCTAGAAGCTGAACTCTGCCAGATAAACTCAGCCTTGAAATAGGACACAATTTCCTTGAAGTAAGGAAATTAACAGCTGGAATGATTTACCAGGGGAAATGTACAGGCTTGTAAAATTAAATTAAAAGTCTTTCTAAACTGGCTGTCATCCAGTTGCAGAGAACATGTCCTGTTTATGCAGAAGACCAGAGCGCATGAACACAGGGGTTCCTTTCACCTCCACAATCTGTGACAGATACCCCCAATGTTTATAGATACTCTGGTTCCTGAGTGTGCTGACTTTGCAGCAGCGTGTGCTCCTGAGCTGACTCGAGGCAGGATGCAGTGCTGCTCTATCTGCTACTTGCCAAATTTGGCAGATACAGGGAGAAGGGAAATTGATCACCTTCAAAAAAGAAAAAATGCATTTTCTTCATGTTTCTTTCCTAATGTCAATCAGTGTAGCAGCTGATTAAAAAAAGGGGGGGCGGGGGGGGGCAGAGAGAAAAGAACCAACATCCAGTACAAAATTTCATCCTTGTTTGGTCAAAATTTCAAGATAAGTATGTGGATGTAGAGAAATTCTTCCTTTGCAGGCAGAAGTACCCATGCAGAAACAGGTCACTTGGATCTCAATAACCAGCTCTGGCAGTTTGCATTTCGTTCAGCGTTTGGTGTGGCACATCTGAGTGAAGCCCACAGCGCTGATGTCTGCGCCTCGGCTGACACGGATGAGGATGCACCTGGGACGAATGGGAATGCCATCATGCCCTCCACTTCCTTCTCTGATCCCGATGCCTGCTGGCTATGAAACGGTGGTGTATCACTTCTGCCTCACACACATGCTGGCCAAGCATTAATGTGCATTCAGAGCAAGCTGTTTTTCTTGGGCATGCCAGCTGCAATGCAGAGTAAAAGGAAAGGCAAACAGGCACTTAAATGGGCTTTGAAGCCCTCATTGCGATGCAGCGAGAATAAAAGCTTCTTTGCTGCCAAAGAAAAATCAATTGGAAGCGGTACAGTCTCTCTTTTTCACTGTATCCCCTGCTTGCTCTCACACCTTTACTCTGTTATGTTCCTCCACAAATTGACACCAGTTAAGACGTGGCAGCACGCACTGTCTCGAGCTGTTACATGGCTGGCCTGGGAGAGCTCCTTGCTCCTCTCTTCTCCTAACTTGCCTTGATCATCTGCCTTCCAGCACGAAGGCAGATACAGCACGGAAATGGCAAGACCTTCCCACATCCCTCTGCTTGGTTGGGGTGTGAAGCTGGGTGCTGACCGGGCCACCAGCACCACTGGGACCCGTCTGAGGTTTGCCCTTCTTGAAGGTGAGTTTTGGTCACAGCACTGCGGTGGGCTGGCTCGGCAGTTTTGGCCAGGCATTTCCCATCATTGAGCCTTTGGTTTTCTCCCCTCCCTCATTTTTCAAGCTTTTCAGGTCTGGGGCTATTTTCTTTTGCTGGGCAATATACGGTATTACATCAAATAACAAATAAACAACCTGTAACAACAGTTTGTGTTGCTCCATTCCTCCCCTGGCTCTGTTACTTGATGCTCGTCCATCCTAGTCAATCCAAGCAGGTTTCTGAGCACAGAACCATGCGTGTGTACCCTAAACTGCACCCTTCCCCCCATTTTGGCAGAGCTAGTACTCCCCCAGAGCAGCTTCCAGGCAGAGTCTGGCAGTGAAGGCAGCAGGGTGCCCATTGCTAGCAGGCAGTGTGCCTACAGCTGCCTCCATCTGCAAGCCAGATGGTGAACTGGCACTGACACGGGCTGTCCCACAGCGGTCGGTCCTGATGCCAGGGAAGCTTCTGGACATGGCTCATTTATGAGTATAGACACATGGATACAGTCAGCATGCCCGTGCGTCCATACAGCACCGACACAGCCACTGTCTGTATGCAGATGGGGCATAGCTGTACCCAGAGAGCATGTCCAACAGATGCAAACACTGTTTTTTAAAACCAAGCTGGACTGAACTCATAGCCCAAAAGGAGTGTGAGGTAAAGCAGCTTCATATTCTTTTTACTGCTTTCATTCCTCAGCTGTTCCAGAGACTGGAGTTGCCTCTGACATAATTAGGGCTCTATTGCTCTGCCTATAATGTGCCCTGTGCCAAAGCTCGTGGTACCGTCCTTGTGAAGAAACCCTGATGGCAGTTATCCTCTATTGCTAAAAGATTTCTACAATCATAACCTTGGCTTTTCCTTCATTTACTGAAGAGGCTGGAATAAGAAAGTGGCTCTTTATGTTGGACAAAACATACCAGAGCATTGGGAACAGCGTATCAAAAGCAATAGATTGTGTCTTAACTTCATGGGTAATTCTTGAATAACCAACTGGACTACTTTGTACTCCAGGCAGATTTTGCATTTTGGTATTCTTATTACTCAGCTTTGTACCCAAGGTTGACAAGAGAGGAAATGTGGAAAATATGAGGTAGTCCTAACAGCTATTTATATCACCCTAAATTATGGAAAACATAAGCTTTCCCTTGAATAATGCTTGCACCACCTTTTTCCAAGCAGCTGCACAAAATCATTACATTTTGCAAAATTAATATGTTTGCTTGACTTTGGAAGAAATAAATTGCACATATCAGCATTTTGTTTTGATAACTTAAAAAATTATTATTATCTCCAAATGCCAATTTCTAGGTTATGATTAATAGCAGACAATTTTACTTCGAAACTGTCCAGTTTTTACTGTAAAAGCCCGTAGGTCTTGGTGGAGGACTTGGGTTTATAATGAAATCTGAAAAGGTTGATTTAGTTATTTTGCATCCCCGAGCTGGAAGGATAATCGAACTAGTTTCTCAGAGGAGCAAGCTCAGGCTTGCGAGATGAAAATCCGACCACAAGATGGCATCTCGTTCTCACAATAACATTCAGTAATGGGCAGGAATATTTCTGAAAAGAAAATGAAGCGGTGATGGGCATCTCAGTAAACCAAAACCATTTTAGACAGGGCACTCGCTCATAGTGCTGCCCAGCATGGCATAGGATTGGAGTAACAAAAGATGGAGCAATGAGCGTTTCGTCCTCTAACCCCACCCAAACTGCAGTTTCCTCCACTCTTGGGTCTTAATGAACATTTTGACCTAATGTTTTTAATTGCTGCAATAAAAAAAAGAAATCTGAACCCACCATGAATATAATGCAGGCATTTTGAGGCTTTTATAGGGAAGGTTGATCATTAAAACAGATTTGAGAACCTTTCGATTGTGAGTTCCTCCAAAAGACAATCTGTGGCTGATTTTCTTGACAGCAAAATACTTTGTCATTCTCAAGGATGAGACAACCGTTTTCTGTAATTCTTCATTTCCAGTACATGCCTAATATCTGTGGTATGTTTCCAGTTACCAAAGAGTGATGAGACACAAAATAAGGCTACGGGCTCAGCTGAGAATTACTTTAGTAATATCACCACTGGGAAAATGTGACTGGCTCTGCAATTGATATAGTATGAAAGCCAAATTTTAAAATACACACATTTTAGCTGACACTGCTGTTTAAAACAGAAGGCTTTAGAAAATAAATGTCTTTTATTTCTTATGTGCCCTATTAAGTAGTACCTTTCCAGTCTCAAAGCACTGTATTAATTACAGACTCAATGCATGAGTGTGGATCCTCTCCATCCTTGGACATTTCCTCTCCCCCAGTAGCGCTGTGTCCCTCTGTGCCAGCAGCAGTGCTCCAGGGACCCCAGTGCCACAGAGGATGTGCCCGCAGAGCAGAGGGAGAGGAGAGGCAGTAGGGCTTCAGGCTGCCCTCTGCTCCGTGGCATCATCATCATCAGCAGCAGCAGCACATTGACCTCCACCTGGTTTTGTCTAGGGTTTAAACAGGAGCCATGTGATGCTGGACGCAGCAGGGAAGAACTGGTTACCTGCTGGCTCGGAGCTGCCCAAAATCTCCCTCTTGGCCTGAGTCATGACTCTCTGTGCTGGAGGCAGCCAGGATTACAGGCAGCCCCTGAGAGCAGGGGACCGGGGGCAAGCAGGCAGAAAGCAGATGTGCTGCAAAGCGGGTAGAGTGCCCTGTGAAATGCTCTGAAACATCCATCTATTTAGACAAGAGAGTGTCTTTTAAATCACAGTCCTTCCAAAGGCTGTTCCTCTAAGGGCACACGTGTACATAACTCCTTCCTCAGGCACGCTGCCCTACTTGCTGCTGCTGTTTTGCTTGCTCTGAAGTGAAATATCTTGTAAATGTTCTGTAAATCACAACCTAAGACAGGAAAAACGCTGCATCCAGCTGAAACTGCAGTGGGAGTTTCAGGAGTGAGGGTGCTATCATCTGTACTGGATTGACAGCACCTCTTCACAAAATTTGACGTGGGATCTGTAATGACCATGAGAGGTCATGGACCCACCACAATGGCTCATCAGGAAGACAGCACCATGTTTCCCAGTAAAATACTGAGGCTTCAGCTCATCTGCTGAGCCATGAATATTGGCTGCTGCAGCACCTTTGTCTAATTGAAGGCTTTCACTAATACATTGGACAAGTATCCTGCTGCAATTAACATCTAAAATCTAATAAACAAAAGCACAGCTCTCTTCAGCTGGGGCTTGGAGAAATGCCATATCAAAGTTTTCCCAAGCTCTGCCCATTTTGTAGCTGTGTAAGAGACTCCTTGTTCCAAAACATGAAGTGAATGATTGTGTGCTACTCCCATGTTTATTAGTGGGAGGCAACAGTTTCCCAAGCCTTGTCTGTTCTTGAACCGAAAGAACCATGCAATTAAAAAAAAAACATTATCAGAAGTGTTCCTAAAATATCAGGGAAAATATAATTGAAATTGTCCTTTTCTTTCACACACTGAATTCTGTGTCATTTTTATCCAGCCTGTTTAAAAATGGTTCTGTTCTGTTTGCAGTGGGAAAACAATAGAGCAGACAATTTATTCAGAACAATCACTTATTTGAGATCTGTTATAGTCAGACAGCTTCAACAAAGCCTGTGTCATCACTGAAGCTCATGAATGCTATTACATATCCGCACACACCTAATGTGACATTCCTGACACTCCATTGCCATCTGAATAGCTGCAAAAAAATATAGGACACACTTCAGAGCTGAGAGCATCTTGCAAGGGCTTCCACAACTTAAAACATAGAATTGAAGGGTTTATTTGGATAAAATTTATTAAGAAATTTGTACTTGGAATTATTAATATTTTGTTTCTACTACTGTGGCTTAATTTCAGCTTTTCTCCTCTGCACTGTTTTCACCCAGGAGAGCTATTTCTCCATCCTGTGCTGCACCAAACCCCTGACACTTGGAGAAAAGCCACTCTGCTAGCAGAGCTCTCCAGAATTGAGTACTACTCAGGTAGACATGACTGCTTTGCTTACATAGCATGAGTCTGAGCTTCCCAAGTCAAAGAGGGAGCAAGACTGACCCAGGTTTGAAATCTTTGCTCATAGTCGTGGGACCAGCTCCTTCATTTACTAACACCTGAGAGCTGGGACTTCACAATAAAACTGTTTAGCCCTGAAGATTACCCCCACTTTTACATCTGTGACCAAATCTGGGAGCACACTTGAGTTCTGGTGACTGAACTAGAGCAAGAACCAATTATGAACTGGCCTCTCTCCCCACTTCGGTTCCCATAGGCAGAATGATCAAATGAGAGTTGCAATGCATCTGCAGCTAAGTACAGGTGCAGCTTCAGCTTAAATAGCTTAAACTGAAGGTTTTCCTAGAGTATCAATAATATGAGCCCATGTCCTAAAAGACATGTGACATATATACCATATAATACATGCAGGCTCCTCAGATTCCAAAATGAGCGGATCTTCACTAAGGTTGTGCAAATAGTACAAAAAGATAGATTAAATAATAAATGCAACATGTACTTCCTTCACTTAGTATTCCTTCAAGTTGGAACTGAATCACCTAAGATATTCACACAAGTCCCATAGCTCCCTTTCTGACCATTACACATCTATTGTTCTTGAAGGTCAGCCTACCTGACATGGCAAGTCCTGTGGTTAAAAGATGTTCCATTCATCATACCTCCTACCAAAAGAGGCCTGTTGACTCTCTTTCTCCCTTTATCCCAAAACTGCTCGCATGGCTCCATATGGAACAATCTGCTCTGGAGCTGCGACCAGCACACAATGAATACTATGTTCAGTGAGACCTCCCAGGGTCCACTTCAGTCATGATATCCAAGCTTTACCTTGAATCAGAGTTCATTCAGATTTGCCAGTCATCACAGGGAAGGGAAGCCATACAATGCACAGTCAGTATAAGCTTGGGAATGCTGTCTCTGTAGCTCCACACTTCATATTGGTGTCACACTAGTACGGTCACAGATTATAGCGAAAATCTTAGAAGCCACAGGTCAGAAGACCACCCTTCCTACCCATGGCTGCAACCTCTAACAGCCTGCCAACAAATACTTCTTCAATGGGACTTCTGTTTTTCATCTAAAAAGCCATCTTCCAGACACATTTTCCCTTACAGATGTTTTATCCAGACGCTTATTTCTACAGAGAACCTGTATTTTTCCTTCCTTATGCACCTATTCATTTGTGGTATAAGGCTTGCAAATGTTTTAATATTTGTTCTGTTTTTACATGGTCCATAAGCACATTATTGTGACACAAAATAAATGTTTCAGTTCAGAATGTATATAGCCTAGGGACAGATCACAGACACAGATGCGTCTCAGAAATACACCAGAGACTGGTAACATTCACTGATTGGTTAGCAAGAAATTTTCTACTTACAGTAGTTCCTTCCCACCTTGGTTGCAAAATTTATTTGAAGAATGGGATTTAGGAGAGGGTACAAATGCTATTGTTCATGAACAAAGAACGTATTTAAGCCTTGAACAGATGCTTGAGCATTGCTCTGATTCCACAATGAGTGGATCTAATCAATTAGTAAAATCAGTAACATCTCTTCAAAATGATGTTAAGGAATCCTTATCAAATGAGTATTGTGCCATCACGGTACACAGAATACGCTACAGATCAATTGGCCTATAATCTTCTCTTTTCCCTGTGAAACAGGCAAAGGTAGCACCACACTGCCAATAATAGAAATAATAGTCTGATGTTGTCATTTCTACGTTATGTCTACAACATACCATTAAGGAGATAAAATTATATCAAAAGACCACTTTAGATGGAAATGAAGAGGACTTCTCTCTGTTTCACTTCCAGCTGCCCCTACTGTGACTTGATTTCTGTGTTCAGACCGCAGTTTTCAATCCAAGATGCTGGTGCTGCTCCAAAGTGGTGGTGAGGATGTCCCATGTGATGCTCAAGGGATGGGAGTGCTGACAGAAAATTGTGCAGACTTCAGCACTAACCCATACAAAACCAGCCTCGGTCCAGCTGGACACCACTGGATACAGATGGAGGGATGGGACCATGAAGCTCAGTGCTCTCATATCTGAAAGTGAGATACGAAGACATTTAAATGAACCCCTGATTCAGCCTGTAAGCATCCAGACTGTATTTGCACAGTGCCCAGCACATTGGGCTTTGGAAGCTCTAGGGATCAGAAAATAATATTATCTGTTTTCTAGACAGGATTTAAATAAGCACTATAGAACTATTTTAGAAAATAAATAAATGCATTAATGTGCTGGGTAGCTTCCTTGACTCTAAATTAAAATGACCTAATAAAAATATCCAAATGTTTTAGTCAACTCACTTTTTTATTCACGTGACTTAAAAAAGGATTATCATGTGGCCATATTATTTATGTATTTTTCAGGCATGATTAAGAAAACATAGTGATTGGAAAAGTATTCCAACTGGGACAGATAATATTTATGTGATACGTGGGCTGATTGGAGATTTAAAAGTGTTCTTTGTTATGCTACAGCCAGTTATGAAACAAATGATCTGGCTCCAACATAAACTGTTACACTGAAAACATGCCAGAGGGAGACAGCTGTCAGTACATTAAAAAGTCATTTTCTCAGACAACAAAGACTTAAACCAATCATTTTATAAACATATTTCTTTGCCCAACCAGATTTCCGTAATTCTAATGGTTCGTCTGCTGCATGGAGAAATAAAGTAAGTTTTTGCTCATATGATTTGTCAGGAATTTCTACTTGGGAAGAACAGATGGTGCTAAAAAATTGAACAAGGATAACAGCATTATCAGGCTTTCAACTACAAAATCCATTCTTTCTACACACGTTTAAAATGGAAGCAATGCATACCACAAACCTTTGACTGTGGCCAATCCACAGTTTGCATTTAAATGACACTGTTCCCAGTGTCTAGGATCACACTTTGGAGTTACCTTCTCCAGTTTTGTGACAAAGGCTTTGGATTCTAAATTAATGGCCAAACTTGCCAGTGGTGTAAACTTGTGTATCTCTATTAAATCACTGGATGTAGGGATTTACACAGCATAAGGATCCAAAGTCACACTTTCCAAACAATCTATGCCCTATTTCATGCTGACCCAGGTCATGCTGTCTGGACAGGTCTTAGGGAGATTGGTCCTCCAGACAAAACTTGGAGCACTGTTTTTTTCCCCCAAATCATTTTGTATTACTGTAGCATCATCCAAACAATTATTCTTGGATCCCCCACTGTCTTAACTCCTCTTCTGAAGTATCACCTCTGTGACCCTCAGCCAGCTAGAGAAACCAGAGATCCTGAGTTACTCTGTCCTTCTCCACCTGCATATCCAATAGCCCAGAAAGTAAAGGTAGCACTCAAGTGTAAAAGCCTGAAAGCCCAGCCCTCTCACTTCAGCAAATAAAATAGAATTCAGCACCAAAGTAATCCATTACCTGGACCGCTCTGGGTTAGGGTCCCAAGAATCACAAGTACTGAGGGGACAAGTAATCTCAAATTCACTAATTCAAGCTGGGGAATTTATGAGAAGGGAATGGGGTGGCTTTACAACCCTGCTAATGTCTGTGCTGGCATGGATAATTTTGAGCTGACAAGCTATTGCTGGATAAAATATATTCATTTACTTTGCCTTTCACTCTTGTTCAGCAAGCCAAGTCTTGGCAGAGCTATTGTCCCTGGTTTTATGTGAAACTTATTTTACCTGTAATCTTTCCTTAATGGCACAGTTCCTGGTCTTGTTTTGTAGAAATTATTTTTCTTTTCTTCTTCTTGATGGCTATTATTCCCTTTTTCCCTTCCCTTCTCTCCCTTCTTCTTCCCCTCCTTTCCTCCTTTCCTTCCTTTCGTCCTTCCCTCCCCTCTTCGCCCCTTCCTTCCCTTTTTCCTGCACCTAAAATCTTAGCCCACTGTAGAGAGAAAAATGAAAAATGACCTGTACGGATGCTAAAGACCCAGAAGCCAAACAGCAAGGAAAAGGAACCCTCCAATGTATTTATTTGTAAACTGCATAATTTGAGGACAGGCTTCTGTGGGCTTTGAAAACATGGAACTGATAATAAGGTCACCCACTAGGATTTAAAACCAGGGCTGTCTCTACAGTGCAGTATTGAGAGTGGCAGGTGGCAGCTGTGCACAGATACAATCTGTTAAAGCAATAATAATGATTACTACTCAGTGCTCCTCTCCAGAAGCAGCAACACTAATGAAAATGTGATCTGCTCTAACCTAAATATGTCATTACCAGCGACTTCTAAGACAAGTCTAATGGCACTGGTTGCATACACCGCTGGCGAGGCCCACAGCTTCTGCTTCCTGAGAGATGGCGAGGCACTGGCTCCACTCTGCAGCACAGGGAGAAAAGAGCAACCACATAAATCTGCTTGTCTGGTGTCTGGCAAATCTGCCTTTTTCTCAGAGACGGACCCCGCATGTCTGGCTCTGTCTGGCTCTGGAGGCGTCTGCCCTGCGTGGGTGGGAGGGTGCCTGTGCCCAGAAGCAGGAGCTCCCCAAGCCCCAGAGCTCTCCCCAAGCGCCAAAGCTCGCCCTGAGCCCCAGCCAGGCATGGCCCCTTAGCACGGCAGCATCTTTCCCTGGCATCCCTTCCCTGGCCAGGTGCTGCTCACCCCAGCTGAGGAGGATGATTCAGCACTCAGTAGAAGACAAGTGTAGATGCTGCCAAAGTCTCCTCCAATGTGGTGATGTCTAAACTGGAGAGTTATTCAGGGCTCTCAGCCAGTTTTTAGCCTGCACCTATCCATCACCCACTCACTCCTCAGTCTGGTGATTTCAGCCTGGCACTGCTTTAAGGCCCAAAACTCACTTCATGCCCGTCTGTTTCTAGGACTGGGCGGATCTGCAGCAAGGCTGCAGGCAAGCTGGAGCACCAGTAGCCCTGCACCCCTGTCCCCCAGCCCTGTCCCCCTCGGCCACGCCAGGACTCTGGCACGTGGCACAAGGGCAGGTCCCAGCACACAGAGAGCTACTGGCTCCATGCTCCACTACACACGAGCGGGTGCAGAAACAATGAGGCAATGGGAGCATCAATCACACTGTGGCATGGAAATGCTCCCACTTTGGCTAATGTGTAAGCTCTGAGCTGCTCACCTCTGAGAGAGGACCTCAGCCAAATGTACAGCGGGCATATACCCTGCAAGCATTGAGTCTAAACATGCACATCCTGATCTTAAATAAAACTTGCTGTGAAACGTGTCAAGTTACACAGAAAGAATTTTTTTAAAAGCACACCTCTCCTAATTAAGGAGATACTCTCATAAAAGCTGGTTTGAGCATTTACTATATATAAATGAAAGATAGGAAAGGAAAAACAATTTTTTTTTTTCTCAGCCTCTTAATATTTTTAATATAAACAATTAAATCAACAGAAACTACACCTGTTTCCAGCTCAGACTCCACCTGGTTTTTATGATGTTGCATTGCCAATGTACACAGAATTTTCCCAGCAAGGAACAGATGAATGTAGTCAGTACCTCTTTCATTTTGCAAGTGTACAGTCAGTAATCCTTTCTCAGACACAAACGCGCACACACACATGCACACACACCCTTTGAGCTCTTGCTGCATGGAGGTTTCTGACGCAAGGCAGGCTGTGAAGCCAACTCAGACAGTGAAACGATGGTGGTGGCACCCTCTTCTCTGGGCCGATTACAGCAACATTCTCCCTAACAAGTGACTACCCTGTTCCTCACCACTTGCTTGAACAGGAAAGTCAGCTTCACTGTAAATATTTACAAAGCAAGCATTGGTGTTTCCATTTTCAAATCACTGTTTGCTCATTGTATTGCCCATCCCTTTGATGGTGATATAACTGATGTTTTCTTCTATCTCCACTTTGGTATCACAAGTAGTTCCATCCAGTTGCCTATGAAGACAGAAACTTTCTTCTTGAATTTGTGAGTGAATTAGGTATCCAAGAGAGAGGAGCCCAGCTGAATTAAACCATTTTGGTGGGAGATATACAAAAACTGTATATCCTGTATGACAACTCTAGATGTGATAACCTTAGGTGTGAGGCCTTCTTTTTGGGAAATTCAGCTGAGACCCCCATTTGTATTTATTTCTTTTCTTTAGACAGTATTTTTTAACCAATATGTATCATAGGCATCTATTTGACTAGCCACCTTCATCTGTCAGTCATCACCTCATCTTAGCCAGCTTGGGTGTTGCATGAAAATAAAAGGATAATGTGGGAAAAAAACAGACTAGTCTAGTTCATCTGCTAAATATGGTCTCTTAAAAAGAGAGCCATGAGATGAATTATGTCTATCTAGCAGCTAAGGTAGCATCTGCACCTGTAGCCTCTACAGGCTTTAATAGCCAAGGTACACTCTGTGCTTAGGAGAGGAAGAAACCTTCTGAAAATGATCGTTTGTGCACAGAACTATCACTCAAAGCAGGCACCCATGATGGAGAAACCACTGACCTCTAGTTTTGGACAACCATGCTGCTTTCCTGGTTTTGCACTTGCATCTATTTCCTTTTTTTAGCTACTTAGCTGTGTGATGAATTGTAATGGGAGCTGTTCTGGGTAACGCAAGGAAGAGTGGGCTAAAGAAGGCGAGCTGCTACATAAATTGTGCCGTTTGTTACAGCTTTTAAGTTGCTTAAACAGCCATACTGATGAAATGTTGGTAACCATCTGCTACCAACATTTGTAAATAAATATAAACCAACCTAAATATTCCCGGGCTTGTTGCTCTGTTTCAGGCATGGGTCTCTTTTTTGGTTGTTTTTGTTGTTCATGCACAGGCTTAATTTCTTCAGACTATTTAGCTGCCTGGGGGTGATCTCACTACGCTGTTCTTTGGTACCCCACAATGCAAATTACTCATGACTGAAGAGAGAGAAAGGATGCCTAATTCTGATTATTATTATTATTTATTACTGATATTATTTATCAGTGGCAAAGCAAGCTGTAAAACTGTAATTTCTTCATGGCAGACTGGGAAGAGAGATGAATGATAAGCTTTCTTTACATGAGTTCCTTTTGCAAATCTGAGCAAGTGGGACAAGACTGTTCTACTTACAGAAGGAAGAGATTTCATAGCATTTAGGAGCCCTACCCAAACCTCAGCTGTGTTTGGCTCTATAGAAATAAGAGACAGGATTTTGAAAGTTTTAATCTTTAGTTTTGGCCTGACATCAGGGTCAACGGTATTATACACAGCAGCTCTGGAACACGACTCATTTCAGTGCGTCCTCTCCCACGCATGCTTCCTCTCTGACTTGTGATCATACAGTATCTCCTTTGTTTCCACAACAGTTGCTTACTAGGAAAAATAATATTACGAAAATTGTCCTAGAAATCAGCTATTGGGTACTTCTTCAAGCATCTGCCACAGTAAATGCTACTTGTTGACTGTTGCCATCACTTTGCACCATAGTGCCCCAGGGAAGTAAAAGCTGCTCACTCTCAGGTCCAATTTCCTCTGCCTCTAAGTTAAGAGTGCTCAAAGGAAAACTCACATTTTGCAGAAAATGTTAAAAATATTATGAAGAAATGAAAAGACTTCTTGATAGCCAGATTTTCGTATTAGAGTGTTACTTTCTGACAACTGGTAGTTAAGTTTTACAACATGATTTTACAACTCCTCCAACACATCAAGGATTATGCACATTTTGGACATCTTTTTTTCTTTTATTGATGCTCTGCATTGAGTTATTATCTCTTATTGAACATGACTTCTAAATAGATTGGTGAGATGTAATACAGTAGAAATCTCTTAATTTTTTTTAAAAAAGTTTAAGTATTCCTTTCCCACTAGAGAGCTAGATCAAATATGAGCATAGCTGTATTATTTTGCACAAACCAATGATCTTTTTTGCTTCCAGATGACTGCAATGCTTATGAAAGCTGCCAGGATGCATTAAAATCATTCATGAATTTGTAATAAGGGTCTTAAGTTCCACATGGCAAGTATTTTGCAGTAGAAAGGACACACTGCCAAAGGATTCATCCTTGTTAATAGCACACTCTGCAGTTTTGAAACACTGGCCTTCCAGACTTGAGCAAGTAATTGAATGTCCTTTTGGCTTTGTTCCACTAATGACCCAATGGAATAGGGCAGAATCCTAAAGCCAACGAGTAAATGGGGTCTGCTTACTGGGACAGACCTCTAACTGTATTTCATATGCTACTACATAGATGGAAGTAAAAAGTGAGGCTTGCACTTGAGGAACAAAGTGTTCAGGGAAAAAGGAGGAGCTATGTGGTTCTCTTGCAGTGCTTTGTAACAAATACTAAGATTGGTATTAATGGAGTATGAGTGGAAGTGTGTGTATGTGTGTGTGTGTGAAAGTGCCAGAAAAAGCAGCAGAAGACGTATTTAAAAGGTATGCAAATGAAGAGAAGTAACAAACTGACCTAAAGATAAGGTATCAAGACAAAGAACAAGTCCAGAGCCATAAAATACCCAAAGGCAAGACATTAATGAATTTGTGAAGGGTGAAACCAAACAGTGAGGCAAAGTATCCCAAACACCATCCCCTCCTAGGGAGTATAAAAGCAAGTCCAAAATCAGTTCACTTGTCAATCAAGAAACCCAGAGACACAATGAGGACTTAACAAACAGCATCCTTATCCTCTGTGTGATCACACACATGATCTTGGCCAGACCATTTGAAAACACACATTTTGGTGCTTCTGAGTATGTGGGTGTGAAAGGGTAAAGGGAGACAGTCAGCTGTTTTACAGAGATTTTGTTTATAAAATCACATTGCCCTTCCATAAGATCTCACAGTGAGCTTTATCACACTCATTTCCTATGTTCTTTAGTTCTTCAAAATCCTTCAAAACCTAGATATTCCGGATACGCACTCTTTCAACTGATGTACACATCCCCCCCGACAAAAACATTTGCTGTAATTGCTGTTTAGCAGCCTTAAGGTAGGGCGAGGGTGGCACTGGGAAGATAGGCTTTACAAAGCAATGGCAAGAGGGGGTCTAGACAGCTTGAATAAGAATCCATATGGATAGAATTTTCTCACGTGTGGCCACAGCCAGCTTAAAATCTATGCATCACTTAAATTCTTCTTGAACCTTTAAAATTAGGGAGTAAATGGTTTACAGGCCTTTGGCTGCCCCAGTTTCATCCTCTTTAAACACTTAGCCAAAAAGAAAATGGCAATAAATGAAGGCTTTACAGACTGCATCGTCCCTTTATGGCAGTGGCAAGAACTAGGCAGATCTTGTAATATATTTTTTTTAGAATGACAGAGGAATTTGTACTGAGTTTTCCAGAAGGATATGAAATGAAAGCTTAGTGTAATACTGTAGGATCAGTGTGGAAGCTTGGGAGATTTAGGAGTCTGATTATAACATGGAACATTTTAGTTTTGGGTTACCATTTCATATTTAGATCAGCTTCCAAGTTTCCATGAAAAGTTTCTGTCTGCTGAAAAGACACATGCTATGCAAGACTGCATTTTCTGTCCTGGTTCACAAACCAACGTGCCAATCTGGGAAAAGTCGGAAGCTGGAAACTCCTTGGTGCAAAAGACATGTTGTTACCTTCGGAGCTGACCAGGCTCCACGCACAGCTGGATCAAGAGGCTTTGCAGGATCATCAGTTGGGCGCTGTTGCGGAGGCCCTCAAAACAGGTGAGGCAGGTACTCAAAGTGAGATTCAGTCAAATCAAAATTGCTTAGCACCCTGACAAATGCTAGTAAACTACAGGTTCGGGTGTCTGCCAAACAGAACTACTGCTGCACAGCTGACTTCAGAATCGCTAAACTTGAGAACGATGACCCAAAACGCGCACTCACTCACCCAACAAGGCGAGGGCTCTCAACCTTGAGGAGTGACCTTGGCGGTGTCCCAACCCAAGGGGAGGGTCCCTGATGGCAGACCCCCTGCTCTGAGGAGGACTGGCTCAGCCTGCCCTGTGGTGGGGCTCCCTTTGCACCCTGGCCAAACCAGGCCTGTGGTCGTACCTGGTCATGCCAGCTCTTGTGGGCTGAGGGCCCCGGTCACCGTAAAGGCGTGAAATTAAGGGCACAAAAATAACTGGCAGAAAGCCCCAGTCTTTGTCCGGGTGGGTGCACATGCCCCAGGCGGGTCTCATGGCAAGGGCAGACAGGGACATGTATGCCTACATGAGGGCTTCCGTGGATTTAGGGTGGTCCAACCATGCTCCAGAAAACCTACGCGCTTACTCTGAATGTGTCTGACTTCACAGGTGTCCTATCCAGAGTTGTGCTCTGGTATATTAAAAAAAATTCCTCGTCCTGGGGAAAACTGAGCAGCTCTGCACAAGCCTGTGCAATTACTTCTTCATCTGAGGGGATGGATCCAGTACCTACGTACTGCTTCACCTGCAGCACTTCACAAGCCACTGTGGCAGCTACTGCCTTCTCAGGAGACCCAGAGGATGAACAAGACACATGTGAGATGCTGTATTCAACAACTCCTTAAAGTATTGACACAGTCTCAGAAATCCCAGCCTCCTCTTTCCTTTCCTCTCTCCCTTTCTCCCAGCAACTACGTTGTGAGGCTGAAGAGCCAGGTTTCCTCACACACTTCTTTCAGAAACCATACCATTCTTTGCTGCACTGTGGCACAGTTTGTAGCAGTGGAGCAGGAAGGAGCATTAGGAGTCATGACACTTCCTTCATAAATGTCTGCAGAGCAGTTAATTTCTTCACTCCTGGGGCCTCGGAGCACTAGTCCAACATAAACGTTGAAAAACTAAAGAGAAGAACATCACCTAAGTAAAAGAGAGATATCTGCAGCTCACCAGCCCAACATACACAACACTACCTGCTGGTTTCTGGATGTCTTACTCAAATGGCTGCCTTGCACCAGGATCAGGCTAACGAACATGGTAAATAAGAGGAAGCCCTTGCTGACTGGCAATTACCACACTCCCTTACCTCATTTCTGCATGTTCAGATACTTTCAAAAGCAGGTTTTTATTTTTCAAAGCAAGTGACGTGGTTCAAGCTCTTTAATTCTCCTATCCCAGGCTGCAAGACCACACTTCAGCTTCAAACTATTCCTTCAGCTCTGAAAATTCACCTTCGAGGACGAACATCCGTGATGTTTGTTCTGCAGCTGTGCCTATCACACATGTGGCCTGACATCCGTGTTCCTGAGGGAGAGCCATACACGACTGTTAGAAACCGATCGTGTTTAAAAGAGTTTCAATGTCCAGAAGTCTCTTACAGGCAAACCTGTGACCCCTACACAGAAAAGACAGGCGGTTAAGGATTCCAGGCATGATCTGATGATTTACCAGCATCTAGCAATCAGGCTACTAGATTGCACTAAATAGTATTTCATCAAGAGAGAGAGCTCCATGTAAAAAAAGGAGCGTAGCAATGAAAACTGTCGTTTACGGTCTCCTGCATACTTACTTTGGCTCCACTGAGATTAAGTGTTCTGCATGAATCACAGTGGCACACCGATAGCTTGGCCAATGCTCAGACAGTACATCAGGGAAGAGAATTGCATATAATAACGCAACATCCTGTTTGGAGGCTTAAGAGGCAAAAATCTAGCAGTAATCACTTCCAAGGCTAGTAACTCAGTTCTTATTGCCTTTGTAATGACTCCACAGTTATTCAGTCAATGAAAATGGAGTCTGATATTGAGCATCAAGAAGATAAATTAACAATAAAATGAGTCTGACTTGTACATCCACAGCC